>NC_133521.1:25696250-26322500 GCF_049354715.1 Callithrix jacchus
ATTACAGGCGTGAGCCAATGCGCCCGGCCCCAGCCAGGTCTTAAAAGACCTAAGATTTAGTAACATAGCTGAAGAGATAACCCTGAGGCTCAAAAATGAATAGCAAGACTGAAGAGCATAGAGAACTCCTCACAGATTAAAAATTAGCAGCCAGGTGGTAAATCAGAGGAAGATCTTCCAACAGTTTGAAGGGCTGGGGACTTGGTTTTAAAGCATAGGTAGATCTCTGGAATCTGGCCATTACTCAGATTCCTCACCAGGCAGAAGAGAAAGACATTCCACCTGCCAGGCCTTTGAAGCCACTGCTATAATGAATCAGACTGTAGCTTCAGATAAAGTCTAGACAGTTTAAGAACTGTGACCTTACAAAAGAAATAGCATGACCCTTTCTGGAGGTAAATATTTTCTGCCTGAGACTGTATACTTTTTTTATATTCAATATCCATTAAAACAATAAACATCCATACACACATACAAACACACACATGAGAAATTGTAACCCTCATTAAAGAGAGAAAACAGTCAATGGTAGCAGACTGAGAGAAGGCTTAGATTAGGTATTGGGAAGAGACTTTAGAATTACTATCATAAAGATCCTACATTACTGTGAGGAAAAAGTGGTCTCCGTATAAGTGAAGCGATGGAGGAATTTCAGTGGGGCAGTGACAGTTTTTTTTTAAGTCAAATGGATAATGATGGGGACAAAGATACAAGAGACAAAAACTGCAAACCAGTATCCTTCATGAATGTACACGCAACAGTCTTCAACAAAATGTTCAGCAGCACACTAAAAGGATTATACACCATGATCAAGTGGGATTTATCCCAGGAAGGCAAGAGTGGTTCAACATATGAAAATTAATGTATGTAATATACCACATTACTAGAATGAAGAGAAAAATGACGTGATCATCTCAGTTGATGGAGAAGAAACATTTGACAAAATTCAACAGCCTCAAATTCAGCAGCTTTTCATGATTTAAAAAAGGCAAAAGGAAACAGCAAACTAGGAATAGAGGGGAACTTAGCATGATCAAGGGCATTCCTGAAAAATCCACAGCTGACATCATACTTAATGGTGTAAGACTGAAAGCTTTCCCTCTAATGTCAGGAACAAGACAAGGATGCCTGCCTTCACAACTGCGATTCAGCCTTATGCTAGAAATCCTAGCCAGAGCAATTAGGCAATAAAAAAGAAACAAAGGCATCGAAAACAAAAGGTGCGTGCGCGCGCGCGCGCGCGCACACACACACACACACACACACACACACTCTCTCTCTCTCTCCCTCTCTTTCTCTCTCTCTCTCTCTCCCCCCCACCCCCTCTTCCTTTCTCAGTCACTCTCTCCCTCCCTTCTCCTGAAGATTGTTGAAATTGTTTAAGTAGGCATTTAACTTGGTTGGAGTCAGCCTGGGAAACTTGTCTCCCTGTGGTTGGTGGCAGCTCAAAATCTCTTTCAGTTTTTTTAGCCTTGGGGTCTGTCCTGTTTGAGCATGGTTAGAGGTCAACCAAAGAAAGGTTTGGGCAGAGTTTATATGTATAGTTTGGAGCTCCCTGCCTCTGTCCCCTTTCTGGGGCTTCCTTATCACTTTCCAGAGGCTGTGGTTGTCCCAGATTTTGTCCTTGGTTCTTTTTTGTTTTGTTTTGTTTTAAGTGACCCTTGGTGCTAAATGTGCTTGGTTCTTTGAAGCCCTGAATTTGGGTTGTAGGTTTTTTTTAATGGGAGTTTTAGCTGGTCTGTAAGGCATGCACTGTGGCTTTTTCTCAGTTTAAAAGCCATAAAAACAGGAAACATGCCCTTTGTAATAACACATATGTTAAAATGTATGTTTCAACTTGCCTCCAGTATCTGCTTGTTTTTGGTTGCTCTCCATCAGGCCATTCTTTTTTTTTTTTTTTGGAGATGGAGTCTCGCTCTGTCACCCAGGCTGGAGTGCAGTGGCGCATTCTGGGTTCACTGCAACCTCCGTCTCTCAAGTTCAAGCAATTCTCCTGCCTCAGCCTCCTGAGTAGCTGGGACTACAGGTGCGTGCCACCATACCCGGCTAACCAGCTAATTTTTTATATTTTTAGTAGAGACAAGGTTTCATCATGTTAACCAGGATGGTCCCCATTTTCTGACCTCGTGATCCATCCACCTTGGCCTCCCAAAGTACTGGGCTTACAGGTGTGAGCCACCGTGCCCGGCAGGTCATTCTTTATATTTGTTCCAGTTTATAGTTGTTATTTGCAAGAAGGGTCAGGTCAGTGCTACGCAGCCATCCATGTCTCCTTAAGTGTTATTTGTATACATCTTCAGGTTCTATTTCTTTTAATTCCCTACTTTCTTGTGATCACTATTTTTGCTTCCAGCAGTTCTCCCATGTCAGTCTAATATAGTTAACCTTAGCAGTAGTGAAGGAATACTAAGTAAAGTCAAGTAGCCCAGGCCTGTTAAGTCAGTTGAAATTTTAAGTTTATAATATATGGAATAGGGGTTTTCAGACTCTTTCTACTAAAACAAAGTGTCTCTGATTTAATAGTTTTTTAGGACCTTCCCATATGGTCCAAATCTGAATGGTTAATGGTCTGTTCTGAATGGGTATTGTTGCCCAGAGTACAGAATCAGTATTTTTGGTGTGTTTTCTACAGCAGCGTCAGAAAGCTTTGTACAATTTTGGTCGATCTGGATATTTATCTTTTAAAAAAAATATCCCTTTATGTAACATATTCCAGTGTTTCATCTCTTAAACTAATTTGGAAATTTGTAGGGCTGCTCACTGGTTACTTTTGATTGTATTTTTTGAAATAACATTTTGTGTATCAATAGTATATAATAGAGATATAATAGATTTACCATTGTTGGCTTATTGTAAAATGTATGGATAATGAATTGTGCTTTTTCTGTGTTTCTTCTTCCTGATTAGCTCCTGGGCTATAACGAAAAGCCGATAAATCTACAAATGTTTATTGGGACAGCAGATGATCGATATTTACGACCTCATGCATTTTACCAGGTGCATCGAATCACTGGGAAGACAGTTGCTACTGCAAGCCAAGAGATAATAATTGCCAGTACAAAAGTTCTGGAAATTCCGCTTCTTCCTGAAAATAATATGTCAGCCAGGTATTTCGAAATATACCTAAAATGGGCAGTTTTTTTTTTCTCTATAACTATGTTCAGAAAAAAAGTAAATCTGTTTTTGAATATAAATTTAAAATATTGTTCTAAATGACATTATGTAAGTTATGTGTGCATTTAGTACATTTGCTAAGAGTGGTAGCATATTTCCAGAAGGAAAATTCAATTTGGTAAATGTTATTATACCATATACTACCAGCCAAGCCATTATCCTAGGTGATAGGGATGTAAATACTGTATCTGGACTTTCATCAAATGGCTCACAGTCTAATAGAGTAGACAATAAATAAACAATTATGATACAGTTATGATTGTTTCATTTCCTTAAGGAAAACTTTTGACTTTACCTCCACGCATCCCATTTCCAAATAAGATGAGGTGGCAAACTTCTGAATGAGAATGCAGTAGAGTTTGATACAGAAGGATTAGTTAGGATTATGTAATTGTCTGTAATAGAAACCTGATATGCAGTTAGAGGTTTAGTGTTTTATCACATAAAATAAATATACAGATGTTGTAGGGCTAGCACAGTAGCGCATAAGTTATTAAGACCCCAAGCAAGTTTTTTCTTCTCTGCCATCTTTAGCATGTGGTTTCCATCCTAAAGATTACCTTATGACCTAAAGTGGCTGCTGGAGCTCTAGCTATGACATTCATATTTCCAGATATATGGTGAAACCCCATCTCTACTAAAAATACAGGAAATTAGCTGGGAATGGTGGTGCGTGCCTGTAGTCCCAGCTACTCAGGAGGCTGAGGCAGGAGAATTGCTCGAACCTGGGAGGCGGAGGTTGCAGTGAGTTGAGATCATGCCACCCCACTCCAGCCTGGCACCTGGCCACAGAACAAAAACTCTGTCTCAAAAAAAAGGGAAATTCTATTAGTGTCGAATCCTCTTTTAAGAGCCTTTCCCTAAAATCTACTTAACAACTCTACATCTCATTGATCATGCTCATATTAAGAAGCACATGGTTATGTTTACAAGAACACGTTGTCACTTCAAACAATGTAGGGAGGCTGAGCATGGTGGCTCATGCCTGTAATCCCAGCACTTTGGGAGGCCAAGGCAGGCAGATCACCTGTGAGCTCAGGAGTTCGAGAACCAGCCTGGCCAAATGACAAGACCCTGTCTTTACAAAAAATGCAAAAATTAGCCTGGTGTGGTGGTGCCTGTTGGTAGTTCTAGATACTTGGGAGACCAAGATGGGAGGATCACTTAAGCCTGGGAGGCGGAGGTTGCAGTTAGTTGAGAGTGCCACTGCACTCCAACATGGGCAATAGAGTGAGATCCTGTCTTTAAAAACAACAAACAAAAACACAAACAATGTAGGGGCGTATTACTAAGGAAGAAGAAAAGAAGGGATATCGAATAGGTACCTATTAATAAGTGGTAGGCACAACTAGGCATGGGAAACTTAGATTGAGTTTTATTATAGCAGTTGTTTCAAACTACACTACAGACCTTTCTTAAGGCAGGAATAACATTCATCCAAGGCTGTTGCAAGAACAGTTCTATAAAAAAATCAGATTTCAGCTGGGCATAGTGGCTCACACCTGTAACCCCAGCACTTTGGGAGGCCAAAGGGGGCGGACTACTTGAGGGCAGGAGTTTGAGACCGGCCTGGCCAAGATGGTGAAACTCCATCTCTGCTAAAAATACAAAAAATTAGTGAGGCATGGTGGCGGGCACCTGGTAATCCCAGCTTCTCTGGAGGCTGAGGCAGGAGAATTGCTTGAACCCAGGAGGCAGTGGCTGCAGTGAGCCTAGATCGTGCCATTGCACTCCAGCCTAAGCAACAAGAGTGAAACTCCAACTCAGAAAAAAAAAACAGATTTCAGTCTTGAACTCTCTTCATTTAAATTGATATTTAAATAAACTTTTTAGATAAGCCAAATATACCCCCTGAAGACATAGAAGGTGATATGCCTCTATTAGATAAAATAAGAATTGCCTCAATAAATAACTTATTCTGGAGGGATCACTTGAAGTCAGGAGTTCGAGACCAGCCTGGCCAACATTGTGAAATCCTGACTCTACTAAACAAGAGAAAAATTAGCTGGGAATAGTGGTCCAGATATAGTCCCAGCTACTCCAGAGGCTGAGGCTTGAGAATCACTTGAATTCAGGAGGCAGAGCATGCGGTGACCCGAGATTGCGCCACTGCACTCCAGGCTGGGCAACAGAGTGAGACTTAGTCTCAAAACAACAACAACAACAACAAAACAAAACAAAACCTTATTCTGTTACTTACTACCAGAAAAGAAAAGTTAATACAAATTTAAATAAAATCTTATTTTTGCCTGCTTTGATTCAAATGGCCGGTACTCAAGAATCCAATCCAGGAAATCATTGCATAGGGGCTACGACAGAGTTTTTTCATGGCAAAGGCAGACAGCTAGCTGATAATCTCTACTTCTAAATTTTTTTTTTTTTTTGAGACAGTCTCACTCTGTTGCCCAGGCTGGAGTGCAGTGGCACGATCTCAGTTCACTACAACCTCTGCCTCCCAGGCTCAAGTGATTCTCGTCCCTCAGACACCCAAGTAGCTGAGATTACACAATGTGCACCACCACTCCTGGCTACTTTTTATATTTTTAGTAGAGGCAGAGTTTTGCCATGTACCAAGCTCCCGGCCTCAAGCACGCCACCTGCCTTGGCCTCCTAAACTGCTGGGATTACAGACATGAGCCTCTGCACCTGGACTTAAAAATTTGTGTTCTATAATGAAGAAAGAACTTTGGAATCTCAGCCTGTACTTGATACTCAAGCAAAACTCTTTTTTTGAGAAAAATATTGACACCAGGCATCCTGTTGGACACATTTTCAAATAAGGTAAGATGGCCAACCTCTGAATGAGAATGTAAGTAGGCTTCTTTCCTTTTGTTCTGGTATCTTACTTTTTTATATAGCATCAGAAGCATGTGATATGGGACTAGCTAGCTGTAGAGGGAAATTTTAAAATCATCTTTGAACCATCTTTTTCTAAAAACTCAGGAAATTGACCCCTAGATAATAGTTTGCAGTTCATGTTTGCAATCATTCCTCTGGATCTTCAAAGCACGATATTTAAGTCAAGTTAAATAGAAAAATAACAAGTTTATTCTGTTTCTTAACTTGGCTTGAGGGACAGTATGAGAAATAACCATAACCATACTTCACAATCTGAAAAACTGCTATTAAAGACACTTTCTCTTATGTTGATCATTATTGCATGCATGTGTATATGTACACACAACCACAGTCCTTTCAACTAAAAGGAAAAAAGTTGATGTTTCCTGATGGCATGGTAGATTTTGCTTTAGCAGACAACAAGCGGCCTATAACAACTTTATCACATTTACTTTTTGTCTTGGCTTCCAAGAACTTCATAGTCAAGCTCATTTACAGTAATTATAGTAATTTGTATAACCCTAGACTTGGAGTTTACTTCCGATGGTGTTTTAAAATTTATTTCTTTTTTCTTGGCTTTATTTATATTTAATTGTAAAATGCCTCATTGTTTCTGAAAATAATATATAAACCAGTAAATAAAGAGAAAAGAGTACATTAATTTCTATGAAAAATTCTTGAGAAATTGGGAAAGGCTCACATCCCAAATAATATGAAAGAATTGGAGTGGTAGGATCTGAATTTACCTGTCTCCTCCATCATCTCCCATTTACTAGCACATGGAACAAAGGTAATAGTAATAATTTATGTCCCCTCCGCAACCTGATCTGGCATATACTGTCTGTGTGGATTAGACCAGAAAGGGCAAAGCTGCAGAAATACCACTATGATTAGTAACATACAGCTAGTCCACCCCCTGCAATGCTGCCACACATATACCTGAAACTTCTTGGCCATTCTGTCTGCTTTGTACTGGTAGATGGTGGAACAGGAGTTCTGTAGGACCCAAGGGTTATATATATTGGAGAAAGGATTAGGTAAGGGGCAACTAGGATGTTATTAAACCTAAGAAACCTTTTTCACGTACTTTAGATAACCAGATAGCTAATGATGAACAAGCCTATTTACTCAGCAGCTAATTGCTAGAATTAACTAGTATCCTAGTAGCTTGTTGAATGCAACTGTATTATTCGGTACAATGGTTGAATATAATATAGTTTCAGATAATGGTAGGTATAAAATTTCCAGATGATAGATAAGACCATGGTTCAAAATAATTTATGCATAAGTGAGCCTTAAGTATGTATTAAGTGTTTTTATTGTTCTCTTAAGGCAATAAGGTGTGGAAAGATTGGTTGATATTCTCCTGGTTTTGCCTGCTAAACCACAGGCTTGGTTATGTCAAGCCTAATCTCTTTTGGATATGTAAGACTCTCCTTTTTTTTTTTTTTTTTTTTTGAGACAATTATACTAATCCATAAGCCACAGAGCTACCCTACAAGATGCTTTAAATATAGGATGCCAGTACTTATTACCTTAGCTATTTGCTCCTGTTTTTTAACACTGGATTAATATGGATGTAGCAGTGCTACATCTTGATTTAAAATGTAGTTTTAAAGGTAATTTAATACTTATTTTCATTGCTACATAAGAGTTTTTTTCTTTTTTGTTTTGTTTGCATTTAAGAGTTTTCAGTCCGGGCACGGTGGCTCACGCCTGTAATCCCAGCACTTTGGGAGGCCAAGGTGGGCAGATCATGAGGTCAGGAGTTCGAGACAAGCCGAGCCAACATGGTGAAACCCCGTCTCTACTAAAAATACAAAAATTAGCCAGATGTGGTGGTGCACACCTGTAATCCTAGCTACTCAGGAGGCTGAGGCAGGAGAATTGCTTGAACCTGGGAGGCAGAGGTTGCAGTGAGCTGAAATCACACCACTGTACCCAAGCCTGTGGGACTCTGTCTCAGAGCAAGACTGTGTCTTAGAAAAAAAAGCCGGGCATGGTGGCTCACGCCTGTAATCCCAGCACTTTGGGAGGCCACGGTGGGCAGACCACGAGGTCAAGAGATCGAGACCATCCTGGCCAACATGGTAAAACCCTGTCTCTACTAAAAAAAAAAAAAATACAAAAATTAGCCAGGCGTGGTGGCACGTGCCTGTGGTCTCAGCTACTCAGGAGGCTGAGGCAGAAGAACTGCTTGAACCCAGGAAGCGGAGGTTGCAGTGAGCCGAGATTGCGCCACTGCACTCCAGCCTGGTGACAGAGCAAGACTCTGTCTCAGAAAAAAAAAAGAGTTTTCAGATATACTTTCTAGTGCTGTTATTTCACTTCTGTTAGAAACTTAGTTTGCTGCTAGAATGCCTTTGCCCATTATTAATAACACAGATCATCTCTGCCGTTTCCCCTGAAGATGCATGTTGACATGTTAGCATGATAATCACTAATTTGATACAGCTTGATCAATACTGCTTTGAGCTAAAGTGCAGCTGTTCAATATCAGTTATATCATTTGTTATCTCTAAATGGCAAATGCTTTTTTAATTTTCAAAATCATTCCATTTTTTAAAAATTTCTTTTCCTGTGTCTTTCTGAAGATGAAAAATTTTGAGTGGCTTAATTCCTTTTGGGATTCTTTCTTCTACTTTACTGGTTCTTGTCTTTTTTTTTTTTTTTTTTTTTTTTGTGGAGGCAGTCTCACTCTGTAGCCCAGGCTGGAGTACAGTGGCACAATCTCGGCTCACTGCAGCCTCTGCTTCCTGGGCACAAGCAATTCCTGCCTTAGCCCCCTGAGTAGCTGGGACTACAGGCACCTGCCACTATGCCCAGCTAATTTTTCTATTTTAGTATAGATGGGGTTTTACTATGTTGCCCAGGCTTATCTTGAACTCCTAACCTCAGGTGATCTGCCTGTCTCGGCCTCCCAAAGTGCTGGGATTACAGGCGTGAGCCACCTTGCCCTGCCAGTTCCTGTCTTGATATTCTAGTTCTGTAATATATTGTCCTTCAAAGTGACTTCTGCAGCCTCTGTGCAATAAGTATGAGGGTTGGAACAGTTGGTAGATCCAGTAAAAGGACCTATAACAAGGAATGCCTTGTTAACAAGGTTAACTAGTGTATTTGATCATAATTAGTTATCCATTTGCTTTATGAGGTAGAGTATCTATGAGGAAGTTATCCGTTTGCTTTATTCTTCCAATATGTAACAAAGATATTTTGTAACTTCTGTTGTTTCCTGCCATAGTAGTGTGTCATACTTAGTAATAAAGTTAGCAGATGATGAAACATTATACCTTAAATGCAGAACCTTAACCTTCTATCTGCATTCCTTAGAAATTCAAGAATTTTAGCCTGATGAATTGTTTTTATTAATAAATACATCACTATAAAAGTTTAAATAAGCTATTGATGAGTTATTTGTTGTTCTGACCTAGTTACATGTATAGAATTAGTCTTTTTTTAATTCAGTTGTCTAGTTCTGACACTCCGAAAATTTAATGGCTTATAGTAATAACTCTTTATTATTTTGCATGATTCTTTGGGTTGACTGAGCTCAGCTGGTCTAGTCACATGGTGCCAGCTGGGGGTCACTCAAGTACCTGGATTTAGTGGGAGCTCAGCTGGGGTTGAACATCCAAAATGTCTAGGGTGGCTGGAGTGGTTAGGGATTGTCTCGGCCTTTCTCTCCACCATGCTAGTTGGACTCCTTACTCAGGACTCCAAGACAGCAAAAGTGGAAGTTACCTGCCTTCTTCAGTACTAGGCTCATAACTTGCATACTGTCATTTGGCCACACTTCATTTGTCAAAGCAAGTCATAGGCTAGCTCTCAAGGAGAGCAGAGAGTAGGCATAGATACTTTACCTCTTAATGGCAGGAGGAGAGGCATGCGAGTACAGGAATGAAGAGGAATTGTTAACTTTGCAGACAATCTACTGTACTTAATTTTGCACATTTATCATATAAAAATATTTTTAATACCTAAACTTCAGTTTAGCAAAGAATAGCCATCATATCTTTCTTTTTTGACCTTATTTTGGGTAGTCTTTTTCTGAGAAATGAACAATTTCTATGTAGTTGAGTTGTTTAGAACCATGATTATCAATAAACAAATTTTTATATTTTTCTCTTTAGTATTGACTGTGCAGGTATTTTGAAACTCCGCAATTCAGATATAGAACTTCGAAAAGGAGAAACTGATATTGGCAGAAAGAATACTAGAGTACGACTTGTGTTTCGTGTACACATCCCACAGCCCAGTGGAAAAGTTCTTTCTCTGCAGATAGCTTCTATACCTGTTGAGTGCTGTAAGTGAGATTTTGATGATGTTTTAAGATCTTGTTTATAATTTATTTTCTGTTTTTGCTTATAATGTAATATATGCATCTGAAGTGCAAACTGGGGTATATGGTCTGGGTGGCTGGTTTGATTTTCTGATATGGAAATGAGCTAACACGTTTGGGTAGAAGAGTACCGATCCTGGAATTAGAAAATGGTTTCTCATGATAGTTTTAGTAGGTAGCTCTGTGAACTATAGACACACTATCCTGACCAGAGTTTTCTTATATGTAAATGAGAATGGGGAGTTGATGCCATCTGAGGACCAAATCATGAAGCTATGATTTAAGTATCACTTGGTAGTCTTTGTTTCATTAAAATGTCAATCTTCATGCTAGACGGTGCTTATCTCTGCAAGCTGACAGTTTAGCTAAATAAGATTTAACAGAGCTTTTGTTAAGATTATTCAAAACATCTGATTGAGACAGTGAATGTTTTTTCCTAACATATACAAAGGCAAGATACAAGAGATCCTGGAACCTGACGTCTACTCAGTTTTGGGGAACTGTGGATCCTGGGCGGGTTAGCTAGTATGACTTGAAATATTGAGACTAGTACTTAGATCTTTAGGATATAATTTAGAATATTCTGATTCCATGTTTTATTTGCATAGGAGGAAACTGAGGCATGAGTATCTCTAGTGCTCATTCAAGGTTATTTGCTTTTTGGTGATAGAGCTGTGCTGCCTAGAACAAAGGTTTCCTTAGTATTCTTTAGATTATATTACATTATTTTATTTTTGTTAACCATATGTATTCTTTTTTGGGGGTGACTGGGTTGGGTTTTTTTTCGAGATGGAGTCTCAACTCTGTTGCCTAGGCTGGAGTGAGATGATGCAATCTTGGCTCACTGCAACCACCACCTCCGCGGTTCAGGCGATTCTCTGCCTCAGCCTCCCAAGTAGCTGGGACTACAGGGGTATGCCACCACACCTGGCTAATTTTTGTATTTTTAGTAGAGACTGGGTTTCACCGTGTTGGCCACCCTGGTCTCAAACTTCTGACTTGAAGTGATCTGCCCACCTCAGCCTCCCAAAATTCTGGGATTGGGATTACAAGTGTGAGCCATCGCACCCAGCTTATATTGTTTTGTTGTTGTTGTTGTTGTTGTTGTTGTTGTTGTTGAGATGGAGCCTCACTCTGTCACCCAGGCTGGAGTGCAATGGCACTATCTCGGCTCACAGCAACCTCCACCTCCTGGGGTCAAACGATTCTCCTGCCTCATCCTTCTGATTAGCTGGGATTATAGATGCATACTACCATACCCAGCTAATTTTTGTATTTTTAGTAGAGAAGGGGTTTCACCGTGTTGGCCAGGCTGGTCTCGAACTCCTGACCTCGTGATCTGCCTATCTTGGCCTTCCAAAGTGCTGAGATTACAGGCCTGAGCCACCGCACTTGGCCCTGTATTCTTAATTTGGGGCCACATCTGCTTATGAAACCTTTCATGCTTTCTTTTGCTGTTTGCTGAATTGGAGTGATACTTTATCATTTGACAGTTGACTGGGAGTCACTGAGTAAATCTGTGGTGAGTTAACTGTAGAACAAGCTTTTGTATTAATTTTTAAAATTAAAAAAACTATTCTTTGTAGAGATAGGGTCTCACCGTGTTTCTCAAGCTGGTCTCAAACTCCTGGACATAAATGATCCTCCCATCTTGGCCTCCCAAAGGGCTGAGATTATAGGCATGAGCTACCACATTCACCCTGTATTAATTTTTTGATGGGCAAAATAGATATATGCTACAAAATTCAAAAAGAATATAGAGTAGAAGGTAAATTTCCAAGTCAATCAGTTCTTTTCCTTAGAAACGGCTATCATTGCCAGCTTCTTAATTATCCTGCCAGAGGGTTCTATGCTCATATAAGCATAGATAACTCTATTTTTTTTCTTTTTAGACAGAGTTTTGCTGGTTGCCCAGGTTGGAGTGCAATGGCATGATGTTGGCTCACCACAACCTCTACCTTCCAGGTTCAAGCGATTCTCCTGCCTCAGCCTCCTGAGTAGCTGGGATTACAGGCATGTGCCACCATGCCTGGCTAGCTTTTTGTATCTTTAGTAGAGATGGGGTTTCTCCATGTTAGTCAACCTGGTCTCTAACTCCCAACCTCAGGTGATCTGCCCTCCTCGGCCTCCCAAAGTGTTGGTATTACAGGGGTGAGCCAGCGTGCCCAACTGATAACTCTATTTTTAAAGCAAAGTTATTCATTCATTTGAGATAGGGTCTCACTCTGTCTCCCAGGCTGGAGTGCAGTGGCATGATTTCAGTTCACTGCAACGTCCACCTCCCAGGCTTAAGCAATCCTCCCACCTCAGCCTTCCAAGTAGCTGGGACTACAGGCACAAGCAACCGCAACTGGCTAATTTTTGCATTTTCCCCCATGTTGCCCAGGTTGATCTTGAATTCCTGGACTCAAGTGATCTGCCCACCTTGGCCTCCCAAAATTCTGGGATTACAGGCATGAGCCACCATGCCCAACTGGCAAAGTAATGTAAATAAGGTCATAGAGTAGTTTGAGTTTTTGAGATGGTTATGCTAAAATGATTCTTAATTTTTTTCTTTTTTAGAAAATAAAATTGGCCAGGTGTCGTGGCTCAAGCCTGTAATCCCAGCCCTTTGGGAGGCCTACACAGGTAGATCACCTGAATAAGGATCACCTGATCCACCTGACCTCAGGTGATCCATTGCACTCCTGCCTGGGCATCAGAGTGAGACTTTGTCTCAAAAATTAATAAACAAATTAATTAATGTGTGATTATTGAGGATGTAGAAAATGCAAAATGGTACTAAGAGTAGTATAATATTAAATTATTTTGTAATATTACTATTCGTAGGTAGTTACTATTCACCTTTTCTTGCTTTTTTTTGTGTGGGGGAGGGACGGAGTCTCACTGTGTGATCCAGGCTGGAGTGCAGTGGCACATTCTCAGCTTACTGGAACCTCTGCCTCCCAGGTTTAAGCAATTCTTGTGCCTCAGCCTCCCAGGTAGCTGGAATTACAGGTGCCCACCACAATGCCCAGCTGATTTTTGTATTTTTGGTAGAGATGAGGTTTCATCATGTTGGTCACGCTGGTCTTGGACTCCTGACCTCGAGTAATCTTCCCACCTCAGACTCCTGAAGTGGTAGGATTACAGGTGTGAGCCTTGTATGTTTTTTTGTAAACATCCACATACACAGCGTTTTTAAATTGGGCTTATTTGATATAGTTTTATATCTTGTTTTGCAGTTTTCACTTATGCTATCACAGGCATTTTCTTCTGTTAGAAAATATTCTTCAAAAATATTATTTTTACCATAGGAGTACTTTTTTGGCATGTTTATGCCATCTGTTAAACACGCTGTTTTTTTTTTTTTTTTGAGATGGAGTCTCACTCTGACACCAGGCTGGAGTGCAGTGGCACGATCTTGGCCTACTGAAACCTCTGCCTCCTGGGTTTGAACAAGTCTCCCTGCCTCAGCCTGTTGAGTAGCTGGGATTACAGGCACCCACCACACCCAGCTAATTTTTGTATTTTTCAGTAGAGATGGGGTTTCACCATGTTGGCCAGGCTGGTCTTGAACTCCTGACCTCAGGTGATCACCAGCCTTGGCCTCCCAAAGTATTGAGATTACAGGTGTGAGCCACTGCGCCCAGCCTGAACATACTTTTGCTGTTACTTAGAAAGTACCTGTAATCAGTGTTTGTTTTCAGGCCCCTTCTTTGTGACCCATTTAGAACAGTAGAGACGTGTGTATTTTCTGAGATTTAGGTTGGTGCTTGGTACATCCCAAGTAATAGTTGATCGTAAATCACATACCTATCTTTTTTTTTTTTTTTGGAGACAGTCTCATTCTATTGACTAGGCTGGAGTTTGTTGGTGTGATCTCGGTTTACTGCAACCTCCGCCTCCTGGGTTCAAGCGATTCTCCTGTCTCAGCCTCCCAACTAGCTGGGATTACAGACATGCACCACCACATCCAACTAATTTTTGTATTTTTAGTAAAGATGGGGTTTTACCATGTTGGTTAGGCTGGTCTTGAACTCCTGATCTTAGGTGATCCACCTGCCTCTGCCTCCCAAAGTGCTCAGATTACACGTGTGAGCCACTGCGTCTGGCTGTATGTGCATCGTCTTTTGTGTGTTTTTTTATTTTGAGACAGAGTCTCACCCTGACTAGAGTGCAGTCGTGCGATCTCAGCTCACTGCATCTTCCTCCTCCCAGGTTCAAACTATTCTCCTGCCTCAGCCTCCTGAGTAGCTGGGATTACAGGCATACGCCACCACGCCCAGATAATTTTTATATTTTTAGTAGAGATGGGGTTTCACCATGTTGATCAGGCTGGTCTAGAACTGACCTCATGATCCGCCCGCCTCTGCCTCCACAAAGTGCTGGGATTACAGGTATGAGCCACCACGTCCAGCCCACATATGCATCTTCTATGAAAGGATTGATGATAATACTCTCTTTGAATGAGGCCAGGGTCCCAATTTGTGAACTTTTGTGATTATGTATTAAATAATTGATAGCTGTTGTGAACTGGGAATGCATGCTTTCCTAACAGCAATGAATTTTACATTTCTTTAAAATGCTCTGCTAGCCAAACAAAACACAGCTGATTCTCAAGCCCACCAGGTTTCTCACCTACACACTTGGAATAAAAGTGGACCTGTTTTCCAAATAAAAGTGTTGAAGAGATAACGACCAACACTTTTAAAATTTGTTTTAATTCAGAGAAACCTAGGTATCTAGGTATTTGGCAAGAAAAATTTATTAGAGGCCAGGCATGACTCACACCTGTAATCTCAGCTCTTTGGGAGGTTTAGCCAGGAGTATTGCTTATGTCCAGGAGGACTGCTTTAGACCAGGAGTTCGAGACCAGCCTACATAATAAGGGGCAACATAATAAGACCCTGTCTCTACAAAAAAAAAAAAAAAAAAAAAACAATTCTTAAGTTGGTTATGGTGATGCATTTCTATAGTCCCAGCTCTTGGGGAGGGTGAGATCTGAGAATGACTTGAGCTCAGAAGATTGAGACTACAGAGCTGTGATCACGCCAGTGTACTCCAGCCTGGGTGACAGTGCATGACCCTTTCTGAAAACAAACAAAAACAGCCATTAGAGAACCTACATCATAAAAAGAAATATAATTTATAGTTTGAAACTCAAGCAATTAAAAGAAAGAAAAGCCAGAAATAGGATTTCCAGAAAATGTAGCAACTTGGAACCAGTCAGTATCAGAGAAAGGTGGCACCATAAACACTGATTATAAAAGTTGATAATGTAAATACCAGGTCACAGTGGCTCACATCTGTAATCCCAGCACTTTAGGAGGCCAAGGCGGGAAGATCAGTTGAACCCAGGAGTTCGAGAACAGCCTGGGCAACAAAGTGAGAGACACTGTCTCTACAAAAATAAAATTTTAAAAATTGGCTGGGCGTAGTGGCACATGGCCTGTTGTCCCAGCTACTTGGGAGGCTGAGGTGGGAGGATTGTTGAACCCAGGAGTTTGATGCTGCAGTGAGTTATGCTCATGCCACTGGGCAATAACCTGGGCAACAGAGCAAGACTCTGTCTCTAAAAAATAAAAATACAAGCCAAGCATGGTGGCTCACACCTGTAATCCCAGCACTTTGGGAGGCAGGCGGATCACGAGGTCAGGAGTTCGAGACCAGCCTGGTCAACATAGTGAAACCCTGTCTCTACTAAAAATACAAAACATTAGCCAGGCGTGGTGGCAGGTGCCTGTAATCCCAGCTACTCAGGAGGCTGAGGCAGGGAAATCGCTTGAATCCAGGAGGTGGAGGTTGCACTGAGCCAAGATGATACCATTGCACTCCAGCCTGGTTGACAGAGCGAGACTCCATCTCAAAAATAAGTAAATAAATTATACAAATGAATTTAAAAAGAAAGGCTCACTTGGTGTTTGTCTAAGGAGTAGCACTTTTAGAACTTGTCTTCTCTCCTTTGCACACAATATAATTATATATCTTTGGAGTTACATGCTTTTTGTAATTATATTAGATTTACAGATTTTAACAGATAGTTGCATGGAAGAAATATATTAAGCATTTAAGCAAAAGAGAAAAACAGATGAGGTAAATGTGTTGTAGTCAGCATGAAGTTGAAGATACTAATTTTCATTAGTTTCTTTATAGTTGTAATCTAAGAAAATGATTGGCTGCGTGTGGTGGCTCATGCCTCTAATCCCAGCATTTTGGGAGGTCAAGGCAGGAGGATTGGTTGAGGCTAGGAGTTTGAGACCAGGCTTGGCAATGAAGTGAGACTATGTTGCTATTTTAAAAAAAAAATTAGCTGGGCATGGTGGCATGCACCTGTAGTCCCAGCTACTTGGGAGGCTGAGGTGGGAGCATCACTTCAGCCAGGAATTGGAGGCTGCAGGGAGCGATGATCGTGCCACTGTGCTCCAGTTTGGGCAACAGTGTGAGACCCTGTCTCAAATAAATAAATATACTTAGAAATCACATAAATCTAATATCTATTTTGTTTTATAAACAACTTAGTTCTTTTAGTGAGTTTTGTTACCGTTGTCTTGAATTTTAAAAGCCTAAATGAATTAATCCCAAAATTTGCTTCTCTTTTCTTTTTATAGCTTGAGTTTATTTATGTATGAAAGATTTTTAACTTTTTTTTTTCTCAACTCTTAAAAAAAATTCAAAACAGCCCAGCGATCTGCTCAAGAACTTCCTCATATTGAAAAGTACAGTATCAACAGTTGTTCTGTAAATGGAGGTCATGAAATGATTGTGACTGGATCTAATTTTCTTCCAGAATCCAAAATCATTTTTCTGGAAAAAGGACAAGGTAAATAACATATGAGTTGATTGACTTCAAACTAAGGGGCAAAGGGTAGAATAAATTATTTAGATTTTTCAGTAACAAAAATTACAAAGTAGTTTTAATAAAGCTACAGGTATCATTTTGCACCAGATTTTATTTTAAACCAAACACTTATTAAATTTTCATATAAATGTTAAATTATCTTTAAGGAACTGGGCATGGTGGCACATGCCTGTAGTTCCAGCTACTCAGGAGGCTAAGGCAGGAGGATCACTTGAGCCCAGAAATTCTGGGTTACAGTGAGCTCTGTTTGTGCCACTTCACTCCTCAGCCTGGGGAATAGAGTGAGATCTTGTTTCTAAATAATAATAATAATATGATAATAATTTAAGATGTCTAAAAGTAGAGATCCCCCAGCAACTCTACTCCTAGGTATATACTTGAAAGAGTTGGAAATACATGTCCACGCATAAACTTAAGAGATAGATATTTACAGCAACTTTATTTACAATTGCCAAAAAATGGAAACAACCTAAAAATGCTCACCAAATGATGAATGGATAAACAAAATGTGATATATCCATACACTGGAATATTATTTGGTCATAAAAATTAATGAAGGCCGGGTGCAGTGGCTCAACGCCTGTAATCCCAGCACTTTGTGAGGCTGAGGCGGGTGGATCACCTGAGGTCTGGAGTTCGAGACCAGCCTGACCAACATGGAGAAACCCCGTCTCTAGTAAAAAATACAAAATTAGCCTGGCCTGGTGGCGGATGCTTGTAATCCCAGCTACTCAGGAGGCTGAAATGGGAGAATCACTTGAACCTAGGAAGCAGAGGTTGCGGTGAGCCGAGATGGTGTCATTGTATTCCAGCCTGGGCAACAAGAGTGAAACTCCGTCTCCACAAAAAAAAAAAAAAAAAAAAATGAAGTACTCCTACATGCTACACATGGATAAACGCTGAAAATAGGCCAAGTGAAAGAAGCCAGCACAAAAGAACACATAGCGTATGATTCCATTTACATAAAATGTCCAGTATAAGCAATCCAGAGACAAAATGTAGATTAGTGGTTGGTTGGAGGAAGGTGTCAATGGTGAGTGACTGTTGATGGGAGCTGGGTTTCCTTTTGGAATGATGGAAATGTTCTGGAATTAGATTGTGGTGATGGTTGTACTACTCTGTGAATATCCCCAAAACCTCTGAGTTTTATACTTTAAAAGGATGGATTTTATAGTATGTGAATTATACCAAAATTATTTTTAAAGTAGAAGAATTCAATGTTTATGAGGGTGTTTGATTTCATCCCTTGTGCATATTTAAAACACTTTTCCATCAATTATTTCCTCTCAGTTTTAAAAACATTTAAAACTTAGGAAATATATATATATTTTTTGGAGAGTCTTGTTCTGTTGCCTTGGCTGGAGTGCAGTGGCACAATCTTGGCTCACTGCAACATCTGCCTCCCAGGTTAAAGCGATTCTCCTGCCTCAGCCTCCCAAGTAGTTGGTATTACAGGCACAAGCTACCACACCTGGCTAATTTTTGTATTTTTGGTAGAGATGGGGTTTTGCCATGTTGGCTAGGCTGGTGTTGAACTCCTGACCTCAAGGGATCTGCCCACCTCAGCCTCCCAAAGTGCTAGGATCTACATGCTGGCCATAAAAAACTTTTTTTTTTTTTTTGAGACAGTCTCTCGCTCTGTCGCCAGGCTGAGTGCAGTGGCTAGATCTCAGCTCACTGCAACCTCTGCCTCCGGGTTCAAGTAATTCTGTGCCTCAGGCTCCCATCACCACGCCCCACTAATTTTTGTGTTTTTAGTAGAGTCAGGATTTCATCACGTTGACCAGGCTGGTCTGGAATTCCTGATCTTGTGATCTCCCCACCTCGGCCTCCCAAAGTTCTGGGATTACAGATGTGAGCCACCAGCACCCACCAAAACACTGTTTTTATGAGAATAATATAATATAACAAATACTTACACCTACTACCAAGTTTAAGAAATACATTTACCTTTGAAGGCCTCTGGGTCCCCCTTCCCAAATGGAACCCTCACTCGAATTAACCTTTGCTTTTTAATCATATAAAACGATTTATAATTGCCAAAAAATGGAAACAACCTAAATATTCAATATCTTTTTTGTCCCTGTTTTTGGACTTTGTATGATATTGCCTGTATTCCTTGAAAAATTATCTTTTCAGAGGTCTTAGTGTTTTAAGACTGCTCTATGTAACTGAAGACCTTTTACTTTCACTACTATAAAATTTTTCATTGTATGAATGTACTACAATTTATTATCCTTTCTCTTACTGGATATTTGGATGTTGTCCAGTTTTTGGCATTGCTATATCTGGTAGGCATAGGCAAGAATATTAAAATTCTTAAATTTTGTTAATCCAGTAGGAGTGAAATGGTATCTTGAACTTTAGATTTGAATTTCCCTGTTAGCTATTGAGGTTGTTATGGACCATTCATATTTCATTTGCTGTGCAGTAACTATTTGTGTCTTTGCCTATTTTCTCCATTGGATCATTTTTAATTTTTTTAGTGACTTGGAATTCTTTATATATTCTGGATATCAGAGTGATTTGGGGAAACTGCCTCATCTTTTTTCATTCTTTAACAGTGTCTGTGTTGGGTACTTTCATGTTCCCTTGTGCATGTGACAGAGCTTACCTCCAGAACCTTCTGGAATGGGGACTGTTTTTGTGGGGAGCCATTAACTTACTTGTGATATATTTCTATTTGTGGTTGTAGGACTAGTCAATATGTTTCTTCTTGAGTTTGATCATATATATTTGTCTTTTTTTTTTTTTTTTTTTTGAGACAGAGTTTTGCTTTTGTTGCCCAGGCTGGAGTGCAATGGTGCAATCTTAGCTCACTGCAACCTCTGCCTCCTGAGTTCAAACCATTCCCCTGCCTCAGTCTTCCAAGTAGCTGGGATTACCTGTGCCTGCCACCATGCCCAGCTAATTTTTTTTTTTTTTTTTAGTAGAGACAGGGTTTCACCATATTGTCCAGGCTGGTCTCAAACTCCTGATCTCCAGTGATCCACCCATGTCGGCATCCAAAAGAGCTTGGATTATAGGCATGAGCCACTGCGCCTGGCTTGGTCATATATATTTTTCTAGGACTTTATTCCTTTCCCCTACATTTTCAAATTTATGGGCATTAATGAGCTCACAGTATTCTCTTTTTGCATCTGGAGTTATATCCCCCCACTTTTTTTATTCCTGCTATTTATTTATAC
The DNA here is from genome assembly GCF_049354715.1 of Callithrix jacchus. Lineage (NCBI taxonomy): Eukaryota > Metazoa > Chordata > Mammalia > Primates > Cebidae > Callithrix > Callithrix jacchus. The sequence continues at coordinate 25,716,631 of NC_133521.1, forward strand.
CATTTCTGGATTTTTAACCAGTCTTTCCATAGTTCTTGGCTTTATCAAACCTTTCAGTGTGCCTTTCTGTTTCACTGATTTCTATATTTAACTTTTCATTTTCTTTGGTTTATTATGTTTTTTCTTTTTCTTTTTGAGGTGAAGTCTTGCTCTGTCACGCAGGTTGGAGTGCAGTGGTGCAGTCTTGGTTCACTGCAGCCTCTGCCTCCCGGGTTCTTGCAATTCTCCTGCCTCAGCCTCCCAAGTAGCTGGGACTATAGGCACACACCACCATGCCAGGCTAATTTTTTTGTATTTTAGTAGACATGGGGTTTCACCATGTTGCCCAGGCTGGGCTCAAACTCCTGAGCTCAGGCAGTTTGCCTGCCTCGGCCTCCCAAAGTGTTGGGGTTACAGGCGTGAGGCATCACACCTGACTATGTTTTTTCTTAATTAAAATTTTAATCTGTTTTCACTATTTTATCTTTTTAAAACCTAAGTCTTAAAGGCTGTATTCAGTGCCTCCATCACCTCTCTTTTATAATTTCTCTTTTTCTACTGGATTCTCCTTCTTGGAGTTTAATTATGTTTATGTCTTCTCATCCTAAACATTCCCTTTCTCTTAACTCTGTCATCTTCTTTAGCTTTTGTTTCATTTCTCTACCGTTTAGCATCCACCCTCTCAAAAAAAAGTAGTGTAATTTGCTTTAGTTTCTCTTTAATCTTTTGTCTTTCACTTCATTGAAGTCATAACCGCCTAAAAATTTTACAGCTAGCTACTTATTCTCCTTCTTAACACTTTTCCCCCTTCGCTTTGTGTAATTTTTCTTGCCTGGTTCTCACACATCTTTATTACTGTTCGTCTTTTTATGCGAGTTTTTCTGGCTCTTAAATGTAGATGTTTTCTAAGGTTTTATATTCATTTTTCTTCTCATTATCGTCCTCCTTTTTGAGAATTTTCATTAGCTCCCAAATACCTCTCTGCAGCAACATGTTTCTCTTAAACTTTAACCTGAATGTTAAAGTACCCACTGGATATTGGTTTATAAATGTCTCACTGATACTTAAAATATGAAAACAAATCTGACTTGACAAAGTAGTTTATCTGTCTGAATTTCTTAACTTGATTAATAATACATCAGGGTTGGGTGCAGTGGCTCACACCTTTAATCCCAGTACTTTGGGAGGTTTAGGCAGGTGGATCATCTGAGGTCAGGAGTTCAAGACCAGCCTGGCCAACATGGTAAAACCCTGTCTCTACTAAAAATACAAAAACTTAGCTGGGTGTGGTGGCAGGTGCCTGTAATCCCAGCTACTCGGGAGGCTGAGGCAGGAGATTGCTTGAACCCAGGAGGCAGAGGTTGCAGTGAGCCGAGATCGCACCACTGTACTCTAGCCTGGGAAACAGGAGCGAAACTCCATCTCAAAATAATAATAATAATATCAGCATCTTCTCTTTGAGCTAGAAACTATATGGGTGTCTGTCTTCTTCTCCTTTAAAATTCATATACCTTCAACCCTGACCCATACCCTGTCTGTCTTCAAAAAACATCAGTTCTGTTTCATAATTTAATAATTCATCAATTATTTATGCAGCAGTGCTATGTGATAAGACGCTAGTCTAGGCATTAGGGATATAATGTTGAATACAAGGTTGCCTGCTCTGATTGAGCTTACATTCTGGTAGAGAAGCACCTATAAACAAATAAATGAACCAGATTATTCCAGACAAAACTGCTATGAAGTAATAGAAACTGAGTTGTGAACTGTTTATATCAAGTCATCAAGGAATGTCTTTCTGTGGGTGTCATGTTTCAGGTGAATAAGGAGCATGAGGAAGAGATAGTGTCTCAGAACTGTCCCTTCCTTTCCACTGTAAAAATTCATCTGTGCCTGAGTATAATTAATAGGTATTATTGAATTCGTTTATTTGACCCGGAGCTTCACATTTAAGAGCTTTTGATTGAAATCGAATCATGTTAAATGGTGGTAGTTACTGGCTTTAGAGGAGATTCCAGTCGTAAACATATAACTCCCATTTTAAAAACACCTTCAGTGATCCACTTCATTTTCTAGGCTCCTTATTATGGCATTCAGGCCATAATCTGCTGCCAGTCTTTACAACCCTCTTTCTTATTGTTCCCTGGCTCGTACTTTATACAATAGCATAGCTGCTTATACATCTCTTTATCTTAGGGGTACTTATCATCTTGTCTTTGCTCATGCTGTCTTTTCTGCCTATAATTACCCTTTCCCCACATTATGAGTTCTATCTCATGTTAAGTCTCAGTTCAAGAGCTCTTCCAGGAAGCCTTCCTTGTCTCACTACCTTCCCCAAAATTAGGTTAAAGACCCTGCTCCTTTGTTCTTGGTTTATCCAGAGTGCACCTTTATTAATTATTGTACCTACCACATTTTATTATAATGAACTGTTTGCATTTGCCTTTCATCCACAGGCTGAAAACAGGGTACCTGGTCTCAGTTATCTGATTAACACAAAGTGTCTGGCACATAAGGATCCAGCACATGATTGCTAAACTGAGCTATAATTCTAAGTAGGTGTAGCACTTATCTGTAGTATCTCTTGTGCACCAGAAGTAGCCATTGTCTAGTTGCTGGACTGGAAAATGATGGTTACAACCTGGAAAGTGTTTGATGAAATCTCTCTTGATAACTTCACAGACCAGATGAAGAAGTGATGCGGCTTAGTCACTGGGTGAATGCCTGTGATACAGAAAGAATGCTTTGGAATAATTGTATATCGGTCAGAGAGTTTTAGTAGCAGACAAGACTGTCTCCAAGTGAGTAGTTCACTTGGGATAAAGAGACAGAAAATGTGTTGGCCAAATCTTCAGGTGACAAAAATCTGGAAAGCTTAGGAAACATTTTTTATGACCATCAATATCTAAAAAATATTTTGACAAGTGAAGTAATCCAACAAAATGAAATCTCCCTGCTGGGAGTAAGTAATGTTTCAAAAGGTTGGCAGAATAAAAAACACTCAGCTGCGTAAGTGCACAGTGTGGGAACTTGGCAGTAGGAAATGTATAGACAGTTGGTCACATACTTAGTGTGAGGGTCAGCATATGGTGCTCCCAAGAAAGCTCCCCCCTGTACCCCAAGAAAGCTTTCATTAACAGACACAGCAATTTCATGTATGGTGGTGACAGCCTCAGTCATTTCTCACATAGGCTGTTAAGTCCTGGGCCTGGTGAATTTGAGGGAGCATGTTTAAACAGAGACCATGAAGTCTAAAATACTGTGAAAGGGATAGGTGCAGAACTGGGGATGCTAGCCAGTGGGAGAGGAGACACAAGCAGACATAACTGCTTTTCAACATCTGAAATATGATCTCACAGACAAGCAATCAAGATTTTATTTTGTGACTGCAAGGAATAGTAGTTAGACCAGTTGTTGGATACGTAAAGAGACATTTGATTTAGCATGAGGAGCTTTCTAGCAGCAGTTATCCAAGATGGAGTGAGTTACGTGGTGAGGAAGTGAGTTTCCTATCATTTTAGATACACAAGCAAAAGTTGGCCACCACTTGATGGGGGTGCTCTCAGAGGGCTTTTAAACATCACTTGGGTAGATGGTTAGAATGAACTCTGTTGGATCTGCTAACCTGGGCAGCCCAGGATCTTTCTCCTTATTTTTTCCTTGTTTGTACACATTTCACATTTTATTTTCATAATGGAAGTCAGTGAAAAAAAGATCCCCTTTGCTAATAAATTTGTGATACTACATGCGTTAGATTTTGTCTGTATGCTTTCTGATATAAATTGCTTTTAACTGTAAACTCTTTCTTTCAATAGATGGACGACCTCAGTGGGAGGTAGAAGGGAAAATAATCAGGGAAAAATGTCAAGGGGTAAGAAATTTACCTTAATTTTTAAGAAATATTTAAGACACTGAATAGAAAATTGAATAATATTGCTTTATGGTATGGATGAGTCTTTTGTATATTGATTAATAAAAAAGTAAAATTAGCCTGGGCACAGGGGCTCATGCCCATAATCCCAACACTTTGGGAGCACTTTGAGAGACTGAGGCGGGAGGATCATTTGAGCCCAGGAGTTCAAGACAAGCCTGAGAAATATGGTAAAACTCTATCTCTACAAAAAAATTAGCCATGCTTAGTGATGTGTGCCTGTAGTCCCAGCTACTTGGAAAGCTGAGGTGGGAGGATCACCTAAGCCTGGGAGGTCAAGGTTGCAATGAGCCATGATCATACCACTACACTCCAGCCTGGGTGACAGAGTGAGACCTTGTATAAAAACATAAAATTTCTAAAGGTTTGGAAGTAAGATACTTACGTAGTATTAAAGTAAATTAAATTAAAGTTTAGAAAAGATAACCAGTTAGTGTCTTTTTTCTCCTTATTGTGTATAGGGAAGGAGAAACTAGAAAGAAGATCATCAGAAGGTTCTTATTAAAATTATCATTAATTTCTCTGAACTCAGGAATAAAAACAGATTCAATAAAGAACATATGTATAGGCCTTCACAGAGAAATAAAAAAGAGAAAGAACATATGTACCGGACAAAAGATAGTAGCAAGACAAGTCCTTAGAGAATTGTGTACTTAACACACTATTTTTTACTCCTCAGCTACTTAGTTAAGACTTCTAGGATTCTACATTGAAAGCTTTGGACTTGTTTGGAATAGAGACAGAGTATTTTCTGGGATTGGAAATACCACTTTCCACAATGCTTTCCAAAGATCTGGAGCAATTAGGTTGAGAATTGTATTTGGTTTGGGGCTAACATTTTCACCTTGGTTTTGTAAAATTATTTTTGAGATAGACACAAACTTTGTTTAATACCGGTTTAAAACATTTTTGGTTGTTTTGTTTAATTAATTTTTTTTTTAAACAGTCTCGTTCTATCGCCAGGTGCCAGACTGGAGTGCAGTGGCACAATCTTGGCTCACTGCAACCTCTGCCTCCCGGGTTCAAGCAGTTCTCCTGCCTCAGCCTCCCAAATAACAGGGACTACAGGCGTGAACCACCATGCCCAGCTAAATTTTGTATTTTTAGTAGAGTCAGAGTTTCACCATGTTGGTCAGGATGGTCTCGATCTCTTGACCTTGTGATCCGCCCACCTCAGCCTCCTAAAGTGCTGGGATTATAGGTGTGAGCCACCACGCCCAGCCTAATTTTTTTTTTTTTTTTTAATATAGAGACAGGGTTTCACCATGTTGGCCAGGATGGCCTCGATCTCCTGACCTCGTGATCCACCCACCTCAGCCTCCCAAAGTGCTGGGATTACAGGTGTGAGCTACGGCACCTGGCTCTAGTTTAGAACATTTTGAATGTAAAATATAAGATAAGAGCTCTAAACTATAATGCAGCTTGGGCATTATTAAACCTAATTAAAAACCAGAATGAATTTACTCTTAAGATAAATGGTAACATGTAATATTTGGTAGAGCAAAATATCTCTCTATATAGTATGTAAGATTTTTTACTTCTGCTACAGCCAGAAACCCAATTGGGTGAGTAAAAAGTAATTTCTCTTTTATTAATTAAAGGACTTATGTCTTTCAAGACTGAAGCGTTCCTATAGTAAATCTCCAGATGACTTATGCGACTAGCTGATGTGCATAATTATCTATTATGGGAGAGCTTTGTAGTTAAGACTCATGAGTTGTGATGTGTTTAGCAGGTGCATTTCATTTTTAGTTCTGAGTGTAACATAATCTTGCTTTCCATCCTTAGGCTCACATTGTCCTTGAAGTTCCTCCATATCATAACCCAGCAGTTACAGCTGCAGTGCAGGTGCACTTTTATCTTTGCAATGGCAAGAGGAAAAAAAGCCAGTCTCAACGTTTTACTTACACACCAGGTATGAGGAGTCGTAATGATTTACTGTAGAGCTTCTTTTCATGATGAAAAAGCTATTCAATGAATCCTATGTTAGAATGTTTAAGGTAGAGTGCATATAAACAGTGAAAACACCAATAGATGCCCAATCTAAAGTTTATGTTGACTTTACATATTAGATATGCTCTCAGTTGTTATTTTGTAATGATTTATTATGGGAAAATTAGAAGATGGGCAGTAGGTTTAAAGTCTTTTTTTTTTCAGAAGAATTTTTATCAAAAGTTCCCAGCATTACAGAGGGGCAAGTGTTTGTGAGTATGTGTGTGCTCCTGAGTCATGAACTCTCTTTGTACTCTTAGCACCATAAAAAGGCAGTGTGCCCAGTTCATAGTATTTTCATCTTACCCATTCCCAATCACATGAAGAAAACCCTTGTTAGATTTTCTTTTTTAAATTTTTAATATTTTTCTATTTTATTCTTGATCATTCAACTTGATTTTGTTAGATTTTCATTTGGCACATAGCAACTGCACCATACTGTGGGCTATAGGGGGTATAAACTTGATGCCAGAGTTCCTGATTTTGTAGATACATCCTAACACAGGAGGCTTCCATGCCTCTTTTTGCAGCCATTCCAGTGCTATAACTTTCCAGTTCTTGATTGTGACACATAAATATTATGTGGTGTTTCATGCTGATGTGACATGCCTAGATAACAAATATGTATAGAGGCCTTCTCTGTTCAGGCACTGTGCTAATCACCAGGGTATGTAATAATAAAAAATTATAGTGTACCTACCAGGTGCGATGGCTTATGCCTGTAATCCCAGCACTTTGGGAGGCCGAGATGGGCGGATCACGAGGTCAAGAGATCAAGACCATCCTGGCCAACATGGTGAAACCCCGTCTCTACTAAAAATACAAAAATTAGCTGGGCGTGGTGGCGCACGCTACTCGGGAGGCTGAGGCAGGAGAATTGCTTGAACCCAGGAGGCGGAGGTTGCGGTGAGCCAAGGTTGCACCACTGTACTCCAGCCTGGCGCCTGGTGACGGAGTAAGACTCTATCTCAAAAAAAATTGTAGTGTACCTTGCTCTTTGAAATTTACTCTTGCAAAAGCTTTGAAATGATTTATAGAAAATGAAAAGAATAGCCTGGGCATGGTGGCTCATGTCCGTAATCCCAACACTTTGGGAGGCTGAGGCAGGTGGATCACGAGATCAGGAGTTTGAGACCAGCCTGACCAACATGGTGAAACCCTATCTCTAAAAATACAAAAATTAGCCAAATATGGTGCCGTATGCCTGTAATTCCAGGTACTCAGGAGGCTGAGGCAGGAGGATTGCTTGAACCCAGGAAGCAGAGGTTGCAGTGAGTCAAGAATGTACCATTATACTCCTACCTGGTTGACAGAGTGAGACTCCATCTCAAAAAGAAACGAACAAACTATTTTTTGTATTTTTAGTAGAGATGGGGTATTGCTGTGTTGGCCACGCTGGTCTTGAACTGACCTCAAGTGGTCTGCACACCTTAGCCTCACAGTGTGCTGGGATTACAGTCATGAGCCACCACTTCAGCCTTGTACCCTTTAAAGCCTGGCTTTATTTTTACTTACAGTCTCCAAAGGCCACTTATGTTATAATAGCTTAAAATCATGCCTGGCCCCAATTATTTTTAGAAATTAGCCTGGTGTGGTGGCGCGAGCCTGTATCCCAGCTACTTGGGAGGTTGGGGTGGTAAGATTGCTTGAGCCTGGGAAGTTGAGGCTGCAGTGAGCCAGGATCATGCCACTGCACTCCAGCCAGGGCACCAGAATATGACCCTGTCAAAAAAAAAAAAAAAGACACTCTCTCTCATGGGGTGTGTGTGTGTGTGTGTGTGTGTGTGTGTGTGTGTGTGTATGCACACTGGGCACAATGGCTCACACCTGTAATCCCAGCATTTTGGCAGGTCAAGGTGGGCAGATTACTTGAGGTTGGGAGTTTGAGATCAGCTTTGCCAATATGGTGAAAACCCATCTCTACAAAAATACAAAAATTAGCTGGGCATGATGGCACCCATCTGTAATCCCAGCTGCTCAGGAGGCTGAGGCAGGAGAATCACCTGAACCCACGAAGCAGAGGTTGCAGTGAGCCAGGATCACACCATTGCACTCCAGCCTGTGTGACAGAATGAGACAATGTCTCAAAAAAAAAAAAAAAGGACAGGTGCAGTCGCTCACGCCTGTAATCCCAGCACTTAGTGAGGCTGAGGTGGGCAGATCACTTGAGGTCAGATGTTCAAGACTAGCCTGGCTGGCCAGGCACAGTGGCTCACACCTGTAATCACAGCACTTTGGGAGGCTGAAGTGGGTGGATCATTTGAGGTTAGGAGTTCAAGACCAGTCTGGCCCACATGGTGAAACTCTGCCTCTACTGAAATTACAAAAATGAGCCAGACATGGTGGCACACACCTGTAGTCTCAGCTGTTCAGGAGGCTGAGGTAGGAGAATCGCTTGAACCCAGGAGGTAAAGGTTGCAGTGAGCCAAGATCGTGCCACTGCACATCAGCCTGGGCAACAGAGTGAGACTCAATCTGAAAAAAACAAAAAAGACCAGCTTGGCCAACATGATGAAACCCTGTCTCTACAAAAATACAAAATTTAGCTGAGTATGGTGGTGGGCACCAGTAGTACCAGCTACTAGGGAGGCTGAGGCAGGAGTATCACTGGAACCTCGGAGGCAGAGGTTGCAGTGAGCTGAGATGGTGCCACTGCTCTCCAGCCTGGGTGACAGAGCAAGACTGTGTCTCAAAGAAGGAAAAAAGACACTAAATAAATAAATTACTTACAAGTTTGTATTAGAAACTGAGGTAAAGGCTGAAGCAAAGGGACACAGTGCTGTGGATACAAATAGCAGACCACTGCATAGGCTAACAGGTTTAGAAAAGGCTTTCATGAAGAAGTGATACTTGAGTTGATAACTGGAAAGTAATAGTTATTTATTAGCATTTACTGTATTCTTAGTGATGTTCTTAGCCTTTCCTATATTAACTCATAATCCTCAAAATTGACCTATGATGTAGGTTTGTTATTCTATTTTCAAATAAGAAAAATGAGCAGTTAAGTAACATTTTAAGGTCTCATAGTGTCCAGCATAAATCTTAGAGCCAAACTTTATGCACAAGCAATCTGGCTCTAGAATCTGGGCTTTTGTTATGATAGAGTACACAGAGGTTTATTTATTTACTTAGCAAACATTTAGAGCATTTAGTATGTGCCAGGTGCTCTTCTAAGCATTTTACACATAACAACTCATTTATCTTCCCATAACCCTATAAGGTAAACACTGTTGTTCTCATTTTACAAATGAATCAACTGAAGTCACTCACATGGGTAGTAAGTGTTAGAAAAGGAATTTGAACCTAGGCCTCTGGCTGGGGAGTCTATACTATTAATTACTGTGTTAGATAAAGTGAGGAAGAACATTGCAAATCAAAGACAGCATGTGCAAAGGCCTTGTTGGTGGGATCATAGAGTATTCAAACAGCTGTAAGAAGTGAGCTTTAGGCCGGGTGTGGTGGTTCACGCCTGTAATCTCAGCACTATGGGAGACCAAGGTGGGCTGATCACCTGAGGTCAGGAGTTCGAGACCAGCCTGACCAACATGGAGAAACTCCATCTCTACTAAAAATACAAAATTAGCCAGACGTGGTGGTGCATTCTTGTAATTACAGCCACTCAGGAGGCTAAGGCAGGAGAATCGCTTGAACCCAAAAGGTAGAGGTTGCGACGAGCTGAAATCATGCCATTGCACCCTAGCCTGGGCAACAAGAGTGAAACTCTGGCTCAAAAAAAAAAAAAAAGGGGGAGCTTTAACAGAGTGGTAACATGATCAGACTTGTATTTCACAAATCATTTTCCCCATGTTTCTCTTTATGAAGTATCAAGAACTAATTTAATCTTTTCTCAAATTAGTGACTGTAGGGAGCAAGATTTACATGAGATAACCCTAAGAAGGTGATTGAAACACCAAGAATGTTTTGAATATACAGGTAACATCAGTGATGATAAAGAATAATCAGGCTTTTGGGAAAGATGAGAGGGGATAGGATTTAAAATGGGCCTTAGATGGGAGAAGGAACGGAAGGGAAGATGAAGAAGATGGATTAAGATGGATGTAGATGAAAAAAGTTTGTAGATTTAGCAATTGAGACTTTAAGGAGCTTCCATATGATAGCTTTAGTTTTTAACCTGCAAAAAATGACATGCCCTTTGTGAGCAGTGGGAAATTTGGGTGATTTCACAGTTGGACAATTATGGAGAATGTTTGAAATCAGTTTTGTTAAAGAAAGGGAAAGTTCTCTACAAAAACGTAGTAGGATTCTAGACCTGATTGAAGGGCACCATTGATGTTGATCATCAATTTACAGATACTATTATATTATAATTAATCCTATAATTAGGGGTTTAATTTTTTTTCTTTTTTTTTAATTGCATTTTAGGTTTTGGGGTACATGTGAAGAACATGCAAGATTGTTACATAGGTACACATATGGCAGTGTGATTTGCTGCCTTCCTCCCGATCACCTATATCTGGCATTTCTCCCCATTTTCTCTTTTTTTTTTATTATTGCATTTTAGGTTTTGGGGTACGTGTGAAGAACATGCAAGATTGTTGCATAGGTACACATGTGGCAGTGTGATTTGCTGCCTTCCTCCCTTTCACCTATATCTGGCATTTCCCCCCATGCTATCTCTCCCCAACTCCCCACCCCCCACTCTCCCTCCCCTATTTCCCCCCGATAGACCCTGGTGTGTGATGCTCCCCTCCCTGTGTCCATGTGTTCTCATTGTTCAACACTCACCTATGAGTGAGAACATGTGGTGTTTGATTTTCTGTTCTTGTGTCAGTTTGCTGAGAATGATGGTTTCCAGGTTCATTCATGTCCCTGCAAAGGACAGGAACTCATCGTTTTTGATGGCTGCATAATATTCCATGGTGTATATGTGCCACATTTTCCCTGTCCAGTCTGTCATCGATGGGCATTTGAGTTGGTTCCAGGTCTTTGCTAGTGTAAACTGTGCTGCCATGAACATTTGTGTGCATGTGTCCTTACAGTAGAACGATTTATACTCCTTGAATATATACCCAGTAATGGGATTGCTGGGTCAAATGGAATTTCTATTTCTAGGTCCTTGAGGAATCGCCACACTGTTTTCCACAATAGTTGAACTAATTTACACTCCCACCAAGAGTGTAAAAGTGTTCCTATTCTCCACATCTTCTCCAGCATCTGTTGTCTCCAGATTTTTTAATGATCACCATTCTAATTGGCGTGAGATGGTATCTCAGCGTAGTTTTGATTTTCATTTCTCTAATGACCAGTGATGGTGAGCATTTTTTCATATGTTTGTTGGCCTCCTGTATGTCTTCTTTTGTAGAGTGTCTGTTCATATCCTTTGCCCACTTTTGAATGGGCTTGTTTTTTTTTTCTTGTAAATCTGTTTTAGTTCTTTGTAGATTCTGGATATCAGCCCTTTGTCAGATGGGTAGATTGCAAAAATTTTTTCCCATTCTGTTGGTTGCTGATTCACTCTAACGACTGTTTCTTTTGCCGTTCAGAAGCTGTGGAGTTTGATTAGGTCCCATTTGTCTATTTTAGCTTTTGTTGCCAATGCTTTTGATGTTTTGATCATGAAGTCCTTGCCTATGCCTATGTCCTGAATGGTTTTGCCTAGATTTTCTTCTAAGGTTTTTATTGTGTTAGGTTTTATGTTTAAGTCTTTAATCCATCTGGAGTTAATTTTAGGGTAAGGTGTCAGGAAGGGGTCCAGTTTCTGCTTTCTGCACATGGCTAGCCAGTTTTCCAACACCATTTATTAAACAGGGAATCCTTTCCCCATTGCTTGTTTTTGTCAGGTTTGTCAAAGATCAGATGGTTGTAGATGTGTTGTGTTGCCTCCGAGGCCTCTGTTCTGTTCCATTGGTTCTATATCTCTGTTTTGGTACCAGTACCATGCTGTTTTGATTACTGTAGCCTTGTAGTATAGTTTGAAGTCCAGTAGTGTGATGCCTCCCACTTTGTTCTTTTTGCTTTGAATTGACTTGGCTATGCTGGCTCTCTTTTGGTTCCATATGAAGTTTAAGGTGGTTTTTTTCCAGTTCTGTGAAGAAGATCATTGGTAGCTTAATGGGGATAGTGTTGAATCTGTAAATTACTTTGGGTAGTATGGTCATTTTCACGATATTGATTCTTCCTAACCATGAACATGGAATGTTTCTCCATCTGTTTGTGTCTTCTCATTTCATTGAGCAGTGGTTTGTAGTTCTCCTTGAAAAGGTCCTTTACGGGGTCCAAAGTGGCTCCCGCCAGAGGTCATGGTGCTCGTGAAGGCGAGGTCATCAGTTCAAGGCTAATCTGAGCAACCTCATGAGCTCAAACTGATTGGCAAAAAAATAAATAAATAAATAAAAGGTCCTTTACGTTCTTTGTTAGTTGTATTCCTAGGTATTTTATTCTCTTTGTAGCAATTGTGAATGGCAGTTCGTTCTTGATTTGGCTCTCTTTAAGTCAGTTATTGGTGTATAGGAATGCTTGTGATTTTTGCACATTGATTTTGTATCCTGAGACTTTGTAGAAGTTGCTTATCAGTTTCAGGAGATTTTGGGTTGAGACAATGGGGTCTTCTAGATATACAATCATGTTGTCTACAAATAGAGACAATTTGACTTCCTCCTTTCCTAGTTGAATACCCTTTATTTCTTTTTCTTGCCTGATTGCTCTAGCTAGAACTTCCAATACTATATTGAATAGGAGTGGTGAGAGAGGGCATCCTTGTCTAGTGCCAGATTTCAAAGGGAATGCTTCCAGTTTTTGCCCATTCTTTATGATATTGGCTGTTGGTTTGTTGTAAATAGGTTTTATTATTTTGAGATACGTTCCATCAGTACCTAGTTTATTGAGGGTTTTTAGCATAAAGGGCTGTTGAATTTTGTCAACATCTTCTTTGCCTCAATTGAGATAATCATGTGGTTTTTGTCTTTGGTTCTGTTCATGTGGTGAATTAACGTTTATAGACTTGTATATGTTGAACCAACCTTGCATCCCTGGGATGAAGCTTACTTGATCATGGTGGATAAGCTTTTTGATGTGCTGTTGCAGTCGGTTTGCCAGTATTTTATTGAAGATTTTTGCATCTATGTTCATCAGGGATATTGGCCTGAAGTTTTCTTTTCTTGCTGAGTTTCTGCTGGGTTTTGGTATCAGGATGATGTTTGTCTCCTAAAATGATGTGGGAAGGATTCCCTCTTTTTGGATTATTTGGAATAGTTTCGGAAGGAATGGTACCAGCTCCTCTTTGTATGTCTGGTACAATTCGGCTGTGAACGCATCTGGACCTGGGCTTTTTTTGGGTGGTAGGCTCTTAGTTGCTGCCTCAATTTCAGACCTTGTTATTGGTCTATTCAGGGTTTTGACTTCTTCCTGGTTTAGGCTTGGGAGGATACAAGAGTACAGGAATTTATCCATTTCTTCCAGGTTTACTAGTTTATGTGCATAGAGCTGTTTGTAATAATCTCTGATGATGGTTTGTATTTCTGTGGAATCTGTGGTGATATTCCCTTTTAATTTTTTAGATGGATTTATACTGTGTCACGCAGGCTTAAGTGCAGCGGTGTGATCTTGGCTCACTGCAACCTCCACCTCCCAGGTTCAAGTGCTTCTCCTGCCTTATCCTCCTGAGAGCTGGGATTACAGGCACCCCCCATTGCACCTGGCTAATTTTTTTTTTTTTTTGAGACGGAGTTTCACTCTTGTTACCCAGGCTGGAGTGCAATGGCACGATCTCGGCTCACCGCAACTTCTGCCCCTCCTGGGTTCAGGCAATTCTCCTGCCTCAGCCTCCTGAGTAGCTTGGATTACAGGCACGCACCACCATGCCCAGATAATTTTTTGTATTTTTAGTAGAGATGGGGTTTCACCATGTTGACCAGGATGGTCTCAATCTCTTGACCTCGTGATCCACCTGCCTCGGCCTCCCAAAGTGCTGCGATTATAGGCGTGAGCCACGGCGCCCGGCTGCACCTGGCTAATTTTTATATTTTCAGTAGAGATGGGGTTTCACCATGTTGGCCAGGCTGGTCTCCAACTCCTGACCTCAGGTGATTCACTTACCTTGGCCTCCCAAAGTGTTGGGATTACAGTTGTGAGCCATCGTGCTTGGCCAAGGGATTTAATTTCTTTTTCCTTCCTTTTGTTTTTCTTTTCTTTTCTTTTTTTTTTTTGAGACGGAGTCTCGCTCTGTAGCCCAGGCTAGAGTGTAATGGCGTGACCTTGGCTCATTGCAACCTCCTCCTCCAGGGTCTTGGTTCAAGCAGTTCTCCTGCCTCAGCCTCCCGGGTAGCTGGGATTATAGGTACATGCCACCACGCCCAGCTAATTTTTGTATTTTTACGGGGTTTCACCATGTTGGCCAGGCTGGCCTTGAACTCCTGACCCTTGATGTACCCATGGGCCTCCCAAAGTGAGCCACCACGCCCGGCTCCTTTTGTTTTTCATACCACTTTGTAACAAGTTGACCCACTGTTTACCTTTCTTAAGCAGCACTCAAATTCTTCAGGGCTGGTGGTAGAGTATGGATCTCTTCCAGAGTGGGGTATAGCACACATCTTGTCCCAAGAGGTTAGCAAATACTGTTTGAGATGAGGGACTGTAGACTAACTTGAATGAGAAAGGAGAGAGCTTCCCAGACTGCCATAAGAAAAGCAAAATCAGTCAAGCAGATTAGGGATTTTGATTACTACCTTATAATGGTAGTAATTGAAAGGCAAACCAGGAGAGTTTGTTGCCTTTTCAGCCCATGAATTGGGAGGACAATAAAAAGGCAGAATCCTAGAAGATACTACATTTGGGAAGGAAACCTTTAGAGCTCTGGAATGGAAAGAGAACATTGGATTGCGCTATAACTCATCACTGGTCTTAGGGTTGATAGATTACAAATCATGTGGCATACACTAATATAAGGAAGAATAGGCATACAGTAATGTTTGGCTAGTACTTGTTCTGGTTGGTTACTATCTTTCTATGTAGCATTTAGCTTTTTTCATTTTTTTCTAAAATAAAATTTTGAATAAAATGTTTACAAAAGCCAGTACATTACTGTAAGTTTTTTTAAAAAGACAGATGGAAGGACTGTATTAAAACATTCAAATTCTCTTCTGTTCTGAGGCAATCTTTCTGTTCTTCCAGATTCCTTTGATCCACATATAAACAGCTTTCTTTTTTGAGCTGGAGCTTCATTCTTGTTGCACAGGCTGGAGTGCAATGGCATCGTCTCAGCTCACTGCAACCTCTGCCTCATGGGTTCAAGCAATTCTCCTGCCTCAGCCTCCCAAGTAGCTGGAATGACAGGCAATGCCACCACGCCTGGCTAATTTTTTTTAATATTTAGTAGAGATAGGGTTTCTCCATGTTAGTCAGGTTAGTCTTGAACTCCCAATCTCAGGTGATCCTCCCAAAGTGCAGGGATTACAGGCATGAGCCACAGCGCCTGGCCACAAAATTTTTAAAAAATGGAAATGGATGGGACTAAGCCATACATCATTTTGTAACTGAACATTTTAATTTTTCTTCAACAGAATTTTACAGAATTGTAATAACTTCTTAGCATTCTTTTGTATTACTTGGTATCTGTTATGTTAGTATTATTTTGTTTAGCTTCTTAATTTGTATGAATTCTTTATATTAGAGGTTTTAACCTTTTGTTTGTTTATGGCAAATAATTCCTTTTAAAATTTTACTTATACAATTTTTAGATAATCATATTGTTACGGGATCCTTGAGGTGACTCTTTGCCGGCTGGAAACTCCTGTGGCTAGTGGCACCTTTGCCCACAGCCCACTGGGCCCACTCGGCCTGGCAAGCTGCACTTGCCTTGCGCTCCCAGCCTGAATCCTATGCCTGCCAGGGGTGAGCTGAGCGGGAAGGGGTGTGTGAGTGAGCAAGCATGGCGGTCTGGCCACTCTATAGCCAGGCACACTGGCTATAGCAAGGTGTGGCAGTTTCTAGGTGCCAGCATGGGTGCTGGCTCCCTGTGAGGCTGTGGCTAGACCAGGGATGCCACAAGCAGCTTCCACGGCTGGCACTGGGGAACATGGTGACTCCCAGAAACTTGGAGATGCCAGGAATCTCAGAGCACCAAAGACGGTGTGACAGCCCTGGCTTAGGAGCTCCTAGGTTAGGCTCCCAAAAGCCACAACTCTTCTCTCCTTGTCCCCAGCAACATGGTGAGCAAGGAGCCTGTTTCATCCCTGTTTGTATTACAGCTCTTTCAGCCCCACTGAGTTCTTGTCCTGTGCCCAGGAAGAATAAGGCACATGGACAAGTGGAGGGTGAACAGGATTGAAGAGGGGCTTTTTTGAGTGATAGAACAGCTCAGAGAAGACCCACAGTGGGCAGCTCCTCTCTGCAACCAGGGTGTCCCAAGTGTTCAGTGCTAAGCAGAGAGGACACTAGGATGGGTAGCTCCTCTCTGCAGGCATGTTGTCCTGTCATCTTCTCATCTCTCATCAGAGAGGAGACCTGGGGGTGGGTAGCTCCTCTCCACAGTTGGTCGTCCCATTGTCTCTTTTTTTGAGTATGGCTGAGTCCAGGTTTTATATGGTCTTCAGAAGAGAGGAAGTGTATGCTGACTGGTCCATGAGTGGCCATTGGTGGGCCCAGAAAAGGCACCATAAGTTCCCACTCTGGTCCACGGGAATGGCAGCCCAGCCTCCAGACTTCAGGCCTTCTCCAGCTTGACGGTGTGGCTTCACCAGTGACCCACCGCTTTCCGCCTAGGAACCTACCTGCCTCCTGTCACTGTTTGTGGCGCCCAGGTTGTTCATGTCAGCAGGCACCTGCAAACCTGTGCAGCTGCTCTCAGCCCTGCCTCAACCTCCCTCCCGTGCTTATTGGTGCCCAGAGTCTGGAGGGGGCCAAAGTGGCAGGGGGCTGGCATGTCAGCACTGCCACAAGCATGCACACACCCGGCTGGGTTGTGACATCATCTGGGTTTGGCCTCAACTTCTCTCCAAGTTTGAAATGGGCACCAGAAGCGGGGAGAGGCCAGGCACCAGGAACAGGCACCTCTAAGTCTGTGGGTCGAGGGGGGCTTCCTGGGTCCCTGAGAGTGCAGAGATGCCCAGGTCAGCAGCCATGATTTGGGTGTCCAGGAGGGTGGGGCTTCTGCCTTCCCCAAGATACAGGGATGCCCTCATCAGCAGCTGCAGCTGGGTGGCCACAACTGCATCCAGGAAGTGCAGGCCCCCCCCCCCCCCCCCCGCCAACTCAGAAGGTGGCGGGGCTTCCACCTGTTTCCAGCTCCCACCAGCTTGGTGGAGCACGCAGCCCTGGCCACACCTTACCCACTGCAGCCAGTGTCATTGCAGCAGCCACTCCAAATGGGCAACCACCGCCATCAATATTTTGCTTGTTTTTTATTTAAGTATTTCTGAATTTATTACCTTTTTGGCAATCCCCTTGCAATAGGGATTCAACCAATATCAATATACATTGGAGGGAATGATCATTAATTGTGAATGGCTGATTCTTTTAGAGTGGGTTTATATATTTATTTATTTATTTGCTTGCTTATTTATTTATTATGGAATTTTGCTCTTGTTGCCCAGGCTGGATTACAATGGCGCTGTCTTGGTTCACTCCAACCTCCGCCTCCTGCATTCAAGCAAGTCTCCTGCCTTAGCCTCCCAAGTAGCTGGAATTATAGGCATGCACTGCCACACCTGGCTAATTTTTTTTTACCCAGCAATCCAATTACTGGGTATATACCCAAAGAATTATAATTTTGTATTTTCAGTAGAGACAGGGCTTCACCATGTTGGTCAGGCCGTTCTTGAACTCCTGATCTCAGGTGATTAGCCCATCTTGGCCTCCCAAATTGCTGGGATTACAGGCGTGAGCCACCACACCCAGCCTTATTTTTTATTTTTTAAACAGAGACAGGTTCTCTCTGTGTTGGCCAGGCTGGTCTTGAATTCCTGGCCTCAAGTGATCCTTCTAACTTGGCCTCCCAAAGTTCTGTGATTATAGGCATGAGCCACTATACCCAGCTATGGTTTTTTAGTAGATATTATATTTAGTAGTATTTGTCTAGCATTTATTTTCTTTATAAAATGAAGACTGTTTCTCACACATGTATATGACTTAGAAATTTCCTGAACTGCAGATGTAGTAGAGCACAGAACCCTTTCCTAGAGGTGTTACCTGAACTTTTGCCATGCCCCGGACCTCAGAGATTCTGATGTGGGAATTGCCACTCCACCCGAGCATCCCTAAAGTGATTGAAGCCAACAGTTGTTTGCACTTTGAGGTTCCATCTGAGGCCAACAATTATTTGCACTTTGAGGTACCATCTGAGCTGTAGTTTTGTAATAATGGGGCTTTTAGGGACAGCATTAGAGTCAAACTCTCATGTATAACATTGTGCCTGTGGGAAAGTACATTCTGTCTTCAAACTAGTTGACTGGACAATTGACTTGGATTGTAATGGTTCTGCCTTGGGGATAGAGACTGCTTTAGTCAGGAGATCAGGTCTCAGCTTTACCACAGATAATACCCACTCAAAGTTTAAGACTAAATTGATGGTTTTTAGATTGTTTCATTCTCCATATAAAACCTTATACAAGGCCAGGCATGGTGGCTTACACCTGTAATCCCAGTACTTTGGGAGGGGAAGGCAGGCAGATCATGAAGTCAGGAGATTGAGACCATCCTGGCTAACATGGTGAAACCCCGTCTCTACTAAAAATTTAAAAAATTAGCTGGGCATGGTGGCATACACCTGTAGTCCCAGCTACTCCGGGGGGATGAGGCAGTAGAATTGCTTAAACCTGGGAGGCAGAGGATGTAGTGAGCCGAGATTACACCACTGCCCTCCAGCCAGGACAACAAAGTGAGTCTCCATCTCAAACAAACAAACAAAAAAAACGTTATACAAAAGCCAATATATAAAAAATAATGAAAGATGGTCAAGCTTTTCTGTTTGCACTTGTATTAGTCTGCTCTCACACTGCTATAAAGAACTATTCAAGACTGGGTAATTTATGAAGAAAAGAGGACTTACAGTTTTGCAGGCTGCACAGGAAACATGGCTGGGAGGCCTCAGGAAACTTACAATCATGCTTGAAGGGCAAAGGGGAAGCAAGTACCTTCTTCACATGGCAGTGGGAGAAAGAGTGCGAAGGGGGAAGGAAGCACTTTGAAACAACCATATCTCATGAGAACTCTATTACAAAAATAGCAAGGGGGAATTCCACCACCATGATTTAGCCACCTCCCACCAGGCCACTTTCCTAACACGTAGGGATTACAATTTGACATGGAATTTGGGTGGGGACACAGAACCAAACCATATCAGCACTGGAAGAGGAAATCCCGAGCTTTTGTCCTCTGGATCCTACTCTTCACACCTGCTATTCCTTGAAGGGGAGGGGAGTGTCACACTGTCCATGGTTTGAAAACCACTAGACCAGTTGATTTTTTTTTTCTGCATCCCTTCATGTGCCAACATTCTAAATTTGAGAATGTGCATATATAAGACAAAAGATAGAGTTCATGTGTTTCTTTTCTTTTCTCTTTTTTATCTTTTATCTTTTCTCTCCTCTCCTCTCTGCCCTCCCCTTCACTCCCCTCTACTCTGCTCCACTCCCCTCCTCTCCTCCTCAGCCCAGGCTGGAGTGCAGTGGTGTAGTCAGAGCTGTTACCTCAAACTCCTGGGCTCAAGAGATCCCTCTGCATCTGCCTCTGCGTCCCTAGTAGCTAGGATTACAGATGTGCATCACCACATCTGGCTGATTTTTTTTTTTTCTGTAGAGATGGGGGGTGTTTTGCTATGTAGCCCAGGCTTGTTTTGAACCCTTGGGCTCAAGTGATCTCCCTACCTTGGCCTCCCAAAACTCTGGGTTTACAGGTGTGAGCCACGTTGCCTGGCCAAGTTCATGTGTTTCTAAAACTCAGGTCATTCTAAATATTGTAAGATCTCTTTGTTTCTATCCAAACAAGAGTAAATTACCTTGGATGGACTAGCAGTGAGGGTGTCCATGATTTGGTCATGTTGGAATCTGAAACCCTTATGGGCAAAAGGGCAATATTTGATTTGGCAGAGTGGAAGTAACTCTCAGTTTAGCAGAGCAGAACTTTGAATTTAGCTATCCAGATGTGAGTCAGGTACATAGAAGTAAGTATTGGATCATACAAAAAAGAGAAATGTTATTCTGTAGTTTTCAGTCCCTCTGTCTCCTTTGTAGTGCATGGTAACCAACTAGTTACATAACCAAGGGTCCTTTTTCCTTCATCAGGTTTGATCAAGGGACAGTAGGCTTTCTTGGATAGTCTCCCTCCTTTTGTAGAAATGTGAATATAGGATTCACTGTGGCTTCTCTGAGAGCAGAGTTCAAGCTGAATTAGAAGAGAAAAAAAGAATCTAGTGGTCCAAGGAAACAGTTCTGGTTCTGAAATAAAGTAAGTACGTGAAGACATTAGAGAGGTCAGGAACTAATAGACACAGTGAACTATACTTGTAATACCTGAGCAAGAATCAGAAACTGGATAGAGGCCTGGGTCAGGAACATAAGAACATTGCTACAGAAGTAACAGGAAGATGGGTGATGACCTTTCTCTCTATCCTTGGGGTTGTTGTCTCTTTGTTTGGAAAGCATTCACCAGTTGCCAGGTTTAGAGGCTAAAACAGGTAAATCAGGAGCCCATTTTGTTCAGTAGAGCTTAGAGTAAAATGTAGAATTCAAATGCACCTTAAATAACTGTTTATGGCCAGGCGCAGTGGCTCACACCTGTAATCCCAGCACTTTGGGAGGCCGAGGCAAGGGGGATTGCCTGAGCTCAGGAATTCAGGACCAGCCTGGGCAACACAGTGAAATCCTGTCTCTACTAAAAAAAAAATACAAAAATTAAGGTGGGTGTGGTGGCGTGCACCTGTAGTCCCAGCTACTTAGGTCACTGAGGCAAGAGAATTGCTTGAATCTGGAAGGCAGAGGTCGCAGTGAGCCGAGATTGCACCACTGTACTCCAGCCCGGGCAGCAGAGCGAGACTCCATCTCTTAAAAAAAAAGAAAGTCCGGAACAGGTAAACTTAATAAATATTTATAGAGCTCTCCACTTCAAACACACAAAATATACATTCTTGTCAATACCACATCACACCTACCCATAAGTTTAAATGAAACATTGATTGGCCATTATTAATATCCAATTTTTTTCAAAATAAAGCAGTATTTCCATTTACTCTCCCTCTTTCTCTTCCTCTTTCTTCCTCTCCTTTACTTATTTTTTTTTTCCTTTTCTTCTCTCAAAAAAAAAAGAAATCAACTTGTAAACCTCTAGATCCAGGTCGGCAATGTCTCTCTCATTGCTTGATTTTCTTCCTTCCCTCCCTCCCTCCCTCCCTCCCTCCCTCCCTCCCTCCCTCCCTGTTTCCTCCCTTCCTTCCTTCATCCCTTCCTTCCTCCCTACCGTCCTTCTTCCCTCCCTTCCTGCCTTCCTCCCCCCACAAAAAAAAAAAAAAAAAGTATTTAATTACTTCTTTTACAGTAAGATACACTGTCAGGACTATCTTAATTTTTAGCCTGAATAAAAGACTAGAAATCAGGCACTGAACCCTTCAATTAACTATGTGACCTTCAGTAAGATACTTAACCTTTCAGAACGTTGATATCTTAAGATTGAGAACATGTTTATTTGAAGAGACTTGTAGTTTGTGAGTTTGGTAAATAGATGAGATTTAACTTTGCTTTAGGTCTCATTGATGTCTTCTTTTGACATAAAATGAAGTACTTATATTTTGTAAAGATTGTGAAGATTTTAATTACAGTAATTAATATTAAAACCTGAAAGAACAATGACGTGTGAGCTCAGAAAAATTTTTAAAATGAGTTATGGCACTTCAATAGGAGGCTAAGTAGATAATTTTTTAGGAAAGTATACTAGAACTCTTTGCCCAAGGGAACAATGAAATGAATTGTATTGACACCTAATAAATTAACTGATGGCTTTCTCTTTTGAAATGCACATTAAGTAAAACAAGCATAATCCTAGCACTTTGGGAGGCTGAGGTGGGTGGATCCACGAGGTCAAGAGATCGAGACCATCCTGGTCAATATGGTGAAACCCCGTCTCTACTAAAAATACAAAAAATTAGCAGGGCATGGTGGTGCTGCCTGTAATCCCAGCTACTCACGAGGCTGAGGCAGGAGAATTGTCTGAACCCAGGAGGTGGAGGTTGCAGTGAGCCGAGATGGCGCCATTGCACGCCAGCCTGGGCTGGGTAACAAGAGCAAAATTCCATCTCAAAAAAAAAAAAAAAGCAAGATGAATTGATTCCTACTTTGCAGTACTTTTTTTTAGGTAGATTCATCCTAAATTATGGATTTACTACTTTTTTTGTGATAAAGGATAATGGTTGATATTTGTAGCCTCTGCTAGCATGATGGAATTGTCAAGTGGAATCTTCCTTTGCAATACAATATACTTCAGTGATTAAAAGGCCTGGGTTCAGGATTTTTGTTTTATATTTTTGAGACAAAGTCTTGATCTGCCACCCATGCTGAAGTGCAGTGGCGCAATCTAGGCTCACTGCAACCTCCATCTCCTGGGTTCAAGCGATTCTCCTGCCTCAGCCTCTCAGGTAGCTGGGATTACAGATATCCACCACCACACCCAGCTGATTTTTGTATTTTTAATAGAGACGGGGTTTCACCATGTTGGTGAGTCTGATCTCAAACTCCTGACATCAAGTGATCCACCTACCTGGGCCTCCCAAAATGCTGGGATTATAGGCATGAGCCACTGTGCCTGGCCAAGGTTTTTTTGTTTTTGTTTTTGTTTTTTAAATGAAACAGACTCACGATATTGCCCAGGCTAGTCTCAAAATCCTGGGCTCAAGCAGTCCTCCCCTTTTCCCCGTCAGCCTTAAGCCTCCCTAGTGGCTGAGACTACAGGTGTGTGGCACCACACCCAGCTACTTTTTGTGTTTTTTGTAGAGATGGGGTTTTGCCATGTTGCTCAGGATTCAAACCCTGGACTCAAGCAGTCTTCCCACCTCAAGCTCCCAAAGTACTGAGATTACAGGTGTGAGCCACCATGCCCTGTTGGATCTTGCTATATTGCCCAGGCTTATATCAAACTCCTGGCCTCAAGCAATCTTCCCACCTCTACTTCAAGACCTTTTGATGCCATTTTACTGTTGTGAAATCTTAGTAATCTTTAATTTTCTATTCAGTATACTCATCTATAAAACAGTAAAAATTACCTCATAAAGATTGTCTTGGCAGGGCTCGGTGGCTCACGCCTGTAATCCTATCACTTTGGGAGGCTGAGGTGGGTGGATCATGAGTTCAGGAGATCAAAACCATTCTGGCCAACATGGTGAAACCCCGTCTCTACTAAAAAATACAAAAAAATTAGCCAGGTGTGGTGGCACATGCCTGTAGTCCCAGCCACTCGGGAGGATGAGGCAGGGGAATTGCTTGAACCCGAGTGGCAGAGGTTGCAGTGAGCCAAAATCGCACCACTGCACTCCAGCTGGGCAACAGAGCAAGACTCCATCTCAGAACAAACAAACAAAAAGATTGTCTTGAAGTACATTAGGGTCTTTCAGTTGCAAATGACAGAAATCCATATCAGACTAGCTTAAACAATAAAAGAGAAGGCTGGCCTCTGACGTGGTTTAGCTCAAACAGTGTTATCTTAGGCTTTCTCTTAAACTACTGCTTTTCTTTTGTTGGCTTTACTTTCAGATAGACTGTCACCAGATGGCATTTCTAGGTTTATTTACTTAATTTACTTTTTGGAGACAGAGTCTTGCTTTGTTGCCCAGGCTGGAGTACAATGGCATAATCACAGCTCACTGCAGCCTCTGCCTTCTGAGCTCAAGTGATCCTCCCACCTCAGCCTCCCAGGTAGCTGGGATTACAGGTGCATGCCACCACGCCCAGCTAATTTTTGTATTTTTGGTAGAGACGGGTTTTCACCATGTTGCCCAGGCTGGTCTCAAACTCCTGACCTCAAGTGATCTGTTTGCCTTGGCCTCCCAAAGTGCTGGGATTACAGGCATGAGCCACCACGCTTGGTCTCTAGGTTTAATTCTTTGTAATTAGCAATCTTAGAGAAAATTGCTGTCAGACAGGCGTGCACACGCATGTATGTGCACACACACGTTTCATATAGGTCAACCCCAGGGTTACATTCAAATCTCTAGTCTTGTAATAGGAATTCTTTGTGTATTCTGGATATTAAACCCTTTTCACGTATATTATTTGCAAATTTTTTTCATTCTGAGTTGTCATTTTATTCTCTTGATAGTGTAAGTTTCAGCTTTTAAATGTAGGTCTTTGATTCATTTTGAATTAATTTTTGTACATTATTTAAGGTAGATTTTCAACTTCATTCTTTTTTTTTTCTTTTTTCTGAGACAAAGTCTGGCTCTTTTTGCCCAGGCTGGAGTGCAGTGGCATGATCTCGGCTCACTGCATCCTCTACCTCCTGGGTTCAAGCGATTCTCCTGCTCAGCCTCCCAAGTAGCTGGGATTACAGGTGTGTGCCACCACGCCTGGCTAATTTTATATTTTTAGTAGAGACAATGTTTTTTCAAATCAACAGGAATTTGGAAAAATAAAAGAACAAAAGAGACAGGGTTTCATCTTGTTGGCCAGGCTGGTCTCAAGTTCCTGACTTCAACTGATCTGCCTGCCTAAACCTCCTAAAGTGCTGGGATTACAGGCGTGAGCTACTGTGCCCGGCCCCAAATTCATTCTTTTACATGTTGATATCTAGTTTTCTCAGAATCATTTGTTGAAAAGACTGTTATTTTCCTATTGAATGGTTTTTGCACTCTTGTTTTTGAAGATTAGTTGACCAGATATGTGAGGATTTATTTCTGGACTCTATACCATTGATCATGCCTATCCTTATGTTAGTATCATACTGTTTTTTGTTTTGTTTTGTTTTTTGAGACGGAGTCTTACTCTGTCACCCAGGCTGGAGTGCAGTGGTGTGATCTTGGCTCACTGCAACCTCCACCTCCTGGGTTCAAGCAATTCTCCTGCCTCAGCCTCCTGAGTAGCTGGGGTTACAGGTGCCACCACACCCAGCTAATTTTTTTGTGTTTTTAGTAGAGACAGGGTTTCACCATGTTGGCCAGGATGGTCTCGGACGTCTGATCTTGTGAACCACCTGCCTCGGCCTCCTAAAGTGCTGGGATTACAAGCCACCATGCTTGGCACACACTTTTAATTATTGTAGCTTTGTAGTAAGTTTTTAAATCAGGAAGTCCTGATTTTTTCCAGCTCTGTTCTTCCTTTCATAATAATAAGTAATAATGATGTTCGTTGTCCTTGATTTGGGTAGAGTGATGTCTGGTTGGTGCTGCCCATCTCATAAAAGCCAGGGAAAAAATCAATGCCTTATTTATTTCAGCTTGGCTTTTGGTCATGTCTATTCCTGGTTTATGCCTTGGAAACATGGGAAAAAAGATTGTGTTGGCTATTTGGGATCTCTTAAGATTCCATGTGTATTTTAGAGTGATTTTTTTCTATTTCTGCAAAAACTGTCACTGAGACTTGATAGGGGTTACATTGAATCTGAGGATCACTTTGTATGACTCAAGGACATCTTTTTTTTTTTTTTTAAAGATCACTTTGGAGAGTATTGTCATCTTAGCAATATTAAGTCTTCAATCCACGAACCTGGAAGGCAAGTCTTTCCATTTATTTAGGGCTTTAATTTCTTCCAGCAGTGTTTTGTAGTTTTCAGTTATGAGTCTTGCTGTCCATGGTTAAATTCATTTCTTAGTATTTTATTCTTTTTTGACATTATTATAAATGAAATTGTTAGCTATGCACAGCGGTTTATGCCTGTAATCTCAGCACTTTGGGAGGCTGAGATGGGAGGATTGCTTGAGCATGAGAGTTTGAGACCAGCCTAGGCAACACAGTAAGACTTTGTCTCTACGAAAAATGAATGTGAGTATGGTGGCTCACACCTGTATCCCAGCTACTTAGGAGACTGAGGTGGGAAGATTACTTGCTGCAGTGAGCCAAGATTGCACCACTGCACTGCAGCCTGGGTGACAGAGTGAGACCCTGTCTCCAAAAAACAAAAGAAATTATTTCCTGAATTTTCTTTTTGATTGTTTATTACTAGTTTATAGAATAAGTTGTATAACTTATTATTTTTGTATGTTGATTTTGTATCTCTCAACTTTGCAGAATTTGTTATTTTGTGGATTTTAGTACTTTTTTTGATCCCCACATGATGGCAGAGGATCAAATGAGATGCATGTGAGAACTGTTGTAAAGCAGAAGTTCTATGTATGTCAGAGTCATGATTTCTGGTACATGATGCAACATGTAAAACCAGGTGACTGGTAGGTTTGAGATCAGGGATCCCAAATTCAATACTTTATTAGGCCATAGGGCTTTGTTTTTTGTTTTAGTTACTTACTTTTGAATAGGTAATAAATACACAGTGAAAAACATTCAAAAGCCATAAAAAAGTATATACTAAAAAGTAAACCTCCAAATTCTGTCCCTTAGTCACCAAGTTTTCCCTCCCAACAGCAATTCTAGCATAGTTTCTTGTGCATCTTCCCAGAGATATTCATGTTATACACAAGCAGAACATGTATATCTATACATATATATATGTCTACACAGACACACAGACATACACATACGATATTTTACATGAACTGCTGTCCTTAAAGGCATTTGAGTTTGCCCCTCAGCTTATGCTGTAGTTGTGTAACCTAGCATGAAGGCTTGTCATAATTATTTTATGTATTATATATTAATATTGGCTTTAATCATTTTCTTTTCAGTTTTGATGAAGCAAGAGCACAGAGAAGAGATTGATTTGTCTTCAGTTCCATCTTTGCCTCTGCCTCATCCTGCTCAGACCCAGAGGCCTTCTTCTGATTCAGAGTGCCCACACGACAGTGTACTGGCAACACAGAGAAGTTTGGTTTGTTCCATCCCACAAACATATGCATCCATGGTGACCTCATCCCATCTGCCACAGTTGCAGTGTAGAGATGAGAGTGCTAGTAAAGAACAGCATACGATTCCTTCTTCAGTTGTACACCAGCCTTTTCAAGTCACACCAACACCTCCTGTGGGATCTTCCTATCAGCCTATGCAAACTAACATTGTGTACAATGGAACAACTTGTCTTCCTATTAATGCTGCCTCTAGTCAAGAATTTGATTCAGTTTTGTTTCAGCAGGATGCAGCTCTTCCTAGTTTAGTGAATCTTGGCTGTCAACCACTGTCATCCATACCATTTCATTCTTCAAATTCAGACTCAACAGGACATCTCTTAGCACATATACCTCATTCTGTGCATACCCTGCCTCATCTGCAATCAATGGGATATCATTGTTCAAATACAGGACAAAGATCTGTTTCTTCTCCAGTGGCTGACCATATCACAGGTCAGCCTTCTTCTCAGTTGCAACCTGTTACATATGGTCCTTCACATTCAGGGTCTGCTGCAACAGCTTCCCCAGCAGCTTCTCATCCCTTGGCTAGTTCACCACTTTCTGGGCCACCATCTCCTCAGCTTCAGTCCATGTCTTACCAGTCTCCTAGCTCAGGAACTGCCTCATCACCGTCTCCAGCCACCAGAATGCATTCTGGACAGCGCTCAACTCAAGCACAAAATACAGGCCAGGGGGGTCTTTCTGCACCTTCATCTTTAATATGTCACAGTTTGTGTGATCCAGCTTCATTTCCACCTGACGGGGCAACTGTGAGCATTAAACCTGAACCAGAAGATCAGGAGCCTAACTTTGCAACCATTGGTCTGCAGGACATCACTTTAGATGATGGTAAGTTCATCTGTGGTATGTTCTTGAAGTAGTGAAGATTCAGGAACTTTATTCTCCCAAGTGTCATAAAAAAGTTATTATGGATTGCTTATTGGCATATGTTTTTGGGCTTTTAAATAAGTTGTTATTAGAAATATATGTTAATATATAACTTTGAGGATAGCTATGAAAATCCATGCCTTAGCATTCGTTTTACCACTAATATCTGTTGCTGAATAGGGCATTTTTTTTCTTCCAGAATATATAGTGAGATCACAGTGTCTAGACAATGGAATTCAAGGCCATTAATTCCATAAACATTGCTGAATGCTGTCCTTTTGCAAGATGGAGCTAGATGCAGGGAATATGAAGGATGTATTAAGAAGACATAGTTCTTGGCCGGGCATGGTGTCCCACACCTCAAATCCCAGCACTTTGGGAGGCCAAGGCAGATGGATCACTTGAGGTCAGGAGTTTGAGACCAGCTTGGCCAACATGGTGAAACCCCATCTCCACTAAAAATTAAAAAAAAAAAATTAGGCATGGTGGCACATGCCTGTAATCCCAGCTACTCAGGAGGCTAAAGCAGGAGAATTGCTTGAACCTGGGAGGCGGAGGTTGCAGTGAGCCGGGATTGTGCCACTGCACTACAGCCTGGGTGACAGAACGAGACTCCATCTCAAAAAAAAAAAAAAAAAAGGTGATAGAGTTCTTGTCCTTGAGGAGATTTACACAAGTTAAGAACCTGTACCCTGACAGCTTGCTGAGTCAGTCAGTGGTATTGGTACAAGATGCAACTAGTTTACTACTGCTACTGCTGTAGTTGTTGGCACAGGATAAAAAGAAGCTATATATATAAACATAGCAAGTTGGTATGGAAATTTCTGCTTTTGTGAAATCAGTAAATTAGAGAGTCATGAATATTTAGTCAATAATTAAAAATTGTCCAAGATAGGATTTTAAGGTAACAGTTTTAGAATTTATTCTTGGCTTTATCATGTATATGATAGTGAAATTCAGTCTAAATAGGAATTCAGTGAAAGCTACCTAGAGCTGTTGGCCAATATAAAAATTGTAGGGCCAGGCACAGTGGCTCACACCCGTAATTCCAACACTTTGGGAGGCCAGAGCAGTTGGATTACCTGAGATCAGGAATTCAATACCAGCCTGGCCAACATGGTGAAACCCACTCTACTAAAGATAAAAAAATTAGCTGGTTGTGGTGGTGGGCGCCTGTAATCCCAGTTACTAGGGAGGCAGAGGCAGGAAAATCACATGAATCTAGGAGGTGGAGGTTGTAGTGAGCCAAGATCACGCCTTTGGACTCCAGTTTGGATGACAAGAGTGAAACTGTCTCTCAAAAAAAAAAAAAAAAAAATTGTAAAGATTCTGAAACATGGATATAGAATTTTAGCTTTCTCTCTGATTCTGTATTAATTCACTCTAGGAAAATAATTGTAGATTAACCATCTCCTTTTACAGATCTCTAGAGATTGAATTTACTACTTAGTTGCAAAGCTGATATTCCAACTCCCAAGCACAAGGGGCAAGGAAGGTAAATGAGATTTAGCATCCCATCTTCTGGGACTTTCCAGTCAGACTAGTATATAACTGGTTACTTACACAGTGTAGTGGGTCTAGGTCTCTATAACCAAGGTATAACCAAGGTATAAAAGAAACACATTAAGAGATTAACAGACAAGAGACTGGGCACAGTGGCTCATGCCTGTAATCCCAACACTGTGAGGCTGAGGCATGCAGATCACCTGAGGTCAGGAGTTTGAGACCAGCCTGGCCAACATGGTGAAACCCACTCTCTACTAAAAATACAAAAATTAGCCAGGTGTGGTAGTATATACCTGTAATCCCAGCTATTCGGGAGGCTGAGGCAGGAGAATCATTTGAACCCAGGAGGTAGGGGTTGCAGTGAGCCAGGATGGCACCATTGTACTTCACCATGGGTGACAAGAGCAAAGATCCATCTCAAAAAAAAAAAAGAAACAGACCAGGAGCTGTAGTGCATGTCATGCATGCCTGTAATTCCAGCACTTTGGAAAGCTGAGGTGGGTGGATCACTTGAGCCCAGAAGTTGAAGACCAGCTTGGGCGACATGGCAGAACCTCATGTCTACAAAACAAAATACCAAAAATTAGCCAGATGTAGTGGTGTGGGCCTGTAGTCCTAGCTCTTCTGGAGGCTGAGGTGGGAGGATCACCTGAGCTGGAGAGGTTGACGCTACAGTGAGCTGTGATCATGCCACTGCACTCCAGCTTGGGTGACAGAGTGAGATCCTACCTCAAATAACAAAAAAGATCAGCAGAGATATGTAACAAATTTCACAGAAGGATTCAGCGCAGCTTCTGTGAGTAGGTGACATTTGAGCCAAGTTTTGGAGGATGAATACAGTTGGCTGTCTGTATGCATGAGTTCCACACCTTGGATTCAACCATCTATGGATTGAAAATATTTGGGGGGAAGAAAATGGATGGTTGCATCTGTACTGAACATATACATACCGACTTTTTTTTTTAATTCCCTAAACAGTATAATATTACAACTGTTGCCATAGCATTTACATTGTACTTGGTATTATAAATAATCTAGATAGGATTTAAAGGGAGGATGTGGGTAGATTATTTGCAAATACTACACCATTTTATATAAGGGATTTGCACATTCATGGATTTTGGTTTGGGGGAGTCCTAAAACCAGTCCCCATGGACATAGTCATTTCCTAGGACTGCCTGTGTACAATCAAATCATGCATGCTCAAGTTCCACGGTCACCCTGTGAAACTCACATGTAAGAAAAGCAGCTGTGGTCTTAGCGCTCTTGGAGGCCAAGGTAGACGGATTACTTGAGGCTTGGAGTTTGAGACTAGCCTGGCAATATAACAAGACCTTATCTCTACCAAAAATCCCCACAAAAATTAGCTGGGTGTTGTGTTATGTGCCTGTAGTCCTAGCTGCTAGGAAGACTAAAGTGGGAGGATCTCTTGAGCCCAGGAGTTCACATACTATTGTACTCCAGCCTGGGTAGCAAAGTGAGACCCTGTCTCTAAAAAAATTAGCCCTCCACATATACAGATTTCACATTCAAGAATATTGTTTTTTAGATCCATGTTTGATTGAAACATGGATCTAAAAATGTGAAATCTATGTATGTGAAGGGCTGCAAAATCTGTATATAAGTGGACCCAGGCAGCTCAAAGCTTTGCAGTTCAAGGGTTACCTGAGTATGTTTTCAGTAAATGAAGATCAGGGGCACATCAGATAATATAGCAGAAATAGAGAAGGATATATTTGTTAGGGAAGGATAGGTCTGTGGTGGGGTGAGGTATGGCACGGGTGGGGGGTGGGGGTGATTGGTATAGTATGGTACAGGATGGTTTTAAAGCCATGAGGGGACATGCCAGTCATTTGTGTGTAAGCAGAAGGTATATGTGTAAACTAGAGCAATACCAAAAATTTGCATAGCATTTTTCTGTATATTATGTAATCCTTACCTTTCCTCAAACTCTGAGGTAGATAGTGACATTTATGGAGTTGGACTTTTGAAAGATCACACAAGTAGTAAGCAGCAGAGCTGAGACTGGATCAGTCCAGTCTTTTTCTTGTGGCACTATAGCTGCCTCCCAGAAACAGCAGGCCTTGGTGGTTAGAATAGAGCTCTGTACCAAACGTAATCCCTCAAGGCTTTTCTAATTCCTGGAGAATATTCTCCAGAAAGGCATGTGCAGAATCTCACTGCATTGACCCATGTTCACAACTGTATCTGACCTGTCACACTGTGTTGGGAGTACTTGAGGATTCTGGTATTAAAGCATTTTGCCTTACTCTGTGCACAGCTGGCATAAGTGTCACTCCCTACTTGATCATGAAGCCAAGAGGTGGAGAGCAGGCTGCTACTTTTAGGCAAAACAGATTTGAAATAAAGGCTTCTGCAAATATTGGCTTTTAAAATGTTGCTTGTTTCTTCTTTTAGCAGTTTTAAACTAACTCTTCACATTGCTTTTCACCCAGAAACAGTGAGACCTTGTGTCACTCATTTGTGATATAACTGAAGATAGGAGATTTATTGAGTGGATCATTAAGGGCATTTCAGCTCATTTTCTTTACCAATGAAGATATTTTTTCCTTCTAAAAAGAGCCCAAAGCTAGAACCTGCTTCTTCTAGTTTACCACAGGTTGAGAGATTTAGGGGTGGAGGGTAGGATAGACAACAAATGAGAATTTCTAGAAAAATTTTGTGATCATTTACTTCATTGTTTGATTATATGAAGATTTGTTGCAAAAACAGAAGATCTAGAAAGGTGAGGTCTGTAAGGGCAGCTATAAAAGTAATTTTATTTTTTCTTCATTTATTATGTAGGGCATACAAGCAAGAAAAGGGCTGGGTGTGGTGGCTCACACCTGTAATCCCAGCACTTTGTGAGGCCAAGGTGGGTGAATCACCTGAGGTCAGAAGTTCAAGACCAACCTGGTCAACATGGTGATACCCTGTCTCTACTAAAAATACAACAACAACAAAAAATTAGCCAGGATGGTGGTGGGCACCTGTGTAGTCCCAGCTACTCGGGAGGCTGAGGCAGGAGAATTGCTTGAACCCAGGAGGCAGAGGTTGCAGTGAGCTGGGATCCGTGCCATTGCACTCAACAACACTCCGTCTCGAAAGAAAAAAGAAAGGTTCCCAGATTGTAGGACAGGAACTAGCTATCAGATTCGCTCATTGCCACCCTTCAGGGGACCAAATAGAAGCTCTGTGCTGCCAAGCAGTAATTACAGAGGGTGAAGAGCAGGACACAATGATGTGCACCTGTAATGCTGGCCACTTGGGAATGCGAGATGGGAGGATCACTTGGGCCAGGGAGTTTGAGTCCAGTCTTGCCAATATAAGGAGACCCTGTCTCTAAAATTAGAAAGACAAAGAAAAAAAAAAAAAAATGAAAAGAAAGAGAAGGGAAAAAAACTGAAATGCACTTCTTTTTATTTTTTTGTGTTGGGGGTCTTACCCTGTCACCCAGACTGAAGTGCAATGGTGTAATCTTGGCTCACTGCAGTCTTGATTTCCTGGGCTAAAGGGATCACTCTTCCCACTTCAGCCTCCTGAATAGCTGGGACTAAAGGCCTGTACCACCACACTGACCAATTATTGTTTAAATGCACTTCTGAACACCTTAGATTATTGGCTGCGTAATTTTTGCAAATTGAGTTTTTGATGCTTGATGCTTAATTTGAGCTCCAGAATGATTTTTTTTTTTTTTTTGAAACAGAGTCTCTATCGCCTAGACTGGAATGCAGTAGCGCAATCTTGGCTCACTGTAACCTCCACCTCCTGGGTTCAAGACCTCAGCCCTCCAAGTAGCTGGGACTACAGGCATGCACTACCACGCCCAGCTAGTTTTGTTTTTTGTTTTTTTTGAGATGGAGTCTTGCTCTTGTTTCCTAGGCTAGAGTGAGATGGGGCAATCTCAACTCACTGCAACCTCCGCCTCCAGGTTCAAGCAATTCTCCTGCCTCAGTCTCCCGAGTAGCTGGAATTACAGGTGCCTGCCACCACGCCCAGCTAATTTTTCTATTTTTGTAGATACAGGGTTTCACCATGTTGGCCAGGCTGGTCTCAAACTCCTGACCTTAGGTGATTTGGGGGGAAGCCTCCCAAAATGCCGGGATTACAGGTATGAGCCACCACACCCAGCCAATTTTTGTATTTTTTAGTAGGGACGGAGTTTTGTCATGTTGGCCAGGCTGGTCTCTGACCTCAGGGGATCTGCCTGTCTCAGCCTCCCAAAGTGCTGGGATTATAGGCATGAGCCACCAAGCCCAGCCTAAAATGAATTTTTGATATTTTTCAGTTGACTAATTTATTATGATATGTGGATTTGCCTTAGAAGGTAAAATTTCTAGATGCTTAGAAAATCCTAAAGTTCTGCAAACTTTTAATGTAAATTCAAATTAATCAGGCATAGTGGTGGGCTCTTGTAATCCCAGCTCCTCTGGAGGCTGAGGCAGGGAGAGTTGCTTGAACCCAGGAGGTGGAGGTTGCAGTTAGCCGAGATTGTACCACTGCACTCTAGTCTGGGTGACAGAGCAAGAGACTTAGTCTCAAAAAAAATAAAAAGGAAAAAAACTTTAATGTAAATTCATAAAATAAAAATTTTAAAACCCGTATATCTCATAGACCTTGAACTCCACAGCACTGGAATATCTCTTTTCTTTTTTAAATTTATTTTTTTGTAGAGATGAAGTCTTGCTATACTGCCCAGGCTGGTCTAGAAGTCATAGCCTCAAGTAATTCTCCCACCTAGGTCTCAGAAGTGCTGGGAGCCATCATACCTGGCCATATGTCCCCTTTCTGGTTAGCTTTATTTTATTTTACTTCATTTTATTATTCTTAAAGATGGTGTCTCACTTTGTTACCCAGGCTGGAGTGCAGTGCCATGAACATGCCTCACTGCATTTTCAACCTCGTGGGCTGAAACAGTCCTCCTGCTTCAGCCTCCTGAATAACTGGTACCACAGGCATGTTTCATCATACCCTGCTAATAGTTAACCCTAGAAGTCATAGAGCAAGGCGTGGTAATATGTGCCTGTAATCCCACTACTGAGGAATCCTAAGGCAGGAATATCACTTGAGCCCAGTTTGAGGCTAGTCTGGACAACGTAGCAAGACCCTGTCTCTAAATATTTTTTTGAAGTGAGTCATAGAACATACCAGAAAGGATTGAAAATGATTAAAGTGAACTTTGTAGTTAGCCCAAGGTCAAAATTTTTTTTAACTTTTTTGTATTATGTTAACTATTAAGTCCAAAGTAATTTCCACTCTACAACCAGAGGACACAGTAATTTATAATTTTTTTTTGCTATACTACTTAAAGATACTTATCCTAATAACTTTTGTTAATTCTGTTTTATATTAAAATTTATATGTCCTCTTTTAACCAAGTCAAAGATTAAAACACGCTTTCTTTAATATAGAATTTCTTTTTTTTTTTTTTGAGAGGTAGTCTTGCTCTGTTGCCCAGGCTAGAGTGCCGTGGCGCGATCTCTGCGCACTGCAACCTCCACCTCCCAGGTTCAAGCAATTCTCCAGCCTTAGCCTCCCAAGTAGCTGGGACTACAGGTGTGCACCACCACACCCGGCTCTAATTTTTTGTATTTTTAGTAGAGACGGTGTTTCACTGTGTTAGCTAGGATGGTCTTGATCTCCTGACCTCGCCTAGGCCTCCCAAAGTGCTGGGGTTACAGGCATGAGTCACTGTGCCTGGCCTTAATATGGAATTCCTTAGGAATCATTCATGTGTTAGTTAGTTGACTGTTACTTTTAGAAATGTGGACATTAACATTGTTTTTTTATTAAAATTCAGTGACATTTACTAGAGAAGGTATTAGTGTAAATCAGCTCAGAAATTCAAGAGTTGTGGACTGAGCATGGTGGCTCACCCTTTAGTCCCACCACTTTGGGAGGCCTAGGCAGGCAGAT
This sequence comes from Callithrix jacchus, assembly GCF_049354715.1. Taxonomy (NCBI): domain Eukaryota; kingdom Metazoa; phylum Chordata; class Mammalia; order Primates; family Cebidae; genus Callithrix; species Callithrix jacchus. Next base: position 25,751,772 of record NC_133521.1, read on the forward strand.
CACTGGAGCCCAAGAGTTTGAGCCCAGCCCAGACAACATGGCAGAACCCTGTCTGGAAAAATTACAAAAGTTAGCTGGGCATGGTGGCATGTGCCTGTAGTCCCAGCTACTTGGGAAGCTAAAGTAGGAAGATTGCTTGAGCCCAGGAGTTCAAGGCTTCAGTGAGCAGTGGTCATGCCTCTGCAGTCCAGCCCAGGTGACAGAATGTGACCCTGTCTCAAAAATTAAAATAGTTATAGAGGTAGAAAGTATCCTCATATAGCTCTCGTTTTATGGTTAAAGCATCTGACTTTTTTTGAAACGGAGTCCCGCTCTGTTGCCAGGCTGGAGTGCAATAGTGTGATCTTGGCTCACTGCAACCTTTGCCTTCCCGGCTTCAAGTATTCTTATTCAGTCTCCTGAGTAGCTGGGACTGCAGAAGTGTGCCACCATGCCCAGCTAATTTTTGTAATTTTAGTAGAGACAGGGTTTCACCATGTTGGCCAGGGGCCTTAATCTCTTGACCTCATGATCTGCCTGCCTTGGCCTCCCAAAGTGCTGGGATTACAGGCATGAGCCACCGCGCCCAGCCTGAATTTTACACAGAGCCTAAGGTACTCATCCAGGTTAACACACTTGAATTAATGGCAGAATAAAGACTAAGTAACCTGTTTCCTGACTTTTGAAGTTTTTCCAATATCTGCAATCAAGTTTCTAGTCAGTGTTTTGAGGTTTTAGAGTGGGTGTCAAAGAATACATGAAAGAAAATGCCATTTTCTCCATAGTCTTGACTGTGAGAGGGACCAGGATGTTATTAAGATTATAGATTCTGGCAGGGTGCAGTGGCTCATGCCTTGTAATCCCTGCACTTTGTGAGGCCAGGGTGGGAGGACCATTTAAGCCCAGGAGTTCTAGACCAGCCTGTGGAATATAAGGATACCTTGTCTCTACTAAAAATTAAAAAAATTAGCCGAGCAGGCCAGGCGCAGTGGCTCACGCCTGTAATCCCAGCACTTTGGGAGGCCAAGGTGGATGGGTCACTTGAGGTGGAGAGTTCGAGACCAGCCCGACCAACATGGAGAAACCCTGTCTCTACTAAAAATACAAAATTAGCCAGATGTGGTGCATGCCTATAATCCCAGCTACTCAGGGGGCCGAGGCAGAATAATTGCTTGAACCTGGGAGGTGGAGGTTGCAGTGAGCCAAGATCACACCATTGCACTCCATCCTGGACAACAAAAGCAAAATTCTGTCTTAAAAAAAAAAAAAAAATTAGCCAAGGGTGGTGGTGTGTGCCTGTAGTCCCAGCTATTCGGGAGGCTGAAGTGGGAGGAATGCTTGAACCCAAGAGGTAGAGTTTACAGTGAGCTGAGATTGTGCCACTACATTCCAGCCTGAACAACAGAGTAAAACCCTGTTTCAAAAACAAAAAAAAATGGATTCTCAGTATTAGATGACATTTTAAAGGCTCTCAATTCTCTTTCTCACTGGAGTTCACACTTTGGCATTCTTTTTTTTTTTTTTTGAGATGAAGTCTCACTTTTGATGCCCAGGATGGAGTGCAATGGCACGACCTCAGCTCACTGCAACCTCTGCCTTTTGGGTTCAGGCGATTCTCCTGCCTCAGCCTCCCCAGTAGCTGGGATTACAGGTGTCTGCCACCACGTGTGTTTATAGTAGAGGTGGGGTTTCACCGTGTTAGTCAGGCTGGTCTCAAACTCTTGACCTCAGGTGATCCACCGGCATCAGCCTCCCAAAGTGCTGGGATTACAGGCATGAGCCACCTCACCTGACCACATTTCAGTATTCTTTCTTTCTTTCTTTTTCCTTTTCTTTCTCCTTTCCTTTCCTGGCAACATGCATGCCATTGTACATTTTGGTATTCTTAATGATAATTATATTCCTCTTTGTCTCCTCTCTAGCTTCTTTGGAACATCTCAGGGCCTTTTGAGTTCCAGCTAATCTTCTTGTTTTTTGTTTTTTGGTTTTTTTAATGCCTCGAGTTGGGAATACTTTTCTTGTTTTATGTGGGCTCTAATACTTTTGGAATAATTCAGAAGTATTAGATAATGAGGTATTAAATAATTAATCTTTTCTTCTATAATAGCCCTTCCTATGTATGAAACCTTGATCTCTTTCCCAGGCTTAAAACTCTCCAGAAACTTCATCCTTCCCTCACCAACATGCAGATTTCCCTCTGCTTGAACCCTGATGTTTTAAGTTCCCTTTCATAGTGCAGTATTCAGAAGGGAATACACTCTAGCCAGTTTGGTATAGGTTAAGACAACTATCACTTTCCCTGTTCAAAAGACTTTATCAGTATGGCCTGAGGTCAGGGGATTTTCTTAGCTCTGAGGTACTGTTGATTTAGTGAGTCATAATTATGTAAAGTTTCATCCTTTCTCTACATAGGTTTTTGCATATATATATGGGGGGAATCAAAGACTAAACTTTATAATTATCTTTGTTCAGTTTCATTGAGGTAATTTTGGTGCCTCATAACAACTTTTCAAGCTCAGAAGAATCCCAGAAGCATTTCTCAGTCTCAGGCTTCCTGAGGCAAGGCAGGCATTCCTGGGGGTTTACAACAGCAGCACAGTACTGATGTTTCACCAAGTGGTGTTTTCTTTCAAGTAGCCCCCTAGAAGGCTATAATATATACTTACTCAACCAATTAAGGCATAGTTCATGATGTGCCTTTATGTGTTCTTCACTACCTCCATATATCATTGCTTGTGCCTTTTTGTGTTCATGCCTTTTTTCTTTTTTGCTTCATGCCTTTATGTGTTCTTCACTACCTCCATATATCATTGCTCCGCCTGGAAATGTAATTTTCTGTAAACATTTATGTTCATTATGGTGTTTATGCCCCAGTTTTTGGACCAGACAATAAATGTTAAAACAGTTGATTTTATAACAAATATGGGAACTGTCAAGCTGTATATTTATTTATTTACTTTTTTTTTTTGAGATGGAGTTTCCCTTGTCACCTAGGCTGGAGTACGATGGCATGATACCAGCTCATTGCAACCTCTGCCTCCTGGGTTCAAGCAATTCTCATGCCTCAGCCTCCCAATCCCTCCTGAGTAGCTGGGATTACAGGCACTCACTACCATGTCCAGCTAATTTTTGTATTTTTAGTAGAGACGAGGTTTAGTCATGTTGGCCAGGCATAAGCCACTGTACCCATTTGTCAAGCTGTTTTAAATATTTTAATTAAGATTTAATTTAGGCTGGGTGCGGTGGCTCACTCCTGTAATCCCAGCACTTTGGGAGGCTGAGGCTGGTGGATCACCTGAGGTCAGGAGTTTGAGACCAGCCTGGCCAACCTGGTGACACCCTGTCTCTACTAAAAATACAAAAATTAGCTGGGCGTGGTGGCGGGCACCTGTAATCCCAGCTACTCAGGAGGCTGAGGTAGGAGAATCACTTGAACCTGGGAGGCAGAGGTTGAAGTGGGCCAAGATCATGCTGTTACACTCCAACCTGGGCTACAGAGCAAGACTCTGTCTCAAAAAAAAGAAAGATTTGATTCAGTGTGGTAGTTGATACTGATGTGTGTGTGTTTAAAAAAAAAAAAGATTATAGTGGCCAGACACAGTGGCTCATGCCTGTAATCCCAGCATTTTGGGAGGCTGAGGTGGGAGGATCACCTGAGGTCAGGAGTTCAAGTCCAGCCTGTCCAACATGGTGAAACCCCATATATACCAAATAACCAAAAGAATTAGCAGGGTGTGATGATGCATGTCTGTAGTTTTAGCTACTTGGGAGGTTGAGACAGGAGATTTGCTTGAACACAGGAGGTAGAGGTTGCAGTGAGCTGAGATGGCACCACTGCACTCCAGCGTGGGCAACAGAGCAAGACTCCATCTCAAAAAGAAAATTATAGTATTGTGAAACTAGACTGTCTTTGACCTTTAAATACAGGCACATTTAATTTATGATTGAGCTCACTGAATGCTGTTACAACTTTCCATTAAAATCCCTAAGTTCCCACTTGTCCTCCTTGTTCACAGACTAACAGAGCCACAGCTGCAGCTTTTCAGCAGAGAAGAGGATGCATGTTAAATATAGCCTGACCTGCTGCTGTGGTGAAAACTGACACTGCCACTTGCAGGCTTTCTGCAATAACATGCTGATCCTGAATGTAGGGCATTTGGTAATTCAGCAGTAAACAAGGACTCTAGTCATGACCTCAGCTGCTTCAGTCTGTATGTAAATGACAAGCAGAAGTGCCTGCTTTCAAAAACCAGGTGCTTTTTAAAATCAAGGGAATGATAAACACAACATTCAGGTGGTTACTTGGATGTGGGAAACAGAAACATATGGAGGAGCAGCAGAGGTTAATATTGTCAGTGTTCTCTTGCACCTGTTGGTTAGTGGTTTCACTGGTGTTTGTTTTATTAAAATAAATCCAACAAGGCTGGGCGCAATGGTTCATGTCTGTAATCCTAGATCATGAAGTCAGGAGTTCGGAACCAGACTGGCCAATATGATGAAACCCCACCTCTACTAAAAATACAAAAATTAGCTGAGTGTGGTGGCACACGCCTGTAGACCCAACTATTCGGGAGGCTGAGGCAGAAGCATTGCTTGAACCTGGGAGGTGGAGGTTGCAGTGAGCAAGATCACGCCACTACACTCTAGCCTGGGTGACAGAGTGAGACTCTGTCTCAGAATAATAGTAATAATAATAATAAATAAAACAAAAGAACACCATGCATAGCCAATGGTAAAGTGTGTCATCTATATGGTAAAATCCCTTATGGGCACTAGGGTGGCAGGAGGTAGATAACACTGAACTTTGTCTTTTAACTGGGACACTAGGTAACTCACAAATCCTCTTTTGGGAAGCATACATGTGCTATATAGACTCAAACATATTTAGGATGAATGAGTCCAGAGGCTGAAAGTTCTTGTAAATAATGCCCATGTAGGCTTTAAATCATGGCTTATGCAGGATGGACCATGATAGGGAGTCAAGACCTTAGACATAGGCATCCTGGGACATACAATAAGAAAAATTGAATTTTAGGCCTAAGGAAGAAAGCAGCAAGCATTTGAGAAGATCTTTTATTTTTTCTATCAAATGTATCTGTGTATCTCCATGGACATAAATAAGTTGTATCCTTTTTTATGAATGTGTTGTTTCTACCATTTGAACAAAAATTTTATTTTAATCAACCTACATTAAGATTTATATATGGCTAGGCACTATGGCTCATGCCTGTAATCTCAGCACTTTGGGAGGCCAAGGCAGGTAGATCGCTTGAGCTCAGGAGTTTGAGACCAGCCTGACCAACATGGTGAAACCCCGTCTCTATAAGAAATACAAAAATTGCTGGGCGCGGTGGCTCAAGCCTGTAATCCCAGCACTTTGGGAGGCCGAGGCGGGTGGATCACGAGGTCAAGAGATCGAGACCATCCTGGTCAACATGGTGAAACCCCGTCTCTACTAAAAATACAAAAAATTAGCTGGGCACATGGTGGCGTGTGCCTGTAATCCCAGCTACTCAGGAGGCTGAGGCAGGAGAATTGCCTGAACCCAGGAGGCGGAGGTTGCAGTGAGCCGAGATCACGCCATTGCACTCCAGCCTGGGTAACAAGAGCGAAACTCCATCTCTAAAAAAAAGAAACACAAAAATTAGCTGGGCATGGTGGCGGGAGTTTGTAACCTCAGCTACTCAGGAGGCTGAGGCAGGAGAATTGCTTGAACCTGGGAGGCAGAGGTTGCAGTGAGCTGTGATTGTGCCACTGCACTCCACCCTGGCAGTAGAGCAAGAATTCCATGAGCCATTACTCCCAGCCCTATTTTCTTGTCTGTCCAAATCCTTTATTCATATATATTTTTTGAAACAGAGTCTTGTTCTGTCACCCAAGCTGGAGTGCAGTGGCATTTATCTCAGGTCACTGCAGCCTCCACCTCCTGAGTTCAAGTGATTCTCCTGCCTCAGCGTCCCAAGTAGCTAGGATTACAAGTGCACATCACCACACCTGGCTAATTCTTTGTATTTTTATTAGAGCTGGGATTTCGTCATGTTGACCAGGCTGGTCTTGAGCTCCTGACCTCAGATGATCCACCTGCCTTGGCCTCCCAAATTGCTGACATTACAGGCATGAGCCACCACACTGGCTTAGTTTTAAATGTAGAAATCTTAAGCCTTTTTGGTTAATTCCTAAGTATTTTATTCTTTTTGATGCTACTTTGAATATAATTGTTTTCTTTTCTTTTTTTGGAGGCATGGTCTTGCTCTGTTGCCCAGGCTGGAGTGCCCAGTGTGCTGGACAAAACCGTTTTCTTAATGTCAGGTGTGGTGGCTCACACTTATATAATCCCAGCACTTTGGGAGGCTGAAGCAGGCAGATCACCTGAGGTCAGGAGTTCAAGACCAGCCTGGCCAACATGGGCAAGCCTAACCACCATGGGGAAACCTTGTCTTTACTGAAAATTCAAAAATTAGCTGGGTGTGGTGGCATATTCTTGTAATCCCAGCTATTCGAGGGGGCTGAGGTAGGAGAATCGCTTGAACCTGGGAGGCGGAGGTTGTTATGAATGAGATCACGCCACTGCACTCCAGCCTGAGACTCGGTCTCAAAAACAAATGAACCAGAAAAAACCCGCAAAAAAAGAATTGTTTTCTTAAGGGTTTTTTGGACCATTCATTCCAAGTATATAGTAGTAAAAATGAGTATTGTGTGTTGATTCTGTATTCTTTTTTAGTGCTTTTTTGTTTGTGTGGATTCTTTAGGGTTTCATATTTATAGGATCATGCCATTCCTGAATGGAGATAATTTTATGTCTTCCTTTTTAGTTTGGATGGCCTTTGTTTTTTGGTTTTTTTTCTAACCTAATTGCTTGGGCTAGAACTTCTAGTAGTAGGCTGGTAGAAGTGGTCAAAATGTGGGCATCTTTGCTTTGTTCCTGATCTTAGGGAAAAAGCCTTTGGTTTTTTTTGGTAATGATATGAGCTAAGGGTTTTTCTTATGTGCCCTTTTTCATATTGAGGAAATTCCTTCTAAGAGAATGTTGTCATCTTGAAAGAGCATTGAATTTTGTTAAATTCGTTGGGTGCACTGGCTCATGCCTGTATTATCACACTTTGGGAGGCTGAGGCGGGCATAGGAGGTGCTAGAACCCAGAAGGTGGAGGCTGCAGTGAGCTGTGATTGGGGTGCTACTGCACTTCAGCCTGGGCAACAGAGTGAGACTCTGTCTCAAAGAAAAAGAGAGTTCTTTCCCTGCCACTGTCTAGTTGAGTGGAGGTGGAGGCTTGGGTGCATTCAAGATGTGGCTTCACCCGTAAACCACCACCATGGCCAAGGAAGGCATTGCTGCTGGAGGTATAGTGGACGTTAATACTACTTTAAGACAGGTGCTGAAGACTGCCCTCACCCATTATGGCCTAGCATGTGGAATTCGCAAAGCTGCCAAAGCTCCAGCCCATCTTTGTGTGTTTGCATCCAACTGTGATGAGCCTATGTCAAGCCTAGAGGTCTTTTCTGCTGAACACCAAATTAACCTAATTAAGGTTGATGACAACAAGAAATTAGGGGTAACAGTTAGGTCTCTATAAAATTGACAAAGAGGGAAACCCCATAAAGTGGTTGGTTGTAGTTGAAGAGTACTTCAAATGCAAGAAATGAACAAATTAAAGTCTGGCTCACCCCCTCCCCCAGTACACACACACACACACACACACACACTCTCTCTCTCTCTCTCTCTCTCTCTCTCTCTCTCTCTCTCTCTCTCTCTCTCTCTCACTCACTCACTCACTCTGGGCACAATGGCTCATTCCTGTAGTCCCAGCACTTTAGGAGGTTTAGGTGGACAGATCATTTGAGCACAAGAGTTCAAGACCAGCCTGGGTAACATGATGAAATCCCATTTCTACTAAAAATAGAAAAAATTAGCCAGATGCTGTGGTTCCAGATACTTGGGAAGCTGAGGTGGAAGGATTGCTTGATCCTGGGAGGTGGAGGCTGCAGTGAGCCAAGCTGGCTGCAGTGTGCCACTGCATGCCAGCCTTGGTGACAGAGTGAGACCTTGTCTCAAAAAAAAAAAAAAGAATTTTGATAAATGCTTTTCTGCATCTATCAAGATGATTATGTGGTTTTTACATTTTTAAAATTTTTTGTAGAGGCAGGGTCTTACCATGTTGCCCAAGCTGGTCAGGAATATGTTTTTTAAATTTTCTTTTGTTTAATTAGTTTGGTATATATTAATTGACTTTCATTTGTTGAATCATCCTTGCATTCTGGCAATAAAACTCACTTGGTCTTAATGTATGATCCTTTTAATATGCTGCTGAATTCAGTTAGTGTTTTGTTGATTTGTACATATATATTCATAAAGAATATTCTGTAGTTTTCTTTTTTTTGAGATGGAGCCTTGCTCTGTCTCGCAGGCTGGAGTGCAGTAGTGCGATCTTGGCTCACTGCAAGTTCTGCCTCCCTGGTTCAAGCAATTTTTCTGACTCAGCCTCCCAAATCTCTGGGGCTTCAGGCACAAGCCACCATGCCTGGCTAATTTTTTTTTGTATTTTCAGTAGAGATAGGGTTTCACCATCTTGGCCAGGCTGGTCTGGAACTCTTAACCCTGTGATCCTCCCACCTTGGCCTCCCAAATTGCTGGGATTACAGATGTGAGCCACCGCACCTGGCCTTTTGTTTTCTTACAGTATCTTTTTCTGGCTTTGGTGTCAGAGTAAATTCTGGCCTTATAATGAGTTAGGAAGCGTTTCCTCTTTAATCTTTTGTAAGAAACTCTTTTATTTTTGAAACATTGTGTCGCTCTGTTGCCAGGCTGGAGTGCAGTGGCCAGATCTTGGCTCACTGCAACCTCTGCCTCCTGGGTTCAAGTGATTGTCCTGCCTCAGCCTCATGAGTAGCTGGGATTACAGGCGTGTGCCATCACGCCCACCTAACTTTTGTGTTTTTAGTAGAGATGGAGTTTCACCATCTTAGCCAAGATGGTCTCGATTTCTCCTGACCTCGTGATCCACCCATCTTAGCCTCCCAAAGTGCTGGGATTACAGGCATGAGCTACCATGCCCGGCTGAAACTCTTCTTCTGTAAATGTTTGGTCAGAGTTTTTGTGATCAGGAGAGGTGGATGAGGTATATTTTGGAGCTAACAAAAGTGCTTCAAGGAACTAGAAAGATTTCTGGAGCACTGCAATTTTCTGTAAAGCACAATCTGAAAGTACCACTGAGTCTGTCTTTCAACTCACAAAAGCTCTCATAGTGGTTATTGGCCTCTTGCTTTGTTCCAGGCTGCTTTCTTACTATTTTTATGCTGCTCTACCTGGAATCACATATTCTGTACCTTCAAGTCTGTTTTGGAGAATTCAATTGTGGAGATTGGGAAACCTCAAAAAGAATATTTTGACATTATATTTTCTTTTTATCTTTTTTTGATATTATATTTTCAGTCTTTAAAATACTTTGTACGCACTGTAATATTTAATTCACCTCTGAAAACTAGGTGAGTGATCTCAAATTAATAAGCTTAAGGCAGAAAAATTTTGCTTAAGCAAATGATTTCTGGATTTGGTTTTGTTTTGACCCCTTTAGTGTGGGCGCATTTTGTACAGATTGGCCCCTTTTTCTTCTTTTATCTGCTTACAAGGAGAATATTAGTTTGTGTACACAGAGACTACACACAGATTTTTCCCTTCTAAGAAGGTTAGGCCCTTTTGCTTGAAGTTGTATAACAAAGGCCAAAAATAATTCCTTATAGGCAAAAAGGTGAGAGTTTGCCTATTCCATTACTGTGTTTTAGACTCTTGGGACATCTGAATGCTTTAGCCAGTACCGCAAAATTGACTATTGGTGACTCTTGTCACCAATGGTGACTTTCAAATGTTTTTGATAGCTTCCTAGAATAAAAAATAAGGTTTATATTGTGACTCCATACACAAAAAATAAATACATATACAACTAATGTTGAAGTCTCACAAACTAGTTCTTAAGCTTTATTAAAGGGAATGCAGCCTGCTATTTTCTGTTTCTTTCTCTTTTTTAAAATACTGGTTTCAACTTGCTGAATTTAGTTTAAAAAACACTCCTCCTTTATTATGCAATCAGCAGAAAAATATTAAAAATTAAAAAAAAAAAAAACTCGAGCCGGGTGTGGTGGTACACCCCTGTAATCCTAGCACTTTGGGAGTCTGAGGTGGGCATATCACCTGAGGCCAGGAGTTAAAGACCACCCTGGGCCAACATGGTGAAACCTTGTTTCTACTAAAAATACAAAAACTAGCCAGGTGCTGTGGTAGACGCCTATAGTCCCAGTTACTAGAGAGACTGATGCAGGAGAATCACTTGAACATGGGAGGTTGCAGTGAGCGGAGATGGTTCCACCTTTCCAGCCTGGGTGACAGAGTGAGACTCTGTCTCAGAAAAAAAAATACTCCTCCATGACTCCCAAATTTAGCTGTATGTGTAGTTTTCTGGGATGCTACTCTTAGAGAGTTTGATTTTGTGGTTTTAATTAATCAATCTATTTATTTATTTATTTATTTTGAAGGGAGGAAGGCAGGAAGGGAGGAAAGGAGGAAGGGAGAGAGGAAGGGAGGGAGGGAAGGAGAGAAGGGAAGGAAGGAAATCAAGCAATGAGAGAGACATTGCCGACCTGTATCTAGAGGTCTACAAGTTGATTTTTTTTTCTTTTTTTGAGAGAAGGAAAGAAAAGGAGTGAAGGAGAGGAAGAAAGAGGAAGAAAAAGAGGGAGAGAGAATGGAAATGTTGCTTTATTCTAAAAAAAAAAGGGTATTAATAATGGCCAATCAATGTTTCATTTAAACCTATGAGTAGGTGTGATGTGGTATTGACAAGAATGTGTGTCTTGTATATTTAAAGTGGAGAGCTCTATAAATATTTATTAAGTTTACTTGTTCTGGATCTGAGTTCGAGTCCTTGATATCCTTATTAATTTTCTGTCTTGTTGAGTCTAAGTCTCTTTATAAGTCTTATGTATCTGGGTGTTAGGATCATTAGCTCTTCTTGTTGCATTGATCCTTTTACCACTATATCTTTGTTGCTTTAAGATCTATTTTATCAGATACGAGAATTGAAACTCCTGCTTTTTATTTATTCATTTATTTTTGCTCTCCATTTGGTTGGTAAATCTTTCTCCATCCCTTTGTTTTGAGTCTTTGTGTATCCTTGCAAGTGAAATGAGTCTGGATGTAACATGCCGTTGGGTTTTGGCTGTATCTTTTGATTGGGGGATTTAGTAGATTTAAATTTAGGATTACTGCCATTTGATGTTAACTGGCTGTTTTATCCATTCGTTGATGTAAATTCTTATTTATATTGATGCTCTTTACTTTTTGGTATATTTTTAGAAAGCCTAAATATTTTTATAGAGCATTCAGGAATTTATATTTTTATCAGTTACCCAGATAATTCTGATGTAGCCTTAGCCAAGTATTTGGGAACTACTAATAGATCTAATGTAATAAAAACTAGTTTATTTAAAGCTGAATTTATCTCTTAAAACTGCGGAAAACTATAATTGTAATTCTTAAAGTTATTGCCCTTCGAGTTTTTTTTTTTTTCCCAGAGAGAGAGAGAAACAGCTAACTCTCACGCTGAGTGAGAGAATCCAGAAAGATGGAATCTAGGAGAGAAAAGCAGCTTCCACACTGAGTGGAAGGAAATTGAGAGAGAAATGGAATTTAGGAGGGGAAGACAGGCTTCCATGAGAGAGTGTGGAAGGGGACCCCAGAGGGGAAATCCAGGAGGGGAAAGAGAGCTCCCACTATGTGGGAGGGAATTACAGAGAGCTGGAAATACCTGCCCTTTGAGTTTTTACAAAATCGTCTAGTGGCCGGGTGCGATGGCTCACGCCTATAATCCCAGCACTTTGGGAGGCCAAGGCGGGTGGATCACGAGGTCAAGAGATCGAGACCATCCTGATCAACGAGGTGAAACCCCGTCTCTACTAAAAATGCAAAAATTAGCTGGGCATGGTGGTGTGCGCCTGTAGTCCCAGCTACTCAGGAGGCTGAGGCACGAGAATTGCTTGAACCCAGGAGGCAGAGGTTGCGGTGAGCCGAGATGGTGCCATTGCACTCCAGTCTGGGTAACAACAGCGAAACTCCGTCTCAAAAAAAAAAAAAAAATTGTCTAGTACCTAAGCAATCTGAATTTCAATATTTATATTATCTAATAAGATGTGGAGAGCCATTTTATGCAGCGATTGACAAGTAAAAGACAATTAAATTCCTTTTGATTATAGAAAAAAAAAAACCAGGCTGGGCACTGTAGTAGATTAAGTTCACCCTCTGGTTTGTTCCATTCAGTAGTGATGTTGTCTTCTTTGACACAGACCAGTTTATATCTGACTTGGAACACCAGCCATCAGGTTCAGCAGAGAAATGGCTTAACCACAGTGTGCTCTCGTGTCCAGCTCCTTTCTGGAGAATCTAGAGGGTGAGTGTTGATTGAAATGTGTCATTGTTTTTGTGCCCAAGTCTGGTATTTGCATGCAGTGGCTGGATTTGCATGTGCTATAGAGGAGGGGGTATGCACGGGCACTTTCTGGTAGGCCACTCATTATCTTTGGAACTACACTTTGACTAAAAGACTCTGCTTTTTAAATTTAACCACATTCAGGCTCTTAAACTTGTGCTTATGATTTTATTCTTGAATGAAAGGCAAGTGTTTACTTAGATTTATTAGACCAAAGCAGAAAGAGGTTCCATATCTATGAATTCTATGGTTTGGGTGCTGATCAGTTATGTAAGCCTGCTCATTCTTGGCCAAGTACTCTTAAGTTTTGATGTGAATGAAATCAGGAAATTTTGTCTGTTTTTCAGAGGCAACCCAGAATATTTATCCCTAGCCTGGCCTGTAGGCCCATGTTTGCACTTCTGGTAGTTCCTGTGGGGCTCTACTTAGAAGAAAGCTATAGGCTGGGCACAGTGGCTCACGCCTATAATCCCAGCACTTTGGGAAGCTGTAGGTGAGTGGATCATGAGGTCAGGAGTTTAAGACCAGCCTGATCAATATGGTGAAACCCTGTCTCTGCTAAAAATACAATTAGCTGGGTGTGGTGGCACACACCTGTAGTCCCAGCTACTCAGGAGCCTGAGGCAGGAGAATCACTTGAACCCTGGAGGCAGAGATTTCAGTGAGCCAAGATTGCTCCACTGCACTCCAGCCTGGGCGACAGAGCGAGACTCCGTCTCAAAAAAAAAAAAAAAAAGAAGAAAGCTGTAGTACTAGAGCCAGTGTCTGTGTCTAAGCTTAGGCTTTTAAACTTAGCAGCCAATGAGGAATGAAGCTTTTCCTTGCTGTCATGTTGGCTCCTTTCTTCAAATACTCTCAAAGCCACTTAAGAAAATATGTGATAACAGGTCAGGAGTTTGAGACCAGCCTGGCCAAAATGGTGAAACCCCATCTCTACTAAAAATACAAAATTAGCTGGACACAGTGGTGCGCACCTGTAATCCCAGCTACTTAGAAGGCTGAGGCCAGAGAATTGCTTGAATCCAGGAAGCAGAGGTTGCGGTGAGCTGAGATTGTACACTGCACTCTAGCCTGGCTGACAGAGCAAGACTCTGTCTCAAAATATATATATATGTGACAGAAATTATAAATATTACAGATTATAATTTCCTAAATACCATTTGAATTTTATTTTAAAATTTAATTTGCATTTGGAAGGGGCCTTGGAAATTATGTTCTCTACTTAAACATTTATATTTAGGAATCTGCAGCCTTCTGATGACCTATCAGACAAGATATCAAAACCCTGGCTTCTCCCAGAAGCTGGGCTTACCCTGGTCTCACATCATTCTTGTCCAGCCATGAGAGGAGTGATAACTTAATTCCTTCATTGAATGTATATAAAATTCTCAGGAGAGTTATAACCAGAGGATTTAAAATAATTTCCTCATATTAACGGTGAGAAAATTGCAGAAAGGTTTAAAGCTGAACTTATTCCTTAAAACCACTGAGTTAAATTACCCAAGTCACATTACAGCCAAAACAAGACTACAGCTTACTTATTCCAGTATTTAGCCCAGAGTGCTTCCCATGTGTGAAGCAGCAAGTTGGTCACTAATAATCTTGGTAAGAAGGAAGTATTTTTGTGGAGAGAAGGGATCAATGGATGACTGAGTGAATAAGAGCTGAGAACATAGAAACAGCAATGTAGACAATTTCTTTATGATGTTAAGCCATGAAAGAAAGAAAGAGATATAGAGGGGAATGTGGGGTCCAGTGTTTTTATTTGCTTGCTTGCTTGCTTCCTTGCTTTTTTGAGATAGAGAGATTTACACATGTTAAATGCTAATGAGAAGGATTTGGGGAAATGAGTTGGTAGAGACAAAGAAGTGAAAAAATTGATTGAGCAAGCTTTTGAAGAGGATCCAGAGCACAGGTGGTGGAATGGATCCTGTGGATTTTTGGCTCTGGAGCTCAGGTTTGGCGCTTACAGGTAGTAGATTTGGGAGTCAGCAGTGGACAAGATTTTTCAGAAGAAAATGTACAAAATGAGAAAACAAAATAAGGATAAGGGATTCTTCTGATAATTTTGAAATGCTTCTGAGTCCCCCATTTTAAGCCAAATTGAGAGAAGTGTTTGCTTTTTCACATTTCAGCTTTTGGTGATAGAAAAGAGTACATGCTGATACTTGAATATACTTTCAAGTTACTGTGCACTGTTTACTTAGCTGGAGATTTAATGTTTGTCTTTGTAGAATGTTTTCAGTTAAAAGCATTAGAGGAAAGATTGTTATGACACTGATTCATCACACATAGAAGAGGTTTCCTTTTTTTTTTTGAGACGGAGTCTCGCTCAGACATCCAGGCCGGAGTACATTGACATGATCTTGGCCTACTGCAAACTCTGCCCCCCAGGTTCAAGCAGTTCTTGTGCCTCAGCCTCCCAAGTAGTTGGGATTACAGGCGCCCGCCACCCTGCCCCGCTAATTTGTGTTTTTAGTAGAGATGGGGTTTTACCATGTTGGCCAGGCTAGTTTTGAACTCGTGACCACAAGTGATTTACCCGCCTCGCCTCCCAAAGTGCTAGGATTACAGGCATGAGCCACTGCAAGCCAAGAAGAGGTTTCTTAAAAAAGCAGGAGTCTTTTTTAAAAGGACTGATTTTCCCCCTGAATCCATTGGGTAGGGAAAAAAGGTATAATAAGTTTTCTTTACTAGTACTAGAGCTAATGTTAAAAGGGAATCTCTGATCTATTGCTGGTGAAATTATTTATATTTTTTTAAAAAAGTGAAGGATATCTTCAAATCATTATGCATGTATTTTCTGTCTGTCCAATGGTAGGAAGCGGTCTAGAGTTCGGGGTGAAATTTAGGATAACTTAGTTAAAAATTTATCAGTCTACCCCACTGTATGAGGTAAAAAGAAGAAAAAATAATAATTAGGCTGAGATGCAGTAGCTCATGCCTGTAATCCCAGCAATTTGGGTGGCTGAGGCAGGCAGATTGCTTGAACCCAGGAGTTCGAGACCAGCCTGGGCAACATGGTGAAACCTCATTTTGACAAAAAATACAAAACTTAACTGAGCATGGTGGCTCACACCTGTAGTTCCAGCTACTCAGGAGGTTGAGGCAGGAGGATCTCTTGAACATGTTAGGTAGGTTGCAGTGAGCCAAGATCATGTCACTGCACTCCAGCCCAGGCAACAGAGCAAGACTCTGTCTAAAAAAAATTAAAAATTAAAAATAAAAATCTGGAATAAAAGAGCTCAAGCTGGTTTTTTTGCTTACAATACTTAAATATTCTGTGTTACAATTACAGTGGTAAGTTTTATTTTTGTTAATAGTATTAGCTAAGTTAGTATAATGGAGATCCCAAAGAAATTTCCACATAGGAAATTTCTCTCACATCTCATGATAACTCAGAGATCAAGATTCCTTTCATTTTGTTCTTCGTTTTTCTCCTTAGGTTTTGTCAAAGCTAGAAACCACTTAGTCATGACTGAGTCTTAGCCCGAGGAAGGGATGGGAAAAGGGGAGGAAGAAAGAAGCCAAGCAAGTGATGAGGAAGACACATACATCACTTTTGCTCACATTTCATTGGAGAGAATGAATCACATGGGCCATACCTAGCTACAATGGGGAAGCCAGGAAATATACTCTGTAGCTGGGTGTCAGAGTAACTAAACCTCAATTACTGCAGAAGAATGAATTAAGATAATTAGAAGGCTACCATAGATACCTTCTAAATTTTCAGGGTCTTATTTCTGTCTTTAGCTTGAAAAGGCAAATTAATGTGTCTTGATTTTTCTCTTATTTGGGTTTTATTTGGAGACAGGGTCTTGTACTGTTGCCTAGGCTAGAATGCAGTGGTGCGTGATCATAGCTCACTGCAACCTGGAATTCCTGGGCTCAAGTGATCTTCCTGCTTCAACCTCCCAAAGTGTTGGGATTACAGGTGTGAGCCACCACACCTGGCCAAATTAATCAGATTTTGATAAATCCAAATTAATTCCTCTACTCATGCCATATATAGGTGAATTCCGGCCAGGCATAGTGGCTCATGCCTGTAATCCCAGTAATTTGGAAGGCCAAGGTAGACAGATCACTTGAGTTCAGGAGTTTGAGACCAGCCTGAGCAACACAGCAAAACCCTGTCTATACAAAAACTTTAAGAAAAAATTAGCCAGGTGTGGTGCTACTCAGGTTACATGTTGCAGTGAGCTGAGATTGTGCACTGCACTCCAGCCTGGGCAATAGAACGAGACCCTCTCAAAAAAAAAAAAAAAAAAAAAAGATGAATTCAGTATTTCCCATATTTAGTTTAGATGGTGCTTTTGTAACAATTGCACACAGGTAAATTTCATTTTTTAAAAATAAGATTTTGCTTTTATTTTATAAAAACAACATCTCGGCTGGGCACGGTGACTCATGCCTATAAAGCCAGCACTTTAGGAGGCCGAGGTGGGAGGATCAGTTGAGGCCAGAAGTTTGAGACCAACTTGGGCAACATTATAAAACCCTGTCTCTATCCTCCCAAAAAATAAATTAGCTGGGCATGGTGGCACATGCCTGTAGTCCTAGCTACTTGGGGCAGGGCAATGAAGCGGGAAGATCACTTGAGCCCAGGAGTTCAAGGCTATAGTGAGCTGTGATCACACCACTGCACGTCAGCCAGGATGGCAGACTAAGATGCTCTCTCCTAAAATAATAATAATAAAATAATACCTTCATAAAATTATTTACCCAGAGAAGGAATACCTTTAATCTTCAGGTTCAGGAAAAGAAAGAAAAGATGAACGTGACCAAACTTTAGTGAATGGGTGAATGTTCATTGTAGCTTCAAGAGGAAATAACGTGTAAATGGTCTAATACTCAAAAATCCTTTACAAAATTGCAAATTAGAAAGGCCTGTTGGGCTTTTGTATATGTGACAATGTGTGTCTACTTCCTTCAAAGAGGCAGCGCCTTGGGCTACCCTACCCCTGTCTACCTGGTTGTAAAGTTCCATACTATATACCTGTCAGTTCTAACTTTAAATTCTTAAGCATGAGAAATAGCTCTGAATAAGAGGCCTGTTGGTACTCAAGCACCTCATTCTTGTGTGTATAAATAGTATTCCAGTGGACTGCCAATTTGAACATTTCTTGAATAGGAATGTTCAATCCACTGTGGGAGGATTGCTTTGAGGCCAGGAGTTAGAGATCAGCTTTGGCAAGACAGCAAGACCCTATCGCTACCAAAAAAAATTAAAAATCAGCCAGGTGTGGTGGTATGTGCCTGTAGTCCCAGCTGTCAGGTTGGCGCAGAAGTAATCACAGTTCTTTACATTAGAAGTAATACCAAAACCACAATTACTTTTGCACCAACCGAATACTTGGGATGGCTTGAGCCCAGGAGTTTGAGTTTGAACTGCGATTGTACCTCTGAACTCCAGTATGGGCAACAGAGTGAGACCCTGTCTCAAAAAGAAATAAATAAAAGGCCGGGCATGGTGGCTGACACCTGTAATCCCAGCACTTTGGGAGGCTGAGGTGGGTGGATCATAAGGTCAGGAGTTTGAGACCAGCCTAGCCAAGATGATGAAACCTTATCTCTACTAAAAATACAAAAATTAGCTGGGCACGGTGGCAGGGGCCTGTAATCCCAGCTACTCGGGAGGCTGAAGCAGGAGAATCACTTGAACCTGGGAGGTGGAGGTTGCAGTGAGCCGAGATTGCACCACTGCACTTTAGCCTGGGTGACAGAGCAAGACTTCATCTCAAAAAAAAAAAAAAAAAAAAACAACCATCTGACAAAGTACTTTATTAAGCTGTACCTTAAAAAGTTG
This sequence comes from Callithrix jacchus, assembly GCF_049354715.1. Classification (NCBI taxonomy): domain Eukaryota; kingdom Metazoa; phylum Chordata; class Mammalia; order Primates; family Cebidae; genus Callithrix; species Callithrix jacchus. The sequence goes on from NC_133521.1 coordinate 25,770,032, forward strand.
CTTGTCGGGAGCCGCAGTGGCTCCGGCCAGTTGTCCTGGCGCTTGAGGAGGCAAGGCTGAGTTCAAGGCCAACCTGAGCAACGTAACAAGCTCTCATTGATTAATTAAAAAAAAAAAAGTTGCTTATCACTTAGTGATTATTAGCTTGCTGGCATTGATTAATCAATCTTCACTGTTTTGTAGAGTCCTTTGGCTTCTAGTCCCTACTTATTATTCTGTGTTCAGTACTGACCACTGCCAAGCCAAATCTTCATGCTTTATTTCTTTGTATACCTTTGAGTACTACCACTTGAAAATTGCTGACATAAAACCATAGACTAGTACAGCTAAAAGACATCATACTAATCCAACATTGTCATAGTATAAATAAAGGGAATTTTAGATATATGAAATACTTTGTCCAATGACACAATATGAAGTTAGTGGCAGACCCTGAATTCCGACCAAACCTAATTTTTAGGCCACTCTTCTACTCACATATTTGCCTTCCCAGGTCCTGTCTTCTCATCAGAGCACAGTGCTACTCCCACTTACTATTTTCAGCCTCTACTCTTCAGTGGAGTAACTTCTGTATAAAACTTCCCCCATGCTTCCAGGTCTCTAGTGAGTATGAATATGCCTAAATATCTTCTTGTTCTGAATATTCATTGTAGCCCCACCATGTCCACTGATTTTTCCATTTGGGGTTTCTAATTTCTAATTCCAGACTGAATCTACCACCTTCTGAGCTTCTTTCCTGTTGCGACTGCATCGTTTTCTTTCCTAGTCTCAAAACCTTGGTGGTGGTAAATCACTACTTCTTTTCTCCCTCCCACTAGTATCACCACATTTTGCCCAGCATCTTTGCATTTTCTTTATCTCAGTCATTTCCTTGCATCTCTACATTTTGGCTTCTAAGAACGTGACTAGTATTTTGAGGCTGATTCCACTATTTACTAAGCATGTAACCTTCAGACCAATTATGTGACCTGTCAGAGCCTCAGTTAATTCATCTGTAAAGTAAAATAATATTTAAAGTATTGTGAAGATTAATTGAAATAAGATTTAATTTCACTTGTAAAGCCTAAAGTATAAATGCTCAGTAAATATTTGTGAAATTAGTAATATGTGTGTGTGTGTGTGTATTTGGCTTCTAGTCCCTACTTCTTTACTATTCTACATTCAATACTATGATCAGTACTCATATAAATATATATGGTTTTTTTTGAGACGGAACCTCCCTCTGTTGCCCACATTCAGAGTGCAGTGGTGTGATCTTGGCTTACTGCAACTTCTACCTCCTGGGTTCAAGCAACTAAATTAGTAAATATTAATACCCTTCTCTTTATAGCCATATGAATTTGAAAACTTGTTTTTCTTAACCATGTAAACTAGAAAAAGATTAGATGTTAATACTTGGAAGATTTTTTAAATGTTTGTGTTCCTTTGCTCTACGATCACATCAAATCCTAAGTATAAAAAACTGGTTTGGTCTATTTTTGCTTATAACAGCTATAACAAGATGTAATTCACATACCATAAAATTTATCCTTAAAAGTATACAACTCAGTTGTTTTTAGTATAGTCAGAATTTTGCAACTATCACTAATATCTAATTTTTCTTTTTCCTTTTTGAGATGTTGTTTTGCTCTTGTTGCCCAGGCTGGAGTGCAGTGGCATGATCTTGACTCACTGCAACCTCTGCCTCCCGGGTTCAGGCGATTCTTCTGCCTCAGCCTCCCAAGTAGCTGGGATTACAGGCATGCGCCATCACACCCGGCTAATTTTGTATTTTTAGTAGAGACAGGGTTTCTTCATGTTGGTCAAGCTGGTTTTGAACTCCTGACCTCAAGTGATCTGCCCACCTCGGCCTCCCAAAGTGCTAGGATGACAGGTGTGAGCCACTGTGCACGGCTATTAGTATTTAATTTTAGAACTCCATTTTCATTATTCTGAAAATAAACTCCATATCCATTAGTAATCACTCCTTGTTTCTCCCTCTCTATAACCTGTAATCTATTTTCTATCTCTGTGAATTGGCCTGTTCTGGACATTTCATATAAATGGAATCATACATCACCTTTTGTGTCTGGCCTCTTTCACTTAGCAGATTGTTTTCACAGCTCATCCATGTTTTAGCACATATCAGAATTTCGTTACATTTCAAGGCTGAATATTCCATTTTATGGATAAAGACAACTTACCATTTATCCATTCATCACTTGGTAGACATTTGGGTTCTTTCCACTTTTTGGCTATTATAAATAATGCTGCTGTGAACATTTGAAAGTTTTTAATGTGGACATATGTTTTCACTTCTCTTGTATATATGCCTAGGAGAGGAATTAGTGTAGACCCTTTAGTTGATAAGGCAAGGAATGAAATGATGTGAGAACTAAAGGTTCTCATTTGGGGAACTTGGGATGTTTCCTTTTATGTTAGTTCTGTAAGATGGAAATTCTTTGCTCTGGACCTCACAGAGTACTGTGCCTCCCTGAGGTGGTTGGCACATCAGAGAAATTAACAGAAAAGCAAGAGCCTGAAATCAGAAAAGATCACAAACAGTAGAAATGCCCCCACATAATAAAGAGTAGTTGCCCCCACATCACAGTGGTTTATTCTAACCAAAGCATTTATTTTCATTCAGTTTACATAGGAGGTGGCATTGCAGAAAATAAAAACTTTCCCACAGAGATACAATTAAAGTTAGAGTAAGGTGAGTACTTATTTAAAAGTACCTTTAGAGTGAAGTGTAAGCCCCCTTCCTAACCCACAATGAACTGAATGAGAGGGAGAGAAAAAGAGGTGCGGAGCAGCTTGTGGAGTGATGTTTCCATCTCTAATGCCACTCAGCTCGGGAGCGGGCTTCAGACACTGCTTTCATCTTTACAGAAAGCCAGGGGAAGGGAAATATCCGAGGCAGAGCTCAGCATTGGGCATCATATGGCTAGTCGCTCATAGGTCACTAATCACTCTTCCTTTTCTTGTTTTTCAGTGAACGAGATAATTGGGAGAGATATGTCCCAGATTTCTGTTTCCCAAGGAGCAGGAGTGAGCAGGCAGGCTCCCCTCCGGAGTTCTGAGTCCCTGGATTTAGGAAGATCCGACGGGCTCTAACAGTGCTCACTGCAGCCTTGTGTCCACCACCAACTTCTCAGCATGTTTCTCTCCTTGGACCTTGGGTTTCCAACTCTGCAGCCTTCAGGTCTGGCACCAGGAGTGGGACTCACCATTTGTGGGGAAAGCAGTGTTCTTCCACCTCACGCCTTGGTTAGATTTTGTAAAAGAACAGGAGCAGCATAGGCTGTTTGAGCTTTGGGGAAATGAGCTTTGCTTTTTATATTTAACTAGGATACTTTTATATGATGGGTGCTTTGAGTGTGAATGCAGCAGGCTCTTTATTTCTGAGGTGCTGCTTTTGCAGGTGACCTGGTTACTTAGCTAGGATTGGTGATTTGTACCACTTTATGGTCATTTGAAGGGCCCTTTAGTTTTTATGATAATTTTTAAAATGGGAACTTTTGATAAGACCATCCAGAAGCAAAAAAAAAAAGGAAGAAAAAAAAAAAACCACATTATCCCAAGCCTACACCTATGCCTCACAAAGTCAGCATGTGTCCTAAAGACTTTCATAGATTTATAGGAAACAAAGCCAAATATAGCTCATACCTCTTTATAAACTAAACTGTTGTTAGATAAAATGAGAAGAGACCATTCCATCATTGAAGTGTTGGAATATAAAAAGACATTCCAGAGCATAGCCTTTTGGTAACTTTCTAGGTAATCTTATTGCAGTCTTTCCATACTGGCTCCATGTTCATACTGCTTTTTCCCTCAGGACCCTTGGTAAGATGGCTACATGTAAGGTGACTCTAAACGGTGGGGTTTTAGCTTGGTCACTTTCATTTCTTGCCATCATAAAAACTAATAGGCTGTGGAGTGCTCTTCCTATTTGTGTCCTCTGGTCCTAGAACCTTTTCCAAACAGGAGCCTTTGGCTGTTTGTGACCTTTGAAGCCAGTCTCCCAGTGGTTTAGGCAGCTTTGCATTTCTAACTCTTCTGTAGAGGTCAGATTGTGTGCAGAGCTAAAGCACAAATGAGCTGTACATCAGCATGGGCAGAGAAAATGCAAGACTCCAGATGGGAAGGTTTTAAGAGTCACACTGGTATGGAAGGCTTATCTGCCATTCTGTTTATAGCCTGAAATGATTCTGGCCTACCCTGTCCTGTCTGTATGATCTTAAAACCAGCCTTTTCCCCAGAAGGCTCTGAGCACATCCAAAAGTGATAACCTGACCCTCCACACCAAAGACACCCTGGTGCTGCTGCTGGTGAGACTCATGTCCAAGGCAGGGCCCAGCAGAAACTCCAGCCTGCTATCTACCAAAGGAGGTGCCCAAGTTGGGTACTCAAAAAAAAAAAAAAAAAAAAAAAAAAAAAAACCTGCCTTTACCCCTCTCCCCAATGGGATCTTTTACCAGTTCCTAGGCCCATTACAGAGCTCTGAAGTTTGCAGTATGTTTTCAAATGAAATTATATACTTCCATTGATTCAGGAAGCAGATTTTTTTTTTTTTTTTGAAACAGTCTCACTGTGTTACCCAGGCTGGAGTGTAGTGGCACAATCTCAGTTCACTGCAACCTCTGCTCCCAGGCTCAAGCAATTCTTCTGCCTCAGGCTTTCAAGTAGCTGGGCCTACAGGGGCATGCCACCATGCCTGGCTAATTTTGTATTTTTAGTAGAGACAGGTTTTCACCATATTTGCCAGGCTGGTCTCGAACTCCTGACCTCAGGTGATCCACCCGCCTTGGTCTCCCAAAGTGCTGGGATTACAGGTGTGAGCTACCGCACCTGGCCCAGGAAGCAGATTTTTTGAGTGCCTATATGTGAGACAGTATGCTGGTTGAAGGCCTGATGCTGTTACTCCAGGAGACTGCAGGCCCTTAATGCCAGGATTCTCTACTGAGGCCAATTCAGGCCTGGGAAAGGGAGCTGGCCTATTGCCTACCACCTGTTGTCAGTAGGGTAGGAGCTGTTGACTCAGGATGAGGAAGTATGGTCTTTTAAAAAAACACAATATATTTTAGATTCTCCCCTAAAACTAGTTAGAGAAAAAGGTCTATTCTTCAGCAGATCACTGTGGCCCCTCTTGGAGCTGGGTATTTTCAAATTTTCTTGAAAAGTGAGTCATGTCACAGAATGTCAATAGTGAGATTTACTTCTGGGTCTGTGGTTGGAAGCCCACAGCTTCCTTTGGAGGGGCAGGAAGTTGGCCCCTTGGGTGATGTTCCACAGAAATGGCCAGACTTGCCTCTACCCTTTTGCCCCCTGGTGTAGCTGCCTCACATGGGGTAATTGCAAGAGCTTCCCTTGCAATACCCTTTGGGGAAGCTTTGCTGCCCTCAAGAATTAAAAGCCTCTATGATCCAGAGTTGCTATGCACCAAATTTTGATGCCTTCTAAATACCTTGATGCCTGTAGCACTAGAAATGCTTTCCTATTTAAAATAAACGTTAAATTTTAAAATAGAGCTTTGTATACTATGTAAGCAGTTTTATATCAGCTTTGTAAAAGCTTTGGTGTAAGAGTATTTTTTGGCTTTGTAGATAAAGACTTAAATTTTTGTGCAACATAGTGGTTTTAAAGCACACATCCATTAGACTATGCAAATCAATTTCTAATAGCAGCACTGAGCAACTGGGCACGTGCTAGCACGCACCCTTTCCTACTCTAATCTGTGCTAGCTCTCAGGTTGAGGAATGAAATGAGTAGCCTTCTGCTTACTGGAGATGCACAGAGAAACATGGCTAAAAACAGCTTTAAAAGGAGCATGTCTTTGGGTTCATGTGTGGTGCTGCTGCCCAGGTGTAAACTACCCCCACCCAGGGCCAGCTGTTATCAACAGACCTCTTTTGGAACTGGCCGTGAAGCTCTGTTTTTGGTATTTAGAATGGATGGATCTTTAAGGCTCAGATGGGTTCAATTTGAAACCTTGTATTTTATAAAATGGATGTTTAGTAAAGGAACTGGTTCTCAGTTATGTTTACAGCACTTGGAATTGTGTGTTCTTGTACATTTTGTATTTTAAAACCTTTTATGGGAGTACAGTGCTCCTTACACAAATGCAAAGGGAAGAAGAGCCAGCAGTTCAGGCTCCTCAGTTTTAGTGCTGAAATAATAAATGGTAACAGGCCAACAGTCTTCTTAAATCTGTCTGAGTGTTCCTCCGCCTGGGGCTGGTGTGGAGCCCCTCACTCTGGGGGCAATGCGAAGGGTCCTGTGGCTTTTAAAAAGTCCATTTGATCAGTAACTTTTCATTTTATGGAAGAGAAGACAGAGTTCCAAATTGCTTCTGAGGCTTTAGTTCTGTACCACTTAATGCATGCAAAGGACATTCCATGGTGTCTGCTGGGTTCAGGGCAACTGGCTTTCCCAAAGCATACAAGAAAAGTTGGCAGAAAGTCCCCTTTAAAAAATCAAGCCTGAGTTTTTGTGTGGGGGCCTCCTGCCCCCTAATGTCTTCTGGGGATACTGCAGTACAGTCCATCAAAATAGTTTGTGGTTTTGCCATCTGTTACTCCTTAGGCTCACCCAGAGAGGAGCTAGCATCTTTAGGTGGGACCACCCCTGGCACAACATGGTCTCTGAGGTCCAGATACCCTGAGGGTAGGGGCTGGCTCTCTCTGCCTCCCCATCCCCCATGAGAGGGACAGGGGGAGGTAGAACATTGGGATCTTTACTCAGAGGTTCAGATGGACCCTTCATTCTCCCAAGAGTCATACTTGAAGGTACCAGAGCTTCTATTTTAAAAAACAAAGCAAGCCTGCCGTGGACCTGTCAGCCCCACGATATCTGTCATCATGGGCCACAGCCAGGACAGACCAAAGGGCTCTCCAGGTGCCAGTCAGAACGCCTGGCTCAGGCCATCAGGAGCTGGTTACCCCATTCCACCCCCAGCCCTGCATGCATGGTCCAGCCATTGTCTTTAGGGTAAACAGGCAGAAGAAAAAGTGGAGGACCGAGCTGGGGCTTTGGGCTCCTCTAGGTACCTTCTGAGAGCTTTGACAAGCCAGAAAGAAGCTACCGGGTTGAGGGCGCTGGTTTCTGGACGCAGGAGAGACATGTTTGCTGAGGATATCAGCTGGCTCTTACCTCCTGGCTTCCTCTTCTACAAACACACCCATTCCTTGGAGGTTTGCAACACAGTGCGAGGTGGGTCCCCAAGAGGCATCAGACTGGTGTACTCATCAGGGGCTAGCTACAGAAGGGACACCGATTTAGGGCAGAGAGCTCAGCTAGACCCGCCAGGCCCTGCAGCCACACAGTCTCACCTGGTAGGCCTGGAAGACGCTGAGCAGATCCTTCATACCAGCTGTGTATGGCATACCCGGCATGCGGACCAAGGCTCCTGGCTGGGATAACACTGAGGTGGGAGCAGAGGCCAGGGCAGCAGTGGGTGTGGTGAGGTAGCCCACAGTGGTGGGGGAGACTGGAGGGCTAAGGGTGAGAGAGTCAAGGTTTAGTCATGCATACCATCTGTGGACTAGACTGAGACCTGTTTCCCTCCTCCCTTGCTTCTGCCTTGTGCTTAGTTCAGTTCCTTCTCCCTGAAGCCCCAGGACCTGGCTGATGGCATCTATAAAACAGATCAAAGAGATCTATTTTATAGATGGCACCAGCCACCTCCTACCTTATTTTCGTGATCTCAAGTTATCTGGCCCAGAAAGGGGATTGTGACCTTTCCCCAGATTGGGACAGGGAACGGGACTGTGGTGTTCTCTTAGCTGTAGGGTACCTTGGGTAGTAGGCTGTGTAGTTCAGGTAGAGTTGAGTGGCTGGACCTGGGTAGTAGGCAACAGGGGTGGGGGCAGCAGGCACCCTGGCAGCCGGGAGCAGTGCTGAAGATGGGTATAGAGCTGCTGTCTCCGTGGGAATGAGGGTTGGGGTGGCTTGGAAGGTGGCGTAGGTAGGTGGTGAGAGGCCTAGAGACAGAAGTAGAAAGTGCACGTGTATGGAGCCCAGCAGTACCCTGGGGCTGGCTCTCTCTGCCTCTCTATTCCTCATGAGAGGGACAGGGGGAGGTAGAACATTAGGATCTTTACTCAGAGGCTCAGATGGATGCTTCATTCTCCCAGGAGTCATACATTGAAGGTACCAGAACTTCCATTTTAAAAAAGAAAGCAAGCCTGCTGTAGACTTATCAGCCCCAAAATATCTGGGGCAGCTAGAAAGGATTCCCCGCTAAAGAAGGTAGGGGCCTACAACAGCCTGGATCCCATAGGCCTCCTTCCCCAGCCCCTGGGGCACTCACAGGGCAGCTTGCAGGGCGGAGGGGACATGCCACTGCGGCCCAAGGTGCCCCCCATCAGCACACGGCTCATCTCCTCTGTGGAACAGGGGACCACCTCCACGTAGCGCTCCTTCATCACCTTCTTATGGCAACGCTGAGCAGCAGCTAGGGCTCGCTCTGCTGATGTCATCTGGATGAAGGCATCACCCGATGGCCGGCCCTGTGCATACCATCTTGTGAGCAGTTTGTCGTGTGTAAGAGTGCCTTACCCCTAACACACACATTCCTTCCTATTTATGTTTCCCCCACTGCTCAATAAGCAGTGGCCTTACCTGCTGGTTGAGCACCATGTGCACACCGTGGGGCTGGATGTCAGCTGCTGCCTCCCCGAGAAAACTCAGGATGTCTTCAATAGTGGCTGTGTAGGGCAGGCCTCGGAGGCGAACACAATCCCTCCCGGTCCCAGCTGCCAGTGCGAAGGGGATGGGCAGCAGTGGGGCAGTCAGTGTGGGAAGGAGTGGGCCAGATGCATAGCGGTTCAGGACCTAGTAAAGAAAGCAACAGGCTGGTCATGCCAAGTAGGGCAGGGGCACAGAGACCCGCCCTAGAGTAACAGTACATCTGGGTGGGGAGCCCTGGGTGCTCACCTGCTGCACCTCCGCTGCAGTGCTCCGGAAGAGTTCGATGTATCGCTTACCCAGCATGCCCTTGTGCCTGCGCAGTGCAGCCTGTGCCAGCTCCTCACAAGCAAAGAGAGCAAAGGCATCACCAGTCGGCCGGCCGTCAGGGTGGCGCACAAAGAGCAGCCCTTCGGCACCCCCAGTCACTGGGCACTCTGGCCCCAGGAAGCCTAGCACATCTGTTGGCCCAGCCGAGAAGGGCAGTCCCCGCAGCCGCAGGATCACTTGGTCTTCCCGTGACAAGAAACGAGCCACCTCTAGTGATGTGCCTGTGTGGGGGACATGGGAGTCACCCGCTGACTTCACCCATGCTCCTCCAGACACTCACCCATGCAGGGGAGCAGGCAGGCAAGGGGTTGTAGGAAGTGGGATATGGATCAAGAACCAGGGAGCCAGGCCCTGTTTGGGGTACACTCACCCCCTGCGATCTTTACGAACTCCTCCCCTGTCGCTTTATACACCTGTGGGTACATAGAGAGCAGCCCATTGGTCTCAGGCCTGGCTTAGATTGGCCCTGCTCCGCTCCCAGCCCAAAGCCCTACCTCAATATAGCGGACGCCCATGTGGTGCTTGTGTCTCTGCAGCGCTAAGTCCCGCTGCTCGCTGTCCACAAAGCGGATGAGGGCCTCGCCATTTCTGCGGCCCTGGGCATTGAGGCAGAGCGCTACACCACCCCTGTGGAGCCAGTGCTGTTAGTGCCTCCTGGGTAGGCCTGTCCATTTGGGCCCACCCACCCCGCCACACCCACCTGGCCACATTGAGCCCTTTGAAGAAGCGAGCCACGTCCTGGTCTGATGACTGCCAGGGCAACCCACGAGCCCGTACCACAGTCTCACTGTCCACCACATCAGCCTTGCTGCTGTAGGGGCAGGACACAGTGTCAGAGCTGTCCAGCTGTTGTCACACCCAACCCCTGCTCCCACACTCACCAAGGCCCTGTTTCATATTTCCGCTTTATCACCTCAGGCTTCGAAAACAATTGACCTGAGAAAAGATGGGTGTGGGGGTCAGCAGGGTGTGGTGGAGTGGGGGATTCTCCCCACCAAGCTCTGCAAAAAGAGGACAGTTGAGGGAGATGAATGACAGGCCAGGCGCAGTGGCCTATAATCCCAGCACTTTGGGAGACCAAGGTGGGTGGATCATTTGAGGTCAGGAGTTCAAGACCAGCCTGGCCAATATGGTGAAACCCTGCCTCTACTAAAAATACAAAAATTAGCTGGGCGTGGTGGTGGGTGCTTGTAATCCCAGCTACTCTGGGGGATGAGGCAGGAGAATCACTTGAACTGGGGAAGTGGAGGTTGCAGTGAGCTGAGATTGCACCACTGTACTCCAGGCTGGGCTAAAGAGAGGGACTCCATCTCAAAAAAAAAAAGAAAAAAGACAGAGGCTTCCCCCTGTGGTCTCTTACAGAAGGTTACAAGTGGGGAGGAGTAATAGGCAGGCATTCACCATCCCTGAGAACAGGTGACAGGCAGTGAGGGAAACCTTACTGCTGGGCTCTTTGAGTAGATGGAGGATAACAGCTACCATTGTCTTCACTTCCCAGACCCCAAAGTCATCCTCTGTGGCATCTGTCTCCAGTCCTAAATCTATGGGCAGAAAAGTGACAGCGAAGATATCTTACTTAGCCGTAAGCACTAATCCTGTTCACCCCAGGGCCCAAATCCCCTTCATAGACACATGCTAGAGACCAGCATACACATTTGGCCCAGTTCATGTGTACACTTACAGGTCCCCAGCTCAGACATAGATAAGACACATACCCACATTCCAAAATCACTCTAGCACAGACACAAAGACATAGATACACTCAGGGACTTAGCACATAATGCAGACTTATATGTGTCCATATGGTGGGTTACCCACCAGCACTGGCATTCTCAGACACATTTACCCACAGTGGCTCCTCCACCCTAACCCTGCTGGGTCACAGATACCCTTCGCCATGGTGGCCACAGTGAGGTCCCTGGCAGGGCAGGTGCTTGGGTGCTGCATATGGAACTCTCTTCGGAGGTTGTAGAAGGAGAAGAAGGTGTCGGGGAGCACCAGGTTCTGGGGGCACATAGGAATGGGGATGAGTGCCCTGCCCACCCTCAGGACAACAGGAGTCCTGGAAACCTTACTGCCCCCGCCCCAGCCCAGTTTTCCCTCAAGGGCATACCTTCCTGGAGGCCTCTGGGTGCAGGACCTGTCGCAATAGCTGCTGCCCATCAGTGCAGAGCACGTAGGGGCCCCCGCCCAGCAGAGCCACATCCCCGTTCACCAGCTGTGAGAACTGGGGATAGGGAGTGGGGAGAGAGAAACACACAGACTCACAGCTGGGCAGGCAGGAAGTGAAGGTGGGAGGAGGAAGGAGGCAGGCTGCAAAGCTGGTTCAGCCAGATGTTCAGCCCTATCCTGCCTGGGAAGAAGAGGCCACGCCTGTTGAGCCTAGCCCTGTGTCCCTTCCCCCCACCCCCTAATCCTGTTCCAGTCCACTGTCACCTCCTTCAGGCCAACTGAGGGCAATCACACATAACCCAAGCCCCCAACACACACACTCCAGGAGTTTGGAGTGGGGCCAGAGCAAACACCTGGAGTGGGACAAGCAGGTGGGAAGGGGCGGGGCAAAGCAGGTTAAACCTGTCTCTGGCCAGGCACCAACCTAAGACAGGTGGGGGAGGCCCAGGCCTGCCTGAGGCCCAGAAGGCTCATGGTCAATGGCAGCCCCGCCTCCAGGTCTGACCAACCCAGGGGCAGAGAAACTCCAGGGACAGAGCTCTACACTTGGACATCAGGGGCAGCATGAGCTTTGACCCATACCCTATCGACCAGCTGGCGCAGAGCTGTTTGCACATAGAGGGGGTGGCACTCCTGAAGCTGTGTAGCCCTCCCCAATCCTCCATCCCCGCTGGAGAAGTATAAGCACTAATTACAGACCCACCAACTCTCCCTGCCAATTCTGTGACACTTTACAACCCGAGACTGGCAGAGCAGGCAACCCAGCTATCCTCCAGCAAACTCAAGTGAAAGGCCAGGAGCCCTTCTGGAACAGATTGGCAATCATCATTGTGCCTCCTCATCAGGAACCACCATTGTTGTTGGAAGATGAAAGAATGTGTGCCTATTAAAGGACTTACACTAATTACAATCAAGTCAGACACAGAATGAGCGCCATAGCGAAGATAAGGAAAAGAAAACAGTAATGGAAACCACTTCCCACTTCAGACAGGGCAGGAGGCACCCCAGGCCTTTGCACTCAGCAGGCAGATGGTCCCCCAGGCCAGTCCGGGACAGCGCCCACGCCTGGCCAGCCGGCCAGGACAGGCCTAGACGAGCAGTTTACACCTGGCGGCGGCGGCGTCTACCTCTAGGGCCGACACCGCCCTACGCCTCCGCTACAGCGGCTCCCAGGCGGGCCGAAGACGCAGGCCACAAGGGCCGGTCATCTACAGCCAACTTTGGATCCCTCGATCCCTTTCGTTTCTGGCTGCTGGGAGACCCGACCCAGCAGGTCTCCCAGAGGCGTCTCACCCTCGCTCCTCGCTCGGGATGGATCCCAAAGCCTGTGTCCCGATCGGTAGGAGTAAGTCCCTACAATAGTTGAAAAGTAAGGAGTCCAGGGGAATGGCCGGCACGCGCGGATGAAAGGGACACGAACATGCGAGAGTCGCTTAGAGTTTCAAACAAGCCTCTCTCCTGACGCCCAGGCCGGTTGGTTGCGGCACGCCAGGCCTAAGCCTCCGGCCGTCTCTCCTGCCCAGAAATGTCCTCACGGCCAGACTGTGCAGCCGCCCACCCCGGCGCTCACCTGCTGCAGCACCTTGTCCAGCGGCTCTGCCCGCGCCAGGCTGTCGGCGCTCAGGCCGCTCGCCTCGCGGCACTGCGGACTCAGTGCGGCCGCCTCGGCGCGAACCAGAGATTTGTGCAGCGTCCCCACCTGTGAGCGGCGGGGGAAACCGATCAGCCGCGCTCCTCGACTCCGGAAGCTCCCTGGTGACCCTCACCGCCTCCTTTCCACCCTACCTGGCGGCTCCGCGGCTCAACCACTTGCCAGACTAGGAGGATTAAGTCGGTCTCGTCGGAGCCCAGGTCCCGCCCCAGCGCACCAGCCGTAGCCCCAAACAGGACGACCAGTGACCCAAGTCCGGGGCAGGGATCCACAGCGGAGTCGGCCGCGGGGTCAGGGCCTGGGGGCGGGGGCGGCGGAGGAGTCATGGCCGCAGAGAAAAGGGGCTTTCGGCCATACACACGCGGACCGACGAGGCGCACGCACGCACCGACCGACGGCAGACGCGGATCAGCTTGGGCGGGACATAGTGTGTCGGGGGCGGCACCTGTGGCCGGGCTGGCTCAGTGGGCGCTGCCGATACCCGCCCGTGGCACCCCGTGGGGCGGGGCGGCTACCGGCCCACGCCCTCTCCAGGCGAGTTACCTGCCGGCCCCGCCGTCCACGTGACCAGGGCGGCGCCGGGAACCTTGGGGGAGGGCCGCCAGAACCCTGCCCAGGACGCGAGAATTCACACTCCCGGCCTGGGCGGACGCTCAGGATCCGCATTTCTACTTTAGGACAGGTCTTGCCTGATTCTTGAAGCGAATCCATTCTTCCGCTCTCCCCCAACTTTTCCCCAGGGGTCGTCAGGCCTCCGCAAAGGAGCGTGCAAGACTAGAAGGCCTTCTCCAGTAAGAGGTCACACAGGACCTATGGAAGTTCACCAGGAGTCAGTCTAGGGGCTGTGGGGTTCACCGCGGCAGGTCTGGGGTTGATGGAAGTCAAAGGGTCAAGGGGGCAGTGAGAGTTGCCGGGTATCATCCTGTCGGGGAATCGCCAGAAGTCAGCTGGGAAAGGAGAACGCTGCGGGATCATCAGGGTTGTTAGAGATGTGGGGTAGTCACCAGGGATCACAGGGAAGGGCTTGCCCACGCAGATGCTAGGGCTGAGCGGTAGCCTGGCACCGAGAAGTGCCAGAGAGCGGTAGTTGTGGGCTGGAAGTGCGCAGGTCCCAATGCTGGAGAAAGGGAACCCCCCTAATCCCAGTGACCTGCACCCTAGACGAGGCTGAGAGGGATGGAACGGGCCTGGAGCCTCACTCCTACCCCACGTGGGGGCGCCCGCCTGGTTTCGTCTCTTTCTCGACGACGCATCAGCTGCCTGGGGATTGCGAGCGCGCTGGCCAGTGGCGGGCTATCGTTAAGCGTGTGTGTGCGCGTGCGGGCGGCAGATCCTTCTTTCTCCATCTCGCACCTATAATCCAATTCAAACAGTCCCGCGTTAGGGGCTCCCAGTGCCTCCTCCGCCCAGTGGAGCTTGGTGAGGCTCCTTTATGGCGCGCTTCTCGGCTGTCTCTTAAGTTCCCAAACTCTCCCAGGTAGGAGACTGAGAAACTGAATAATCCAGCAGGAAGGAGGGGCTTCAGCCTGGCGGGAACTGAGTCACGCGATTGCCTAGCCTAACTCGAGACAGACCGGAGCCGCACCACGCGCTTTCGGACAAACGCGGCGCTGCATCCAGTCCGTGGACAATGGAGAGACCGGGGCACCCGGGCGCATCCTTAAAGCTTATACCCGGGAAAGGGGCAAGGCTTGGGGCGAGAGAGCTCAGCGTAGCTCCACTTGGCAGCTGAAGAAACAGGCACCCAGGACGGAAAGAACATGCGCCCGGACACGGCGACAGGGAGAGAATGGAAAGTGCATCCTTCGCCCGGCGAGTTCGAGCAATTAGCACTTTACTTTCCCTAGAGGTGGAGGCGGGCGTCGGTGAGCAGCTGCCCATCTTCGGACCGCTCAACCCGGCACTGCTCACGTGCTCCTCCCCCGGAAGCGGTAAGAGAATCAGGCGCCGGGGCGGGAGGGAGAATGTTGCTCCTCGGGCCCCGCCTCCCGATAAGCCTGGAATGTCAAATATTTGTTCGTGGGGCGGGGCGCGGCCGCAAGTAAGGCCCCTCCCCTTCCCGTCCGGGAGCGCGCCTGCGCCTGGCGGAGGCGGTGCTTCCTCATGCCGCGCCCTTCCAACCAACTCTCCTAAACCCGCGGCCGTAACCGCCGTATTCCTAAAGCTCACTAGAAGCCCATTGCTTCTTCCTTGTCTCCTGTCTGTGTTCCACTCCTACAGTACAGGGTCCGGGCGGTACTCGGTCTCCTTCTTGTCCCTCCTGGCGACCTCATCTGTGCAACTTCTAGGCCCTTTTACCTCTTCAGCGTGGGTCTCGACGCCTGCTCTTCCCTGTAGCCTCCCTCGCGAGGTGACGGCACCATTGTGGCATCTCTGGCCGTCCTGAGCGCATTCCCACGGAAGACGCGCTTATGCGTGCCCAGGTCGCCGCTGGGTGGTGAACCTGAGGCACGTGCTGGTAACAGTGCGGCTCCCCTAAACCCCCGGGCGCCCATCCGGCCGCCCCCATAACAAGACGATTCCTGTCTCTTGGATTATTTTTAATTTTTATTTTTAAAATTTTTTATTTATTTGAGACGGAGTTTTGCTCTTCTTGCCCAGGCTAGAGTACAATGGAGCAATCTCGGCTCACTGCAACCTTCGCTTCCCAGATTCAAGCAATTCTCCTGCCTCATCCTCCCAAGTAGCTGGTATTACAGGTGTGTACCACCACCCATGGCTAATTTTTTTTTTTTTTTTTTTTTTTAGTAGAGACGGAGTTTCACCATGTTGGTCAGGCTGGTCTCGAATTCCTGACCTCAGGTGATCCACCCGCCTCAGCCTCCCAAATTGCTAGGATTACAAGTGTGAGTCAACGCGCCCGGCGGATTCATTCATTCACTTATTTATTATTTTTGAGACGGGGTCTCACTCTGTCACTCAGGCTGGAGTGCAACGGCGCAATCTCTGCTCACTGCAACCTCGACATCCCCGGGGCTCAAGGGATCCTCCCACCTCAGCCTTCCAAGTAGCTGGGACCACAGGCGCGCGCCGCCACCACACCCAGCTAATTTTTGTATTTTTTGCAGAGACGTGGTTTCATCGTGTTGACCAGGCTGGTCTTGAACTACGCCCACCTCAGCCTCTTGAAGGGCTAGAATTACAGGCGGGAGACACGGGGCCAGCTCCAACCCTTGGATTCTTCTTTAACAACCAATTTCGTTTGGCGCGGGGGCGGGGGGAAGGATGGGAAGCCCGTTTCGCTGAGATCCCTTACTCATCTTCAGATGGGTCCTCCCAGATCACCCCATTATTACTAAACAATCCGCACTCCTGTCCCCCAACCGTCCCTCATTGCTTATTTCTGACCCCCAACCCTCCCAACTTAACCAACCTACAACACGATTAATTAATCGTGTATTGTCTTCCCGCCCCATCATCCGATCCTCGAATGTCACTGAATGAATGAACTGTTGTCTAAGGCTAGCTGCTTCTGCCATAGGATATTTCAGCAATGGTAAGCCTCCCTCGAGCCACAGGCCTTTGCAGTAGTGCCCTTTCCTTCCCTCCAGTCCTGCCCCTTCTCTAGTTAATCCCAGTCCTTCCTCCAGATTTTCTGCCTTCCGCAACAGCGGTCCCCTCTGTAGTTTGAGATTTCTGTTCTCTGAAAAATGTCCCCCACCACACTCCTCGCTCCCCTGGGGTTCATGAATTAATGAACAGGAGATTGGTACGGCAGAGAGGTAGGCAAGTCCCCGAAGACCCAGGCTGCCAGAGGCCAGGCTCCTTTCTCAAAAACGCGTGCCAGGTATTTGGAAGATAGGACTGGATCCGGTGGGTCCCATACTCGCGAAATTCCACCCTCACCTTGGCTCTCAAGCCTGTCTGGGCTGGACCCTTAAAGGCAGCCTGTTGCCGCGGGGACAGGAAGCCCGGGCAGTACAGGGTCGGGGCTCTTGCGGGGGACGGGGAGTGTGGCAGTTCTCTTGGAACCTCCAGGGCGTCTAGGAGTGGTGCAAAAACGCCCTCCCTCCTTCCCTTCCCGGCCAGGAAAGATCTCGCGGTGGAAGAGGATTCGACGCTGCGGAGCACCGCGGAGATCCACCCTCGACTGTCCAGACCCGTCCCCGCTCTCAACTTCCCTCCTTATCTCGCGGGCTACCCCTCTAGCCAGAGCCTTGGGCTCCACCTCACTGGTTGGGATCCCAGGCCTGTGCAGTGTCGCTGCCGAGCATCCGCCAGAGGGCGCGCTGACTCCGTTGCCAGACCCAGAGGGGGCGGGGCTGGCGCCCAAGGGCGAGCAAAGCACCAGGACAGTGGTGAAAAGGTGGTGCCTTCTATGCCCCTGTCAGGCCAGTACCCTCTGGCGATCGATCGATTGATTGATTGAGACAAAATTTTGCTCTTCT
Source organism: Callithrix jacchus (assembly GCF_049354715.1). Taxonomy (NCBI): domain Eukaryota; kingdom Metazoa; phylum Chordata; class Mammalia; order Primates; family Cebidae; genus Callithrix; species Callithrix jacchus. The sequence continues at coordinate 25,787,240 of NC_133521.1, forward strand.
CGCCCAGACTGGAGTGCAGTGGCGCGATCTTGGTTCTCTGCAACCACCGCCTTCTGGGTTCAAGCCATTCTCCCACCTCGGCCTCCTGAGTAGCTGGGATTACAGGCACCCGCCACCACGCAAGGCTAATTTATGTATTTATTATTATTATCATTATTATTTTGAGACAGAGTTTCGCTCTTGTTGCCCAGGCTGGAGTGCAATGGCACCATCTCGGCTCATGGCAACCTCCACCTCCCAGATTCAAGCGATTCTCCTGCCTCACCCTTCCGAGTAGCTGAGATTACAGGCATACTCCACCACACCTGACTAATTTTGTATTTTTAGTATACAAAATTACATGGTCAGGCTGGTCTCCAACTCCTGACCTCAGATGATCCTCCCTCCTCAGCCTCCCAAAGTACTAGGATTACAGCCATGAACCATGGCACCTGGCCTATTTTATTTTTATTTTTATTTTGAGACAGAATCTCGTCGCCCAGGCTGGAGTGCAATGGCACGATCTTGGGTGACTGGAACCTCCACCTCCCGGGTTCAAGCGATTCTTGTGCCTCTAGCCTCCAGAGTAACTGAGATTACAGGTGTGCACCACCACCCCCTGCTAATTTTTTGTATTTTTAGTAGAGATGGGTGTTGAGAAATGTTAAGTTTATGAATATTGATGAATGCTGAGTGTATGATAGCATATATTGTTTGCTAGGAAGAACGATGGGGCAAGGAAAACCTATCCACCGCTCCCCCCGCCCAGTAGAAAATGACTTGGGGCATTCCAAAGTGGCAGGACAATATATAAATATCCTACACCTGTTAAATCCATTCTTTAAGATATCTGACCCTGCCCCTGTGGCTCCCTTGTGGAGAATACTTTTTAGTTTATTTGTGATCAGTGGTAAGCAAGCACCAGCTGCTTACTTGGCATATTTTGTTATGAGAAAACACAGAACACCTGTTAATTAATAATAATCACCTGTTCAGAGAGACTAAATAACTGGGTCAGTGTCTACTTGGGGCCTTCAGCCTGGAAAGCTGTCAGCCCCTGAGGCTTTCAGCTTGGAAGGCTGCTGGACCCCGGGATAGACCCACTTTGCTCTTCTATCTGGGTGTCTGCCTCTCATTTCCTTCAGTGACGCCTGGGTGGGGGTCTCTACAGCCAAGTTGGTACTCGGTAGACGGGGTTTTGTCATGTTGGCCAGGCTAATCTTGAACTCCTGAGCTCAGGCAATCGGCTGGCCTCAGCCTCCCAAAGTGCTGAGATTACAGGTGTGAGCCACTGCACCCGGCCTATTTTATTTTATTGAGACAGAGTTTTGCTCTATTGCCCAGGCTGGAGTGCAGTGGCATGATCTCTGTTCTGGGCCCTTTGCCTGCAGAGTTCTGTTGTGGCTGGATCAGTGTTAGGCCTCCTGTGACTGCAGGGAGAGTGGTGGCAGAGGAACGGGGGGCCTGCTGAGCCATGAGCTTTAGGGAGATTCCACCTGTCTCTGAATGGACTCAGCTTTGACCACCAAATCAGCTCGGAAAGCCCTGGTCTTAGTTTGGTTGCCTCAAGTCCTGGATTACCTGGTCCAGGTAGGGGAGCTTGGAGCTTAGGTCAGCAAGAGGGAGTGCAAAGGGCCTGGTGGCAGGAGAGGTGAAGGCTATTAGGCTATATGCTGTCCCAAGGAAGATACCACAACTGGTGTGGCTCTTCAGTCTCTGGATTTATTCTGTCAATGAAAAGAGTCAAACTCTGTAAAATATCTGGATACTATTTTTTTTTAGGTGGAGTCTTGCTCTGTTTCCCAGGTTGGAGTGCAGTGACGCAATCTTGCTCAGTGCAACCTCTGCCTCCCAGGTTCAAGTGATTCTCTTGCTTCAGCCTCCTGAGTAGCTGAGACTACAGGTGCCTGCCACCATGCCCAGCTAATTTTTCTGTTTTTGTAGAGATGGGTTTTGCCATGTTGGACTGGCTGGTCTTCAACTCCTGACATCAGGTGATCCACCCTCCTTGGCCTCCCAAAGTGCTGGGATTACAGGCATGTCTCTAAGCTGCCCTTAGATATAATAAATGACAAATATTTCCTATTCAGACCTTTAAAAGGTGCTAGACTCTTAATCTCTTCAGGATTGGGAGGACCTGGAAGAAAAAGATCTAGCTATGTTAATAGAGATTCTTTACAGTTACAAAATTTCCCCCACAAAAGACAGTTTGTTTTGTTTTGTTTTTTGACAGAGTCTTGCTCTGTCGCCCAGGCAGGAGTGCTGTGGCATAATCTCTGCTCACCACAACCTCTGCCTCCTGGGTTCAAGCGATTCTCCTGCCTCAGCATCCAGAGTAGCTGGTATTACAGGTGTGTGACACCATGCCTTGCTAATTTGTTGTATTTTTAGTAGAGGTGGGGTTCCATCATGTTGGCCAGGTTGGTCTCTAACTCCTAACCTCATGAATCCATCTGCCTCAGCCTCCCAAAGTGCTGGGATTACAGGCGTGAGTCACTGGGCCCATACAAAAATTAGCTGGGCGTGGTGGCAGACACCTGTAATCCCAGCTACTCGGGTGGCTGAGGCAGAAGAATCGCCTGAACCTGGGAGGCAGAGGTTGCAGTGAGCCGAGATCGTGCCACTGCACCTCCCGCCTGGACGACAGAGCAAGACTCCATCTCAAAAAAAAAAAAAATGGTGTTAGCCTGTCATGTGGAGAACAACCCACAGGAACGTGGGTGTGCATTGGGACATCAGTGACGAGGCTGTTGTGGGAATAGGGTAGTGTAGTTTGGGGAGGGTAGAGCCGGCAAGCCCTTATGACCACCTGAGTTGTGGTTCTGAGAAGCGTGGAGGCATCCAGAGCTCAGGATGATGCCAGGTCTGCAGACTGGGGATTGGGTGGATGGCAGAGTCACAACGAAAAGGGAGGACCCTCACCTTCTGACCGTTCTCCACAGTGCCAGCATTGGACATTGCTGACTGGGCCTTGCCATCCTGCCCCTAATGGCTCTGGTTCCTAACAAGTGTAAGGCCTGTGGGAGTGAAGCACCAGGCAACCCCTCTTGAGGACAGGGCTACCCTTCCAGGGGCCCATAGTCACCTGATGCTGCGGGGCTGGCAAGATGTTTAGACTGTGGCCAGACTCCAGGGTGGCCCTGGTCCTCTTGATCCCTCCCTTCCCCCACTTAACCTTTGACTGGATTCCTGCCCTTCCCTAGGCCTGCAGAAGCGTCTCTATGGTCTCCCTCACTGGGTTTTCACCAGATGGGGCTTCAGCAACCTTCTGTTGGGACACGGGTGAAGGTGGGGGAAGTAGGGGATTTGGGAGTGGGAGTCCTGAGCCAGGGCCTTAGGGGCAGATGGCTGGACCTTAAGAGAGGGTGGGGCTGTGCATGGTGGTACACACCTGTAATCTCAGCACTTTGGGAGGCTGGGCAGGTGAATCACTTAAGGCCAGTAGTTCAAGACTGGCCTGGGCAACATAGTGAGACGCCAACACTACAAAAAATTTAAAAACCTAGCTGAGCGTGTGGGTGTACACCTGTAGTCCCAGCTACTCAGGAGGCTCGGGTTGGAAGGATTGCTTGAGCCCGAAAGGTCAAGTCTGCAATGAGCCGTGATGGAGCCACTGCACTTCATGCTTGGGTGACAGAGAGACTCTGTCTCAAAAAAAAAAAAAAAAAAGAAAGAAAGAAAAAGAAAAAGGGAGTGGTGGTAGGTAGCCCAGTCACCAACATATTTCACTATAAGAACTCGAGGAGGGCAGGGCAATATAGTGGCTTCATAGCCTCCTGCCCCTTCCTTCATTCTTCTTGGCTGCTTACCAAGAAGAATGAAGGAAGGGGCAGGAGGACAAAGGTCTTGGGCAGGTGGGATGACCAGGGTGCAGATGCCCCTTCGAAGGGGTTGTGTGTGGAGGATCAAGACCTCTATTTCCCAAGCACTCTGGTCCCTCTATCCCACAGTGACCTATGGTGCCAGCAGATAACCGGCTGTCAGGTCTTTGCCCATTCTGTTCGCCCCTGCTTCCTGGTGCAGGGAGTCCATGTCCTCTCTGGTTCCTCAGATTTGCTTGAGCGGAGAGGAGCACGAACTCCTGATGACTCTTCTGCTCTACAGGGGAACTTGCAGATGGCCCATGGCGCAAGGTCGAGGCACAAACCCACTCCCACCCCTGCGCCCGCCCGCGACTGGCGGGGTGACGCTGCACTCCGCCCTTAAAACGAACAGTTTAACCTCCTTCTTGGGAACTGAACGTGCTGACCTGGTCTCTCCTGGTTCCCCCGCATCTGTACCCCGGGCAGACAGTTACAAGGGCCGACTGGCCGAACCCAGGTGCCCTCGGAGCAGGGTGTGCTAAGAATTGGTGTAGGGGTTGCACAAAGGCCCTGGTCAGCTCCTGGTCACATGAGGCCCAAGAACTGTCCGGGTCTCACTTCCCTTCTTCTTGCTTTGACCCGGGTCGCTCAACAGCGGCTAGCGCTGCACCCTTTATCCTCTCTCGGTCTTGTCCGTTTCAGATTCTCCAGGTCAGGGAAGCGCCAGGTGAGGGCTACGCAGCGTGGATTTCGGGTACCCAGGGCTGGGTGAGGTACACAGCAGCGGCGACCTGGGTGCCCGGGTGGGCGGCTGAGAGCCCGGAGCCTGGCAGTACCTCAATCCATCGATGCGCTCGGCGCGCAGCATGGTCCAGGGCACAGGGGGTTGAGCAAGGGCGGGGCGGCGAGCTCCGACTGGGAGGGACGTATATGCCGGCGAGTCCCTATTGGCCGACCGTTTGCGGGAGGCGGGCCCTGATTGGCCCGGGGGATGAGGGGGATGCGGGCGGCGGGGTTAAGCGCGTCGCCGCCACCCCCGCCCTAGCGAGAGCCCAGACCGCTGAACCTGCACCTTGGACCTGCAGCGACCGTCGCACACCATGGGCCCCCACCTCCGCCCCTACCGTGTGCGGCTGCTCCCGGATGGCCTCCTGTTCCTCTTGCTGCTGCTAATGCTGCTCGCAGACCCCGCGCTCCCGGCCGGACGACACCCCTCGGTGGTGCTGGGTGAGGCACGGGTCTGGTGGTGGGTCGGGCTGGACGGGCTGCGGGCGGGGCTGCCTTCATGGTCTGCATCTGTTCCAGTCACAGGATGGGGTAGCGTATTTGATGTCTGTCTTGTCACAGGTGATCTAGATCTGCCGGCCCACCTTCCGCCTTGCTGGGCGTGGGTGTGGTCAGCCCCCCCCCCCCCACCTCCTGCCCTGGTAGAAAATGGGAGTGAGTGGGAGACTTACCATCTGGTTATTCATATTTCCACCTGTCCACATCATTCCCAAGCCTTGCCTCCCCTTATCCAGTTTTTTTAGCTGGAAAGACAGATGGTTGGGCCCCACTCCTGAGGGGTGGTGGGAGTGTGTAGAGTGGCCCCGAGTTGACCTCTGCATGACCTGGGCCTGGCTAGGAGGCTGTCACCCTCGACCCCTCCAGCCACATATTCTTGAAAGCATTACTGAAAGGAACCTTCTTAGGGAAAGGATTGTTCTCCTAGGGGCCATCAACTTCCATAACTTATCAGATATGTGCCACTGCCTGAGGGAAACTGAAGGGAAAGGGTTGGGACAATGGCCATGAGCCTGTGTCAGGCAACCTGCTCGTACTCTTACCCTGCCACACATGCTTGGACTAGGCTAGACTATTTTGGGTCTCGGTGACCTCCCCTGCCCACCCCACTCCTTGATCACAACCCTGGCAATTCTATATTGGCCACAGTATTTCTTTGTGGGGATGGGCAGGGATGAGACCTCTCTCTAGGGGGCCTTGAGTGCCTTATTCAGGCTGTCACTCTCATCCAGAGCTGGCGTGTCCGTGGCCAGCCAGGATTCCTGAAGGCAGAGTCATCCGAGGCATGAGTTACACAGGGAGTCTAGTGCAGTGTGATCTCCATGCTCTTTCTGCTGAGAGTACTTTAAATGAGGACGATGCAAATCACAGAAGGTTAGAGTTTGCAGGGTGGTGCCAGAAAGGCCCCCATCAGGAGTTCCTGGTCCGGAAATGCTCCAGGGGGATACCTGGCCCAGGTTCACCATGGGATTTGGGCAGACTTGGTCCCACCTTCCCCAAGCTTGCAGGATGGAAATAACAATGATCCCCAGAGAGGAAGTCTGTGTTTGGCAAGCACAGAGAATCCACAAACCCAGCACTGATGGGTGGGTGTCAAGTAAGGGTTCCTGGAGTATACAGGTGGAGCTAAAGCCAGGAGAGAGTACTGGGCAGGGGAAGAGAGATGAGCATCCTAGGCCTCCTGTGATCGAATCAGGGGAGGAGTGGACTGCACAGGCCTTGTGACTGGTTGGGTGATCTGGACTTTATCTTGAGGCCCTCAGGGAGTCCTAAGGTGGGCCTGCAGAGTTCTAAGTCTGAGGGGTGTGGCATTGGGAAGCACGTGGTCTGTGACTGGCACACAGCCATTTTGCCTGGATTATTGCTAACCACACTCATCAATACGTCAGTCTGTTTATCCTAGGTCACAGCAGAAGAGCCTCAGTCCCCACCCAGAATCACAGAGCAGCAGGAGCCCTAACCTGCCCAGCTTCTCAGGGAATGAGACTGCTGGCCTTAGCCCTGGGAGACCTCACGGTGGGCAGTGGACAAGCAGCTCCTGGGCACAGAGCAGGGATCTGACCTTGGCCATCAGAGGATCGGAATCCTCTAGGGGCGGGTCCTGAAATGGTGTAGGAAATAGAGACCAGAGATGTGATACAGAAGACCCTAGGCAAGGGGAAGGGAGCATAGGCAAGGCCATTTCCACCTCTTACAGCCTCAGTCTCCTCATCTGTTAAGTGGAAATAATAAGGCCGTCCCCTCCCAGTGTTACTGGAAGTGAAAGGCATACGGATGGCTCTTGTCCTAGTTTCAGGCACAGAGGGTCTCAGGAAGTGGCCACTGCTATTTTTAGAGGCCACACAGCCTGACCAGGGCAAGGAGCATCTGAGTAAAGCATATCTGATGACTTCCTCTTTCAGCCACTTCCCCTTTGGTAGAGACAGTGACCAGGGTCTCTGCCCACTCCTTGCCCAGTCCTCAGGCATATCATCCAGAGGCTGTTGTGATGGGGACTCCCTGCCTCTGTACCCACACCATGAAGGGAAGTGAAGGCAGATGCCACCCCTGCCTCCCATGGCACCCTGAAGACACTGGGACGGTGCTCAGGGAGGGCACACACTATGCAGGACTGTATATTTATAGTCAGTGCCCAGTGAATGTCCAGGAGAGCCAAGCACTGGTTTTTTACTCGATGATCACGGATCCCAAATGGGGCTGTGTTTGGGAAGTGGCGAGATCATGGCATGTAGGGGCAGGTCAGGCCCGAAAGGTCACTGGGAGTAATAAGACTGTGAAGGGCTTCGAAGCAGTGGGGAGGGACTTGGGTGTCACCAGGGCCCCAGAGTTCTGAGTGGACTGATCAGGCTGGCTGAGATGGAGAGGAGTCACCCTAGGGCCTGGACTGTGGCGAGAATGGCTCTGGTTCAGGGTGGCTGTCTCCAACACGGGCTCCCAGCCATGCCAGGGCCCTCCAGATGATCTGCTCTCCGGAACCTTACTGGACTCTGGCCTTGAGTAAGACTTGGGCCCTTGGTAGGTCGGCAGGTGCTGATGTAAGCTTCTCTCAGCTGTGTTTTTGTTCATTTCCCTCCTACAAGCCTGTCCTGGATACTTTCTCCTATTGAATTTTGGCTAAGTGATCCAGGGGTCTGTTCTGTTTCCTTCTCCCTCTCTCAGGGAGAATGGGGCCCTGTCTTCTTTGTAGCCTGGGATAGCTATGGGTGGAAGACTTTTGGGTTCAAGCCTCCAGGGTATATATCTTTTTTTTTTCTTTGAGCCCGGGTTTTATCCTGTCATCCAGGCTAGAGTGCAATGGATGGCACAATCTTGGCTCACTGCAACCTCCACCTCCAGGGTTCAAGCAATTCTTCTGTCTCAGGCCTCCCGAGTAGTAGCTGGGATTATGGGCGTGTGCCTCTATGCCCAGGTAACTTTTTGTATTTTTAGTAGAGATGGGGTTTTACCATGTTGGCCAGGCTGGTCTTGAACTACTGACCTCAAGTGATACACCCGCCTCGGCCTCCCAAAGTGCTGGGATTACAGGCATGAGCCACCACACCTGGCCTCGAGGGTATATATCTAATGACAGGGCCTTGGCCAAACTTTGGAGGTTCTGGAATGTAAAGGGGTCTGCAAGCTGCTCCTCCCAGGCAGAGCTTCCATCTGGGTCCGTTAACCATAGAAACTGTGTAGAGGTGTGTCTGTGCTTGTTGGGGGTGATTCAGACTAAGATCTCATTTAACAGATATGGAAACTGAGGCCTAGCATGGGGAGTGACTTCACCCTGAACCCCCTTCCAATAATCTGAATGGCCCAGGAGGATGTTCCAGTGAACCTACCTACTTACTTTATCTGGAGATAAAAAGACTTACTCTATCTGGAGTTGGAGACAAATGTTAGGGCCTTTCCTCAAACATGTCAGGCCTCTCCCTAGCCCCCACGGGCATCTCTGCACCACACTGCAGTAGCAGCTTTTCTACACAAAGATGGCTCCCTGGTTTTTGAGTCAAGGTCCCTGTTCTCTGAATTTCCTGCCCCCAGCACTGTGCTTTAATTTGAGTTGTGGAACTGCAGAGGTCTGCCATAGTATTTGTGGCTCTTCAGGGGTCCTGCTGCAGAGATCGAAGTTCTTGGGAGTCTCAAACCTGCTAGACTGAGGGCTCACTCATGTCCTGTGCTCCCCTGCAGTCCCTGGTGATTTGGGCAACCAACTGGAAGCCAAGTTGGACAAGCCAACAGTGGTGCACTACCTCTGTTCCAAGAAGACCGAAAGCTACTTCACAATCTGGCTGAACCTGGAACTGCTGCTGCCTGTCATCATTGACTGCTGGATTGACAATATCAGGTGGGGGCTGGGGCACACAGGGGGTGCTGCTCACCAACGGTGCCTGAGAGGCCTCCAGAGCCTGTTTCTTCTGTCCTCATCTCAAGAGGTCATTGACCTCTCTCCTTCCTCGGTCTGATCTGGTCTAGTCTGGTCAGTACCACCTCTGCACTCCAAGCAGAACTAACTTTCCCTTCCTGCTGCCCTTGTTCTCTACTCTTCAGCCCTGGCCTCTCATGTTTGCACACAATTTTTTTTTTTTTTTTTTTGAGATGGAGTCTCACTGTCACTCAGACATCTCAGCTTACTGCAACCTCTGCCTTCCAAGTTCAAGCCTCTCGAGTAGCTGGGACTATAGGTACCCACCACCATGCCTGGCTAATTTTTGTATTTTTAGTGAAGATGGTGTTTCACCATGTTAGCCATGCTGGTCTTGAACTCCTGAGCTCAAGTAGTCTGCCCACCTCAGCCTCCCAAAGTGCTGGAATTATAGGCATGAGCCACCATGCCTGCCTACACACAATTTCTGTGCCCCAGTCTCTATTCAGAGCCTCGGCATGGCCCCCACCCCTTTCCTTTCCTGTGGCTCGGCCTCCCCTGCCTCTCCAGCTGCTTGTTCTTCTTGGGACATGCCATGGTTTTGCACCTGCTGTTCTTTTGGCCTGGAATCTACTTCTACACCCTTTGCCCGATAAATGTGCTCCCATTCACCCTTTAAAACACGACCCTAAGCCAGGCACAGTGGCTTAGGGTCGTGTTTTAAAGGGTGAATGGGAGCACATTTATAGCACTTCCTGAAGTGCTATAATCCCAGCACTTCAGGAAGTTGAGGCAGGCAGATCGCCTGGGCTCAGGAGTTCAAGATGAGCCTGGGCAACATGGTGAAACACCCTCTCTACCAAAAAAAAAAAAAAAAAATTAGACAGGCATGGTGGCATGCGCCTATAGTCCCAGCTACTTGGGAGGCTAAGGCAGGAGAATCCGTTGAGCCAGGGAGGCTAAGGCAGGAGAATCGGTTGAGCCAGGGAGGCAGAGGTTGCAGTAAGCAGAGATTGCACCACTGTACTCCAGCCTGGGCGGCAGAGCAAGACCCTGTGTCAAAACAACAACAACAACAAATCAAAAACCTGGTCCTTCTGTGACATCTTCCTTTTTTTTTTTTTTTTGAGATTGAGTTTTGCTCTTGTTGCCCAGGCTGGAGTGCAATGGTATAATCTCGGCTCACCACAACCTCCACCTCCCTGGGTCAAGTGACTCTCCTGCCTCAGCCTCCTGAGTAGCTGGGATTACAGGCACATGCACCACCACACCCAGCTAATTTTGGATTTTTTTTTGTTTTTAGTAGAGACAGGGTTTCTCTATGTTGGTCAGGCTGGTCTTGAACTCCCGACCTCAGGTGATACACCGCCTTGGCCTCCCAAAGTGCTGGGATTACGGGCATGAGCCACTGTGCCCAGCTGACATCTCCCTTTTGACTCTCCAGAGAGGTTCACCTCTCCTTCTACCAAGCCCCATGCTTGTTTCTTCTAAACCTCATCACCTGTCCAAATTTCTCTCTGGGGATGTTTCCCCAAATTGCACAGGCACTGTACATTTTATATGCTTTCTTTCACCTATCTTACAGCAACCCCATTATGAAATAGGTGCTGTTTTATTTCCTTTTTTTCCCCCCCACCAGTGTTATTTGCCAACAGGTGGTTTTTAAACCTCCTTTACAGCTGGGAAATCTGGAAGCTCAACAAGGTTACAAAATTCCCTGTGCTCACTCAGTTAATAAATATTAGAATCAGAATTCAAACCCAGAATGTGTGGCTCTGCGCTGAGGTTCCCTCTCAGGTTGAGCTCTGAGTAGGGAGGGAATGTATCTCTGTTTTATCTCTATAGCAGTAGGACCAGAAACATAGTTGGTGCCCGATAAATGTCTAAGTTGAATGGAGTCTCCCAAATTAAAAGTTTTTCCCAGATGGGTGTGAGGGCTCATGCCTGTAATCCCAGGACTTTGGGAGGCCAAGATGGGCAGATCACTTGAGGTCAGGAGTTCAAGACCAGCCTGGCCAACACGGTGAAACTCCGTCTCTACTAAAAATACAAAAATTAAGGCTGGGCACAGTGGCTCACGCCTGTAATCCCAGCACTTTGGGAGGCTGAGGCAGGTGGATCATGAGATTAGGAGTTTGAAACCAGCCTGGCCAACATAGCAAAACCCCATCTCTACTAAAAATACAAAAAATTAGCCAGGCATGGTGGAGGGTGCCTGTAATCCCAGCTACTCGGGAGCCTGAAGCAAGATAATCCTTGAACCCAGGAGATAGAGGTTGCAGTGAGCCAAGATTGAGCCATTGCACTTCAGCCCTGGTGACCGTGGGAGACTTAGTCTCAAAAAAAAAAACAACAAAAAACAAAAAAAAAGCCAGGCATGGTGGCACACACCTGTAATCCCAACTACTTGGGAGGCTGAGACAGGAGAATTACCTGAACTTGGGAGGCAGAGGTTGCAGTGAGCAGAGATTGAGCCACTGCACTTTAGCCTGGGCAACAGAGCAAGACTGTATCTCAAGGCCAGGTGCGGTGGCTCACGCCTATAATCCCAGCACTTTGGGAGGCCGAGGCGGGTGGATCACGAGGTCAAGAGATCGAGACCATCCTGGTCAACAAGGTGAAACCCCGTCTCTACAAAAATACAAAAATTAGCTGGGCATGGTGGTGGTGCACACCTGTAGTCCCAGCTACTCGGGAGGCTGAGGCAGGAGAATTGCTTGAACCCAGAAGGCAGAGGTTGCGGTGAGCCAAGATCGTGCCACTGCACTCCAGCCTGGGTAACAGGAGTGAAACTTCATCTCAAAAAAAAAAAAAAAAAAAAGTTTTTCCCAGAGACTAGCTAGCTGCTCCTCCAGCCGCCCTGGCCTGCCAGCTGTTTTGATGCCCATTTTGCTGACTCCTTCCTCCTCTGTGTGTTCTATGATCAGGGTTATTTCTGGGCTGTTGATGTGCATTTCTATTTTTGTACTGGAGACATGGCCTCAGGTGCTGCGAGTTGGAGCTGCCAGCTGATAGCAAGGGGGGCCTGTCTGCCTTCACTGCTTCTCTGACCCCTTTAGATTTTCCCCCAATGCAGAACAGCTTTGACTTTCCAGAACAGTTTTCTGCTTTTGTTGTGTGGCTGTTGAGATAATCTACAAATTGCCCTGGAGAGAATGGGCTCTCAGGAGCTGTTATCTGGGTCATTTGTGGGGATCCTGTCAGCTTCCTGTGGCTGATATCTAAGGGGACAAGTGGGACTTGGGACCACTGGAAGCTCCAGGTTCCTGTGTTTTGGGGCGCACATTTGCCTCTAGGTATGAGGGAGGCCAGAGCAAGTTCCTAGCCTGGCACAAAGGCTTTTCTTCAGTATGAGGTATCTCCCTGGCCCTCGCTCTGTTCCCATCATTTCTTCAGGCCCTGACGACTCTCTTCCCACAGGAGATGGTACAGCAGCCATGTACTGAGCCCTGAGGTGGGGTCTGTCTTGTCTGGTTCTGTTTGGCACTGCAGCTACAGAAACTATGAGATAACGTGTGGTGTTACAAGCTACTGGGTCTGTGGTACTGTATTACACAGTTCTAGAAAACTAATAGGCTGGGTGCTGTGGCTCACACCTGTAATCCCAGCACTTTGGGAGGCTGAGGAAGGAGGATCACTTGAGCCCAGGAGTTTGAGACCAGTATGAAACAATATAGTGTGACCCTGTCCCTACAAAATAAACAAACAAATAAATTAATTAGCCAGGCATGGTGGTGCCCGCCTAGCTATTCAGGAGGCTGAGGTAAGAGGATCACTTGCACCCAGGAAGTTATGTCTACAGTGAGCAGTGATTCCCCCACTGCATTGCAGCCTGAGCAACAGAGTAAGAACCTGTCTCAAAATAAAAAATAAGAAAGAAACTAAGAAAGGGCTGTTAGGGATCTCAACTAAGTAGCTGGGGTCCATGTCCTATGTCATGGCACTTAGGAATTTGCTGGGTAAACCCTGGGCCTTGTTGCAGTCTGGCAGGTGATACAGCCCTGGGGTACTAGGCAGCTCATAGGAACATGGTTCATTCCCTTCCTCCATGGAGGATGCATTTGGAGGTTGGCTGGCGGCTGTGTCCAATGCCCAGAGGAAGTGGGACCCAACTCTGCCTACCTGGGGCCACACAAGGCCTTCCTCCTGTCTCTCCCCACCAGCTCCCACCATTTCCCTGGGCCTTGACCCCTCTCCTACCTGCCCATCCACCCATACAGCAGCCCTGGGGCATGCTGCCTGTCGTGTTTTTTTTTTTTGAGACAGAGTTTCGCTTTTGTTGCCCAGGCTGGAGCGCAGTGGCATGATCTTGGCTCACTGCAACCTCCGCCTCCCAGGCTCAAGCAATTCTCCTGCCTCAGCCTCCCAAGTAGCTGGGATTACAGGTGCCCACTACCACGCCTGGCTAATTTTTGTGTTTTTAGTAGAGACAGGGTTTCATCTGTCTGTACTAATCAGCCCTGTAGCATTCCTCCAGGGACCACTCCTGATCTCAGATAATCTGCCTGCCTCAGCCTCCCAAAGTGCTGAGATTATAGGCATGAGCCACCGTGCCTTTTTTTTTTTTTTTTTCTTTTTTTTGAGATGGAGTCTTGCTTTGCTGCCCAGGCTAGCATGATCACAGCTCATTGTGGCCTCAACCTCCCAGGTACAAGTCATCCTCCTGCCTCAGCCTTCTAAGTAGCTGGGACCACAGGCCTGCACCACCATGCCCAGAAAATTTTTGATGTTTAGTAGCAACAAAGCTTCACTGTATTGCCCAGGCTGTCCTTGAACTCCTAGCCTCAAGCATCCTTCCCACCTTGGCCTTGCAGTGTTGTAACTACAGGTGTCAGCCACTGTGCCCAGCCCCTTTCTGGTTCTGTTGTGTGCTGCACTAACGATTTCCTTTGCTTGGAATATGCTGGGTGGCAGGAGCTGGATTCAAGGAGATGGAGCGATGGGAACCTGAAAGAGGGTAGACTGCCTCTTGGGGTCCAGTGTGAAGTTCACAGCAGAACCAGGTCTGGCACTTCCTTCTCCCAACCAGGTCCAAGACTCTTATTCTAGGGTAGGGTCACAGGGTATAAGGGAGTGTTGCTTTGACAGGGGTCCTGGGGTCAGTCTTGAGAGTAACTATGGCTTGGTGGGGTCCTGATTTGGACGTAATTACTCTGTGCTTTTTTATTTTTTGAGACAGAGTTTTGGTCTTGTTGCCAAAGTGGAATGCAATGGCTTGATCTCAGCTCACTGCAACCTCTGCCTCCCAGATTCAAGTGATTCTCCTGCCTCAGTCTCCCATGCAGCTGGGATTACAGGCATGCACCACCACACCCAGCTAATTTTTTTTTAAGATAGAGTCTCACTCTGTCACCCAGGCTCAAGTGCAGTGGCGCAATCTCGGCTCACTGCAACCTCCACCTCCTGGGTTTAAGCAGTTCTCTGCCTCAGCCTCCTGGGTAGCTGGGATTACAAGCACCTGCTACCACGCCCAGCTATTTTTTAAAAATATTTTTAGTAGAGATAGGGTTTTACCATCTTGGCCAGGCTGGTCTTGAACTCCTGACCTCGTTATCCACCCGCCTCAGCTTCCCAAAGTGCTGGAATTATAGGCATGAGCCACAGCACCCAGCCCTGGCACCTGGCTAATTTTGTATTTTTAGTTGAGATGGGGTTTCGTCATGTTGGATGAGGCTTGTCTCAAACTGCTGACCTCAGGTGATCTGCCTGCCTCAGCCTCCCAAAGTGCTGGGATTATAGGCATGAGCCACCGTGCTCAGGCAATTTTTGTATTTTTAGTAGAGACGGGGTTTCACTACGTTGGCCAGGCCTGTCTCAAACTCCTGACCTCAGGTGATCCGCCTGCCTTGGCCTCCCAAAGTGCTGGGATTACAGGTGATCTGTGCTTTATAAACCTGCTTTGTTACTTTCTGGTCTCTCCTATCCATCTGACCAAACCCGGGTGTGGGAAGGAAGTATGACTTAGGACACAATGCAGTGTCGGGACACACCAACTCAGTGTCACCTCTGGGTCACTGGCTCAATATCCTCTCTTGACAGGCTGGTTTACAACAAAACATCCAGGGCCACCCAGTTTCCTGATGGTGTGGATGTACGTGTCCCTGGCTTTGGGAAGACCTTCTCACTGGAGTTCCTGGACCCCAGCAAAAGCAGTGTGGGTATGTGGGCCTTACTCAAGGCCTCCGGGAGCTGGGGTGGGGATTCTGCTGGAATGGAACTGGAGCTGGAGCTGGAGAAACTCTGCTGTTTGTAGGGACAGCCTGTGAGCTGTCTCTGATCAGTGTGGGCACAGAGCCCTATATTATTCCTCCAGGGACTCACTAGCTGTCACAGTCTCTGTGCTGGGCGTAGTGAGGTGGCTGGCACTAGCTGTATCTTTTTTATCCTCTATATTTCTGTCTGCAGGTTCCTATTTCCACACCATGGTGGAGAGCCTTGTGGGCTGGGGCTACACACGGGGTGAGGATGTCCGAGGAGCCCCCTATGACTGGCGCCGAGCCCCAAGTAAGCAGGCACTCTCATTCTCTCCCTGAAGTCTCAGAAGGTAGGGGCGAGGTGATCTTGGCCACCACAGGCCTTGGGCTCTCCCCTTGTCCTTGGCTGTTCCCTGTCCCTGGGCCTCTGGCATCCAGTCCAATGGTCATAGCCAACACCCTTGGTCAGTCTTGTCCTGTCCTCCATTTTCCACCCCAGGACCTCTGGACCTCTGAGCCCTAGGGAGATATATAAGGCTTCCTCTCTTCATGGAAGGCAGGGGGACCCAGATCACTCTGTTTGAATGTGAGCACCCTCCCTTCCCTTCTAGTCTTGGGTCTGGCCTGAGAAAAGGTCAGTGGTTTGGGCTCCAGGACCATATCCACCTGACCCCTGCCTGGCTCTGGCCTGCAGATGAAAACGGGCCCTACTTCCTGGCCCTCCGCGAGATGATCGAGGAGATGTACCAGCTGTATGGGGGCCCCGTGGTGCTGGTTGCCCACAGTATGGGCAACATGTACACGCTCTACTTTCTGCAGCGGCAGCCGCAGGCCTGGAAGGACAAGTATATTCGGGCCTTCGTGGCACTGGGTGCACCCTGGGGGGGTGTGGCCAAGACCCTGCGCGTCCTGGCTTCAGGTAAGACCCTACCTGGCCCATTGTGGGGGGCTAGTGCCAGGAATTCTGCCCTTTCTTCCAAGTTATCCTCCTGGGCCAGCATGCCTCATGTCTGTCCCACGGTGTGTGAGGTCTATGCAAATCTACCCCTAAAGGTTGGAGGAAGAAAGGCCGGCCATGGTGTCTCACGCCTGTAATCCTAGCACTTTGGGAGGCTGAGGCAGGCGGATGATGAAGTCAGGATATCAAGACCATCCTGGCTAACACCGTGAAACCCGTCTCTACTAAAAATACAAAAAAACTAGCTGGGCATGGTGGCATACGCCTGTAGTCCCAGCTTCTTGGGAGGCTGAGGCAGAAGAATCTCCTGAACCCAGGAGGCGGAGTGTGCAGTGAGCCAAGATTACACCACTGCACTCCAGCCTGGGTGACAGAGTGAGACTCTGTCTCAAAAAAAAAAAAAAAGTTCAAGAAAGAGGCTTACAAACCTAGTTTCTCAGAGAAAAACATTTAATAGGACATATGAATAGAAGCCACATTGTGTCTCAGGTGGTGGCAAGATAAGATGGTAGATCCCCACACCATTAGCCCCCAGACCTAGGGCTTATATTCTGTAGGGAAAGGTTGACTCTGGTGGGATGTGTTGGACATTGAAGGATGATAACACAGAGGCTGTTTTCATTTATGGTAAAGTAAGTACGTGCCCTTACACAAGGAACAGAAGATAAAGTGGAAATCTTAGTGGCCTTCCTGGATCTGGGGTTAATCAGAAGCCAACATGATGGATTAGTAGCCAAGATGGAGTTGCTTTGGTCTCCACAATGTCTCTTCTCTTGGGTCAGCACTCTTTTTCTTCAGAGTGGCCTCCTTCTTCTTTTTCTTCTTCTTCCTCTTCTTCTTCCTCTTCTTCTTTTCTTCTTCTTCTTCTTCTTCTTCTTCTTTTCTTCTTCTCCTTCTTCCTTCTTCCTTCTTCCTTTTCTTCTTCTTCTTCTTCTTCTTTTCTTTTAATGGAGGTTCTCACTCTCCACCTAGGCTGAAGTACAATCTTGGCTGATTGCAGCCTCACCTGCTGGGTTCACATGATCCTCTGGCCTCAGCCTTCTGAATAGCTGGGACCACAGGCACACACCACATCTGGCTAAGTTTTGTATTTTGTATAGTGAAGAGGTTTTACCATGTTTCCCAGGCTGATCTCGAATTCCTGAACTCAAGGAGAAGAGAATCTTCTGGGGGACTAGGTATGAAAGAGAGAGAGAGAATCTAACACTACTCCTAATTTCACCCATTTAGTTGATAGCCCTTGTAATCTGTGTATGGCTTTCTCTCTCTCCCCCACTCCCCCCCACCTTTCTTTCTTTGAGTCTTGCTCTGTTGCCCAGGCTAGAGTGCAGTGGTGAGATCTTGGCTCACTGCAACCTCTGCCTCCTGGGTTCAGACGATTCTCCTGCCTCAGCCTCCCAAGTAGCTGGGATTACAAGTGTGCACCACTGTGCCCAGCTAATTTTTATATTTTTAGTAGAGATGGGGTTTCACCGTCTTGGCTAAGCTGGTCTTGCTCTCCTGACCTCATGATCTACCTGCCTCAGACTCCTGAAGTGCTGAGATTACAGATGTGAGCCATCATGCCCGGCCATCTGTTTAGGTTCTCTGTATACAGCCATGTATACAGAGTGGCATAAATGTTGGTCACACAGGTACTCGTTTGCACATACACACACACACACACACACAATACAAACATATATACATATAGTGCTCAGGCATGGTTGGCCAAATAACTTTGGGTTAAACCTTGTCCCTCCCTCTTTTTTCTTTTCTTTTTTTTTTGAGACAAGGTCTTGCTTTGTCGCTCAGGCTGGAGTGCAGTAGCATCATCTCGGCTCACTGCAACCTCCGCCTCTGGAGTTCAAGTGATTCTCCTGCCTCAGCCTCCTGAGTAGCTGGGATCGCAGGTGCCTGCCACCACATCCAGCTAATTTTTGTATTTTTAGTACAGATGGGGTTTCGCCATGTTGGCCAGGCTCTTCTTTAACTCCTTACCTCAGGTGATCCACTCACCTTGGTTTCCCAAAGTGCTGGGATTACAGGTGTGAGCTACCGCACCTGGCTATCCCTCCTTCTTACCCCCATCCTTACTTCTTCATCCCTACCTTCACCCCAGAGGAGGAAGGCTAGACCAGTTTTTTGTTTTGTTTTGTTTGAGACAGGGTCTCACTCTGCCACCCAGGCTAGAGTACAGTGAAGTGATCTCGGATTACTGCAACCTCCACTTCCCAGGTTCAAGTGATTCTCCTGCCTCAGCCTCCCAGGTAGCTGGGACCACAGGCACGTATCACCATACCCAGCTAATTTTTATATTTTTAGTAGAGACCAGGTTTCACCATGTTGACCAGGCTGGTCTCGAACTCCTGACCTCAAGTAATTTGCCTGCCTCAGCCTCCCAAAGTGGTGGGATTACAAGTGTGAGCCACTGCACACGGCCGGATTTTTTTGTATTTTTAATAGAGATGTGGTTTCACCATGCTGGTCAGGCTGGTCTTGAACTCCTGACCACAAATGATCACCCATCTTGGCGTTGGAAGTGCTGGGATTACAGGTGTGAGCCACGGCACCTGGCCCCTAGACTTGTTTTTTATTTATGAGTTGCACCTCCAACTGTGGGTAGCAAGGAGCCTCTGTGGGCAACACAGGGAGGAAAGAGGTGCAGAACTGGCTGGGCTTGCTTGCCTGGCAGTTGGGAAAGCCACCCCCTTTCTAGCTTCTGCCTTATCTTTTCATGACTGTTGCGGCTCACCAGCTGTAGCTATAGAGTAGAGCTTCCTGCTCTAGGAGGGAGCTTTACTCCCTTTGATAGGGGGAGGCTTATGGACCCTCACTTTGGGAGCTATGAGCTAGAGCTATGCCAAGCATCTTGTGAGCACAAGTCCCTGGCACTGCATGACCTGCTTGGTCAACTGGCATTGTGATTGGGTCAGGTCCAGTGACTCTGAATTGGCTGGAAGACACTCAGATTTAGTGAGGACTCATTATAGCCACCCATTCTGTCTAGCCTGGGCTTGGAGGGACAGATGTGGGCATACCCTGAGTTTAGACAGGTAGCCACAGTGGCATTTGGGCCCCAGCCCCTTTCAGAGTTTCTCTGTGAGTTCCCTTAGAGCTTTGCTTCAGAGGCTGGGAAGCTGTTCTATCTGGCCTTGGCAGTCCAGGACCGGGGGTGTGGTGTGGGGAGGTAGAAGTCCATGCACCCCTTGGGGCTTTCCTTGCCTCAGGGGTCCTACAGCCAAGCCACAGCAGGCAGAGCTGAAGCCCTACAGTCAGTCCCAGGGGCCTCCCCACGTTCAGATACAGGGTGGGGTGATGGGCGACCATGGTCCTGAACAGACCAAAGGCCCCTGTTCCCAAGTTACAGCTTATTTCCCGAGCCTCCCTGGCTGGCGGTTGTTTGTGTTGTTCACATTCCTGTGTACAGGGACTCCAACTGCATCCTCCCCTCCTCCCCTGTCTCTAGCACGCCTGGCTGCCCAGGTCAGTGCACAGGCAAGTGGGAGGGATGAGACCATGGCTGGCTGAACACTGGTCTGAGATTACGAAAAGAAAAACTGGTACAGTTTATTGTCAGGAAAGAAAAGGCAGAACATGTCATCACCTCTGGGCTGCCAGCCTGCTGACTCACTTTAGACTAGGTCAGTGCCCACAGGCCTTATCAGCACTTGGAGGAGGGTACAGTTTACAGACAAGAAAGCATCGTAAATCACCCTGTGAGTATGTGCTGCCTCACTCCCTGATGAGAAAAGCAAAAAAAAAAAACAAAACACATCTGGATGTGTGCTGCCCAGATGTACCAAAAAGAAAGGGAAACAATGAAAGCCAAGGCAAGCAACCCAGGCAACAGCACAAGACCCCCATCTGCACAAAAAGCAGAAACATTTAGCATGGTGGCATGTGCCTATAGTTCCTGTATATTCAGCAGGTTGAGGTAGGAGGTGTGCTTGAACCCAGGAGGTGTAGGTTGTAGTGAGCCAAGATTGCACCACTGCACTCCAGCCTGGGTGACAGAGCGAGACCCTGCCTCTTTTTCTTTTTTTATTTATTTTTTGTCCCAGTAATAGCTATAAGCAATTTTTTTTCTTTTTCTTTTTTTTTTTTATTTTGACCCTGCCTCAAAATAAAAAAAAAGAAAATTTGCCAGGCATGAGGCATGGTGGCACACACCTGTAGTCCCAGCTACTCAGAAGGCTGAGGCAGGAGGATTGCTTGAGCCTGGCAGGTAGACGCTTCAGTGAGCCTTGATGATGTCTGGGGAACAGAGTGAGACTCTGTCACAAAAAGAAGAAAAAACGCCAAGGCAGGGATGAGAGTTACAGTTACTACAATGATGATAACAGGGTAGAGATGCGGGGCTGTGGACTGGGCCCCTGGCTGGGGTCTGGCAGGGGCCTGGTGGTGAATATGCTGCCCAACCAGCTGGCGTTCCTAAGCACAGGCTGACTGGAGCCTTCTCCCTGTAGGAGACAACAACCGAATCCCAGTCATCGGGCCCCTGAAGATCCGGGAGCAGCAGCGGTCTGCTGTCTCCACCAGCTGGTTACTGCCCTACAACTACACCTGGTCACCTGAAAAGGTGTTCGTGCAGACACCCACCATCAACTACACGCTGCGGGACTACCGCAAGTTTTTCCAGGACATCGGCTTTGAAGATGGCTGGTTCATGCGGCAGGACACAGAGGGGCTGGTGGAAGCCTCAATGCCACCTGGTGTGCAGCTGCACTGCCTCTATGGCACTGGTGTCCCCACACCAGACTCCTTCTTCTATGAGAGCTTCCCTGACCGTGACCCTAAAATCTGCTTTGGTGACGGCGATGGTACTGTGAACTTGCAGAGTGCCCTGCAGTGCCAGGCCTGGCAGAGCCATCAGGAGCACCAGGTGTTGCTGCAGGAGCTGCCAGGCAGCGAGCACATTGAGATGCTGGCCAACGCCACCACTCTGGCCTATCTGAAACGTGTGCTCCTTGGGCCCTGACTCCTGTGCCAGGCAGGGCTGGATGGCTTGGCCATGGACCTACCCTTGGCCTCTGGGGCTTTCATGGCCCATGAGTTTCACAAAGTTTGTGACTGACCATTCAAGGCCCTGAGTCTTGAGCTGTGAAGCGTCTGCTGTGGGGAAGTGTCGTTTGTTATCCTTTGTCTGTGGCAGTGAAGGAAGAAATCAGAGTCTGGACTCAAGGGACATTGGATGGAAAGAATGCTGCTGATGGTAGAATTGCTGTGACCTCAGGACTGGCTCCGCAGGGTGGACTGGCTGGGCCCTGGTCCCAATCCCCAACTGGGGCCATGTGTTCCCCCTACCCCTATGGGCTTTTTATACTTGCCCACTGGGCCCTGGTCCCACAGCCTTCCTATGAGGGATGTTACTGTGCTGTGGTCCTGTACCCAAAGGTCCCGGGGATGGGCTTCTGGCCCATCGGGTGACCCTTCCCACACACTGGCCACAGGTAGGCCTGCCATTGGCCATGGATAGCAGAGCTGCTGGCTTCCCTGTGGCTTAGCTGGTAGCCAGCCTGACTGTGGCTTCCTGGGGCAAGCCCAGTAGCCCCTGCAGGCAGGGGCAGTTTGTTGTGATCTTCATGGTTCCCAGACCCTGGGACATTTTACTTCACTCCTACCTCCCTTACTGCCAGCAACAGTCAAGCTCTGGATTAGGCAGCAGATGTGCCCCCAGTCCTGCAGCCTGTGTCCCAGAAGCCCTGATTCCCTCAGATGTGCTGTTGGCCCTAGGACTGAAGCTACCCACCTTCATCCTAGGACTGTTGTTCCAAGGATGACAGCAGGGGTGGGAGCCATGGCCTTCTAGGCACCTGTGGAGAAAGGGAATCCAAGGAAGCAGTCAAGGCTGCTCGAAGCTTCCCTAAGCTGTACCTCTTGCTAACCCCGCCCTGCCCTAGGGACTCACACTGCCACCCTGCCCTAGGGACTCACTAGTACCCAAGTGGGTTGGCACAGGGCTGAGAAATGGTGGGACTCCTGTCACCCTGTCTAGCACCTATTCCCACCAGGCAGCTGACTGGTATTTAGTCTGCCAGGACTAGCCTAGAAACTTGAATGGGACTCTGAGAGATCCAGGGGTCCCCTGGGCCTCCCTAGGAGCTTTCTGTCTGCCCCAGGGTGCTGCATGGGTTTCCCTGTGGCAGTAGCCATGGAGAGTCAGGGCCTGTCTTCATGGCGGTAGGCTCTAAGTGGGCGACTGGCTACAGGCCAAGAGAAGGGTCCAACCTCTAGGTGGGGTTCACAAAGCCACCTTCAGGCTGGTCTGAGCTGCTCTCCCACAAGGTTTCTGTGGAGCTGGATTTTCTCTGTTGCATACATGCCTGGCATCTGTCTCTCCCTTTGTTCCTGAGTGGTGGGCCCTGCCTGGGGCTCTGAACAGGCTGTATCTGGATTTGGGCAATAAAAGTACTCTGGATGCTGTAAGGTGCCTTGGCCTATCCTCTGCTCTAAGCATAAGGGGAGGGAGGTGATGGAGATACGAGGTGGCTAGAGAGGCACGAAATTAGGGGCTGGGGCTTTACAGGAGCCTTGATGGGTTCTCTCAGCGCCAAAGCATGGTTCCTGTGCCCTTCTGTGGACTTCATCCTCCTGCCCTCTCTCCTGGAATCAAGTTCCCCTCCTGGGACTAAGAACCAGAATCTGGGCCGGGTGCGGTGGCTCACATCTATAAGCCCCGCACTTTTGGAGGCCGAGGCGGGTGGATCACGAGGTCAAGAGATCGAGACCAACCTGGTCAACGAGGGGAAACCCCGTCTCTACTAAAAATACAAAAATTAGCTGGGCATGGTGGCGCGCGCCTGTAGTCCCAGCTACTCGGGAGGCTGAGGCAGGAGAATTGCTTGAATCCAGAAGGTGGAGGTTGCAGTGAGCCAAGCTCGTGCCATTGCACTCCAGTCTGGGTAACAACAGTAAAACTCCGTCGCAAAAAAAAAAAAAAGAACCAGAATCTGAAACATTCCTGTGGCAATGGGTCCTGTCCTTCCCCTGCTCCTGCCTAGTCAGCAGACCCCGCATGCCACCCAGGAGCTGGGGGCAAGGACAGTCCTGCAGGTCACCCTGGCAAGACCCTCTTCCCAGCCTCTGTCCTCCCTCAACTTACAAGTCTCAGCATCCTTTGAACCTAGCATTCTTTTTAGGATGCCTTCTTTGCGTCTTCAGCTCATCAGCCTGCTATCTGTACCTCTGGGAGGTACAGATGAGAGAGCTCAAGGGAGGAAAAGAGACTACTAGGCTGAGACTAGTATGGACAGAGACCAAGACAGACAGAGACAAGGAAATGGATAGGGATAGGGTCTCTGTCTGAATTTTGTAGTCCAGAGCCTAGCCAGTAACGGGTTCTGTCTTCACTGAGCAACCAGGTGTGCCAGGCTTTGATACACCAGAGACCACAAGAGGGCGCTCTGAACCCTCTCACCACCACCTGTAGCCAAACCTGGAAGGACAGGGTGACCCAGAGTGGGGTAAAAATATCTGGGGTAAAAAATACGCTGGTCCAGCTGCAGCTCTGGCCTCAGTAAAAGTATGACAACATGAAAGGGAGCTTCACCCCAGGCCCTGCCCAACCTGATTCCCTGCTTGGCCCTGACACCCACCTACTCATGGCACCACACTCACCTCTGACCCATTTTAGCTTCACTGTCACCCTCAGTTTCATAGCTGCAGAGAGAGGGCACGGAGTCAGAGGAGGCTTTAGTACCAGCACACCAGGGTTCAAATCTCAGCTCTGCTAGCCCCAGGCAAGTTGTCTGGGGAGCCTCCTGACCCTCGGTTTCCTCATCAAAAGAAGCGAGACATCTGGGTGCACTGGCTCACACTTACAGTTCCACCTACTCAGGAGGTTAAGGTGGGAGAATTGCTTGAGCCCAGAAGTTTGAGACCAGCCTGGGTAGGACTTTACCTCTAAAGGTGAAATAGGCTGGGCGCTGTGGTTCATGCCTGTAATCCCAGCACTTTGGGAGGACCAGGTGGGTGGATCACCTGGGGTCAGGAGTTCAAGACCAGCCTGGCCAACATGGTGAAACCCCATCTCTACTAAAAATACAAAATTATCCAGGTGTGGCAGCACATGCCTGTAGTCCTAGCTATTCAGGGGGCTGAGACAGGAAAATCACTGGAACCCTGGAGGTGGAGGCTGCAGTGAGCCAAGATGGTGCCACTGCACTCCACCCCAGGCAAGACAGAGCAAGACTCTCATAAACCTGTAGTCCCAGGTGGGAAGCTGAGCGGAGGCAGGAGGATTGCTTGAGACCAGGAGTTTGAGGCTGCATTGAGCTATGATCACACCTGTGAATAGCCATTGCACTCCAGTCTGAGCAATAGTGGGATCCTATCTCTAAAAGCAAAAGAAAAGAATGGTTGCTGGGTGCGGTGGCTCATGCTCATAATCCCAGCACTTTGGGAGGCTGAGGCAGGTGGATCACCAAGGAGTTCGAGACCAGCCTGGCCAATATGGTGAAACCCCATCTCTACTAAAAATACAAAAATTAGCTGAGCATGGTGGCAGGCATGTGTAATCCCAGCTAATGGGAGGCTGAGGCAGGAGAATCACTTGAACCTGGGAGGCAGAGGTTGCAGTGAGCTGAGATTGCATCACTGCACTCCAGCCTGGCCATGGAGCGAGAGTCCATCTCAAAAACAAATAAACAAAAAAGAATGGTTACAAATAAATGTACTCTGCAGGGTGGTCCTGAGGAACACTGACTGTGTTGGAGAACATCTGATTTAGGGTGTGGGGTACACGGGGCTTTCAGCTGCTGGGCTACTGTAACTAGGTGTGAGACTGCAAAGCCAGAGGCACAGGAGCCTGCACAGATCTTATATGCAGCTGTTGCAAGGACAAGTGGGCCAGCTGCCGACACAAGCGTCCAGAGCCATCCCTCTGCCCAGCCAGGCAGGTGGGAGGCAAAGAGTGCAACTTGATTGATCCAAGTATATACGTCCATCCACTGACACTTAGTGGAGGTGTTCCAAGCAGAGGGCAGGCAGGAGGGCAGCACCAGCGAGGGCTCCTCAAGCATTGTCATCCCAGGCCTGCAGGGAGGAGAATGGAAGGGTTTTTAGGCAGGGGAGATACAAAGTTACCACAGTCTGTATTTTAGGAGCATCCCCTACTCTGCAGAGATGGGTTAAGGGGAGCAGGATTGGGATTGGGAAGTCATTGTGGCTGGGGAGAAGACAGGGCATAGGCCCTAAGGGGAGAGGGAGGAAGGGTCTGGGACGCTGCCTGTTTCTGACTGGGTCACTGGGTAGCAGGGAGCAGGGTCTTGGGTGTGGTCTGGAACCAGAGGATGTGCATTTGTGGTCATAAAGCTGGAGGAAAAGACTCCAGGGCCCTGGGGAAAGTCAGTGCTTGAGGTGTGGATAGGAAATTTCGGTAGAGGGCTCAGGGGCTCATGAGGTCAGGAGGCTCTAGACAGAGCCCCAGAGCCACCAGAGGAAGAGGAAGATGAAGGAGCAAACAGAAGGAGGGGAAGGGGGCAGGAGGTGCAGCTCCTCCAAGAGAGGTGGCAGCAGGGACAGGAAAGATGAGGACAGAGCTCCAGGGAGGCCTGGGGTTGGCGGAAGGAGCCTGCAGTGTCTGTGTGTGGGGGTTCCTAGGCTGGGGATGGGAGGGTGGAGAGGTGGGAGGGCGATGGCCAGGCGGAGGCCGTTTGGATCTCTGTGTGAGCTGCAGGGGACCCCCTGGGCGCCGGGCCCAGGCCAAGGGCAAGATAGGAACCGAGTGCAGGGGCCGATGTGAGCTCCCCGCGGGAATGTCCGGGTGTGGACGGCCTTGGAGTCCCGTGTGACTCCAGGGCGGCGAGGGTGGCCAGGACCCGGCGAGGCCGCTGGGGGCTGTGGGGCGTCCACGTATACGGGCCGGGCCTGCAGACCCCGTACCTGCCAGGCCGTAGCGGCCACAGGGGCCCAGAAACGCCGCCGCCAGCGGGCCCCTAGCGGAACTTTATCCCGACGCGGCGCGCGCTGTCGCGATCCGGAGCCGGATGACGTGGCAGGGCGGGGCCTGGGCGGCCGTGGCGGCGGCGGCGCGACCGAGCATCCTGGCGGCGTCCGGCCACCGAGAGGTAACGGCCGGGCCGTGGGCGGGCTCGCGGGGAGCAGGGCCGGGCCGGGCCGCGTTCTGCGGGAGCCGAACCCTCTGGGTCTTCGCCGCCGCCACCCGGAGCGGGATGCGGCCCGGAAACTGCGCAGGGCTGGCCAGCTGGGGCCGCACGAGAGGCGCCGCTGGTGAGGGGTGGCACCGCGAGGGGAGAGGGACCAGCGTGAGGACCGGGTGTGGGTGAAACGCTGTGTGAGTACGAGCCCCCGGAGGCTGATGGTGACCGTGAGGGAGCGAGCCCCGGAGTGTGCCGGCGACGCGGCGAGTGTGAGGAAGACGGGGGTATGTGTAGAAAGGGGAACCCCAGGTGCGAGGGTGACCGGGACGCTGAGTGCGCGGGCCACGCCGCGAGGGTGAGACCGTGCGACGGTGGCCCTGAGGGGGACTGTGACTTCAGGACGGAGAACCTGTGCTGTGTGGCGGCCGCGGCGGGGCACAGAAAGACGCGGGTTCAGGACCTCAGAAGCCCGGCTTCTTGGAGCTGTCGCAAGAATGACGATTATCATTTTAAAATCAGCCCATTGACTTTAGAGAATGCCGCAAGGATTTGTGGCGTGCTGGGGCCTGGAG
Source organism: Callithrix jacchus (assembly GCF_049354715.1). Taxonomy (NCBI): domain Eukaryota; kingdom Metazoa; phylum Chordata; class Mammalia; order Primates; family Cebidae; genus Callithrix; species Callithrix jacchus. The sequence goes on from NC_133521.1 coordinate 25,813,956, forward strand.
CGTTGGGCTGCTGGCGCTGGGGAACCCTCGTGCCCCCGGTGATTATGGCTCTTTTGAGCGTCCCTATAGCCTGTCATCTTGTGTGACTATCTCTTGTTCTGAATGTGGGGAGACAGACGTGAAACATTCTGAAAATCCTTCACTGGGCTCTAAGCAAACATGTTGTGTAATGGTCAATATAAATAGGAAGTCAGGGTGTCGGCGAATACGTTTTTGAGTACCTCTTGTGTGCCCTGAGCTTTGTGACACAGTTAAAAAGAATTCAGTGTCTGCCCTTGATGGGGGAAAAAGCCAGGGCCAGCTCAGCTTGCAGCGCGACACTTGAGTGCCCAGCGATTCGGAGCTTATCTCTCAGAGCTGCTCCCAGATTTCAGATCCGGGAGCAGCAGACTTGAAAGGCTGTGACTGCTTCCTGACATCAGTTCCACCTCTTTTTGGTGGCGATGAGGCCCTTTGGGGACCTGCCCAGGCTGCCTGCATTACTCAGGTCCCACGTGTGCTGCACCGGTGACTTTTGCTTCCCAACTTTCAGAACGTCATTCAAGTCGTTACAGTGGGGTTTCTTTTCCTGGCAAGTATGTGGAAAACCACCAGCCTGATTTTCTACTCTCTTCCTCCCCTTGTCCTCCTTTCCTGCCTGGCCGTGGATGTATTTTTATTGCTTATACCAGTTTTTGTTTCTGAGACGGAGTTTTGCTCCTTACCCAGACTGAAGTGCAATGGCGCAATCTCGGCTCCCGCAATCTCGGCGCACCGCAACCTCTGCCTCCTGGGTTCAAGCACTTCTCCTGCCAGTGCTGGGATTATAGGTGGGAGCCACCGCGCCCGGCCGCTTATACCAGTTTTATGATCTCCATCTCCCTGGAATTTCTTTCTTTTTCTTTTTTTTGAAACGAAGTCTTACTCTTGTCCCCAGACTGGAGTGCAATGGTGGAATCTCAGCTCACCGCAACCTCCGAATCCCAGGTTCAAGGGATTCTCCTGCCTCAGTCTCCCCAGTGGCTGGGATTACAGGTACCTGCCACCATGCCTGGCTAATTTTTGTATTTTTGGTAGATATGGGGTTTCACCATGTTGGCCAGGCTGGTCTCGAACTCCTGACCTCAAGGGATCCACCAGCCTCGGCTTCTTAAAGTGCTGGGATTAGATTACAGGTGTGAGCCACCACGCCCGGCCTCCCTGGAATTTTTTAGTAGAAGAAATGTCCTGACCTTTGTGCTGCCTGCTGTAGTCTCTAGGATGTAGATTCTTTCCTAAAAGAGTTATGCAAACGGTGCCCACGGGACCTGGGGCCCCAGAGCTGCCTAGACATGCATGATTTAATGTGACAAGGCCAGTTCTCTGACAGGTTTGGGCTGGCTGCTTCAGTCATACCCACCCTGTGGGTGTCATGGGACCTCAGTAATTAGGACTGCCCCTGCCAGGCATGTAAAATTTAGATTTTGCAAGGAAATATCATTCTGCTGCTTTGTTGGTTCATTTTTAAAAATTATATATATGTGTGTGTGCACATACACACATATATGTATATATTTAAAATCAGCTTTCTCAGGTTAGAAGGGTTCATTTTTTAATCAGTTCCCTTCCACTCTTTGTTGCAGAGATTACGTGGCCAAGGCAGACAAGTGGAATTAGGCCTTGCTTCAGGGGACTTCATTTCCTTCTCATTACTGGACCCATTTATGAGGAGGTAGCTTGTGAAAGTGTGATGTGCGTGTATTTCTTGACAGGTGAATATTGTTGGCTGTCTTCTGTTCATTTTCTTTTGTGTGATTTACAAAGAGTTTTTAGGCCTGGCACAGTGACCCTGTAACTCCAGCACTTTGGAAGGCTGAGGTGGGCGGATCACCTGAGGTCGAGGGTTCAAGACAAATCTGACCAACATGGAGGAACCTTGTCTCTACTAAAAATACAAAAATTGGCCAGGCATGGTGGTGCTTACCTGTAATCCCAGCTACTCAGGAGGCTGAAGCAGAAGGATCGCTTGAACCCGAGAGGGGGAGGTTGCAGTGAGCCGAGATTGAGCCATTGCACTCCTGCTGGGGCAACAGGAAGAAGACTCCATCCCCCCCCCAAAAAAGTTTTTATTTATTTTTATAGGTGTGAACACAGTAAAGAGAATGGCTTACACATAATTAAGAACTCTTTTTAGTATTACATGTTAAATAATACTAATTTATTATAAAAATAAATTATTTATTTATATTATACCTTTTCTTTTTTTTTTTGTTTTTTTGTTTTTTTGAAATGGAGTCTTGCTCTGTTGCCAGGCTAGAGTGTAGTGGCGCAATCTCGTCTCATTGCAACCTCTGCCTCCTGGGTTCAAGTGATTCTTCCGACTCAGCCTCCCAAGTAGCTGAGACCACAGGTGCGTGCCACCATGCCCAGCTAATTTTTGTATTTTTAGTAGAGACGGGGTTTTACCATGTTGGCCAGGATGGTCTCAATCTCTTGACCTCGTGATCTGCCCACCTCAGCCTCCCAAAGTGCTGGGATTACAGGCGTGAGCCACCGCGCCCGGCCTTATTACATCTTTTTCAAAAGAATAATTGTGATTTTTTTTTGTTTGTTTTTTGAGATGTGGTTTCACTCTTGTTGCCCAGGCTGTAGTGCAATGGTGCAATCTCAGCTCACTGCAACCTCTGCCTCCCATGGTTCGAGTGATTCTCCTGCCTCAGCCTCCCAAGTAGCTGGGATTACAGGCATGTACCACCACGCCTGGCTAATTTTGTATTTTTAGTAGAGATGGGGTTTCTCTATGTCAGTCAGGCCATCTCGAATTCCTGACCTCAGGTGATCCATCTGCCTAGGCCTCCCAAAGTGCTGGGATTATAGGCAGGAGCCACAGCGCCCAGCCTGTGGTGGATTTTAATTAAGGATACTTAACAATGAGGTTGTTAAAAACAGAGAAAACTGAAGCCATGAAGTGAGGCTGTCTTACCTACTGTGATTGGGAGCTGAAATATCTCGAGTCTCCTGGTTTCCTAAGAATAATGGGTCACATAATTTTAATTATTTGATTTCATTATTTGATTAAGAAAAAAGTACAATAAATGTATTTTTTTTTTTTTAAGTTTAAGCATTTAAAAAAACGAATGCAGGCCTGGCATGGTGGGTCATACCTGTAATCCTAGCACTTTGAGAAGCCGAGATGGGAGGATTGCTTGAGACCAGCTTGGTCAACATAGTGAGACCTTCTCCCCGTCTCTTTTATTTTTGAGATGGAGTGTTGCTCTGTCACCCAGGCTGGAGTGCAGTGGCAGTCTAGGCTCACTGCAACCTCTGCCTCAGCCTCCCGAGTAGGTGGGATTACAGGCGCCCACCACCATACCTGGCTAATTTTTTTGTATTTTTAGTAGAGACAGAGTTTTACCATCTTGGCCAGGCTGGTCTTAAACTCCTGACCTCATGATCCACCTGCCTCAGCCTCCCAAAGTTTTGGGATTATAGGTGTGAGCCACCGTATCTGGCCTTATTTTTTGGAAAACAAAACAAAACAATAGAACATACTAATTCGTATAATTGTGGACAATATATAACTCAGAGAGGTGTAAATAAGAAAAAGTCTCCTGTGTTTTCACCATAGTTAAGATTTTGATTCAAAAAGAAGTAATAAAAGCTAAAACAAAAAGATTTTGATTAAACCAGAGGGGGAAATAAAAATATTTTGATGTACTTCTCTGTGATATAGCAAAATATGTTTTGATCTTCAGCTCCATTTCCTAGCATATAACTCCTAAACTACTTAGACCAAAGTAATGTCTTTTTGTATGCTGCTAAATTGACTGGTGGCTGGCAGCCCCCAGAGAGCTTCAGGATGGGGGCTGGTCACTGGAAAGACCAAGTCAGGATTAGAGGGTTGAGACTTTGAGCCCCACCCCCAACCTCCGGGGAGGGGAGAAGGGGGAGGGTGAGGTTAAGCTGATCACCAATGGCCAGTGGCTTAATCACTCGTGCCTATGTAATGAAGCCTCCATAAAAACCCAAGAGGCTGGGGTTTAGGGAGCTTTCGGATAACTGGACACGTGGAGGTTACTGGAGGGTACTTCTCCCTTGGAGGACAAGGAATGCCTGTGATCCTTACTCCATGCCTGGCTCTGCACACCTCTTCAGCTGTATCCTTTTAATAGCTTTTCTAATACATCAGTTAAGGTAGGTAAGTGTTTCCCTGAGTTCTGTGAGCTGCTCTAGCAAATTAATTGGACTCAAAGAGGGGTATTGGGAGCCCCAACTTGAAACAGTTTGGTTTTCAGCCCCGATTCCTAGCATATAACTCCTAAAATACGTAGAATACTGTAATTCCAGCTACTCAGGAGATTGAGACAGGAGAATTGCTTGAACCCAGGAGGCCTGGATTTGCGCCCGGTGTCCTGTGGGGGAGGGGTGGTCTTGTGGGATCTGATGCTGTCTCCAGGTGGACAGTGTTAGAATTGAACTGGAGGATACTCAGTTGGTATCCCCTGGGAGAACTGATTGCTTGTTAGTGGGGAACCCCCCCACTCCTGAATTTGGTCACAGAACTCTTCTGTGTTGATTGTTAGCATTCGAGAGTACACAGTAAAAACGGTTTTGAGTTTTTCTAAACAGTCTCAATAGCATTTTTTCCTCTCGTCATTACAGAATTTTTGATTTTAAATCTAGTTTGTAAAACTTCCTTTGTAATTGAACTTTTTCCTCCATTCATCTCATTGTTTTCTGATGTAATGGAATTGTGATAAATTCATTTATTCCAAAATTTCTTGTGGCAGTTTCCTGGTTAAATTTTCATGGGGAAATTTTAGTGGTCTGTTCAATTCCTTTATTATCTGGTGCTGGAGACTGCAGGAATTTTTTTTTTTTTGAGACAAAAATCTTGTCTTGTCTCCCAGGCTGGAGTGCAATGGTGTGACCTTGGCTCACTGCAACCTCTACCTCTGGGGTTCAAGTGATTCTCTTGCCTCAGCCTTCCAAGTAGCTGGGATTACAGGTGCCTGCTGCCATGCCTGGCTAATTTTTATATTTTTAGTAGAGACAGGGTTTCACCATGTTGGTCAGGCTGGTCTTGAATTCCTGACCTCAGGTGATCCGCCTTCCTCGGCCTCCCAAAGTGCTGGGATTACAGGCATGAACCACTGTGCCTGGCTGGAAGTTTTTTAAATTAAAAAAAAATTTTTGTTTTTGTCATGTTGCCCAGGTTGGTCTTAAACTCCTGGCCTCAAGCCATCGTTTTACATCGGCCTTCCAAAGTGCTGGGATTACAGGCTTGAGCCACTGCACCCAGACTGATGTTTTGGATTTTTCTGTAGAGACTGAGTTTTGGCATGTTACCTAGGCTGAGAGAGATTGATATTGTGTGTGATCCTCACATGGCAATTTCACTCTGTCTTGTTTTTTCATTGCACCTGTAACTAATTGTAAATACCAGTTTCTCTTATCAATTGGATAAAAATTTAGGGAAAAGGATAGCCAATTCAAAAGGGTGATCTGGTAGAATTTTGATGACCCTCTCATAATGCTTAGCTGGAGGTAATGTCTTAATTATTGGCTTCTTGAATCAGCGATTTTCATTCCATTGTTGCAGAGGGTCTGCATATCTACTCTGAGGACAGCATAGACGTGTCTCACACAGGTATGAACTGTTTTCGGAATGTATGTAGCTACTGTTGTCATTAATTAAATGCAAATTCTTTCAAAACCAAGTCTTAGCAGCTTTTTGCCATTATTTATTCTCCTTTATCAATTGTTACCTGAAGAATAAGTACTGTGACAGAAAATATCTGATGTTAATATAGGCAGTTCTCTTTCTTCCCACCCTCCCACGCTCCCATCCATCCATCCATCCATCCGTCCATCCATCCATCCATCCATCCTTTTCTTCATTTTGTAGAGACAGAAAAGTTGCCCACGCTGGTCTTGAACTCCTGGCCTCAAGTGTTCCTCTCTCCCATCCTGGCCTCCCACTGCGACTGTCCAGATGTTTTACTTGTATTTTTCGTGACCTAGTCTCACTCAAGTGCCCAGGCTGGAGTGCAGTGGTGCAGTCTCAGCTCACTGCAACCCCTGCCTCTTGGGTTCAAGGGATCATCCTGCCTTAGCCAACTAAGTAGCTGGGATTACAGGTGCTCTTCTCCATGCCAAATTTTTGTATTTTTTGTAGAGACAGGCTCTTGGCATGTTGCCCAGGCTGGTCTCAAACTCCTGGGCTCAAGTGATTCCCCCTGCCTCAGCCTCTGAAAGTGCTGGGATCATAGGTGTGAGCCACTGTGTCCGGCTTGACATTTTTACTTTTAAATATTTTATAATCCCATAATACATTGCTACTATTTTTCCTTTGGGTAGTCAGTTATATTCTAAAAATATATTAAAAGAGAGCAAAAATGTATTTAAGAAATAGTTACCTAGTCTATGTGTTATTGCCCACAGCTGTTCAATGTTTTGTTCTATTTTTTCACTTTTTCCATTTTGAGTCTTTTGGTTTTTATCTCACTGCTGAATTCCACATTTGTTTCCACATGCTGTTCAACGTTTTCATTAGAGCCTTTAATGAAACACAATGATTTGGCCCTGCACGGTGGCATATGCCTGTAATCCCAGCACTTTGGGAGGCCGAGGCGGGCGGATCATGGGATCAGGAGATCAAGACCATCCTGCCTAACATGGTGAAACCCCATCTCTTAAAAAAAAAAATTCCTTGTTTGATGTTTCCATTATCTGGGTCATCTCTAAGTGTGGCCCTGTTGATTACTTTGTCTCTTGATAGTGTGTTGTTTTTCTTGCTTTCTAAATGTTGTTTGTATCTTGTTACTGACTGCCGATACAGTATGTGGAGCAGTAGAAACTGAGGTATGTAGTATTTATTTTGGGAAGAAGTTACAGCTCTTCTGTTGCTAGACAGTTTGCATGGGAGTTTGAACTCCCAGTCAGGAGACAGTTGTGTTTGGGTTTTATTGTTGCTGTGGTTATGTTAGGTGCACCAGTGGCTTCAAATTCCTCTTGTTTTCTTGCCAGATTACAGTTGGTTTGCTGGAGGGAGGCTTTTTCTCAGTGGTTATCCTGCATCCATACCGTCAGCTTTGTTTGTTTGTTTATTTATTTATTTATTTTTCTCTTTTCCCCCTCCCCCCATCTATTAATTTTTTTTTTTAGAGAAAAGGTCTCACTTGGGGCCAGATGAGGTGGCTCACTTCTGTAATCTCAGCACTTTGGAAGGCCGAGGTGGGTGGATCACCTGAGGCCAGGAGTTGGAGACCAGTCATGGTGAAACCCCATGTCTACTAAAAATATAAAAGAATTACCCAGACGTGGTAGTGCATGCCTGTAGTCTCAGTTACTCAGGAGGCTGAGGCAGGAGAATCACTCAAACCCTGGAGGCAGAGGTTACAGTGAGCCGAGATCACACACTGCACTCCAGCCTGGGTGATTAAAAAAAAAACAAAAAAACAAAGGAAAAGGATCTCACTGGGTCATCTCGCTCTATCACCCAAGCTGGAGTGCCGGTGGTGCCATCATGGTTCACTGCAGCCTCCAACTCCTGAGCTAAATCTTCCCCCTCAGCCTTCTGAATAAATAGCTGGGGCTACAAGCGTGTGCCATCATGTCTGGCTACTTTTTAATTTTTTTCTTTAGAGATACGGTCTTTCTATGTTGCCCAGGCTGTCTCAAATTCTTGGCCTCAAGTGATCCTCAAGTGTTCCTCCAGCCTTAGCCCCCAGAGTAGCTGAGAGTACAGGTGTGAGCCACTGCATCCAGCCACTCTCACTCAGATTTAGGATTTGTCTGTGCACCTATGCCTCAGTCACAGTCTCAATGGGGGACTGCTGTTGTTTGTCCCTGGGTGCTTGCTAACCTGGTGGTAGGGAGCAGAGGTTTCTCTGTTGTCCTGATTCACTGTCTTAGGGAGGCCCTGTCTGTTTCCTTGGGTCTTGGGAGTGGATCTTTCTGGGTCTTTTCCCAGAAGTAACACCCCTTTAGTGGTCTTGTCCAGAATTTCCTACTCTTCCTCCAGGCATAGAGGTTTGTTTTTTCCTTTTATCCTGCCCCAGCTGCCTTAGGAGTGACAGAGTTTGCTGTCTTTTCCCAGGGGTTTATGGCTTTTATTCTCTAGAGGAGAAGGGTATAGGTTGGCCTTGGTGTTTTTCCTCCCATAAACCAGCACTACCAAGTGCAGTTTTCTCAGGTTACCTGCCCAGTATTTCTTTTGTGTACCCATTGAGGTCTGTAGAAAAAACCTGAGTGTCTGTGGCTCTTACTAACCCACACATGACATTTGGTAATTTGTTAAAAATTTACCTGAATTCTTCTGATTCACCTAAATGGTGGTCTCATCTCTCCCACTACCACAGGTGAGCCAGACCTTATATCTTTTTCTCCTTGGAGGTGGCTGTCTTTCCATCAGTTTCAGTCTAGTTTGTTACCCTGTAACCTCAGCTTTCTGATGGCTCAAAGAAAAATTGTTGTTTGCCACTGGAGTGGGAATGATGCTATCCATCCTTGGGTGGAAGCTAGAAGTTGAGGACTTAGCTACTTTTTTTTTTTTTGAGATGGAGTCTTGCTCTGTCTCCCAGGCTGGAATGCAATGGTATGATCTTGACTCACTGCAACCTCTTTCTCTCAGGTTCAAGTGATTCTCCTGCCTCAGCCTCCCAAGTAGCTGGGATTACAGGCACGTGCCACCACACCCAGCTAATTTTTATTTTTAGTAGAGATGGGGTTTCATGTTGGCCAGGCTGGTCTTGAACTCCTGACCTCAGGTGATCCTCCCACCTTGGCCGCCCAAAGTGCTAGGATTACAGGCGTGAGCCACCATGCCCAGACGGACTTACCATTTCATACTGGCTTTTTTTTGTGTGGGGAGACAGGGTCTTTCTCTGTTGCCCAGGCTGGAATGCAGTGGCATGATAATTGCTCACCACAGCCCTGACCTCCTTGGCTCAAGAGATGCTCCCACCTTGGCCTCCCAAGTAGCTGGCATGTGCCACCACACCTGGCTAATTTTTATATTTTTTGTAGAGATGGGGTCTTTCTGTGTTGTCCAGGCTGGTCTTGAACTCTTGGGCTCAAGCAATCCTCTTGCCTCGGCCTCTCAAAGTGCTGGTTTACAGGTATGGACTACTGTGCCTGGCTTAATTTTTTCTTATTTCATTTTTTGTAGAGACAGAGTGTCCCTATGTTGCCCAGACTACTCTTGAACTCCTTCCTGGCTTCAAGCGATCTTCCTGCCTTGGTCTCCCAAAGTACTGGGATTATAGGTGTGAGCCATCATGCCTGGCCTTATTTTGTTTGTATTTTTTGTTGTTTGTTTTTTGAGACAGGGTCTCCTTCTGTCACCCAGGCTGGAGTGCAGTGGTGTGATCATGGCTCACTGCAGCCTTAACCCTCGTGAGCTCAGGTGATCCTTCCACTTCAGCCTCCCGAGTAACTAAGACTACAAGTGTGTGCCACCATGCCCAGCTAACTTTTATAGTTTGTTGGTATAGACAGGGTTTCACCATTGCCCAGGCTGGTCTCCTGGGCTCAAGTGATCCACATGCCTTGGCCTCCTAAAGTGCTGGGATTACAGGTGTGCACCACTGTGCCCAGCCAAGGTGAAGTTTAGATGTGGAGAGGAGGTAAAGGATGGCCCTAGGGTTGTAGGTGTGTCCAAGCCAGCCTGAGGCTTAGTCATGTGCCTTTGGGAGCTGCTAGGGTTACATCACAGTTTTGCTCATGGGTGTTTGGCAAAGAGGTAGGAACTTTAATTACTCTAGCCAAGGACAGGCTCTTGATAACAATTGCATTTTTTGTTTTTTAAACAGAGTCTTGCTCTGTCACCCAGGCTGGAGTACAGTGGCACAATCTCAGCTCACTGCAACTTCCGCCTCCTGGTTTCAAGCGATTCTCCTGCCTCAGAATCCCAAGTAGCTGGGATTACAGGCACACGCCACCATGCCCAGCTAATTTTTGTATTTTTAGTAGAGATGGGGTTTCACCATGTTGGCCGAGCTGGTCTTGAACTCCTGACCTCAGGTGACCCGCCCGCCTCAGCCTCCCAAAGTGTTGGGATTACCGGCGTAAGCCGTCACGCTTGCCCTTTTTTTTTTGGAAATGGAGTCTCGCTCTGTCACCAGGCTGGAGTGCAGTGGCGTGATCTCAGCTCACTGCAACCTCCACCTCCTGTGTTCAAACGATTCTTGTGCCTCAGACTCCTGAGTAGCTGGGATTACAGGCGCGTGCCACCATGCCCAGCTATTTTTTTTGTATTTTTAGTAGAGATGCGGTTTCACCATGTTGGTCAGGATAGTCTCGACCTCTTGACTTCATGATCTGCCCTCCTTGGCATCCCAAAGTGCTGGGATTACAGGCATGAGCCACTGCATCTGGCAGGAGGATCAGTTGAGGTTAAGAGTTGAAAACCAGCCTGGGCAACATAGTGAAACACTGTCTCTAAAAGCAGATTTAAAAAAAATAGTTGAGTATGGTGGTGAGCACCCATAGTCCTAGCTACTCAGGAGGCTGAGGTAGGAGGGCTGTTTAAGCCTAGGAGTTGGAGGCTGCAGTGAGCTATGATTGCACCATTGGACTCCAACCTGGGTGACAAAGTGAGAGCCTGTCTCTTGAATAAAAAAAAGAGAGAGAGAGAGTGAGCGAGAAAGAAGACTTATCTGCCTTCAGTTGTTTATGATTCTGCTACTCTCTCTTGCTGAAGGAGTCCTTAACCTTCCAGCAGGAACCTTGTCTTTCATTCAGTTGCTGTGACTGAAATCCTAGGCATGAGGTCTTGGGGGGCTGTGACTGCCCCACCTCTCCAAATAAGGCCACTGGGTAGTTTCACCAGTGTGTCAGACAAACCTAATAAAGCCATATCAGCGACACCAGTGCCAGGTTTTATGAATACGAAAGGAGTACCTGGTAACCGCAACCCCTCCTCCGAGCTAGAGTGTGATGGAATGGGGGAAGCTGGATTGGTCACTGGGGTCAGATTTCTCTGCTTGTCTCCGTGTTAAGTTGGGTAGAAAAGCCATCCTAGGTGTCTTTGCATCTGACTCTGATGTGAGACGTTTGGCTCCCCAGCTGTACTGGTTTTGTACTAGTGGATGCCTGGGCTCACCTGACAGGCACATGAAAACAAATACGTTTCCACATGCCTCTGCAGGGAAACCTGCATGGCTTGGTGCCAGAGTGAGAGCAAAACTGGTGCTGCCTTAAAGCTCAGCCTCATCGAAGCAGAGGTAGGCTGCCTCCACTCCTGGGACTGGGGGAAGGCTTGACTACTGTCTGGGAGAAGCTTTTTTACTTGGGCTCAGGTCTAGACTTGAAGGGGTTTGGGACAGGGAAGACAGGAGTTTTGGGTGGGGCCTGTGGAGATCAGCATTCTCCCTAACTACTCACTCTTGACTGGCTGTGTTTCCTTTCTCTGAGCTACATGAGGCCAGGTTCAGGCACACACACATTTGTTGAATAAATAAGAGGCCTCTGGAATGATGATGTGCTTGCTGATAATTGGAAGTTATCTCTGTGACCTTAAAGGACTGTCTCCTGGGTGGGAATCAGATGGCCCACCAGATTTCTTCTGAAGATGAGATGGGATCAAGGGATCTGAAGCATGACTGTCACAGGAGTTGAGGGAGGAGAAGGTCATGCTGGGTGCAGGGTCAGGAAGGTGCTTATTTTCCTTTGATAGATTCTGGGTCCTTCGTAGGTATGTTAATGTGGAATCCAACATGAAGGGCATGCTGGGGAAGAAAGCAAATATGCCAGTGGCAAATTAGCCCTGGGTTAGGATGCCCCGGATGTCCTTTCTCCACCTTGTTTTATCATGTAACCCCTCTCTTCTGGGTACTTTGGGAAAAGAAAGATGTTGAATGAGCAAGCAGCAATGTGGGAGAGTAAGGTAGGCATTGCAGACACAACAATATACAGGCCTGTACTTTTTTTTGAGACAGAGTCTCTGTTGCCAGGCTGGAGTGCAGTGGCATGATCTTGGCTCACTGCAGCCTTCGCCTCCTGGGTTCAAGTGATTCTCCTGCTTCAGCGTCTTGAGTAGCTTGGATTACAGGTGCCCACCACCATGCCCAACTAATTTTTGTGTTTTTAGTAGAGATGGGGTTTCACCATGTTTGTCAGTATAGTCTCCATTTCCTGACCTCGTGATCTGCCCGCCTCAGCCTCCCAAAGTGCTGGGATTACAGGTGTAAGCCACCATGCCCAGCCAGGTGTGTATTTTCATGAGGGACCTCCCCCGGTCTAGTCACTGCAGTGGTGATATGCCCTTGTCTTAGCATCTTCCTCCCCCTTCCCACCACCTGCTCATATTCTTTACTGGCCTGAGAATAGCTGCAGACATCTTCATGTCTTGCTGGACATTGCAGAAGTTCCAGCTTATATTTGGGTAGAGGTGAGTGGGCAGGATTACCTGGGTATGGACAGTAGAGGCCTTTCAGGCTGGTGAGGACTGTGTGCCAGGTGCAGGGACTCTGGTCTTCTTTGCAGGGAAGGTTTGTGGGTTTTTAATTATTATTATTATTATTATTATTTTTTTAAGACGGAATTTCGCTGTTGTTACCCAGACTGGAGTGCGATGGCACGATCTCAGCTCACCGCAACCTCCGCCTTCTGGGTTCAAGCAATTCTCCTGCCTCAGCCTCCCGAGTAGCTGGGACTACAGGCGCGCACCACCATGCCCAGCTAATTTTTGTATTTTTAGTAGAGACGGGGTTTCACCTTGTTGACCAGGATGGTCTCAATCTCTTGACCTCATGATCCACCTGCCTCAGCCTCCTAAAGTGCTGGGATTATAGGTGTGAGCCACCGCACCCAGCCAATTATTATTATTATCTATTTATTTATCTTTATTTTTATTTTTACCCCCTCCCTGTCCTGGTTTGTGGGTTTTAAGCTGGTGAGAACAGAGCAGAAGTCTACAACTCAGGGAGAATCCAGGGATGGACAAATTTAATACCAGCCTACTCTGTGCTGCAAGACAGGTATTTGTCATTGGAAGTCATCATCACATCATGTGTGAGCTCTCATGGTGTCTTTCGTGAGAGCAGTGAAGGTCTACACAGCTCTATTTCCCTGTGTCTTGTAGTGGGAACTGAGAAATCCTATTGTAGTTAGGGCTGTGTGCATGGCATGCTGTCCCTAAACAGGAAGTGGGCAGGGAAATCTGGTCTAAACCAGCTCCTGCCCTAGACTGACATACTTGTATTCTTTGCCAGGCTACAGTAAATACAGGTGTGCAGGAGCCATTTGTCATGGAAGCCAGGGAGCCTGGGAGGCCCACACCCACCTACCATCTTGTCCCTAACACCAGCCAATCCCAGGTGGAAGAAGATGTCAGCTTGCCACCTCAAAGGTCCTCGGAAACTATGCAGCTGAAGAAGGAGATCTCCCTGCTGAATGGGGTTAGCCTGGTGGTGGGCAACATGATCGGCTCAGGGATCTTTGTCTCACCCAAGGGTGTGCTGGTATACAGTGCCTCCTATGGGATGTCACTGATTGTGTGGACCATTGGTGGGCTCTTCTCTGTTGTGGGTGCCCTTTGTTATGCAGAGCTGGGGACCACCATCACCAAGTCGGGAGCCAGCTACGCTTATATTCTAGAGGCCTTTGGGGGCTTCATTGCCTTCATCCGCCTGTGGGTTTCACTGCTAGTTGTTGAGCCCACCGCTCAGGCCATCATCGCCATCACCTTCGCCAACTACATCGTCCAGCCGTCCTTCCCCACCTGTGATCCCCCATACCTGGCCTGCCGTCTCCTCGCTGCTGCTTGCATATGTAAGTAGGGGCTGAGATTGGGAGGATGCTGGGGGTGGGGGGTACTACTAATAATGATACTTTATATTTCAATAGCATATTTTGCATTTTGGAGGGGAGGGAGCCTTCTTACCTTTTGAGGAAGTAATTTTACCAGTCATTTGGTCCTGAGAGATAGTAAGCATCAAGGATGAGGATAGGAGAAGTTTGAATCTGTTCTTGACTTTTGGTGCCTCATGTTCCTCCTCTCTTGGCTGCCCTTGTTCTGTTTTTTGGTCTGTGTGACAGGTTGGGGCATGTCTTTTATTTGTCTTGACAGCTGTTTTGATTGAAGTCAACATCGCTAGATGTAAGTTAGCCCAGAAAAAACCCCAATCAGTGTTGAAGCCTTTATTCTGTTCCTAAAGGAAAAAAAAAGAGTTATTTTATTTCCCAGATTTTTATCTTGAACTAGTTAAAAGCATCAGTGAGAAAATAGGCTTCTCTAGACCGTGGGGGTCCTATGGTGTTAAACCTCATGTCCACAGGACCCTTTTCTGTCTGCCACTGCTGCTCTTTGTGGCTTGTTCTGAGCAGCAGGAGTGACACTTTTCCTCCTAGTGTATCAGCCTTCTTTACGCTGACTGTGTAAACAAGCTCTGCCTGCAGCCACATTTGAGTTTCTGCAGATAGAACCTGAGAGATCCCAGTCAATCCCTCTTTATTTTCCTTTTCTTCTTACTGGGAAGTAAGAAGAAAAGATTGTTGTGAATTTACCGAGCCTTGCAGAACTAATGCTTTAAAAGAGAAAGGCCCAGAATTCAGAATTCTATGTTTCTTAGCACTGTATTGCCAGAGGCACTTAATAATATTCTGTTCTTTCCACATCTCTGCTTGCAAAAGCTTTGGCAGTATATGTAGTTTATCCAGCGTTAAAAATAGCCTCAGAGTACTTGGAGTTAGCAATAACGGACTGTAGAATGCCCATGCCTCTTGACTTTATGGAATTTGTTAATGACAAATTAAAGGGAAAACCCCCCCATGTTCCTTTGGATAGTAAGGGGGAAACAGATACCCTTGGGATAAGGGAAGGAGGGTACTTAGCTATATGTCTGATAGGCTTTGGCTAGGCAGACTGGTCTGACTGAGCTTTCTAAAAAAGGTAATAATTTTCTCATTATAAAATATGTCTATTAGGCCACACATGGTAGCTCATGCCTGTAATACCAGCACTTTGGGAGGCTGAGGTGGGATGATTGCTTGAGATCAGGAATTCAAGACCGATCTGGGCAACATGGTGAGACCCTGTCTCTACAAAACAAGTTAGTCAGGCATGTTGGTGTGTGCCTGTGGTCCCAGCTACTCAGGAGGCTAAGATGGGAGGATCTCTTGAGCCTGGGAGATTGAGGCTGCCATGAGCTGTGTTCATGCCACTGGACTCCAGCCTGGGTAACAGAGTAAGACCCTGCCTCCAAACAAAACAAAACAAAACAACCCACAAAGCATGTATATTGAGAAAATTAAATTACTCTTTTTTTTTTTGAGACGGAGTTTCGCTCTTGTTACCCAGGCTGGAGTGCAATGGTGTGATCTTGGCTCACCGCAACCTCCGCCTCCTGGGTCCACGCAATTCTCCCGCCTCAGCCTCCTGAGTAGCTGTGATTACAGGCACACGCCACCGTGCCCAGCTAATTTTTTGTATTTTTAGTAGAGACGGGCTTCCACCATGTTGACCAGGATGGTCTCGATCTCTTGACCTCGTGATCCACCCACCTCGGCCTCCCAAAGTGCTGGGATTACAGGCATGAGCCACCGCGCCCGGCCTAAATTACTCTTAAGTCATCCAAAATCTACCACCAAGAGAAGAGTACTTTTAATAGTTTGATAGTGTCTTTCTTTCTTTTGTAGACTTGGCACCATACAACCTCCACCCGCGAGATGGAGCAATTCTCCTGCCTCAGCCTCCCGAGTAGCTGGAATTACAGGCACACGCCACCATGCCTTGCTGTTTTTGTATTTTTAGTAGAACTGAGGTTTCACCATGTTAGCCAGGCTAGTCGTGAACTCCCGACCTCAGATGATCTGCCTGCCTCTGCCTCCCAAAGTGCTGGGATTACAGGCATGAGCCACTACACCTGGCCTAATTTTTTTTTAAATTTTTTATTATTTATTTATTTATTTATTTTATTTATTTTTTTTGAGGCAAGAGTTTTGCTCTTGTTGCCCAGGCTGGAGCTCAATGGCGCAACCTTGGCTCACTGCAACGTCAGCCTTCTGGGTTCAGGGGATTCTCCTGCCTCAGCCTCCCCAGTATCTGGGATTATAGGCACCCGCCACCACGCCCAGCTATGTTTTTGTATTTTTAGTAGAGATGGGGTTTCACAATTTTGGTCAGGCTGGTCTTGAACTCCATACCTCAGGTGATCCACCCACCTCAGCCTCCCAAAGTGCTGAGTTTACAGGTGTAAGCCACCACGCCCAGCCTAGTGTTTTTAATTGAAGGGTAACACATGGATTTTACAGATAATTTTAAAAATACAGAAAGAAGAAAGAAAATTTAAAATCACCCATGAGTTTACCTTGTACAGTACTATTGTTACTATTTGGGTGAAATACTTTCTAGTATTTTTTGTGTACATATCTATTATTATTATTATTATTATTTTTTTTTTTTTTTGAGACGGAGTTTCGCTCTAAAAAGAGTTGGGTGGGTTTAGAGTTGCCTAAACCCAGGCTGGAGTGCGATGGTGCGATCTTGGCTCACTGCAACCTCCACCTCCTGGGTTTAGGCAACTCTCCTGCCTCAGCCTCCTGAGTAGCTGGGATTACAGGCATGAACCACCATGCCCAGCTAATTTTTTGTATTTTTGGTAGAGACGGGGTTTCACCATGTTGACCAGGATGGTCTTGATCTGTTGACCTCGTGATCCACCCGCCTCGGCCTCCCAAAGTGCTGGGATTACAGGCTTGAGCCACCATGCCCGGCCCTATATCTATTATTTTTAATAAATACCTTTTGAGGTCATCTTATTTTGTGGGCTGTATACCACTTTTTAAAATTAAAAAATATTAATATTGGCTGTCCATGGTAGCTGAGGGAGGATCCCTTCAGCACAGGAGTTTGAGACTAGCCTGGGCAACAAAGCAAGACCCCACCTCTAAGAAAAAAAAATAATTAGCCAGGCCTGGTGACAGTGGCAGTGGTGTGCATCTGTGATTCCAGCTACTCAGGAGGCTGAGGAGGTAGGATCCCTTGAAGCCAGAAATTCAAGGTTGCAGTGAGTTATGATTATGCCACTGCACTACAGCCTGGGTGACAGAATGAGACCTTGTCTCGAAAAAAAATTTAATATTTAATCTTTCATCAAATACTGTTAGAAAACATGGTTTGAAGATATATAAGTAATTTCCAGACAGTATAATATAGTGGTTAGGATTGTGGGCCTCCATGGTAGACTGGATTTCATTTTCTTTTTTGGTGGGGGGATGGACTCTCGCTCTGTCGCCCAGACTGGAGTGCAGTGGCATGATCTTGGCTCACTGCAATCTCCGCCTCCTGGGTTCAAGTGATTCTTCTGCCTCAGCCTCCCAAGTAGCTGGGATTAAAGGTGCGAGCTACCATGCCTGGCTAATTTTTGTGTTTTCAGTAGAGGCGAGGTTTCACCATGTTGACCACACTGGTCTCGAACTCCTGAGCCCAAGTGATCTGCCCACCTCAGCCTCCAAAAGTGCTGGGATTATGGGTGTGAACCATCATGCTTGGCCAGCCTCTTTCATTCAACATGTACTTTGACCCAGATTCCTGGGGATCTGAATTCTTGAAGGCTTTCTATCCCAGAAACACTGGCTTTTCCAGAATCCAGACCTGAGGGCAAGAACTTGCTTGTTATAGTTATGGCCAAATCATGAAACCATATTCTCTTCCGACTAGGGTAGGCTTTAGGGTTCAGCTTACTTCCCTTCTTAGAACTTGGGTTGCAGTTCTAAGAACTGGGTTGCAGGCTTTCAGCAGAGCTAGGATATGCTGAGAGAGTCTCTTTGAGTAGAGGTGGCAGTGGGAGAAATGTGGTTTCAGGAGACATAAATTGCAAGAAACCAAATGGGGGAAAAATCAAAGGTCTGCACTGAATCTAGGGTAAGACTTTGGTAGGATTGGAGAATTAAGTTAGTCTTGAAATTGAGGCCTGAGAGGGTCCAGCTTGTTGGTTGGGAGACTGCCTAAACAAGTTATAGCCATTCTAGGCAATTAAAGTTCCATCCTAGAAGGGAGGGCCGAGGAGTCTCTATATAACCAACTCGAGGGCAGAGTCTGGAAGCTAGTAGCCTGTGAGCCAGACTTGGCCCACAGATAGGTTGGTTTGGTTTGTGGTGGTATAAATAATTTTGATTTAGAGGCCAACATTTGAAAATCAGGACTTGGCTTTTCTCTTGAAAAATCTAATGTTCTGGTATCGTTGGACTCAAATTCTTGCCTGATACAATGAGCTGGGTTTGAGTAGTCGTAGCTTCTTTTCACATCTATTTTTTTATTTAAAAAGAGTCTCCCTATGTTGCCCAGGCTGGTCTCAAACTCCTGGCTCAAGTGATCCTCCTGCCTCAGCCTCCCCATGTGTTGGGATTACAGGTGTGAGCCACTGTGGTGGGCTGTGGCTCCTTTTAAATGGAGTATAGACTCCCTAATCCACTACAGTCCTCCACTTCTTGTTTTATACCCAGACTTATCTTGCCTTTGCTCACTCATATTACTTTCCTGGCCCCTGAAGACACTGCTCTTTCAGATCTTGGCTTTCTGGCTGTACCCCATCCCATTCTCAGGGTATAGTGGCATGGAGATCCAAGCAGCTTTTTGGAGATTTCAGGCTATTTTACCTACAAATTTTTCTAGAAAAGTGGTTCTCAGCCAGAGGGGTGTTTGTCTTCCAGGAAATATTTAGCAGTATCTGGAGACATTTTTGGTTGTCACAACTCCTGGGAAGGGATGTTTTTTGTTTTTAATGGGTAGAGGTCAGGGGTGCTGGTGAACATACCATCATGCACAGAACAGCTCCTCACAATAAAGACTTATCTTGCCTAAAATGTCAATAGTGCGGAGGTTGAGAAACTGTCCTAAGGGTGTACTCTGTTCATATGTGTTCTGGGGTTTGGGAATCTTACATGGTGAGGCAGGGCCTCAGGCTGCTGACTGACTGTTTAGGGGCTCATACTCACTTGTGGGACTAATGGGGAGAAATGTTGGTTCTTGAGGTAGGTACATAGGGTCTTCTCTTTGCCTATATGACCAGCAGGATTCACAGTCACCCTGGTGCCCTTGGGTACCTTGATTTGACTGCAGAAGGGTGATGGTTTTGGCTTGGGTGTTGTCAGCTCATTTATCTTTGCGGGCTTTGACCTCGGGATCCTGCCTCTTGTGTAGGCTCACACACATCATTGCAAAGTATTTGCTTTGAAGATTTCACTGTGGAAGGAGTTCATTATTGACACAGCAGCGTCAAAGCCCAGTGCCTGCTCACAGCTGAGACTGGATTCCCTTGCCTTTGTTTGGCAAGGCTGACAATGAGCAGGAGGAGGAGAAGGAGGGACTCTGGAGGGAAGAAGAAACATTGTATGATTCCCCAGTATTCATTGTTTGAGGTTTCTTGCTGTCTTGGAGACAGGCCTGGTGAGAGTTCTCAGTAGAAAGGATATTCTTATTTTGGATAGTTGCTATGGACAGACAGCTTTCATGTTCTGAGAGTGATACAGGTATAAGGAAGACTGGGTCTTGATCATAGTTGCTTAAAGACACCAACCCTATATATAATTTGAATGTTTTCTTTTCTTTTCTTTTTTTGAAATGGAGTTTTGCTCTTGTTGCCCAGGCTGGAATACAATGGCGTGACCTCAGCTCACTGCAACCTCCGCTTCCCTGGGTTCAAGCGATTCTCTTGCCTTAGCCTCCCAAGTAGTTGAGATTACAGGCGTTGGCCACCATGCCCAGCTAATTTTTTTTTTATTAGTAGAGACGGAGTTTCACTGTGTTGGCCAGGCTAGTCTCAAACTCCTGACCTCAGATGATCCACCCTCCTTGGCCTTCCAAAATGCTGGGATTTTAGGTGTAAACCACTGCGCCCGGCCAGTTTGAATGCTTTCATAATGGGACTAAATGTATTTGTATAATTGAAAACAAAGACACTGGCTAGGCTAAGTGGTTCTTGCCTGTAATCTCAGCAGTTTGGGAGGCCGAGACAGGAGGATCACTTGAGCCCAGGAGTTAATGACCAGCCTGGGCAACATGAACTTGTCGCTTAGAAAACAAAAAAAACACACACAAAAAGGATACTTTAAAAAAAGAAATGGTAGGTACTGATTCTGGGATCTCCATTTGGAAGGGTTTACCTCCCCTTGAGTGTTAGCATTTCACTCCTGAATGTCTTGTAGTTGTCCCCTCTACCTGCCTTTTTTTCTTCCACTTTTTTTTTTTTTTTTTTTTTGAGACAGAATCTCACTCTGTCTCCCAGGCTGGAGTGCAGTGGTGTGATCTCAGTTCACTGCAACCTCTGCCTCCTGGTGTTCAAGCAATTCTTCTGCCTCAGACTCCTGGGTAACTGGAACTACAGGCACACGCCACCACACCTGGCTAATTTTTTTGTATTTTTAGTAGTGACGGGGTTTTACCATATTGGCCAGGCTGGTCTCAAGCTCCTGACCTGATCTGTCTGCGTTAGCCTCCCAAATTGCTGGGATTACAGGAGTGAGCCACTGTGCCCAGCCTTTCTTCTATGTTTTTGTTGTTCTTTTTCTTTAGGGTTGCACTACTTTGTCCTTGAATATCCCTTTGTAACACTCAGCCTGTCTGTGGGAGGAATTGGAAGGTTTCCCTCCACTCTCTGTTGCCTGTGGAAAAAGAGAGTTGTGACTACTGTTACTGTAAGTGGGAGTAGAACTTCAGGTTGCCAGGCCTCATCAGAATGAGAGTATGAAAGTCACAGTTCTGTCAGAGGGTGCATATGTTATTCAGTATTAACTTGGGTTTCAGACAACAGAAAACCTTTAGCAGCATGGCTCAAACATGTTGATGTTTGTTTCTCTCACATGTTAAAAAGAAGGCATGTGGGTTGGATGACTTTAATCCTTCAGGGAACCAGGTTCATTCCTTCTGTCTTCCTGCTCTGCCATCCTCAGCATATGACTTCTAGCTGGTGGTCCAGGATGGCTACTGAAGCTCTAGCTGTCATGTCTACATTGTAGCTGACAGGAAGGATAAAGACACACCCTCCCCATTTAAACATACTTCCTGAGGTTGTTTTTTTTTTTTGTTTTTTTTTTTTGAGACAGAGTCTCACTCTGTTGCCCAGGCTGGAGTGCAGTGGCGTGATCTCGGCTCGCCTCCCAGGTTCAAATGATTCTCCTGCCTCAGCCTCCTGAGTAGCTGGGACTACAGGCATGCGCCAGCATGCCCAACTAATTTTTTAATTTTTAGTAGAGATGGGATTTTACCATGTTGGCCAGGATGGTCTTAATCTCTTGACCTTGTGATCTGCCCACCTTGGCCTCCAAAAGTGCTGGGATTATAGGCATGAGCCACTGTGTCTGGCCTCCTGAGGTCTTATATGAAATATTTGCATATATCCCAGGGGAAAACGTACATGTCCATACCTACCTGCAGGAGAGGCTGGGAAATGTCAGCTTTATTTTGGACAGCCATGAGTTCAGCTAAAATTTCTGTTATGAAGGAAAAAGGGAAGAACAGATTGAGGAAGATAACTAGCTGTCTCTGCCACAGAGACTGTGTGGGGATTTGGTCAGGCTGGTAGGAGAAATTTTAGTTATAGAGAATATACACAAACCCTTTTAGAAGGCCTGAGAGTTTTTATTATAGTACTTGTCTTGTCCCCTTAGTTAAATAAATTGGAGTAGAAACTAAAAAATGTCCTCACATTAGTTTGTTTATCTAACTAACTTGTTTACTCATATGGTCCTAAGACTAACCTTTTTCTACTGTAGGTGCTTAACTGCTTCCTACTGGGGTGATTGGCAAATGGTGTTTGCTTTAGGCCTCACAACCTGGCCTTTAATCTTTACCCTCTAGTGGTGTTAACTCAAAGCTCTTGTCATTTAATGTGTGCTGAATAAAGGCCAAGAAGGCCAAGAAGTCAGGGTCAGCTGTTGATAACTCCTTTAGGTGAATGGCCCAGACACCCCAGCCTGCTCTTTCACTGTATTCTGTGTTTGAGTGAATTTATTCATCCATTATTGAGTCAAGGTCTGCAGGACAGATCCCTACAACTTTGGGTATTTGTTTCTGCTTTGGCTTTCAGTCTGGATCTGCGATTTGAGTACTCCTTTCTCAGCAATAAGCTCCCAGAGAGCCTTGAAGACCCTCACGTGGGTCCCAGGCTCATTGGTGCAGGCTTATCCAGCAAGGAAATGAGACCAGGAGAAGAGGGAAGGCTAGGACATTTTAATTGTGGTAGTTGAATCTTAGCATCTGGCTTAAAGGCCCAGTTTGACTTTGTTTGAACTCTGATGGTAAGCTAGAGGGGCTGCAAATTCTGGGAAGCAATAGAGGAGGTAGGATCAGATGGTGAAATTTTGTTTCTTAATTGGAATCAGGAGAACAGTCAAGGGAATTGGCTTCTGCTTGATAGACTGTTCTAGGGGCTCTCTGTTCTCTGGCAGGGCTGAGAGTAGGGTGAGGCAAGCGAGGTGCCTGGGGCCAGCATTGCAGAGCGTATTCACTCTCAGGTTCCTTCCTGTAGTCCCCTGAGAGTGACTGCCTCCTTAAATTTTGTGCCTTAGGCACCTCCTAGCTTCACCCTGCCCTGGCTCTGCCTTCTGGTGCTACATTGTTGCTAATGAACTATTTTTATTTAAAAAAATTCTTTAAAAATTTTTTCAGGGGCCATGCTAATCTTCTCTGTATGGTTCCAATTTTAGCAGATGTGCTGCTGAAGTAAGCACAAACTATTTTTATTTTTATCTAGAAAGATGTGTTATGTTCACAGTAAACCAGTCATAAGGGCACACAGTGGAAAAAGTCTCCCTCCCTTTAGGCTTTAGGCTTTTTCTGGTGAGGAACCACTCTGACCAGGGGCTTTTGCATCCTTCCAGCTGGTCTGTTGGAATGGACTCTGCAGGGACTTCCACAAGCAGCTACCTTCATTCAAGGTTAGCACATAGTCGTTGCATTTCCACTGTGTGTAATATTTACCTGTGTGCAGAGAGGACCAAACATATAGGACATGTATGGCAGGATAGAGGGAAGGAGAAGGAGCAGAAGTGAGACCCAGTGCCTGTTAGTGGGTCTGAGGAGTCTATCAGCTTCTCTTCCCCTTCTTAGAGCTGCAAACAAGAAGCACAGTTAGCACTGCCAGGATATTGTCAGACGATCTCTTTTTCTATGTGTATTTCCATCTTTTTGTGTCTCTTTTTGTCCCCTTCTCTCTGTCTCTGCCTCCTTGTCTCTCTCTCACCCCCCTGATTCTGTCTTCTATTTTCTTGTCTTCCTTTTTTTGTTGTTGTTTTTTTTAGAGGCAAGTTCTCACTCTGTAGCCCTGACTGGAGTGCAGTGACTATTCAGAGATGCTATTAAAGTGCACTGTAGGCCCGGACTCTGGGCTCAGCAGTTCTTCCACCTCAGCCTCCCATGCAGTTGGGACTCCAGGTGTGCACCGCGGCCCCCACCCTGTCAGTCTTTCTGTTCAACCTGCATGCCCTCTCACTTCTGCTTCTTTTTGTGGTCCCACTTCCTTCCTCTGCTTACTTATAGTTTCTGTCCCTTTGTTACTAAGGGCTTGTTTGTGACTTTGACTTGCTGTAGCCCCTGACCCTTCTTTCCATTACTGTTAGATTCAGTTTCTTGGTATTCCAACTCTTTGTTTCTGGGAGAGGCAATATAACAGGATCAACTTGGGTCAGTCTGGCTCCATCAACCATGATAGGGAAGGGGAAACAATTCCCAGGAAGGAGTTAGGGAGGTACCTTAAAACATGGCTACTGTACTGTAGAGGGGTCTATGGATTACTGTTAACTAGGTAATCTTTATGTTAACTAGGTAACCTTTATGTTAGCTGATCGAGGCTTAACCCCATACAGGTAGCTTTGATCATCAGGGTAGGTTTCCGGGAAGACGTGTCAGCAGCATGCATTCCTTTGGGCTTCTTCTTCCCTCCCATTTGACCACTGTCTCCCTACTCCAACATCATGATTGACTAGTAAGCATCTGTGTTATTTGCCAGTGTATTCAGTGAAAGCTCTTTCAAGCCATTGAGCCTGCCACCTGCCCGCTGTGTTCATTTTCACAATCTGGCTGTAGGCACTCCATTTGAGTGGAAGAATATCCAACTTTCTGACAACTTGCCTTGCCCCAGGGAATTGGAAGTTAGAGTGAAAATCTTACCACCTTGGTTCCAACCAGGGTTTATTAGTGTCCCTCTTTGCTTGGTGATGAGCTTACAATATAGCTAGGTGCAGTGGCTCATGCCCATAATCCTAGTACTTTGGGAGGCTGAGTCAGGAGGATCGCTTGAGCCCAGGAGTTCCAGACCAGCCTGGGCAATATAGGGAGACCCCTGTCTCTACAAAATAATTTTTAAAAAATTAGCTGGGTGTGGTGGTGTGCACCTGTGGTCCCAGCTAATAGGAGGCCAAGGTAGGAGGATCACTTGAGCCCTGGAGATCGAGCATGATTGTGCCACTGTACTCCAGCCTGGGTGACAGAGGAAGACCCTATCTCAAAGAAAAGGAAAAAAAAGAAAACGAAGGAAGGAAGGAAAGAAAAGAAAAGAAAATGATATATTGCTGTTGCTTTCTGAGAATTTGTGATCTTGGGAGAAGCATGACCCAGTCATCTGAGGGGAGAGACTTGAGACCAGTGTCTCCATGACAATAGCATAGACACTAAGCTGTGGTAAGAAGCAGGAATGCCATGTGGTTCAGAAAGAGAAAGAGCTAGAGAAGGTTTTACAGAGGAAGAGGAAGCAGGGGCTGAACTAGACCTTGAAAATGGGAGTTGTTGTTGGCTATGGCAGGAAGAGGAGGGGAGTACATTTCTTTTATGTGTATGTCTGGTATGAATAAAAGGGAGAGTCTGGCTGAAGGAGAGAGTGCAAAATGGGTAGGAGTAAGTGGAGTTGGCTTAGAGGATGGGACCGAAAGATTCTGTGATAAGATTTGAGGTGCACATAAAAGTTCTATTTTTGGATGCTAGAGGCAGTACTTACATTTGTCACCGTGTTCCTTCCTACTGGATATTGTTCTTATGTCCTCCCCATGGATGAGAGCAGTCATTGTTTAGCAGGAGCAAGGTGCTGGGGCTCTCAGCACAGGGCCCAGATGTCACTGAGGTGTGTCAGGGGCTAGAATTTAAGGCCACATGAGCCTAGGAAATGCTCAAGTGGGTGAACTTCTCCATGGACTCATTGAGAATTGGGACGTATGGGTAGGAATGAGGGTGGCAGCAATCAGTGGACTTGGGAATATGAACTTAGAAATGGTAGTTAGCTTCTCTCAGCCTTGGTTTCCTCATCTATAAAATGAGAATAGGAATATGTGTATTTTGTGGTCGTGAGAATTGATGGAGATGTGTATGTGAAGTTGTCAGGCATAGAACAGACTTTTTCTTTTTTCTTTCTTTCTTATTTTTTTATTATATATTTTTATTTCTTTATATAAAATTTTTTTTTAAATTTTTTAGTCTAAAGATGGGGTTTCACCATGTTGGTCAGGCAGGTCTTGAACTCCTGCCCTCAGGTGATCTGCCTGCCTTGGCATCCAAAGTGCTTGGATTACAGGCATTCTTATTATTTTTTTTTTGAGACAGGGTCTTACTCTGTCATCCAGGCTGGAGTGCACGGCTCACTGCAGCCTCAACCTCCTAGGCTCAAGAGACCCTCCCACCTCAGCCTTCTGAGTAGCTGAGACTACAGGTGTGCACCACCATGCCCAGCTAATTTTTGTACTTTTTCTAGTGGCAGGATTTCTCCGTGTTGCCCAGGCTTGGGTCTCGAGCTCCTGGGCTCGAGTGGTCCATCTGCCTCAGTTTCCCAAAGTGCTGGGATTACAGGTCTGAGCCACTGCACCTGGCCTCTTTTTTACACTTACATGCAAAACACTCTCTCTCTAATTTTTTATGTAACCTGCCATCTGCATTCAAATTTACCTCACTGATGAGTTTCTTTTGGCCGTGGAGAGGTTTTGTGTCTCTTGTGGTTTGGAACGTTGGGAGCCTGGGTGGGAAAGAGTGGGTGAAGTTACCTATCTCTAGGCCTGGAGGGGATTTCCAGAAATGGTGCCGGCCATCAGGATGTATAAATATGTGTTCATGCATGCCTTTGTATTTTTGAACGTTAGCAGTGATGGGACGTGCATGTGTGCTGTCAGCTGGGGCAGGTGCAGGTTGTCCCCTTGCTTGCCAGTTTACCTTGTTCTGACTGGTCCATTGGCCCCTTTGCCTTAGACAGAAAGTGCAGAAAGTGGTGCTTTCTGTAAAGAGGTGGGGCCCCTCAACTCAAGCCTGCCAGTGACTTTGTGGTTTTCCTTCTAGGTCTGCTGACATTTGTGAACTGTGCCTATGTCAAGTGGGGCACACGTGTGCAGGATGCGTTCACTTACGCCAAGGTCCTAGCGCTCATTGCCATCATTGTCATGGGCCTTGTTAAACTGTGCCAGGGTAAGTGGTGGGAACAGGGGTACCACCAAAAGTTCCTCTGGATTCCCTGAGGAGGACATGGGTACTCTGTTAGCTTCATTGCTTAGCTGATTCTATGTACATGCTAGCATGTGTCAGTGAGTGCAAGAGACGGGAGTAGATTTCTTTCTGGGCTTCTTGGGCCAGGCTGGTTTGGCCAAGTGGACATGAGTCAGCCTCTCCCTCAAGGCTGCTTTCCTTTTGTGGAGGCTGGGAGCATTGCAGGAAGCCAGCCAAGGGCCTAGGAGCTCCTGCAGCTTGGGTCATGATTGGTCATAAAAGTAATCTGTGGGGATAGAGTGGCTCTTATTTGTGGTCTGTGACTGCCAAGCTGCAAGTAGGAAGACTGGGCCCTCCTTGAGACAGCTAGCAGGGAGTGTGGAGCAGGAGGTAGGGTATGGAAATGGGTGGTTAGTTTGCAGCCTTTACTTTCCATCTGGACTTGTATTCAACATTCCCCCCACTCCAAAGTCAGCTTTCAGAAAAATATTAAAATATTGTGAAATTGGCAGTGTCTTTCCTGCATGTTGGCTTTAGAAAGCTTTTTGTTCCTGGATCAGAGAGGACTGGCAGTAAGGGTAATAGGCCTACCAATATGTCATGAGCCCTAGAGATGTCTTGAGGTGTCTTTAGCCAAAGCTACCTCAGTCATTTCATCAGTCCCTAAATGTGGCCGTGTACAATCACCTGGGGAATTGAGACCCTAATCTCAAATCTGTTGGATCATATTCTAGTTGGTTTGGAGTCGAAAAATCTGGGCTTTTAAGAATTGCCCTTGGCCAAGCACGGTGGCTCACGCCTGTAATCCCAGCACTTTGGGAGGCTGAGGCAGGTAGATCACGAGGTCAGGAGTTCAAGACCAGCCTCGTCTCTACTAAAAATACAAAAATTAGCTGGGCGTGGTGGTGGGCGCCTGTAATCCCAGCTACTTGGGAGACTGAGGCAGGAGAATCACTTGAACTCTGGTGGTGGAGGTTGCAGTGAGTGGAGATGGTGTCACTACACTCCAGCCTGGGCATTAAGAGTGAAACTCCATCTCAAAAAAAATAAATAAAGAAAAGAAAAGAAAAGAAAAATAGAATTGCCCTAGTTGATTCTCAGACTGCTGGTTTAGCCCCTGTGTGTACTTATATCAAGTTAGTAGAGCTAACCACGTGGATGTTCCCAGAGGCTCGGGAGAATCTTCGGGTCAAATTGGGTTTTGAGTAATCCTCCCCTGGAGATCTGTTCCTTAGGGAATCACTGCTGCATATGAGGATGGAAACCCCTGAGGTCAGGGGGTCTCTATTTTCCCTTCTCTTGCTGCATAGCCAGCTCTTTTTACCACATGAGAGCTGGGTCTAGGCTTTCTTCAGTGTGTGACAATGGGGTTCCTTAGAAGTCTGGGTCTTGTTAAAGACCCCAGTGTGTCCACAAGGTCTCTGTCCTGGGTAGCTGGGTGCTGTCCCCTGGCCTTTTAGGTGTGCAGTCTCTGAGGAGAATGACAGGTATCTGGGCCTGGGCTGGCTCCCCAAAGGGTGGGGGTGGCCCAGGCCTAGTGAAAGATAAAGTTCCTCTATAGCATGTAATCTCCCCCATGCAACCACAGCCACTGGAAGTAGAGCAGCAGGGAGTCCATCCCACAAGGTCGATAAACCCATTTGACCAAATTGTGCAGTAGTCTGGCCCAAGAGAGGTACTTCATAGGAAGGTCTAATTTTCAATGAAAAACGACTCCTTCATGTGAAACGCTGTTCTTTATAAAAATAGGTAGAAGAGCTGGGGCTTGCTGTGAGATCACTTGCAGGAAATGGAAATTCTTTAAGGTTTTGGAAGAAGTATTGTCATATCAGAGGGCGGCAAGGAATGTCTTTGGTTTTTTATTGTCTAGTTTTTTAAAGCAATGTGAACTTTTCTGAGGAAGTGGGTGGGGTGGTAAAGTGCAGGGAGCTAGTGGTTGTTGATCTTTTGGTGTTAAATTATGTTTTTTTTTCTTTCCCCTGCCTTCTTTTCTTCTTTTCTTGTTCCTCCTCATCCCTCCTTTTTTTCATCTTCCCTTCTTCTTTCCTATTTTCCTTTTGTACCTTTCTCTTACACCTCCCACCTCCTCCTCCTTTCTCCTTTGACCTGTTCCTTCTGCCTGAACCCCGTACCTGCCTTTGCCCCCATAGGACACTCTGAGCACTTTCAGGATGCCTTTGAGGGTTCCTCCTGGGACATGGGAAACCTCTCTCTTGCCCTCTACTCTGCCCTCTTCTCTTACTCAGGTTGGGACACCCTTAATTTTGTAACAGAAGAAATCAAAAACCCAGAAAGGTAAAGGCCGGATCACACTCTCACTCCCCAGCTCAGCTGGAACTCTTGCTGATAGTGGGTGTGCCTGCCCTCATCCTTCTCCTTCTCCCTCCATCTCTCTTCCCCCTTCTCCCTAGTCCACCTTCTCCAGTTAGTAGGGGCTGAGGGCTAGAATGGGAGTGAGTGAAGGTGGGAAAGCCCCTCGGTTCCCTGTCCTCATGTTCACACTGGAGGATACACAGGGTCCTTCCTAGAGGAGAGGCCCTTCAGTGGGGAGGAGCAGGCCCAGCTGGGGCTAAGGGATTAGGACCTTGCACTCTGCTGCTGATGTTATAGCCCACAGAACCAAAACTTACTCTGGCCAGCTGGATCCCCAACTTGGCCTCTGGTCCCCAGAGTACACTGTCCCTCTGAGATCATAGATGCAGGAGGATTATGAAATGCAGTGGGACCCATTGGCCCTACTGTGGCAGAGATCAAATATTGATCATGAGCTATCTTCACAGAGAAAGTTCTCTGTCTTTCTCAGTAAAAAGAGCTCAGGGTGAAGGGGAAGGTGAGCCTGCCTCAAAGACTTGGAGGCCAGTGAATTGTTAAATGTTAGGACAGTCCCAGTGGAAACTTGATAAATTTTGTGCCCAAGGAGAGGTTGGTTCTAGATAGTCCTTTCTCACTTGTCCTGACAGAAATTTGCCCTTGGCCATTGGGATATCTATGCCAATTGTGACGCTCATCTACATCCTGACCAATGTGGCCTATTACACAGTGCTGAACATTTCAGATGTCCTTAGCAGTGATGCCGTGGCTGTGGTGAGTCTCTTTGGATCCCCATTTGTTCATCATCTCATGATATGCAGTCACCCTGCACAGTTCAGTCTCTCTTCCTGCGACCTCCTCAGCTCTACAGGATCAGGTCACGAGTCTAAGCCAGAGGGTGGGTGGGCTGCTTAGCAGAGATTGCATTTGTTCCAAGGTCACAGATGCAGGAGGATTATGAAACCCTGTCCTGTTTAAGTGCTTCTTCTGTGCCCTGCCCACAGACATTTGCTGACCAGACATTTGGCATGTTCAGCTGGATCATCCCCATTGCTGTTGCCCTATCCTGTTTTGGGGGCCTCAATGCATCGATCTTTGCTTCATCAAGGTACCGTGCCTCTGTGTCACTGATAATAGATCACAATATTTCATTCTCTGGGGCTTAGGCATAAGAGCTCCTTTTTTCCCTCCTTCTTCTCATGGGCGTATAGGGGTGTGTGTGTGTGTGTGTGTGTGTGTGTGTGCGTGCATGCACGCTGAGGCATAAGAGCTCCTTTTTGCCCTCCTTCTCGTACACATACAGGTGTGTGTGTTTGTGTGTGTTTGCATATACTTGCCTTTGTTCAAGTAGCACATTTATATGCTGGTAGCTCATGTTTCTGTCTGAGAAAAGGGCAAATTGTATGCTGATAGCTCATGTTTATGTGCTGGCAGCTCATGTTTACATATTGGTAGCTCATGTTTCCATCTGAGATGAGAACAGATTGATAAGAGGTATAGGGGAGAAAGGCAATAGCTTGGAGGGGTGATTCCAGCAGGGACTAGATTCTAGGCTCCTTGTGGGTTATGCTGTAGCTCCAGGATTCATTCCTTCAGTAAATAGTAACAGCACTTGCTGTGTATCAAGTATTGGTACTATGTACAGAAAGACTTTCCCCCTCACTTCACAGAAAATGCCAAGGCCGTCAGGTTGCCTGATCTCCTTTCTGTGCAGACTTATCATTAAGCACGCTGATCCTTCCTATTGTTGCAGAGGAAGAAGCAGGTGTGCCTCTACTGGGAGTATCTGCTACCTGGGCTCAGGGTTCTAGCATTTCTCTTCTTTAGCAGTTTGCTCCATCAGTTGGCCCTTCTCTTTGGCAGGTGCTTTCTTGGAGCCAGCTCTCCATGAGCTTCTCTCCTCTCCACTCAGGAGAGTCACAAAATAGCTTTTCCCATCTACCCTCTTCCCACTTACTAGATGCACTTCTTTTTATTTATTTATTTATTTATTTTTTGAGATGGAGTTTCGCTCTTGTTACCCAGGCTGGAGTGCAATGGCGCAATCTCGGCTCACCGCAACCTCCGCCTCCTGGGTTCAGGCAATTCTCCTGCCTCAGCCTCCTGAGTAGCTGGGATTGCAGGCACACGTCACCATGCCCAGCTAATTTTTTTGTATTTTTAGTAGAGACGGGGTTTCACCATGTTGACCAGGATGGTCTCGATCTCTTGACCTCATGATCCACCCGCCTCGGCCTCCCAAAGTGCTGGGATTACAGGCATGAGCCACGCACCCGGCTCTTCTTTTTATTTTTAAATTAATTCTTTTTAGAGATTGGGTCTCACTATGTTGCCTAGGCTGGTCTCAAACTCCTGGCCTCAAATGATCTCCCACCTTAGCCTCCTGAGTAGCTGGGATTAAAGGCATGCACCACC
Organism: Callithrix jacchus; assembly: GCF_049354715.1. Classification (NCBI taxonomy): domain Eukaryota; kingdom Metazoa; phylum Chordata; class Mammalia; order Primates; family Cebidae; genus Callithrix; species Callithrix jacchus. The sequence goes on from NC_133521.1 coordinate 25,845,040, forward strand.
ATGCCTGGCCCTGGATGCACCTGTGAGACAGCAGTCTGCACTTCACCTTTCATTCATTTTCCCATCTGTTACAGTTTGGCTTCTATTCTCTGAAAAATATTCTTGTTAAGACTATCTCTTTCTTAGCCTGTCTTTAGTCTTCATCCTATTGGACCTTTGAAGCAAGTGATGCTGATCACTTTCCAAGTCTGAAACGATTCCTATGGCTTCTGTGACATAAGATACCTAAGAAAGTTTCTTTCCTGATTTCTCTTCTACTCACCCTATAACTGGTATTGTCCCCAGGGCTAGGGGTATAATAGTCATCCAATAAATATTTGCCACAGGAACACATAGAAGAATGAAAAATAAAAGAAATAGTTTTGTCCCATTCATTCTTTTTACTGGTTTTCACACGCCAGTGCAGGTATTGTGCCTCCTGGGGCAACCAAAGAATTAGAGAAGTCAAGACCTTATAAAAGAACATAGTGTCGCTGGGCACGGTGGCTCATGCCTGTAATTCCAGCATCTTGGGAGGCCAAGGCAGGAGGATCACCTGAGGACAGGAGTTCGAAACCAGCCTGGCCAGTATGATGAAACCCCGTTTCTATTAAAAATACAAAAAAATTTAGCTAGGTGTGGTGTCATATGCTTGTAGTCCCAGCCACTTGGGAGGCTGAGACAAGAGAATTGTTTGAACCCAGGAGGCGGAGGTTGCAGTGAGCTGAGATTGTGCCACTGCACTCCAGCCTGGGTGACAGAGCAAGACTCTGTCTCAAAAAGAAAAAAGTCGTGTCATCTTCCCTCTGCTCAGCCTAGTTGTGATAGACTTCTTGTCTAGCCTTTGGTCTCCAGAATCTGATGTCAGATCCTGTCAAGCCCTTACCTTAAAGCCACAGCTAGCTCTCAGTGTTTGTTCAGACTCCACAGCATGGCCTTGTATGCAGGTTCTTCCCAGCACCCTCTTCTCATACAGCTTGTCCTGGTGCTCTAGGCATTTTACATCAACCTCCAATGAGGCCATGCTCTTTCATGCCTCCACACAGTTTGCCTCTGTGCATGCTTATTTTTCTCCATCTACTGACTTGCTTCTGGCAACTCTTCTTTGCATCTCTTCTCTTACAAAGCATTTTGGTCCCCCAACCTGCTCTCAAGCCTAGCAAGTGAGTGCCATGCACTCCCAAGATGATGCTGACCACACTGGGTGGGAGGTCATTTCTGTGCCAGTCTTTTTCCCAGTTGGTAAAGCTCTTTAGGTGTAGAAAGGAAGCCTGGGTTGTCTCTTTGACCCTCAGTCTTGCCCTGGCCTATCATACACCAGTTCAGGGAAGATATATGGAGGGCATGAATGGAAATCTAGCTGTCCTTTAAAAGCCATTATGTTAGCTATGAATCCGTGGCATGGATTGGGTGAATCTGTTAGTGGGTCACAGCAGGATGGGGCATCTGTTGGATGTTGGTGAGGCATCTGTGGTTGAGAGAAGATGTCTGGGTGATGGTGGGTTCCATAGCTGACGGTTTGGGTAGTCAGTGGATAATGGTGGGTGGGGCATGTGGGTAGTGGTGAGGTGCCTGGGGATGAAGAGGAAGGGAAAGTCTGGGAAAGTGGGTAGCAGGGAGGTTGGACTGGTGATACACTAAGGATCTGGGATGTTCCTGGGAGGCTGCATCCTGCTTTCCTTGGGGGCGCTAAGCCAAGTTTGTCCACATGAGGAGTGTGGCCGTATAGCTGAGTAAAAGGATCTGCTGACACATTTCTCTTCCTTCTAGGTTGTTCTTCGTGGGCTCCCGTGAGGGCCACCTCCCGGACCTTCTGTCCATGATCCACATTGAACGTTTTACACCTATCCCTGCTTTATTGTTCAATGTAAGCTTTGCTGGGGACCACGGGGCTCAGGCAGATCTGTGCATTGCTCCTTCTGATTTGTGCTAAGTTGTTATGTAAGAGGGATTCTAAGAAAGGCCTTACTCTTAAGATTTGAAGAACAGTTCATTTTTTGTTGTCATTTAGTTCTTTTATGGTTTTAAGTGTAAATTTTGGATTTATCTGGAATTTATATTATAGCATAGTATTGAGGGAGATGGGGATTAACTTTTTCTCAAATGGCAGCCAGGTATACCCAATATCATTTATTGAGTAATCAATTTTTCCATAGTTTTCAAACTTTTATCATAGAAAAGTAATAATAGCTAATTTTTTAGGGTGCTCAATATGTGCCAATTATAATTGTATGCTCCTTAAATGTATAATCTCAGCTAATCCTCCCCATCAGCACCAAGCCTCCTTAGTTTAGCTTTATACTGACTATCTGATAACTAAAGAGGGACCAAAGGTACTTCGTTAGTCCTCCCACCCTTGGAATTTTCCCAGCAATTCTCACATTTGTTTGTTTTGATGCACTTTTCTATCATTTCATCAAAATAACAGAAAAATCCTCTTAATATTTTGATAGGGCCAGCATTGAATTATAAATTTAAGAGGTTATCTAACTACAGGCATGTACTACCAAAGCTGGCTAATTTATTTTTTGTACAGATGAGGTCTCACTATGTTGCCCAGGCTTGGTCTTGAGCTCCTGGGCTCCAGTGAGCTGCTACTTTGGTCTCCCAAAGTTCTGAGATTATAGGCACTAGCCACCATGCCCAGGCTTCTCTTCTTAATATAGGGTCCTCCCTTATCTCCACAGAAGGGGCTCTTCTTGTTTTAAATCCTTTGTTGATAATTTTAATGAAGAGATTATTGAAATTTAAACACATTTGACCTTGTCCCAGGACTCTAGGCCCTGATCCTTGTCTTCTAGGATTCTTTTGTTCCAGAGGCTAATTCTGTCATATATCTGAATGGATCTATTTTGCTAGTTTTCAGGTTCAACACCTGACTTTAGAGGCCTCAAACGCTGTAATTTCTTCCTCTGTCTCAAAATTCTCCCTTGGGGAAAGAGTACAGCCTTATTTATCGACATTATTTAGGCCAGAAGGATATGGATCCATTTTGCTAGTTAGTATTTCTCAGGCCCCAGGACAGTGAGATGGTTCTGAAGGTGTTTGCCCCACTTGTATGCCAGGAGTTGGGACCCAGGTCTGAGCCCTCTCTAGGACACAGTATGATCCATGTTAAGGTTGGTGCACTGAAGAGGGCCTCAACGCCTGCTTTTCTACAGTGCTTGCAACAAGGGGGAGGCATTATGTGGAGGAAGGGCTGCAACAGAAGAGGAAAGATGCTACCTTGAGGGTTAATGTACCTCAAGGTCCATCAAGGAATGGACTTATCTGATGCCAAGGGGTCAATAAAAAGAGCCAAAGGTAATCTGGTGAAGTGGCATCAGATTTAGCACTGACTGCTCGGTGGGGAAGTCTCCTGGGGGCACAAGTGGTGATGATGCTCCCTGCCTCCTGACCCCTTTCCTCTGCAGTGTACCATGACACTCATCTACCTCATCGTGGAGGATGTTTTCCAGCTCATCAACTACTTCAGCTTCAGCTACTGGTTCTTCGTGGGCCTGTCTGTTGTTGGACAGCTGTACCTTCGCTGGAAGGAGCCTGAGCGGCCCCGGCCTCTCAAGGTCAGCAGCTCTGGGCAGACTAGGAGGGGTGGGCCATCTCCCTAAGGTGCCTTCTTGCCTATGACTTGTTTCCTCTTCTCATGTTACTTAGTATCTCACCTCCTCTATTTCAGCTGAGCCTGTTTTTCCCCATCGTGTTCTGCATATGCTCCGTATTTCTGGTGATAGTGCCCCTCTTCAGTGACACCATTAATTCCCTCATCGGCATTGGGATTGCCCTTTCAGGAGTCCCTTTCTACTTCCTGGGTGTTTACCTGCCAGAGTCCCGGAGGCCACTGTTTATTCGGAATGTCCTGGGTGAGCCTCTCTTTGCCACTTTACTAACTGGCGGCTGTGTGTACATGGGCATGCAAAGATGGGGGGTGGCTAACAGCTTTCCCATATCAGAATTTGCTGGAGGCCATGAGACTCAGCTGTCCATGACTTCCCTTTTGATTTTGACACAATCACTTCAGTTCTAATTTCAGTGTCCTATTTTGGGGCTAAAACATTACCTCCTGACAACACAAGTCACCTGGAAAGATGGGCCATGCATCAGACTCTGATTGGGCATGGGACAGAGGATGATGAGGCTTGTTGGGAGAGAGGGGCAAAACCTGGTACAGGCTACCTAAGGGGCAGGTGGGAGGGAGCATTAGATGTTACTAGTCAGCCTTATGTTCAGGTTGGGGCTGTAGCTAGATGTTTACTAAATCCTGTGCTTCTCTATTTTCATTTAGCTGCTATCACCAGAAGCACCCAGCAGCTTTGCTTTTGTGTCCTGACTGAGCTTGATGTAGCTGAAGAGGAAAAGGCTGAGAGGAAAACTGACTAGAGGTCAGAGGTAGCTCTCTGAGGGCCACCTATGGCCACAGCCACCAAAATCCTGAATACAAGACTCTGTGGGCTCAACTCTCCTGAATTAAAGGAGCCTTTTGACCCACATCATATAACTGGGCTCAGGGCCAGTGCTCGCTCTTATTGGTAAGCTATAGGAGGAGACTCAGGATCTGGTCCAACTTCAAGGTGGGGACTTCAGAGGGTGGGGGAAGATTGGGGAACAGGGGAATGGTCATTTAGTTTTACTCCAGATGGGTAGATGCAGCTCTTACAGATATTTACTTGGTAAGATGCAGTGGGGAAGAGGGAATGCTAGGTTGATAGGACTGGTGGCTTCTGAATTTGGTATTTGAGATTTGAAGTAGGAGTCCCTATAGAGGGGCTGCTTTACAGGAAGTTTTCCTCTGACCTGACTTTAAAGGCCTGAAATGCTACCATTTCTTCCTCTGGCTCAAAATTCTTCCCTGGGGAGAGAGTTATATTCCATTATTTATTGATATTTAGTCCAGAACACCAGTTCTAATGAAGCATGAGTGTCTTTTCATCTATAGGATGCAATAGGCTGATTATATTTAAAATTCAAAGCACCCAAAACTGAGTCCCTCTGCTCTCAGAAAGCACCACCTCTTTGTGGTGTTGGATCAGACTCTGACCACAATTTTATACCGGTTAGCACTATCTTCTATTGAGTCTTACCTGCAACAATGAACTTTAAAGATTTTTTTACTCATGTACCAGTTATACTTTAGTATATAAGTAGGTCACATTACAAGCACCTGGCTCAGGTCCAGCAAGGACAGATGAACAAATTCATGAGTCAGAAGTCTGTTAATACTGCTGTTTTTGAAGGATAATCCTTTATTTTACTTAAGACCTTGTGTCTTTGTTCTAGCTGATAGTAAATCTCTGGGTTTCTGTTACAAACTTTAAGAGGGCTGAAACTTAACAGAATTTAGGTGAATTCTTTCAGCTGTCAATGACTTGGAGAACATCTCATGGGCTCAAGTCATCAAATAACCTGTTCCCCTCTGTAAGGGCAGTGCGAGGGACTGCTGTGCAGACCCAAGCAAGCCCACCCTGGTGCTAGGTCATTTTTCTGAAAACCTCACATCAGGCTGCGTCCTCCTCTTCTGTCCCTGGCACCAGGCTTTGTTTACACTTGGAGCCGCCTTGGTGTGGGTCACCAGGACAGTGCACTCCTCTCCTGCCAGCCTCCCTTTCCCCAAGGTGTGGTGGGCTGCAGTCTCAGGAAGAGCTTGGTACTTGTGGGGACTTCTATTTTCTCCCTGTGGAGATCAGTGAAGACTGGGAGGAAAGCTGCTTCAACCTCAGTCTGGCTCCTCAGCAGGCTGCACAAGTGCAGGCAACTAATTCTGGTGCTCAGGCTGGGCTCTCCACCCAAGTCAGGCCTGCTCTGGCCTAATGGATCTTACTCTATGAGCAGTACAGCTGCAGTGGATTGTACAACTGTTTGGTGATGCTGCCAGACGCTGTCATCCGGGGCCCAGAAGAACCTGCTAGCTTGACACACCTCATGGGCTTCTTATCCTTAGGTTTTAGAATTGGTCAAAGTGAGGCAGTCTCCCTTTCTGACCATTCTTCTCCACCCAGTCAGATAAGGGAATAACCTTGGACATATATTTGCTCAATAAAGATTGAAGGAAGCATGGTCACAGTTGCCTTGGGTTCAGAGCATATTGCATATGTGAAGCATGGGGTGACATTCTTACTGTCATGGGTTCAGGATTTGTATGGCAAATTCCTGCCTGGCGACAGGGTGTCTTGTGCAAAGGCTGACTTGCCTAAACTCTAAGAACATGACTTCTGTCTGAGCCAAGCTGGCACCCATCCCGGGACTCCTTTGGAGCTAATCCTTTAAGTAAAGTGTGCCTGCCTTAAAAGATCCCTGACCCTGGCTTTAGCATTCTCCACCAGATAACCAGCTAATCCCAGGAATTTGCTGCCCCCCACAGGCTTCTAGGAAAAGCAAGGACCTTACACGCCAGGTGCCCTAGTACTTGCTTAGTGAGCCGTGTCATCCTCCTTTCATTTTTGGATGGTGACAGCATTCTCCCCCTGTGCTGTATACAGACTTCTCTCAGGATCCCCTTTTTGGGAGTGAAGCCAGAGACTCCCTACAGCACTCAAACTTCATGGTGGAATTAATTTCTGCCAGCTCTTTGTTGTCTGTCTCCTTAAATCCTTCTCCTGGTGTGCTTATCCCTTTTGCAGTGAGTACAGTTTATTAAGTTGCCGGCCCTTTAATGTTGGTAAAACTTAATGAGTACATAAACGGCAGTGAGCACATTATCATGCCACAGCGTTTTCTTTTTTCACCTGGTTGCTGTGAATGTAAGAATGGTTTTCAATCCTTTGTTTCTATGCCTACAGACAGAAGCAAGATGTCTAATATGAGACATACAAGTTGCTGCCTGTTATAATGTTGAATTACTCCTTTGTGCATACCTAGGATGTTTGTTTTAATGAGTTGCAATATATAGGGCCTGAGTACACAGAATTTAATCACTTTGGCAGGTTTAACAACTCTATGTAGGTAAGAACTAGTGTAGGTAAAGGCTTAGGAAATGGACATTAAGTCAAAGAATGATAGCAGGTAGGAGGGAGGAGATACTTAGGAAATCTTAAAAGAGGTGGCAAAAAGGTATCTCCCTGTGTAACTCACCTTCCCCCATGATAGTGAGTCAGAGACACTGTCACAGGCTAGGAGGGCACACCCCTAACTGACCCCTAACGTTGTTTCCTTAGACCTGTGCTGTCCCGCTACAACAGCTACTAGCCACATGTAGCTAATTACATTAAAATGAAATAATATTAAAAGCCCAGTTTCTCAGTTGCGCTAATCACATTTCAAGTGCTCAGCAGCCACCTGTGTCTGCTACTACACAGTGCGTATTGTCACTACAGATAGTTCTAGCTAGAATAAACACCAAGGCACTCAGTGAACGCAGCTGTGGTTTGGAAAGGCATAGGGACAGAGTTTGCTTAGAAGAGATACAGTTGTAACAAAATTGACCCTGTTGATAGTAGTTTGTGTTCCTGGTGAGTGCTGTGAAGAGTAAACATTACTCAGTGGAAAGCTGAGTTAGAAAAGTTCTTTGTTTTTCCTCTCTTAAGTCCTTAGTATCTATAATCAATGCTGAAACTTCTATCTCACTACCCCCTCTCCCTGTTTTAGATATTCAGATTTAAAAGGTTTTAAAATAATTACTTTCTTCCATTTTCAAAGCTAGCTTTTACTAAACACATGTATCACATTAGTACATATACTGTTTCTTGGCACCATTGCCAAAGAAAGTCAGTAATTTCACAACCATTATCAGAGTTTGGAAGCAGAGATAGTTGGTATATAAAATCTTCCACAGCTCAGACAGACTATTTTCTGCCCTAATGGCCATTACTATCCAGTCTGTATTGCTACAAGGGACCCACTGGTACCCCTCTTAGATGCTATCTATCCAAAGGAACAGGGTTTTCTTAGAGGCAGGCAGGCGGCCTGGTGGTATGGCAAGGCAGAACCTTACTGCTAATGAAATGGGAAACTCTCTTTCCCTTGTGGTTTCAGCACAGGAGAACCTGACCTGAATTCCAGGAAAATGCCTGGGCCAAGAAGCTAAAGAAACGTCCTTTTTATAACATTTTTTTTTCTTTCAAACTGTAGGGTTACTTTTGATTGAGGCAAAGGGGCCCTACTGTAAGTAGGAAAAGACTCACTCCCTTAACAAAAGTTTTCACTGTGTTGGGATGGTGCGGCCCAACATGCTTGATATGCTTTTCTTCCACATGTTAAGCTAGGAAACCTAAGAGGATGTCAGCAGGGCAGTTTACCCTGGACTCAGAGCCCTCACAGGCTTGTGGCAGAACCTCATGGACATCACAAGACCATCAGTCTGAATCCAGGTCATGGAGGTTGTCATAGCCGAACTCCTTCTGCACATCCAGAGGGTACTTGTGCCACATCTGCTGTCTGCTGCTGCCTCTTTCCTCCTCACTCAGGCTGTTGTAGTCAGCAGAGCCTGGAATGAGATCCCAGGAATGGAATCTAAATGTGATTTTCCTTGGCTACCGAAGGAGCCCCTTCTCTTCTCAGAAAGGTCTGTTCTTGTTCCCGATTGTAATACAAAATACTTGCTCAATAAAGAAAATAAAGACTATAGAATTTTTTTTTTAAAGCACTTACTTTCTTATCATCTAAACCAAGTCCCTTCATACTAGAGTATTTCATCGCTTCTCCCCTCAGTATAGGATTTTGTTGTTGTTGTAAGATTTGTAGTCGTATTGTAAATATTTTTGTACTTTCCCCTCTTAACCTATTATTGACCAACCTCCCCAATAGAATATTCAATTGTTTGATTAATTTCTGTTATCAGACACTAATATATTATTTTTGTTAGCCCTTTTCTCTCTTCTGACACAGGTATCACAGGAGCTGTGTTGTCAGGGCATCTTTCTTCTTCCCCCAGGTACTATGTCTTTCTTACAACAGTTGTACATGCAGCAGTTTTTTGAGAAGTTAGATAACTGATTTGTGAAAATGCTGGGCTTACTCCTACTGGCAAACCTCTGTCTTAATTGGTTTCTTGACTGGAGTAGGGAAGGAGACAATGAGCTACATATTGTACATAATCTCAACCACTAAAATTCATGCAGTACCATCTCATCTCGAGAGAGAATGAGGCTCAGTGAGGTGAAGTAACGGCCCAAGACCCACAGCAAAGTAATGACAAATACAGATTTGAACCCAGGCCTGATGGATTATTAGGATTATTACACCCCCAGGAGGCCCATGGGAAACACTGGTTTTTGGGCCTCCTATAGCATGCGTTGCGGTTGAGCTGTTGGAGCTCAATGGTAGAGAAGGAAAGGCAGTTAAGATGCACCTGTCAACCATGCCTGCACCTCAGTCTCAGATCTTACCAGTTCCTGCCTGTCCAAAGCTGACACTCACCTCTGGAATCCTCATCTCCATCACTGCTCTCCTCCTCTGGGTACTCATTGCGCCAGTTATTCTCACTGTTCTCGTCATCTTCATCTTCATAAATGTCCTCTGGTTCTTGATCATCATTCACCTACACATCTCGACACAAACATGAGTCCAAGTCAGAACCTCTAAGGTTATGCTCTGGGGGAAGCTGTAAGCATACCAGCTTGGAGAGATGTCATGTAAAAGTGCCAGGTGAAAAAACTGCTGAGGCAAAGCAAGAGTTAGTTTGACTCTGCTACACATGAGGCTATGAGGGAGATAACAGCCCCCTTTCACTCAGAGTCCAGCTCCAGAACGGCAGGACAGGCTGAATTCCATGAGAAGGGAACACAGGGAAAAGAGGAGTGATGGCTCTAAGCGACTCTTTCAAATTCCAAGGTCAAAACCAAAACCCAAGCATAAGAGGTACAGAAAGGCAGGAGGAAGGGCCATGCAATGGTCCAAGGTGGGTACCTGACTGCAAATCTGTGTCCTAATACAGGTGCAGGATACAGTGCTTCTCAATTTCAGTCTTAACATGATAATTAGGTGCCACCTTAACTTTTCTTGTTAATCATTTTAGAATTTAAGATAGGCCAGGTGTGGTGGCTCACACCCATAATCCCAGCACTTTGGGAGGCCAAGGTGGGCAGATCACTTGAGGTCAGAAGTTTGAGACCAGCCTGGCCAACATGGTAAAACCCTGTCTCTACTAAAAATACAAAAATTAGCCAGGCATGCTGGTGGGCACCTGTAATCCCAGCTACTTGGAAGGCTGATGCTGAACCCAGGAGGTGGGGGTTGCAGTGAGCCAAGATTGTGCCACTGCACTCTAGCCTAGGTGGCAGAGCAAGACTCTGTCTCAAAAAAAAAAAAAGAAAAAAAAAAGATAATGGTGTCAGCTAGGTGTGGTGGATCACAGTGGATCATGCCTGTAATCCTAGCATTTTGGGAGGCCAAGGTGGAGGATCACTTGGGTGTAGAGCGTGAACAACATAATGAGACCCTCTCTCTACAAAACAACAAAAATTAGGGCATCGTGGTGCATGCCTGTACTCTTGGCTGGCTACTTGGGAAGCTGAGATGGGAAGATAGCTTGAGCCTGGGAGAAAGAGGCTGTAGTGAGCTCAGCACCACTGCACTCCAGCTTGGGCGACAGAGCAAGACCTTGTCTCAGAAAATAAAATAACAGTGTCAGGACGTTAGCTTTCTTCACCCAAGGTTTTCTCTACTTCTGAGATATGAATTAAAAAATAGGTTTGCTGTCATTCACATCAATAATTTCTGGTTTTATCTTGTCTTGATCTTATCATAAGCCTCATACACGTAATTCCCCCCAAGAGTGGATAGCTATAAACAATAAAGATGTTGCAAACTTGTAAATGATTCATTAATGTAAAAATTATCAATCTAAGAATGATCTTTCCCCAAATTTCCCATGCTGTAAAGTCAGGTTCCTAGAAGGCATTTAGAATAAATTTTTCCTTTTAAGGAGGAAAAGAACTAAGGACAATGATGATCAGGAGTGGAGCCCAGGGAATAAAAGCATTCTGATTAGAGAAATCAGAGTTGAGGATGCCTCGTGCCCTCTCCTCATGGGCCCCCTTACCAGCTCCCACTCTTGGCTATAGGGCTGCACGGAGAGGATGTTCTCAATCCAGCCTGGAGTGGCCGTCTCCAAGTAGTAAATGTCATATACGTAGTCATGTTTTTGTTCTTCCTGGTGCCTGATTCCTGGTCCATCCTCAGACACAGTCAATCGCTCACGGATCAACTCTACAGAATTGCAGAGTATCACATCTGAGTCAGGTATCTGTAAAGAAATCACAGATTACACATGCATGACCCAAAACATCATGTTCCATGAGGAGGAACCTAAAAGTTGGGTGAAGGAAGACTCCCTACAGTTCTTAGGGTCTCGGTCTGTCGCCCAGGGCTAGAGTGCAGGGGTGCGATCCTGGCTCATTGCAATCTCTACCTCTCAGGTTCAAGCGATTCTCCTGCTTCAGCCTCCTGATTAGCTGGGACTACAGGTGTGTGCCACCACACCTGGCTAATTTTTTGTATTTTTAGTAGAGACGGGGTTTCATCTTCTTAGCCAGGATGGTCTTGATCTCCTGACTTCAAGTAATCCACCTGCCTGGGCCTCCCAAAGTGCTGGATTACAGGTGTGAGCCACTGAGCCCAGCTACAGTTCTATAATGTTGTGGTCAAAATTCTTATCTTTATGAGCTCCTAGTCTCTTAATTAATTACTAGAGAATCAAGAATCTCTGTGAAATTACGGTATAGTTCTTATTTTGAGATAGAAACCTACAAGATCGCCTCCCACTCTTTTGTGCTTGGCTCTCATGCCTATAATCCCAACGCTTTGGGAAGCCACAGTGGATTGCTTGAGCCCAGAAACTCAAGACCAGCCTGGGCAACATGGCAAAACCTCCGCCTCTACAAAGAAACACAAAAATTAGCTGAGTGTGGTGGTGTATGCCTGTAGTCCCAGGTACTCGGGAGGTTGAGGCTAAAGTGACCCGTGATCATGCCACTGTACTCCATCCTGGGTGAAAGAGAGAGACCTGTCTCAAAACAAAGAAAAAAAAAATTGGGGAAGATGGGCCTACCTAGAAGAGGGAAAAGACAGAAGATCTGGCTTGTCCTGACCCCAAACTCTAAGTCAGACCTGCTTCTATAGGTCCTTTGAGTTCCTTTGGTACTCTACAATGTTCTCTCTTTGGGGATCAGCAGGCTCACAGTAGCACCCCTATGAATGAACCTGAAATGGGTCTGTATTTTGTGCCGCCTCCTGTAGAAGCCAACAGGAATTTCCTGGTAACCTCTACCACTGCCCATCATTTGGCTTGCCATATACTGACATCCTTCTTTTAACTGCAGACTGGGAATGGGCTTACCTATAGTCCTACTACTGCAAAGAATAGTTTGAAATGCAATGCCCCAAAGTAGAAATGGCCCAGGTAAGATGTGCACCAGTGCTGACAGGCTGTGTTATCCAGGGGTCTTCTGACTTGGTGATCCACCCACCTTGACCTCCCAAAGTGCTGGGATTACAAGTGTGAGCCACCACGCCCAGCCCCACATTTTCAATCATACTACACATAGCATTTTGTCTTGTTAAACATATACATTTTCCCCTACAGCCAGTCATCAATTCTAAGGGTCCAGAAGTTATGTCAATCTCTTGGATATAATTTTTAATTGCCATGTATAGTGCTGCAATGAATGTGCCATTTCCTGCTTTGATACTGGGGATGAATGTAACTCATAAGGTTTTTGTGAGAATTAAATGAGTTAAATTAAAAGAAAATATAAAAAATACTTAGCACACTATTTGATGTAATTACTTAATCAACAGTAGCTTTTGTTAATATCATAGCTTAGCTTAGCTGTTTGCTTCTGCTGAATTATTTCCCTAGAATAAATCTTGGAGGTGGGCCTACGAGTTAAAAGGAATTGAAGTCCTTTCATTTTTAATTTCCTATTAAGTTTATTTAGTAAGGCCTGGGTGCCAGCTCACGCCTATAATCCCAGCACTTTGGGAGGCTGAGGTGGGCAGATCATGAGGTCAGGAGATCGAGAACATCCTGGCCATGGTGGAACCTTGTCTCTACTTAAACACAAAGAATTAGCCAGGCATGGTGGCACATGCCTGTAGTCCCAGCTACTCTGGAGACTGAGGGGGGAAATCGCTTAAACCCAGGAGATGGAGGTTGCAGTGAGCCGAGATCATGCTGCTGCACTCCAGCCTGGGTGACAAAGCAAGACTCCGTCTTTAAAAAAAAAATTTATTTAATAGGAATTTATTATTATTTATAATAATTATAAATTATTTATTAATAGGAATTTATTACATTTATTTTGCTTAAAATGTAAATTATGTCAGTTTAAGGAGGAATTCATTGTAACATGGCATAAATGCTATCATTTTAAAATTTCCTTAGACATTTTTAATTTTAAAATTTCTTTAGATTATTCATGGCTTTAGGTCCAAAGAATAATAAATTTATGTATTTAAAATATGGCCCCCACTCCCGTAAAGCCATGCTGTTTTCCAAAATGCTTGCCATCAATTTTATTCCTATTTTGTATGCTTTTAGTCATTGCCTTGTCAACAGTGCTACCAACTACTTTTTTCTTGCTAGTCTAGTATGCATAAAACCTCAAGCATGCTTTAAACTTAAATTCGTATTTTTTCCCTATAAGTACTCTGTGCAAACATTTTTGGTATGTTTAGAGTTGGTACTGCTTTACTGGAAAAATTTCTGTTTGTATCTGTCATCAGTTTATTTTCTAGTTTTCCTTATAAAATTAAATTAGCTATTTAATTTTTTTTTTTGAGATGGAGTTTTGCTCTTGTCGCCTAGGCTGGAGTGCAGTGGTATGATTTTGGCTCACTACAACTTCTGCCTCCCGGGTTCAAGCAATTCTCCTGCCTCAGCCTCCTGAGTAGCTGGGATTACAGGTGCCAACCACCACGCCCATCTAACTTTTGTATTTTTAGTAGAGACGGGGTTTCACCAAGTTGGTCAGGCTGGTCTCAAACTTCTGACCTCAAGTGATCCACCTGCCTTGGCCTCCCAAAGTGCTGGGATTACAGGTGTAAACCACTGTGCCCAGCCTGATGAACTATTTACTTGATTCAATTCCACTGATATACTTTATACATTTTATAAGTCATGAATTAGTCTGGAATGTTCTGGTGAAAAATGTGACTATGGACATCATACACAAATTGCTGCTATCCAATTACACTAGCACTGGCTGTGTACGATGACTCACACCTGTAATCCCAGCACTTTGGGAGGCTGAGGCAGGTGGATCTCCTGAGGTCAGGAGTTCAATACCAGCCTGGCCAACATGGTGAAACCCCATCTCTACTAAAAATACCAAATTAGGTGGGTGTAGTGATGTATGCCCGTAATCCTAGCTGAGGCATGAGAACCGCTGGAACTCAGGAGGCGGATATTGCAGTGAGCCGAGATCATGCCACTGCACTCCAGCCTGGGCAGAAAGGGTGAGACTCCATCTCAGAAAAAAACAAAAAACAAAACCCACAAAACAAAAACAACACACTAGCACCATTTGCTTGTTGCTTGTGGATTCATTTTGAATTATAATTGAATTTTTTTAAGTTTTAATTGAGATGAGTTCTATAAAAATGTTTACCAAGAGAGGGAACACTGGCTCATGCCTGTAATCCCAGCACTTTGGGAGGTTGAGGTGGGCAGATCACTTGAGGCCAGGAGTTCATAACCAGCCTAGCTGACATGGTGAAACCCCGTCTCTACTAAAAATGCAATAATTAGTTGGGTGTGGTGGCTCATGCCTATAATCCTAACTACTTGAGAGGCTAAGGCAGGACAATCTCTTGAACCCTGGAAGCAGAGGTTGCAGTGAGCTGAGATCATGCCACTGCACTCTAGCCTGGGCCACATGGTGAGACTTCCACTGAAAAAAAAAAAGCAGGGGGAGGGGGGACACCTTATGTTGAGAATTCTTTATTTTTTTAGAGACAGGTTTGTGCTCTGTTGCCCAAGCCAGAGGACAGTGACTTGATCACAGCTCACTGCAATCTCTAATTCCTGAGCTCAAGTGATCCTCCTGCCCCAACCTCCCCAGTAGCTAGGACTGCAAGCAGATGCCGCCATGCCCAGCTAATTTCCTTTTCCTTTTTGTAGTGACAAGGTCTTGCTTTGTTGCCCAGGCTGGTCTCAAGTAACCCTCCTGCCTCAGCCTCCCACTGGGATTACACAATTTATTTTCTTTCTTTCTGTCCTCTCTTTCTTTCATCTTTTTTTTTTTTTGGAGATAGGGTCTCACTCTATCGCCTAGGCTGAAATGCCACTGCGCACAGTCACGGCTCAATGTAGCGCTGACCTCCCCAGGCTCAGGTGATCCTCCCATCTGGGCCTCCCAACATGCTGGGATCACAGACATCAGCTACGATGCCCAGCCTCAGGCGAATTTTCTATTTTTATGGTTTTGGTGCATGCAGTAAAACTTTTTTAAAAAGTGAGTGCAAATGAATTTAGCAAATGTAATGTAGTAAAGAAAAGCACTGGATTAAATGTGAGAAGACTTGCAATGTAGACCTAAATCTACCTCAAACTTGATACGCTAACCAGGACGAGTCCTTTAACCTCTCTTTGATCAGTTTTCCTACTTGCTCTGTCTCTACTTTGCTCCAGTAATTCCCGTCTCAGTCAGGGTGAAAGGCAACGTCCTTACAGATACTTAGACAGTCTAGCAGGCCTCCTCCCTCAAATTCCTTACTGCTCTCCTCTAGCTCACTGGGCTCCGGGGGCACCTTGCAAGCAGCAGGGAAACTCGGCTTCAGGACCTCTTTACTTTCAGGTTCTCTGCCTATGAGTCCTCTCGGAATCTGCAAAGCCCTGCCATTCATCTGCAAGTCTTCACTCAAATGTTATTTTCTCAGTGACACTCTCACTGAAGTGATACCACTCTTCCTGCTTTGTCTCCCCGCCTCCTTACATCCCTTATCACCATCTGACACTGAATTGACTCGTTTACTGTTTCTCTCCACCTGCATGTTAGGTCCTCACTGCTGTATCCACAGAATCTAAAAAAAAAAAAAATACCTGGAACATAGTAGGAACGTAGTACACACGTTGGATGAATAGCCCAATGTGTAAAATGAAGCCGTCACGCCGGATGGATCATCCATCCCCTTAAGATGAAGCTGTGTGCTGCTATTGGGCCCAGTCTCCTGGCATTACGGTCCTGAGAATCCCAGCGGCCACCTTCAGGGGCGTACTCACTTTGCAGGAGGCCGCAGCGGCGGCTTCAGGTTCTCCCTCCTCGTGGACAAGGTCTAACAGCTGAAAGCCCGAGTCCCCGGAGACTTCTGGGTTCCCCGACGTGTACTCGGACTCCTGGCCGCTCGAGGTGGTCCTCGAGGATCGGCGGCTGGAGACCACCTGGTAGCGGCCTTCCTGCCGGATCTCCCGAGCCGAGGCGCGGAGATTGCGGCGGACACGTTGCTGGCTGTCCAGTGACGGGCGCAAAGCTGCCCGCAGGAGCGGCTGGACTGGCTCCTCCTAGGGGGTAACAGAGAAGGGAGGTCGGTATAAGCAGGGGTTCGTGATCGAGTCAGGGATCCGGTTTCGGCCCGGCTGCACCCTAAGATGCCCCACCAGCTGCACCACGCCGAATACCTGGGAGCATACAGTGGCCACCAACTGGAAGACATTATTCTCGGCTGCTCTCTCCAGACCCTGTGGCGTCTTCTGGGCCGCCGACTCGACCGCGTCGCTACGGAGGCGTTTACAGGCGAGCACAAGAGCCTCGGCAGGCTCCGCACTGCGCTTCCGCTTTACCCGGAGCACAGCCGTCCTGCCGGCCTCCATAGTGACTGCCGCGGAGCACTGTGGGAACGCGCGGGGTGCGATGGGATTGCCTTCCAGTTCCGCCTTGGGACCGGTGCCCCGCACAGTTCTCGCGCGTAGCCGAGGTCTCGCTTCGTGCGCTGGCCTTGGCAAAATGGTGATAGCAGCGGAGGCGAGCTGAGGAGTTTCCGCGGCGGGTGAGGCGCTGGGTGTGCTGGGAAGATGGAGTCGCTTTGGAGTTCGGGGTGCAGCCAGCATCATGTCATCAGCACCAGGGCTTCGGCAAAGGAGCCTGGCGTGGGCGTACTTGGACTCTAGGGACTTTTCTAGAGTCCGAGTGGGGAGAGTCGGAGCACCCTGACCTGCAGGGGAGCGAGGTTCCAAGCTGACCCCCGGCTCTGCAGTCCAGTCGGGTGCTTGCCGCTTGCGGGGCTGGGTCGCAGTACTTGTGACTGGCGCCGCTTCTCAGCTAGAGACCGCAGTAGCTCCAAGCATCGCACCCCCTAACTGGGCCACGGTTCTCTGACCGACCTGCTGATATCTTTCCCACTCACTGTGTTCTGAGTAACTGGAGAGGCGTGTATTCACTACACGCCAGCTGGAGTGGTCCTGTAAAAGCATACACCCAGTGTGGATATGGTTCTGCTTAAAACCCTTGAGTGGCTCCCACTGCTTTTAGAACAAAATCCGAACGCCTTTCGGAAGTGGACAAGGAAGGCCCAGCTTGATTGAGCAGAAGTTGCGATAGGAGATGAGGAGTGGGCTTCTGCAAAAGTGCTTCGGTCGCACAGGCTTTTGGCACATTTTGCTTATGCACCTATTCTTTCTACCTAAGGGGTTTCTCTTGGGAAAGTTGGGGTAAGGATTCGTGACGTGTAAAACCTCTTCCCCAGCTTTTATCCTGGTCTGTCTTGTAAGTCTCAAATGCTACCTTCCTCAGAGTTCTGTAACCTTGGTGTTCACTCTCTACAGCGCTCTGTGTATTTCTTGCATTCATGTAGTCTGTAATTTGTGTTACTCTGTCATTAGAGTCTAAGCTCTCTAGTTTGTGGTGGTGGCTCCAGTCCCTAATACAGTGCCTGGAACATAGACGGTATTTAATAAATTTAGTTATTTTTTTGAGACACACTCTCACTTTGCTGCCTAGGCTGAGTGCAGTGGTGTGATCAAGGCTCACTGCAGCCTTGACCTCCTGGGCTCAAGCGATCCTCTCACCTCGGCCTCCCGAGTAGCTGAGACTACAAGCACGCGCCACTACACTCGGCTAATTATTAATTTTAATATATGCTTACTTAATTTTAATATATGCGTGTGTGTGTGTGTGTGTGTGTGTGTATATATATATATATATATATATATATATATTTTTTTTTTTTTTTAAGACGGGCTCACTCTGTCACCCAGGCTGGAGTTTACTGGCGCCATCTGGGCTCACTGAAACCTCTGCCTTCCAGGCTCTAGTGATTCTCCTACCTCAGCCTCCTGAGTAGCTGGGAGTAACTGGTACTACAGGCACAGGTCATTTGGCCTAATTAATTTTTTTTTTTTTTTTTTTTGAGACGGAGTTTTGCTCTTGTTACCCAGGCTGGAGTGCAATGGCGCGATCTCGGCTCACCGCAACCTCCGCCTCCTGGGTTCAAGCAATTCTCCTGCCTCAGCCTCTTGAGTAGCTGGGATTACAGGCATGCGCCACCATGCCCAGCTAATTTTTTTATTTTTTGTAGAGAACGGGGTCTCGCTCTGTCGTGCAGGCTGGTCTGGAACGGTCAGACTGAAGAGATCTTGCACCTAGGCCTCCCAAAGTGCTGGGATCGCAGGTGTGAGCCACCACCCCCTAGCAAATACATTTTGAATGATTGAATGGACTATCTGCTCTGCAGTCTGACTAGTAATACAATTAGGGCTTGGCATGATGGTTTCTATTTCCTCCTTGTAAATGACCATGTGAGTTTGCAATTCTTGGAGAATGAGGAGGGGTTCAGAGAATATCCCCTGAATCTAGTGTAGGCTCCTTCTGGGAGAGGACAAATAATAATGGATGAAGGCATTTAGCCATATAAGGTGTGTAGTGCCCACCAGAAGAGGTTCATGCCTTCATAAAATTGTTAACACAAGACATAGTTCCAGGTTTGTTTGCTTTTTGTTTTGTTTGTTTTGAGACAGTCTTGCTCCATAGCCCAGGCTGGAGTGCAGTGGCATGATCTTGGCTCACTGCAACCTCCTCCTCCCAGGTTGAAGCGATTCTCCTGCCTCAGCCTCCCCAAGTAGCAGGGATTACAGGTTCGTGCCACCATGCCCCAGCTAATTTTTTGTATTTTTAGTAGAGACGGGGTTTCGCCATGTTGGCCAGGCTGGTCTTTGAACTCCTGGCCTCAGGTGATCCACCCGCCTCGGTCTCCCAAAGTGCTGGGATTACAGGCCTG
Source organism: Callithrix jacchus (assembly GCF_049354715.1). Lineage (NCBI taxonomy): Eukaryota > Metazoa > Chordata > Mammalia > Primates > Cebidae > Callithrix > Callithrix jacchus. The sequence goes on from NC_133521.1 coordinate 25,864,162, forward strand.
AGCCACCACCTAACCGGTTTCCAGGTTTTGAAAAGACACTGTTGTCCTGGTTTTAGACTCAGCAGCATCACAGACAAGAAAGGAATTCTATGGATTAAATTTTTTTTTTTAAAGATGGGGTTTCACTATGATGGCCAGGCTGGTCTTGAACTCCTGACCTCAGGTGATCCACCCACCTTGGCCTCCCAAAGTGCTAGGATTACAGGCGTGAGCCATAGTGCCTGGCCTAAAGTTTTTTTTACTGGTTTTTCTTTTTTTCCACTTCAGATAGGTAAAAGTTTGTGGGAGGCACATCTGACACAGGTGCGTGAACACCCTGTCATCACGCTTTTGAACTACAAAAGGATCACTCTTAACCTTTAAGTGACTTCAGAAGTAATTCCACCTGGACCACAGGATTAGTATTTCAGGACTCCACCATATGGATCCTATTGACATGTTTGACACCTGATTCAGTTTTCCTTCAGCCAAACTGATTGATTCAATGTGCATGATTATCCAAGTCTTTCTAATCAGATGAAATGCCTTCTCCCTCCACATACCCCGCTTCTCCTCCTGCCTCAGTCGAATCCACCTTTTAAGTCTTCCCTGAACATTCAGCCAGAAATGGCCATTTCTTTCTCCAGCATTTGTTGGACACAGTTTTCTAATGCACATTACAGATTCTGATAGTTCTAGACATTCTATCTGCCAAATAAGTGTTAGTACATGAGATAGAGTGGATTATAGCAGTGCTGTTAGGCTGCAGGTTGCCACCCATTGGTGGGTCCTGACCAGCAAGTAAAGGTGAAGCTGGGTACCGTGGTGCATGCTGATGTAGGAGGATTGCTTGAGTCTAGGAGTTCAAGGCTGTAGTTCAGTGGGATGATCATGCCTGTGAATAGCCACTGTGCTCCAGCCTGGACAGCAGGGAGATTCCATCTCTTAAAAACAGTGAAAATGAAATAGAGCGTATCAGAGGGCCTTGTTCATAGGAAATCAGTATGATTTTGTGGAACTTTTAGTTATATGCGTATATGCAGGTGTATGTATTGAGTCTGATTGTAAAGTATATTTCTTACTGGGGTTGTCAGAAAGTTTGAAAGCCATTAGACTAGGAGATAGGTATGCCGGGGTTTTAGAAGGAGAGTTTGACCTGGACAGATTGTCTACTTTGAACCAGGTCAGTGACCTGCCTGTGTTTGTTCAGGGAAGATTGTTTCTCATCTATTTGCTTTTTTTGTTTGTTTTTTGGACAGAGTCTTACTCCATCGCTCAGGATAGAGTGCGGTGGTGTGATCTCGGCTCACTGCAACCTTTGCCTCCCAGGTTCAAGCAATTCTCCTGCCTCAGCCTCCTGAGTAGCTGGGAATTCAGACGCGCGCCACCATGCCTAGCCAATTTTTGTATTTTTAGTAGAGACGGGGGTTTCACCTTATTGGCCAGGCTGGTCTTGGAACTCCTGACTTCAGGTGATGCGCCTGCCTTGGCCTCCCAAAGCTCTGGGATTGCAGGTGTGAGCCACCACACCCAGCCTGTTTCTCATCTATTTGTGTAAGAATTCCATGTTCATTTACTCTAGATAATTTCAAAAGAAAAAAACTCTGGCCAATAAAAAGCCATAGGAAAGTTTAGAGTAGGCATTCTTTCTAAGGTTTCCTGAGGATGCACCAGTGTTTAACAAGAAAGGAAGGGCAGTGTAGAACACCTATTGTTTTCTGAATGGTAAGGGGGTGGGTGTTGGGAGAGCCCACACCTGCAGAGGAGTGCCTTTAGACTTTGAGTGGTGGGTGGTGTTTCTCTGCTTCCCAGAAATAGATCTTTTGGGGAGACAGGCCATAGAAGATGTGAATCTGGTGACATTTTATTTATTTGAAGCAAAATTTTTTTTAGATGGAGAAAGGATTTTAAAAATTGTTCTTAAAATTTGAATAGATAAGAAGTAATCACTAAAAAAAAATGAAGCATAAAAAATGCTCATATTAGCTGGGTGTGGAGCACTCACTTGTAATCCCAGCTACAGGGGTGGCTGAGGCAGAAAGAATGTTTGAGCCCAGGAGTTTGAGTCCAGCCTGGGCAACATAACCAGACCCCATCTCTTTAAAAAAAAAAAAAGTAAAAAGAATGCTAATATGAACATACGTGTTTCCACCGCCCAATTTAAGAAAAAGAACAATACTTTTGAAGTCTACTGTGTACCTCTCCTTGATCCCATCTCTTTCCCTTGTCTCTTAGACATGAACTATCCTGATTCCCTACTATGCTTTTTAGTGTGATCTCTGAAGAATGTATTATTCCATTTTGCATAGCTATAAATTTTATAGAAATGGAATCATATTGCATATGTGGTGTGATTTGCTGTTTTTGCTCATCATTATATTCCAGGGATTATCCATTTTTAGGTTTACATGTGACTGCGATTTATTGTTTACATGAAAGTTTCCTGGTTTGACTTGCTTTATCTTCATATTTTTCCTTAAGCTAAGTGTTCAGTATGCTAAGGCAGTATGGGTGGCACTTCTTTACCACCATCCATCTCTTCTCCTCTTCCTAGCCTTGAGGGCTGTACCTAGATGAACCTGTGAGGTTCATTGGACCCTTTTGGAAGCACTGAGGCCTGCTGAAGTTTCCAGACCTCTGTACGAATCTGTTGCAGTTTTTTAATGTTATAGGCTGAATATAAAACTAAGTGACTCCTGCTGAAAACATTTAAATATTGATTAACAAATACTGTCAGTGGCTTTGAAATTTCTGTCAATTTCTTGATTTTTCCCCCCTTTTTGTCTCTCCTTCCCCTTCCACATTTCGGGGCATTATGTTGTTAATAGATTTTTTTTTAATATTTGTTTATTTATATACCTCCTGTTTCCTTCTGATGTTAATAGGTTTCTGACCATCAGACTTGTCCACAGGAACTGGTGAGGCTGCTTTTCTGTGCAAAAACTGGGAGCTGATGGGCATCATGAAGATCTTTTGTAGTCGGGCGAATCCGACCACAGGGTCCGTGGAGTGGGTGGAGGAGGATGAACACTACGATTACCACCAGGAGATTGCAAGGTACTGGGTTGGTTTACAGCAGGCTGCACTGGGGTGGGGCACTTGATCCCAAAGCAGATGCCTTGGGATCCAATCTGAGCATGGGCTGGGCTCTAACCCAGTGTTTATGATGAGGGCTGGGTGTTGGTCCTGAGCAAATCTGCTCAGCCAGGTAGGTATATGTGGCAGTTAGGCAAAGTCATGCCTGTTTGGAGCTTCAGACATTTTGTAGCAGCCTTAATAGAGCCTCAGCATCTGTTTAGTGGAGCAAAGGAAGCCCAAGTTGTAGTAGTGTTGATGAAGTTGAATCATTTACTTGCCTCACTGAAATGGTGACATGTTCATTATCATATGGTTAAGTTCTTTTGAATGAAAAGAATGAAAATGCCTTTTTTTTTTTTAAATTGAGACTGAGCCTTGCTCTGTTGCCCAGGCTGGAGTGATGTGCAGTCTCAGCTCACTGCAACCTCTACCTCCCGGGTTCAAGCAATTTTCCTGTCTCAGCCTCCTGAGTAGCTAGAATTACAGGCGCCTGCCACCATGCCTGGCTAATCTTTTGTGTGTGTTTTTTCTTTTTTTTTTTAAGGATATGATCCATGGAAATCTTTTGTGTTTTTAGTAGAGATGGGGTTTCACCATGTTGGCCAGGCTGGTCTCAAACTTCTGAACGTAGGTGATCTGTCCACCTTGGCCTCCCAAAGTGCTGGGATTATAGGCATGAGCCACTGTGCCCAGCCAAAAATACTTTTTTGCCCCTTAGAAGAAACATTTAAAAGTATGTGAGTTGTTATGTAGCAATCGTTAAGTGCATTTGGCGTGCTATCACTGTGCTAAGGCTGTGGATACCAAGATGAAGAAGATCCTGTTCTCATCTTCAAGGACCGTGCAGTTTTGTGGAAGACAGGCACATAAAAAATTACAGCACAGGCCAGGCACATTGGCTTTTGCCTGTAATCCCAGCACTTTGGGAGGCTGAGGTGGGTGGATCACAAGGTCAGGAGTTCAAAACCAGCTTGGCCAATATGTGAAGCCCCATCTCTACTAAAAATACAAAAATTAGCTGGGCATAGTGGCGGGTGCTCTGTAACCCCAGCTACTTGGGATGCTGAGGCAGGGGAATCCCTTGAACCTGGGAGGCGGAGGCTGTAGTAAGCTGAGATTGTGCCACTGTATTCCAGCCTGGGAGACAGAGTGAGACTTCATCTCAAAAAAAAAAAAAAGAATTACATTATAAAGGCTGGGCAAGGTGGCTCATGCCTATAATCCCAGCTAATACTTTGGGAGCTTACAGTGGGCAGATCACAAGGTCAGGAGATCAAGACCATCCTGGCCAACATGGTGAAACCTCGTCTCTAATAAAAATACAAAAATTAGCTGTGCGTAGTGGCACGTGCCTGTCATCCCAGCTACTTGGGAGGCTGAGGCAGGGGAATCACTTGAACTTGAGAGGTGGAGGTTGCAATAAGCCCAAGATTGTGCCACTGCACTCTAGCCCGGGTAACAGAGTGAGACTGTCTCAAAAAAAAAAAATTTTTTTTTTACGGTGTAGTGAGATAAAGGTGTGAATGGGCACAAAAGGTCATGGAAGCAACAAGAACCAGCTAAACTTGGGAGGTGAGGTGATGTTTGAATAATTTCTCAATTCTAAAGGACGAGAAGTTTAAGTCTGAGCAGCAGGGATTCCATGTAAGATTTCAGATGAGCCAGTTTGTGGCTGTGTGCAGTGGCCCACACCGGTAGTCCCAGCCACTTGGGAGGCCAAGGCAGGAGGATTGCTTGTTCCCAAGAGTTTACGTCCAGCCTGGGCAACACAGTAAGACGCTGTCTCACAAAAAAAAAAAAAAAAAAAACAGAAAAAAACACCAAAAACAGATGGGGCAGTTTGGGGAGCAGGTAGCAGTTTAGCATGGCTGGAGTGTGGTACAAAAGTAGGGTTATGGTAAGAGAGAGAGGCTGCTGAAATCGTAGGCAGGGTCATTTTGTAAAGGGTGGTAGCAAAATGCAGGAAGAGGAACGTGAGTTTAAGTCCAAGCTCTGCCATTTCTCTACTCTTGGCCAAGTTACTTCTCTGAGCCTTAATATAAAATAATATGTACTTCAATATAATAACACATTATCTCACAGTATTATACAATTAATGATTAAAGGTAATATAGTGTCTGGTACAGAGTAAGAGCTTAAAATATTTCTCTTTTTTTTTTTTTGAGATGGAGTCTCGATCTGTCATCAGGCTGGAGTGCATTAGTGCATTCTCGGTTCACTGCGACCTCTGACTCCCTGCGTCAAGCGATTTGGAGGCTGCTTCAGCCTCCTGAGTAGCTGGGATTACAGGTGCGCGCCACCACGCCCAGCTAATTTTTATTAGAGATGAGGTTTCACTATGTTGGCCAGGATGGTCTTGATCTCCTGACCTTGTCATCTGCCCGCCTGGGCCTCCCAAAGTGCTGGGATTACAGGTATGAGCTACAGCGTATGGCCACTTAAAATATTTCTAAACATTTTGGACTTTATTTTCTTGTTTTGTTGTTGAGACAGAGTCTTGCTCTGTTGCCCAGCCTGGAGTACAGTGGCATTGTCTCAGTTCAGTGCAGGCTCCGCCTCCCAGGTTCAAGTGATTTTCCTGCCTCAGCCTCCTGGGTAGCTGGGATTACAAACAGTTTCCACCATGCCTGGCTAATTTTTGTAGAGATGGGGTTTCACCTGTTGACATCACTCAGTAACCACTACCTGCTCACTCCTGCAGCTGATGTCAGTCATTAGCATCCAGGACTTCCCAGTGCCTCTGACCCTGCTGGACACTCCCTTCTTCCTTTCCACACTGGCCATCTCTCCCACCCTTCTCCTTTTGCCTCCTTAGCTATTCCAGGATTCCTTCTTCAGCCCTCTACCTTTCGCATTCCACACCCCATTGAGAGACTGCAACCTCTCCTGGTTTCAATTCTAACAACTGCAAATTCTGTCTCCAGACCCAAAATTCTACCTGTCATTGGCAGCTCTATGTGGATGTCCAAACTGAAACACCTAATCACCATCGTGTTCCTCTCCCCCATACCACACATTCCTCCTGGGTTCTCCCTTGCCTCCCCATCTACTTTGTCATTCTAACCAGAAGTCTTGTTGCTTCTTGAATCTTCTCTCTCCCTCCATCACATCTAGTGAGTTACCAAACTCAAGCTCTCCTGAGCTGTCTCCTCTCCTCCTCTGCTGCCTCTGCTCTGAGACTGCAATATCCCCAGCTCTCTTCTCTTCCAGCTCTCTCCCACACTGCTCTTGGTGAGTGTTCCAAAACATAATCCAATCTTTTCTCTCCTGTTTAGTATCTCAGTCACTCAGAAAATAACGTCCAGGCCAGTCTCGGTAGCTCACACCTGTAATCCTAGCACATTGAGAGACTGAGGCGGGTGGATCATGAGGTCAGGAGTTTAAGACCAGCCTGACCAATGTGGTGAAACCCTGTCTCTACTAAAAATACAAAATTCAGCCAGTTGTAGTGGCATGTGCCTGTAATCCCAGCTACTGGGGAGGCTGAGGCAGGAGAATTGCTTGAACTACTGGGAGGCAGAGGTTGCAGTGAGCCGAGATCGCTCCACTGCACTCCAGCCTGTACTACAGAGTGAGACTCCATCTCAGAAAAATAAATAAAATAAAAACTGGGCAGAGGTAGAAAGGACTACATTTCAGTTATGCATCTTTAGCTGGCTTCAGATAAAAAAGCCTTAATGTGCCATGAGAACAAAAGAATCTCGTGCTTTTTTTGGTTTTCTTTTTGTTTTTTTGCCAGGATTACAGGTGTGTGCCACCATGCCCAGCTAATTTTTGTAGTATGGTAGTGACAACATTTTGCCTTGTTGGCCAGGCTGGTATCGAACTCCTGGCCTCAGGTGATTTGCTTGCCTCTGCCTCCCAAAGTGCTGGGATTACAGGCGTGAGCCAACGTGCCTAGCAAGAACCTCGTTCTTACACACATACACACTCTTCCCCCCCCACCCCAGAAGGCTGCTAATATGCTCCAGGCAATTGTGCCACAGGCGGTCCACATTCCACACTTTGAGGAATGGTACACTGAAAGAATGAGGTGGACCTCGTGGTGCAATTGCCTGGAGCACATTAGTCCAGTCTTCTTGATCAGAGAGAGAGAGAGAGATTGTGTGGGGGGTGTGTGTGTGTGTGTGTGTGTGTACACACACACTCATGTACGCGCGCGCCTGTTCGTGTTCTGGGGCTCTGTGTTTCAAATAAGCTTTCTAGTGATTCTGGTGTTGACCCAGGCCTGGAGGGCCTCTGTTTTAGTGTGAGTTCCTTAGCTGTCCCCTGCAATTCCCAGAAAGCATGGGAGGGCCTACCTAGTTCTGGGTGCTCATCCAGACCCTGCCTGAGGGTTTTCAGATGTGTGAATTACTGTAGTAGGAAATATGGAAAAGTGACTCTCCTCCCTTTAGTACAGTATTGGTGAACTCCTAGTTTTCCCTGATGATGATAAGTGAACATGCCCAGTGGGATACCTGTCACATACACAGTGGGTGTGTGAGAGTGCTTCTCTTTCCTCAGCTGTTCTCCTTAATGTTAGCATCAGTAGTTATCTGCAGGCACAGATGTATGCAAGGTTAGGTCAAGTATTAGGCAGACTGAGTCTGAGTTTTTCCTGAGGAGGAAAATATATAACAAGATCAGGATGCTAGTGGCTGTGGAATTACCGTGACAGGGTTGACTACTGGAGCATATTTAGGTCTGAGAACATTTTTCTCTGAGACTTTTTTTCTACAGCACTAGACAATAACATCTTAAAACTATTAAAATAAAATGGCCAGGTGCAGTGATGGATGCTTGTAGTTCTAGCTGTTTCAGAGCTGAGGCAAGAGGTTCTCTTGGGCTAAGGAGTTCAAGACTGCGGTGCTCAGTGATTGAGGCTGTTCATAGCCACTGCACTCCAGCCTGGTTGACATAGCGAGACCGTGTTTCTAAAAAAAAAAAAAAAAAAAAAGAGGCCAGGCACAGTGGCTCATGCCTGTTATCCCAGCACTTGGAGAGGCCGAGGCAGGTTGATCACTTGAGGTCAGGAATTCGAGATCAGCCTGGACAACATGGTGAAACCCCATCTCTACTGAAAATACAAAAATTAGCCAGGCATAGTGGCAAGTGCCTATAATCCCAGCTACCTGGGAGGCTGAGGCATGGAAACCCAAAAATACTTTAAAATACATGACGCGTTTGTTCTGTTTAGGTATGTATGAATACTTTCATGTGTTGATGTGTATCATGTAAAGGTTACCTGTCATTTTTTGTTTTTTAGGTCATCCTATGCAGATATGCTACATGACAAAGACAGAGTAAGTGTTAAAGGAAACTATTCTCTTGATATGGGGTGTTTTGAATTCTTGGATTACAAGAAGGTTAAAAATCCCTGGGAGTCATGATGTTAAAATGATACAGAGAGGCAGTATGGTGTAGTGGTCAGGAAATCAGTTGGGAGGCTGAGTCCTACTTCTGACTCTGTTTTTTTAAAAATCTCTCAGCTTTATCAGGATAGAATTGACAAATAAAAATTGTGTGTGTTTATGATATACAATGTGATGAATATATGTATATGGTGTAAATGATTAAATCAAGCTAATTAACATATCTGTCACCTCATACTTTATTGTGCGTGGTGAGAATATTTAAGATATACTCAGTAATTTTTTTTTTGAGACAGAGTCTCACTCTGTTACCAGGCTGGAGTGCAGTGGTGCAGTCTCGGCTCACTGCAACTTCTGTCTCCCAGGTTCAAGCAATTCTGCCTCAGCCTCCAGAGTAGCTGGGACTACAGGTGTGTGCCACCACACTCAGCTATAAATTTTTGTATTTTTTACAGAGACAAGGTTTCACTGTGTTGCCAGGATGGTCTTGATCTCTTGACCTCATGATCCACCCAGCTCGGCCTCCCAAAGTGCTGGGATTATAGGCATGAGCCACATCGCTCAGCTTCACTTAGTAATTTTTTGTTTGTTTTTGAGAGGGAGTTTTGCTCTTGTTGCCCAGGCTGGAGTGCAGTGGCTCGATCTCGGCTCACCACAACCTCTGCCTCCCAGGTTCAAGGGACTCTGCTGCCTCAGCCTCCCGAGTAGCTAGGATTATAGGCATGTGCCACCACGCCCAGCTAATTTTGTGTTTTTGGTAGAGATGGGGTTTCACCATGTTTGTCAGGGTGGTCCTGAACTTCTGACCTCAGGTGATCTGCCCACCTTGGCCTACCAAAGTGCTTGGATTACAGACATGAGCCACCACTCCTGGCCTCACTTACTAATTTTTAAGTGTGCATTATTAACTATAGCTCACCATGCTGTACAGTAGATCTCCAGAACTTATTCATCCTGTCTAACTGAAGCATCAGATCCTCTAATCAATACCTCTCCTCTCCCTCAGCAGCAACCATTGTCTGGGCTTCTGTGAACTAAATTTTTTTTTTTCTGAGATGGAGTCTTGCTCTGTCGCCCAGGCTGGAGTGCAGTGGCGAGATCTTGGCTCACTGCAACCTCCGCCTCCCAGGTTCAAGCAGTTCTCCTGCCTCAGCCTCCCAAGTAGATGGGAAGACAGGCACGTACCACCGTGCCTGGCCTTCATTGTAGTTTTAATTTTTATTTTTAATTATAATTTAATTTTATATTTTTGAGACAGGGTCTACCATCCAGTGCAGTAGTGTGATCTCAGCTCCACTATGGCCTTGACTTCCTGGCCTTAAGCAATCCTCCAACCTCAGCCTTCCCAGCAGCTGCGATTACATGCACACCACCACGCCTGGCTAGTTTTTGTATTTTTTGTAGAGATGGGGTTTCGCTGTATTGCCCAGGCTGGTCTTGAACTTATGAGGTCAAGTGATCCACCTGCCTCGACCTCCCAAAATGCTGGGATTACAGGTGTGAGCCAAAGCACCCAGCCATCAAATATCTTTTCATGTGCTTATTTACCATGCGTATATCTTTGGTATAGTCTAGGGTTATGAACATGGTATGATTCTTGATAGATACTGCCACATGCCTTCAAAAAGGGTTCCAGTTTCACTGTAGTATCTTCAAAACTGAGTCATTGAAAAATGACAACTAATTTAATGGCATCCTTAAAGTGAAGGCTGTGCCATCCCTGGTTTACAGTTGAGGATACTGCTTATCATTTTTTTTATCTTAAAAAAATTGTTCTCCCATCTCAGCCTCCTGAGCAGCTGGGATTATAGGTGTGCAGCACTATGCCCGGCTAAGTCTTTGTATTTTCAGTAGAGACAGGGGTTTCACCATGTTAGCCAGGCTGGTCTCAAACTCCTGGCCTTGGGAGATCCACCCGCCTTGGCCTCCCAAAGTGCTGGGTTTACAGGTGTGAGTCACTGCACCCGGCCAGGTAATTTTAAAGAATATTCAGTTGTAGATATTTTCTAATTCCAATCTAGTTTAGTCTTTTGCCTGTGAGTTTAGAAGTGTACTTCTCAATGATCAAAACATTTTTTTCTTTGGTTGTATTTCTGTTATTAAGATTTCTAACTTGTTTTGCACTGTGGTAAGAGAATATTGCTTGTGTGATACCAATTCTTTATTAGTTGTCTATTGTTACTTAACACATTATCTTAAATTTTAATAGCCTCTTAATATTTCTTACTAATTTGGCAGGTCATCAGTCTGTTTAAAAGATTTGCATGTATTTTTTCCATTATTTTTAGCTATTTTCAACAGAAGGGTCATCGTGCCTATTGAGTCAGACTGTTAAAAGATGTATCTGTTTACATTACTAAAGACCAGAACTAAAAGTCTTCAAGATGCAAAGATTTCCTGAAGGGGAAAATACTTTTTAGACAAGGAAGCTCTCTGGGTTAGAGTTGGTAAAGGAAAACCGAAGCCACGTTACATACTGCAGCAGAGGGGCTTTATGGGAGGGCTAGAAAGCAAATGGGAAAATGCTTTAACCTAGCAGTAGAGATTGCAGGGAGCAGTTACCTTGCCTAGGGCTGAGAAACTAAACGAGAAGATTAGGGTTTCCAGAAGCCATAAGCATTGAGGAGAGGTCCTGTGCAGCTGTACCTCTGTGGGGCTGTCCAAGGAGCTGGTTATAGGATCACTGGGAGAAGCTGGAGTCTGCAATCAACTGCCCCTACCGAGAGTACCCTGATGAAAGCAGCAGCCTGCAGAAAGGAGGAAGCCTTCTCTGTCCTCCTACCTTACAGTCGCCCTGTTGGTCCCCCTCTTGGCTGTACCTAACAGCTGGAAAAAGGAGAACATGGTTTGTAGGACTCTGGCATCACTTAGAGTGTAGAAGAGTGAGTGTAGAGCAGGGACAGTCACTTAATAATGGGCAAGGGGTAGAGTAGAGTGTAGAGCAGGGACAGCCACTTAATAACGGGCAGGGACAGTCACTTAATAATGGGCAAGGCTGACTCACAAGGCCTGCCTAATAGCCAGTGCTGTTCTGCCAGGGTCCAGAAAGGCCATAGGGTTCTGACTTGCACTGCTGCTGCCAGCTGTGACTCTAGAACTTTACAGAGCACCTTTCTACTTAGAATAACTGGTAGTAAGTGACAGCCATTTCTTCCTTTCTTCTTAGAATGTAAAGTACTACCAAGGTATCCGGGCTGCCGTGAGCAGGGTGAAGGACAGAGGACAGAAGGCCTTGGTTCTTGACATTGGCACTGGCACGGGACTCTTGTCAATGATGGCAGTTAGAGCAGGCGCCGACTTCTGCTATGCTATCGAGGTAAGCCACCCCCTTCAGTTGTGTGTCCTGCATCTTGCATGGGAAATCACCTGTGCTCTTGCACTTTCCCCATCTGTTCCTTCACAAACATTCATGGAGTGCTCACTGTGTGCCAAGTACAGAGCCAGGCTCTGAGCATATAGAGATGAGTCAGACACAGTTCCTTCCTCCAGGAGCTAGTTTTCTACTCTGTCAGCCTGGGCTGCACATCAGAATCACTAGGAGCTTTAGAAAATACTTACAGGCTGGGCGCAGTGCTGACACCTGTAATCCCAACACTTTGGGAGGCCAAGGAAAGAGAATTGCTTGAGCCCAGGAGTTTGAGACCAGCCTGGGCAACATAGTGAGATCCCATCTTCACAGAAAAACTTCTAAATATTAGCTGGGCATGGTGGCATGTGCCTGTGTTCCAGCTGTTCTTGATGCTGAGGTGGGACAATCTCTTGAGCCTGGAAGGTCAAGGCTGCAGTGAGCCATGATTTGGACTTTATATGAGAAGGCAAAAAATTACTTCTGCCTTGTTTAAGCCAGTTATTTTCGGACTTTGTTTTTCTTACTAATCACTATATGAACTCAGTTTTATAGGGGAAAGTATTTAAATACATACCCCCACACTCCAGCCAGGGTGACAGAGTAAGACTTTATCTCAAAAAAAATCAAAACAGGCAAGGTGCCGCGGCTCATGCTTGTAATCCTAGCACTTTGGGAGGCCGAGACCAGTGGATCACGAGGTCAGCAGTTCAAGACCAGCCTGGCCAACTTGGTGAGACCCCATGTCTACTAAAAATACAAAAAAATTAGCTAGGCATGGTGGCACGCACCTGTAATCCCAGCTACTCTGGAGGCTGAGGCAAGAGAATCGCTTGAACCCAGGAGGCAAAGGTTGTAGTGAGCTGAGGTCACACCACTGCATTCCAGCCTGGACAACAGAGTGAGATCCTTCTCAAAAAAAAAAAAAAAATTAAATGGGAAATTCCAGAAATTATTTATAAGTTGTAAATTGTGTGCCATTCTGAGTATTATTACATCACTGTTCTATTTTTAATTATGACTGTTAATCTCTTACTGGGCCTACTTTATAAATTAAACATGGTCATAGGTAAGCTTGGAAGCTAAAGCAGCTCCACCGTGAATGCTAATCTTCCATGCCGACTTCTCGCCAACCCCAGCTTCACGAATGCCTCTAAAATTTCTGCTCTCATGCACTTTGATGTAAATCCTGCCCTGAGGTCAGAACAACTTTGATGTTATCATAAATACATACTTACCATAAATCCTGCCCTTAAATTCCCTGTGGTATGTAAGCTCTGCGTCTGAGCCGTAACAGTGTGGGGGCCCAGTGTCCCACTGCTCGAGACAAAGCTTCCGTTTGTAAGTCCCTATAAAATGTGTCTTTCTAAGAAGCTGGGTTTGCCATTCTCTTTCCTCAACCTCTGAGCTTCTGTGGCCTCTTGGGGTAGGTTTGCATAGAGGTGCCCACCACAGAACAGTATTATATGTATAGCAAAGAAAATGGTATATATAGGGGTCGGTAGGTATTATCTGAGTTTCAAGCATCCACCAAGAGTTTTTTTTGTTTTGTTTTGTGTTTTTGAGTCTCGTTCTCTCGCCAGGCTGGAGTGCAGTGGCGCAATCTTGGCTCACTGCAACCTCTGCCTCCTGGGTTCAAGCAGTTCTCCTGCCTCAGCCTCCCAAACAGCTGAGACTACAGATGGCACCACCATGCCCAGATAATTTTAGTATTTTTAGTAGGGACAGGGTTTTACCATGTTGGCTTGATGGTCTCAAACTCTTGACCTTGTGATCTGTCAGTCTCGGCCTCCCAAAGTGCTGGGATTACTGGTGTGAGCCACCTCCTCGGGCAGGAGTCTTAAAATGTATCCCCCATGGGTCAGACATGGTGACTCACACCTGTAATTCCAGCACTTTGGGAGGCTGAGGTGTGTAGATCATGAGGTCAGGAGATTGAGACCATCCTGGCTAACATGGTGAAACCCCGTCTCTACTAAAAATACAAAAAAATTAACTGGGCATGGTGGCACACGCCTATAGTTCCAGCTACTCGGGAAGCTCAGGCAGGAAAGTCGCTTGAACCCAGGAGGTGGAAGTTGCAGTGAGCCAAGATTGTGCCACTGCACTCCAGCATGGGTGACAGAGCGAAACTCTGTCTCAAAAAAAAAAAGATGTATCCCCCATGGACAAAAGGTACTACGGTATCATAAGAAAATGTAGGCTGTGTTCCGCCAACAGTGGGGATTTGGAACAGTTTTGATCCCAGAGGATGACCTGCTGGCTCACACATACACCTGGCACGTAACAGTCTTGCTCTCCTCTGGAGGGCACAGCACGCCTCCCAGTTTCGTGAGGCAACTTGCTTTCCTAGCTCTTTGGCGTCCCCTTGTGTGGCACTGACACCTACTGCTCTTACTAAGTAGTGCAGCTGCATCGGCATCCCCGGCTGCCCCGCTGTGCCTGGCACGGGATGGGAGTCCCTAACCATAAGTTAAACCCAACTGAATTTCACAGCCCTTTTTCATGATGCACATTTGGAGAATAAAGTTTTTAAGTTATACGTGTTAGGACCAGAATCAAGGAATAGCTTGTTCACCTTAAAGGTCAGACTACTGTTTAATTTATTGCTCATTTTTCCTTGGGTTTTGGCTCTGTTTTCTAGGTTTTCAAGCCTATGGCTGATGCTGCTGTGAAGATTGTGGAGGAAAATGGCTTTAGTGATAAGATTAAGGTTATCAACAAGCATTCCACAGAGGTGACTGTAGGTCCAGGTGAGATGTATGCATCCTGCATTGAAAACTTTGCTTGCCCTTGTGTGAGAGAGGTAAAGGGTTATTCCAGTTACCTGGAACAAATCCAGGTCATAGCAGAGAAATGGGGACCCTTGATGTTTATTTTCTTGCTAGTTGAAACTAGTCAGTAAGGAGTAAACTAGAGCTAGTCAGGTCCAGTGGCGGAGATGCAAAGCCTGCTTTTGCTTTCAGCAAGTTGGAGTTCTTTTTTCTTCTTCTTTTTCTTCTGAAGTGAAGGAATTCAGCCAAAGCAAGTTGGAATCCTTATGGGGCTCAACTCTGAGTTTCAATTAGCAATAATCATGCTTCAGGTAAACCTCATTGGCTATGGTACTGCCACTGCGCAAAATGAGTTTCATCAGGCAGAGAGTCTTTAGTTCTGACATTCCGCCTCTGCATACAACATGAATGATTTTCCAGTATAGTACTGTCTCTTAAGGTTTCCAGAAAACACACACACACACACACACACACACGTATATATTTTCTTTTTTTTGAGGCAGTCTCGCTGTGTCACCCAGGCTGCATTGCTTAGTGCAATCTTGGCTCACTGCTCCCTCCACCTCCCAGGTTCAAGTGGTTCTCCTGCCTCAGCCTTCTGAGTAGCTGGGATTATAGGTGCGTGCCACCACACCCGGCTACTTTTTGTGTTTTTAGTGGAGACAAAAATATTTTGTATTTCACCATGTTGGATAGGCTGGTCACGAACTTGACCTCAGGTGAGCCGCCTGCCTCAGCCTCCGAAGGTGCTGGGATTACAGGTATGAGCCACCATGCCTGGCCTATCTTTTTTATTTTTAAAACATAAAAAAAATGCACAAATAATTTCACTTATAATCAACATTATTGAAGTGTGGTTTACATTAAATGAATATCCATTTAATTTGAGGGATTTTGACAACTGTAAACATACTTATAACCACCACCATCATAATCAAGATAATAGAACATCTCTATCATGCCCAAAGAGATTCCTCATGACTCTTTCTAGTCAGTCCCCCCATATCCTGGTCCTAGGCACCCACTGATAACTTTCTTCATTATAGATTAGATTTGCCTCTGTAGGATTTCAAGGAAGTGGAATCATAGCAGCGTGGACTCTTCCGTGTGTGCTCTCTTTTATACAGCGTGATGCTGGTAAGACTCCTCTGCACTGTTTGTGTCTTGGGGTTGGGTGTTACTGAGCAGCACTCAACTGAGTAGATGAAATGTAACTTGTTTTTACCTTCACCCGTCGATGGACAGGGATTTCTTGGATAGGTCTTTAGATTTACTGATCTTTTCTTTTGCAGTGTCTAATATGGTGTTATCTAGTAAAATTTCCGTTTCTCTCTCTCCTCGCTCTCTCTTTTTTTTTTTTTTTTTTTTGAGACAGTGTCTTAACCTGTCACCCAGGCTGGAGTGCCATGATGTGAGCATGGCTCATTGCAGCCTTGACCTCCTGGGCTCAAGCAGTCCTCCTGCCTCAGCCACCTGTGTAGCTGGCACCACAGGCTTATGCCACCATGCCTGGCTAACTTAAAAAAAATTTTTGTAGACACGGGGTTTCAGTTTGAGGCCTAGGCAGGTCTCAAACTCCTGGGCTTAAGTGATCTTCCCACCTCAGCCTCCCAAAGTCCTGGGATTACAGCTGTGAGCTGCTGTGCCCGGCCTCATTTTTGATATTATATATATTTTTTTCATAACTTATGTTTTTCTTATGTTCATAGTTTCCTGTAAGCATTTATTTTAGCTTTCTTAACATCCTTATTTTCTGTTCCCACCATCTTTGTCTTTTCTGGGTTTGTTCTCTTGACTCATTTTTATCCTTGTTCTGGGTCACGTTTTCCTTCTTCACATGTCTAATAATTTTTCTTTAGATGCTGTGGCTATTGGGAATTCCCATTGTTGAGTGCTAGACTTTGTGGTTTTTGCTTTTTAAATGTTGACATGCAATTGGGTTACTTGCAGTTAAGATTGATTCTTTCAGGGCTTGTTTAAGCTTTCTTTGGGGCAGGGTTAGAGTAGCTTTAAGTCAGGGCTTCTCAACAGTAGTGCTGTGACATTTTGATAATTCTTTGTTGTGGATGCTGTCCTTTGCATTGTAGGATGTTTAGCAGTATCCTTGGCCTCCTCCCAGTGGATGTCAGTAGTACTCCCTTCCCTGCCATCATTCTTGCCAACCAAAAATGTCTCCAGACTGCCACATCATCCTTGGGCTTGGGTGTATAAAATTGCCACCTGTTGAGAACCACTGCTATAAGGCTATTTAGCCAGACAATTACTGCGACTTTTCTGGGGTCTGTGCTCAGAGCTCTAGGTGTTCAGCAGTGATCCTCCCATCTGGCTGATCAGAACGTTTCCCAGGCCTCCAAGAGCTCTGGAGATTGTTATAGTTCATGATCACCCTTTGCTCGGCATTACAGAGTCTTATGCTCTGTGTATGTGAATGTATTAACACAGACCCTAGAGGGTCTGAAAGCTTTCTTCTTTGTAACTTCCTCTCTGATTCTCTGCCTGGCAAGTTCCAGCTGCTTCCCCTTCCCTGAACTTGTTTCCTGTCTGTTTAACTCAGCAACACTGCCATGTTCTGCATAACCTCTTACCCTGTGCTGTGGTCTGGAAAGGGTCTCCTAGCTGACCTGGCTGACAGCCAGAGCAGGGTAAGTGTCACTTGGTTTATTTCCCTTCTTAGGGGGCAAACTGTGTTGCCTCTTGCTCAACATCTGAAAATACTTTTTTCGTACATGTTACGCGGTTTTCTAGTTGATAACAGCGGGAGGATAAGTCTGATCCCATTTACTCCACTATGGCCAGAATGGAGATTATTTATATGTTTTTGAGACAGTCTCGCTCTATTGTACTGAGTACCAGCTCAGTCGAGAGACCTCTACCCGGGCAGTGCTGAAGGCAGTGAGAGGCAGACACCCAGATAGAACACCAAAGTGGGTCTATCCGGGGGGACCGGCAGCCTACCGAGCTGAGAGTCTCAGGGGCTGACAGCTTTCCAGGCTGAAGGCCACAAGCAGATTCTGATCCACTTATTTATTCTCTCAACAGGTGACCATTATTAATAAACAGGTGTTATGTATTCCCTCATAACTCAAAAATATTCCAAGTAAGTAGCTATTACCAGCTTACCAGTAATTACAAACTAAAAGGTGTTCTCCACAAGGGAGCCATGAGGGCAGGGTAAACTTAATGTTTCTCGACATCTTCCCCCTTCTTTGTTTCAGCAAAGTTAGGTAAGCAAGTACAGCTCTATCTTGGTGAACCATTTCTTGGAGGATTGTGGATCCACATCTGCGAACTATGCAAAGAGAAACAAAACAGATTAGTGACAATCACAACGGCAGTCATAGATCCTCCAAGTGCTTTCATCCAAATGGCTGCCAGTCCACCAGCAGTTCCCTCAAGCACCTCGGAGGCTAACTGTCTACTCTTACATGTCTTCCTTAAGGAGTTGGGACCCAGAAATCTTTTGGGAAAGAGGGCAGAGGTCATTCTTCTGTAACTGCTTCCTGCTGCAAAGGGGCTTTGAGGTTCTTCTGGGTCCCTCTTCCTTAATTGCTGTCTTAATGGCCTTTCCAGGTGATATTTTATTCTCTCCCAATCATGTTCAGTCTCATTACACCTTTAAAGTTAATAAAGTCAATTTGTAACACTCTCCTCATCACAAGATAGGAGGGGTTTAACACAGCTCTGAATGTAAAGAGCTTTTCTTATAAACTTCTAATTAATAAGAATTAGGGCCTGATTATTATATTTTCCTTCCCAGACTTTTGTTGGTTTTAGGGCCACAGGCTTTATTCAGAGTTCTTTTTATTCAGCTCTTACCATTGTCCATACTATTTTTGGTTGTGGGTCTATTAATCCCCCATCTCTCCAGGCAATAGAGTTGTTGATCTCAGTATGTATACATTCTAAATAATTGTAGTTCTTTATCTGCCATCTGGATTCTGTGTTACTACAAGAGGACTGACAGGTGCAGTCAGTGCTAAGTATCCTCTTAGCGGACCAATAATCAATAATAACTTCATAGGAATTGTTACACAGCACCTCAGCCTTTATCACAACACAGTGTCTCCAGATTAATGTTTTTAACTTAGGGGACCATTCCTTACTTTATCTGCATTCAGGTTTTAATGGTTGAAACATTGTTACTTTATTTCCTAAATTATTACAGAAAATACTAAGGCCAGAGATGAGTAAAGGAAGGAAAAAATATATGTCCAATGTGTGAAACTTTCTTTACTTCTATCTCAACTCCAGAAATACTGACTTTAATCGTGATAACTGTCGTCATAATTACATTAACAGGCTGTCCTGCTTTCTTCAGGTTTTCCTCTGCTCTCTGTGAAACCTTCTTTAATTTGACCCCAAGTTGGTGGTGATGTTTGGCGTACTCTCCTTGTGGGAACAATACTCCACCTTGATGTTAGTCTCGCCATCTCTGTGACTGGGGCGTCCTCTGTCTCTTTTTTGGTATCTGGCTCATAGTATGGCTTTAAATGTCTGGATGGTGCCCATACTGGTTGTTAATTTGTACCTGCAGAAATACAAGCAAATCCTCTCCCCCAGGTTATTACATTACCTCTTTCCCAATTTTTTGTGAGTGGATTCTGCCACGAGATCAGTTGCCCTAACTTCTCGTCCCTGGGTTGCTTTATCAAATGTTGTTCAGCTGCTGTTAATTGCCGTCCCCTTGGCAAGCTCAAAAAATTCAAAGCCAGCAATGCCAGGTTTAACTGCATTTGTGGGGTTTGATATTTCTTATCCCCTCCTTTTTGCTTCTGTAGCTGCTGTTGGAGGGAAACATTAATTTGCTCTACAATGGCCTTACCTTGAGAGTTATGTGGAATACCTGTTACATGTATTGAGTAAAAAATTCTGTTAAAGATTGACTAATATATTCTGGGGCGTTACCAGGTTTTCTGGAGGATGGAATACCCATAAGAGCAAAACATATAAGATGTCTTTTGACACAAGTGGATGATTCACCAGTCTGGCATGTACCCCAGACAAAGTGTGAAAAAGTGTCCACGAAAACATGTACATATGCTAATTTCCCTAAAAGAAGGGACTTGACTAACACTATTACCTAGGCTGGAGTGCAGCGCTGCGAACACAGCTTACTGCAGCCTCGACTTCCTGGGCTCAACTGGTCCTCCTACCTCAGCCTCCTGAGTAGCTGGGACCACAGGCAGGCACCACCACACCCAGATAATTTTTTTTTTTTGAGATGGAGTCTCCCTCTGTAGCCCAGGCTGGAGTGCACTGGCGCACGATCTCAGCTCACTGCAACCTCCACCTCCCAGGTCCCGGTTCAAGCAGTTCTACCTCAGCCTCCCAAGTAGCTGGGATTACAGGCACGAGCCACCATGCTCAGCTAATTTTTGTATTTTTTAGTGGAGACAGGGTTTCACCATGTTGGCTAGTCTGGTCTTGAACTCCTGACCTTGTTATGCTCCCGCCTTGGCCTCCCAAAGTGCTGGGGTTACAGGCATGAGCCACCATGCCCGGCTTTTTAAAATTTTTTTTTTTTTTTTTTTTAATCAAAGCTTGTATATAAGATTACTTTATTCCTGCATCTTCTCAATTGTTTCTTCCTTGTATTTGCCCTTCTCCTTTCCTACTTGGCGAGATTTGGCTTTCCGTTCAAGGATCTTTTTGCGGTCTTTGTCCAGTTTTAGCCTAGTGATAACCACCTTGCTGGGGTGAATGCCTACATGGACAGTTGTGCCATTAGCCTTTTCCCGCTGCACCCGTTCAATGTAGATTACGTATTTCTTCCTGTAAACCTGGACTACTTTGCCAATCTGCTGACCTTTATAGTGTCCTCGTACAACCTGAACTTCATCATCCTTTCGGATGGGCATGGATCGCACGTTGTACTTCTGTCTCAACTCTTTGGAAAGAGGGGAGGACATAATCTTCCTGCGAATGGGGGAAGGTGCATTGAAATGCCTTTTGCGATTCTTGCTTCGGTCGGCAGTCACAAAGGGATTGAACTTCATTTCGGCAGCTCCCGCTTAGGTGATGGCCGCAAAAAGCTAAAATTTTTTATTAGAAACTAAGTTTTGCTTTGTTGCCCAGCCTGGTCTTGAACTCCTGGCCTCAAGTGATCCTCCTGCCTCAGCCTCTGAAAGTGATGGGATTACAGATGGGAGTCACAGCACAGGGTGAGATAATTTATTCTTAAAAATCAATTCATTTCAATGGGAGGGAGACTGACCTGCGGGGCAGCCTTGGCTGTGCAGTGCTGTGACTCTGCCTCCAGGCAGCATTGTTCACATGCACCTCAGGCTAGGCCAAGCCTCTCATATGATTTTTTTTTTGAGATGGAGTGGCTCTGTCACCTGGGCTGGGGTGCAGTGGAAGGTTGCTCACTGCAACCTGCACCTCCTGGATTCAAGTGATCCTTCAGCTGGTGTTACAGGCATGCACCACCACCTGGCTAATTTTTGTATTTCATGTTGGCCAGGCTGGTTCGAACTCCTGATCTCAAGTGATCCACCTGCCTCAGCCTCCCAAAGTGCTGGCCTTATAGACGTGAACCACCATGTCTGGCCAATTACTTTTTTTTTTGCTGTTTTTTGAGACAGAATTTCACTCTTGTTGCCCAGGCTGGAGTACGATGGTGCAGTCTCAGCTCACTGCAACCTCTGCCTCCTGGGTTCAAGCGTTTCTCCTGCCTCAATCTCCAGAGTAGCTGGGATTACAGGCATGCTACCACACCCGGCTAATTTTTTGTATTTTTAGTAGAGACAGAGTTTCTCCATGTTGGTCAGGCTGGTCTTGAACTCCCAACCTCAGGTGATCCACCTGCCTCGGCCTCCCAAAAAGCTGGAATTACAGGCATCAGCCACCATGCCCGACCATGGCTGATTGCTTAATACTTTTGCTTCAGAGACCTTATTACTGCAATCATTAAATCATTATGTAGTTATTTTTTAATATCTGTATAGCCACCCAGCTGAGGCATCCTGAGGTCATGCATTGTGTGGGTTGTATTAACTGTTCCATTCCGTTATTTGCTCAGGGCCTGCTATGTAAAGGAGTTCAATAATTTTTGTTAAGTGACTAGATTGTCAGGTCTTGCTTCATCCATGATCCCTTGTAAATGTGACTTTGTTTCCGATCCTGCAGCCTGACAAGTGGCTTCCTCATGGCCAAGTTAGGTGATCTTTCCTCTCTAACCCCTGTGGCTTTGGTACTTCTGCCATTCCTCCCTCCTCAAAACTCTCTCCCTGGACTTCAGTGACATCTCTTAATCTTGGTTCCCCTGTGTTGCTTTCTTTCTGATCCAATTGTGTGCTTTCCAAGGTTTCGTTCTCAGCACTTTTTAAAAGTGGCATCTGAAGTTGGTTGCCTGTTCCCCAGAGCTGGATTACATGTTGAGGCTTGTGGAGAGTCAAGCTAGGGAGCAGTGTGTGTTCATCATCCATGTTCTAAGTCCATGGCAAGGACTTAGGAAGCACCTGGGGTGGATACCGATTTCAGGCTGTCCCACCCAGGCCCTTATACATTATCACTCACACTCAAAATACCAGGCCCTCAAGTACTTGTTAAAATGCACTGGACCATAAAGCTTGATTTGTGTTTATTTTATTTTCATTATTTTTTGAGACAGAGTCTCCCTGTATCACTCAAGATGGAGTGTGGTGGGCAGTCTCGGTTCACTACAACCTCTCCCTCCTGGGTTCAAGTGATTCTCATGCCTTGGCCTCCTGAGTAGCTGGGACTACAGGCGTGTGCCACTGCACCCGACCAATGTTTTTATTTTAGTAGAGATGGGGTTTTGCCACGTTGGCAAGGCTAGTATGGAACTCCTGGCCTCAAGTGATCTGCCCACCTTGGCCTCTCAAAGTGCTGGAATTATAGGCATGAGTCACTGTCTCTTGATTTTTATTTTAATGAAGCAATTTGGACTGAAAATCATTTTAAGTTATATAATTGGTTTAAACATTATTTAGGAGATAGAATTGGTAGAGTAGGTGATCGGTGGCTTGTAGGATGACAGAAATCAAGAATTTATCTAGTGTGTGTTGACTGTTAAGGGGCACCTTGTTGGGGCACTGGGGTACAGTAGTGGACAGGCAGTCTCGGCCCTGTTGTCTGGAGATAGTAAATGATGCCCAGGTTCCTGGACTATGTGACTGTGTGACTCATGCATTGAGGCAGAAACCCTGGATGGAAGAGCAGGGGTGTGGGGTGGGGTGGGTGGGATGGGTCTCAGACAGTGTGTTCCAGTTGGAGTTTGACATGACATCAAAGAGGTTGGATGGGCAGGGCCACTCGGGAGGGTGGTCTCTGTGGCAGAAGACAGGAGTTTCTTCTTTTTTCTTTTTTTGACTGTCACAAAAGTTTATTTAACAAAAGTCTAATATGAAAATGTACATGACCTCATTTTTACATCATAGTAAAACAGGTCCTATGGAGAGAGGACATGGGTTTCTCCGCTGAACAGCCATTATTTATACTTGTTCCAAGGCTTCTAACATGATGATACTATTTCCTCATATTACCACCATTCCAATATTGTTCTGTTGTCCGCTAGTCGCCATCTCCACACATTCATCTATCACAAGATTCATAAAGGGATCAAATCCCTGCAATATTCCTTGGACATGTCTGCCACCATTTAATTTCAATGATAACTTCTTGTCCATAAATTTTTTCAACTCGGGAGGGTGAGCTTTGCTCATGATGGCTACTCTGCGAGCACACAGAGGCCTTGGAACCAGGAATTTCTTCTTAAGCTCCTCCACGTGATGCTCTTGTGGAACACGGGTGAGGTTCATAGGAGGTGTGCTTTTTTTTTTTTTTCCATCATTCCAGCCACCACCAAGTGAGACAGAGCTTATTTACCTGTTTTACTGATGAGGCAACTGATGATCAGAACTGAGGGCTCATGGATAGGAAGTGAGAGCCAGGCCAGGCTCTGGCCTTGAGGTTCATGCCGTCTCTGTTATACCCTTTTGTCAAATGCATTTTTTTTTTCTTTTTTTTTTTTTTTTGAGACAGAGTCTTGTCCTGTGACCCAGAATGGAGTGCAATGGCAAGATCTTGGCTTATTGCAACCTCCACCTCCTGGATGCAAGTGATTCTCCTGCCTCTGCCTCCTGAGTACAGGCACCTGTCACCACGCCCGGCTAATTTTTGTATTTTTAGTAGAGATGGGGTTTCAACATGTTGGCCAGGCTGGTCTCGAACTCCTGACCTCAGGTGATCCACCTGTCGCAGCCTCCCAAAGTGCTGGGATTACAGGCATTAGCCACTGTGCCTGACCCCTATCAGCTGCTTTCATGCTTCTCTTTTTCTTGCATCATCTGAGACTTGTACTCTGTGCAGGGGAGATGAGTGGGCTTTGTCAGATTCAATTCATGAGGCATTAAAAGTGTTTACAGTTAATTCTCCATGATGAATAGCCCCTTCCAAAATCTATTTTGGCTCTTGTCTCATTAAAAAATTATAATTGTAGACATAGCATTACATTACTGAGGCTTAAAAAAACAGTTAAAGAAGATGCCTCCCAAATCCTACTTTCTTCTAAAATCCCACTGTCCTAAAACAACTGTTATTTAAGAGATTATTTGGTGACAAGGAGCTAACTTCATTAAGGGGATTTACCATAGTGATACGGGGATTCTAAGTCATGGATCTCAATTTTGGCTGCTCAAGCCGAGCTCATGGTAGCTGGAAGATCACCCGAGAACCTTGCTCTCTTGCTTTGGCTTTCCCTCCCTCTCCCTGTAACCTAGAAGTATTTGAAGTACCAGCATTCAGTTTTTGGTTTTCAAATAATTTTTCTACTTTATTGGTTAATAGTTTAATTGTTAATTTATATCTCTCTAATTGCTAATACAGATGAAAAGATTTCCATGTTTGATTTCTGTTTTGAATTGTGTGTTTATATTTTTACCTGATTTCTTTTTGGGTGTGTATAGTTTTTTGTTTTTGTTTTGAGACAGAGTCTCACTCTGTTGCCCACACTGGAGTGCAGTGGCACGATCTTGGCTCACTGCAGCCTTGATCTTCCAGGCACAAGTGATCCTCCCACCTCAGTTCCCCGAGTAGCAGGGACTACAAGTTCAAATCTCTATGCCTGGCTAATTTTTTTTTTGGGAGACGAGAGTCTCGCTCTGTCACCCAGGCTGGAATATAGTGGTGTAATCTTGGCTCACCGCACCTCTGCCTCCCAGGTTCAAGTGTTTCTCATTCCTCAGCCTCCTGGGTAGCTGGGATTACAGGTGTGTACCACCATACCTATCTAATTTTTGTATTTTTGGTACAGATGGGGTTTTGCCATGATGGCCAGGCTGGTCTTGAACTCCTGGCCTCAAGTGATCCTCCCACCTTGACCTCCTAAAGTGCTGGGATTATAGGCATGAGCTACCACGCCTAGCTGATTTTTGTATTTTTTGTAGAAATGGGGTTTTGTCACATTGCCCAGGCTGATCTTGAACTCCCTAGCTCAAGCAATCCATTGGGTATTTATAGTTTTCTTATCATTTTTTCCAGGTCTCCCTCCCAATATTAAACATATGGAAAAGTTGGAAGAGTGGTTCAGTAAACACTCTTATTCCCTTACCCTAGATTTAGCAGTTAGTGTTTTGGCATACATTTACATATGGATTTTTTTTTTCATTGTCAAGTCAGTCACAGACATCCTGACACTTCTGAATACCTCAGCATGTGTATGTGCTTTTAGTGTGATGGCCTCTTAACAACTTACCTTTCCCATATTTGCTGTAAATATTTTTCCTAGTCTGTTGCTTACGTCTAACTCTGTTTTCTTGTTTTTCAGAGGGTGACATGCCATGCCGTGCCAACATCCTGGTCACAGAGTTATTTGACACAGAGCTGATCGGGGAGGGAGCGCTGCCCTCCTATGAGCACGCACACAGGCATCTCGTGGAGGTAGTACACAGAGGGCTCCCTCGGGCATGTCTGTGCTCTCAGCCAGCTCACACAGCACTCACGCATGCACCATACAACACACAGACCAAGCCCTCATGTCATGTACCTGGCACACCCCTCTGTTCCTGGGGGGTTCTAGTTCTCCTCACTTGTGACTTTCGTGTCCCTTAAATGCCAAGTCTTAATAGGTTAGAATTGAAAAGCAAGAAACTGTTTTCAAATTCAGTTCAGTTCAGCAAATATTCTCAAGAAGGTGATGCTTGAGCTGTCAGTCTTGAAAAGTGATCAGGTGTTGGCCTGACAGATGGAATATTTCTGGTAGAGGAGAGCAGCATGTGCTAGACATGAAACTGAATTGGTACAGTGGCTCTGGAGCTTTTGGGTGCTTTGGATTTTGTGCTGTGGGGGAGGCAGGAGACGTGGGCTTAGCCACTAAGGCTAGGAGCTGGGCAGGGACTAGATGGAGGGGGGCCTGGGGACTATGCCCAGTGGGTAGCTGTCATTTAGGTGGGGTGGCATCACAGCAGGGTTTGAAGCAGAGGATTGATGGCAGATTTATGCAGGCAGGCATGTGGAGGACCTTTGGGATGTAGGACTGGAGGTTGTGGGTGGGTTAAAAGGTTGTGGAGTTGTCCAGACACTGAGGTGCAATGGACCTCAGCCAAGGCTTTAGACATGGGCCTGATAGGTAGTCCCAGGAGTTGGTGGTCCCTTAGGTTTAGAGGTATTGAGGATGATGCCAGGGTTTGGGCACCCAGATTGGATGGCAGTGCTTCCTATGGACTGGGAGCACAGGAGGAGGGGCATCCCTGGGAAGGTTGGGGAGCAGTGAGGGCGATTCATCTTGTTTAGACATGGAGTTTGAGCTCTCTGAAGATCAGCCAAGTAGAGAGGCCCAAGAGGCCCAGAGGTGCTTGGGTTTAGTCAATGAAGAAGGCATGGTTGAGGTCACTCTGGAGAATGTGGAGGGAGAAGAAAGGTGGTCCAGACCAGGGAACCCCCTTGTGAGGCGGGGCAGAGGAAGCACAGCCTGGTCAAGGAGGTGGGAGCAAGTCCAGTTAGAGCAGTCTTTCTCTACCAGAGCAAGGTTGGGAGACACTTTGCGGGGAGGCCAGGGATGCTACTAACCTTTTACCATGCCTAGAGCAACCCCCACCACAAATAATCATTTGGCCCAGGAGGCCAGTGGTGCCGAAAGCCCTGTAGGTCACAGCTGTGAGTATGCTCTTGGCGCATGGAGGGCATGTAGCAAATGCATGAGGTAGGATGAAAGCTGGACAAGGAACCAGAGCCGCAGCTGTGCCCAGTGGTGCCAGAGGGCTGGGCAGTTGAGGGGGCACCATGGTCCATGGGGCTTTGCCACAAGGAGACTGTTCTGGTGCCAGGCAAGAGCGGCACTGAAGGGATACTGAGCCCAGAGCCAGGATCACCGCCCAGCAGCAGGACTTGAAGCATTTAAGAGTGCCAGGTAGCCAGGAACTTAGCTGACATAAGTCGTTAGGCACAGTGTGTATTCTTTTTGAAATCTCATACCTTTTTTTTTTTCCCTTTTCCAAGGGCACAGGACTGAAAACAGTTAACTCTTCTAATAGTAGAAGGTGTTGGGCATTACTGAACCAACCTAATATTGAAAAATAAACATCTTTTGATCACTGGGAATTACTGTGGGTCTAAGCACCTGAGTTTTGTTTGGTTTTGTTTTTTAATATAAACTTAGGAAAACTGTGAGGCTGTTCCCCACAGAGCCACCATCTATGCACAGCTGGTGGAGTCCAGGAGGATGTGGTCATGGAACAAACTGTTTCCCATCCGTGTGCAGACCAGCCTCGGAGAGCAGGTCATCATCCCTCCCGTGGACCTGGAGAGGTGCCCTGGAGCACCCTCTGTCTGTGATATTCAGCTGAACCAGGTGTCACCAGCCGAATTCACAGTCCTCAGTGATGTGCTGCCCATTTTCAGGTAACAAGGCGCCCCCATAGGTGATGGTGCTTTGAGACATTTGATGGAAGGTGGGCCTTTGGAGGTTCTTTTTGAGTGGGAAGAAAACCTAGCTGCTGTCACCTGCCTCAGAAGGCAAGAGTCCTTTGCAGCCAAATGTCATTGCCAGTGAAGTCACTGTAGATGCTTAAAAAATGGAGTGTGTGAGGTTAAGCTCTGCTTACATTCTTGAATATTATTCCTCAGTGTGGACTTCAGCAAGCAAGTCAGTAGCTCAGCAGCCTGCCATAGCAGGCAGTTTGAACCTCTGGCATCTGGCCGAGCTCAGGTGGTTCTCTCGTGGTGGGACATTGAAATGGACCCTGAGGGGAAGATCAAGTGCACCATGGCCCCCTTCTGGGCACACTCAGACCCAGAGGAGATGCAGGTAAGAGGTAGGAGCTGAGCATGTGCTCTGTCAGTCAGGAAACTTGTCCACTGCTGTTCATGGGAAAATAGCAGTTGGACTTTAGACCTAGGAGAATTTAGAAACAGGAGGGCTATGTCAGAATCAAAGGCAAAGAAACCCTAACCTGGACCAGGCATGGTGGCTGACCTGCCTCAGAAGGCAAGAGTCCTTTTTAAAAAGCAAGCATAGACTAGCTATAGTAAGGTAGCCCTCCCGGGGTGAGCTCATGGTCAGCACCTGTGGACACAGTGAACAACAGAGAAGCTTTGGCAAGTTAGCTTTCCTCTCCCTTTCATCATGATGCAGCCACCCTTAGATATCACCCCTCATCCCCTGAGTTATCCCAGGGAGCTCCCATCAGCTTGGAATAGAGAATTACAGTCTCACCTTCTGTGGCCTCAAAATCTCCCTTCTCTGCCCCGATAGAAAGTAGGCAGAGGACATGAAAGACAGAAAAGGAAATACAGATGACAGGGGATAGTTGCCCACTCTTCCTCACAAGAAGAGAAATGCAGTATTATTTGTGCATAGCACCTGTAGTCCCATCCTCTCAGGAGGCTGAGGCAGGAACATTGCTTGAACCCAGGAGGTCGAGGCTGCAGGTGAGTCATGATTGCACCACTGCACTTCAGCCTGGGCAATAGGGTTAGACCCTGTCTCTAAAGAGAAAAAAGAGAGACAAATGCAACTTTAAACTGCAAGGAGATAATCATTTTCACCTATTAGTGAATAAAGTTTAAACAGTTTGCAAGTACACTGTTGGTAAAGCTCAGGGAAAGAGCAGGAAAGTGAGTTGTCAGAACGTCTCAGGTAGAAAGCAATGCTGCTGCCAGATGTGGGGCTGATGCTGGATTTGAGTCTGTAGAATGAATGTGTGCAGCCCTGATTTAGTAGAAAAAGGCCAACCTAAAGGCCACTAGTAGGGATCAAGTCCGTTATCCTTTCAGTGGGTGAGGTAGCTGTTTGCACTGATATGGGACAAGCTTCAGGGTGGATTATTACCTGAAACAAAAATAAAGGTGCAGAATGTTGTATAGTGTGCCAGCATTGGTATTAGTAAAAATAGGAATAGCTGGGCATGGTGGCTCACGCCTGTAATCCCAGCACCTTGGGAAGACAAGGAGGGCGGATCACGAGGTCAAGAGATCGAGACCATCCTGGCCAACATGGTGAAATCCCGCTTCTACTAAAAACACCAAAATTAGCTGGGTGTGGTGGCACATGCCTGTAGGTAGTCCCAGCTACTCGGGAGGCTGAGGCAGGAGAATGACTTGAACCCAGGAGTCAGAGGTTGCAGTGAGCCATTATTGCACCACTACCCTCCAGCCTGGTGACAGAGTGAGACTCCATCTCAAAAAAAAAAAAAAAAGAATATACGTGTTTGTGAGTGGATAGTCTTGTGTGGTATGCATGTAAGCATGTCTTTGGAAGAATTCCCAGAAATTGGTAAAACTGACTGCATCCAGGAATGGGGGCTAGGGGTTAGGGGTGGAAAGGAAACATTTCTCACTACACTTTCTTATATATCTTTTGAATTTTCTCTCATATGCTTGTGTTATTTACACTCCCATCCACTCTCCCTTACTCTCACACTCAAAGGAAAAAAAAGTGGGAAAGGTGTTTTGTAATTGCCTCATGGGTAAATTGCCCACTGTCCTGACAAAACCAATTCGCTGAGACCCTGGCATTGCAAGAAAGACAGTTATTACTCAGATCAGTCTCTGAAAGTTCACAGGCTAGGGTTTTTGTTTGTTTGTTTTGTTTTTTTGAGATGGAGTTTAGCTCTTGTTGCCCAGGCTGGAGTGCAATGGGATGATCTCAGCTCACCACAACTTCCACCTCCCGGATTCAAGCGATTCTCCTGCCTCAGCCTCCTGAGTAGCTGGGATTACGGACATGTGCGACCACACCCGGTTAATTTTTATAGTTTTAGTAGAGACGGGGTTTCTCCATGTTGGTCAGGCTGATCTTGAACTCCTGACCTCAGGTTACACTCATGCCTTGGCCTCCCAGAGTGCTGGGATTACAGAGGTCAGCCACCATGCCTGGTCCAGGTTAGGGTTTTTCAAGTATAGTTTGGCAGGCCAAGGAGTCCACTTCTGGGTAGAGTCATCAGACAGAAATGTAGAAATGTAACAATCCAAAAAGACATTTCAAAGGGTCAGTCTTAGGTTCTGTAAGAGTGGTGTTATCTGCAGGTAGAATCAGGGAAGGCTGCAGATCTTGTGACCTCCAGAATAATGGCTTCACCTTAGCAGAATTTAGCCTCCTCTCATCCTCCTAACCTGATGATCTTTCATTAAGTTTAATTTTGGGGAAGGGCAGTTTTCACTTAAACTATTAACTGGCTGGGCACGGTGGCTCACGCTTATAATCCCAGCACTTTGGGAGGCCTGGGTGGGTGGATCATTTGAGATCAGGAGTTCAAGACCCGTCTGGCCAACATGGAGAAACCCTGCTACTACTAAAAAATACAAAAATTAGCCAGGTGTGGTGATGCATGCCTGTAATCCCAGCTACTTGGAAGCTGAGGCAGGAGAATTGCTTGAACCCAGGAGGTGGCGGTTGCAGTGAGCCGAGATCATGCCACTGTACTCAAATCTGGGTGGCAGAGCGAGACTCCGTCTCAAAAAATAAAATAAAATAAATTATTAACCAAATATCTCCCAAAGTTAGCATGGCCCAGACCCAGGAATGATCAAGGGCAGTTTGAACGTTAAAGTAAGATGGGGGTTGATTAGATGAGATATCTTTCACTGTCATAATTCTCTCACTGTTTTTCGAAAAGGCAGTTTTGGTT
Organism: Callithrix jacchus; assembly: GCF_049354715.1. Lineage (NCBI taxonomy): Eukaryota > Metazoa > Chordata > Mammalia > Primates > Cebidae > Callithrix > Callithrix jacchus. Next base: position 25,894,781 of record NC_133521.1, read on the forward strand.
TCAGAGCCAAGAAATAGAACCTGTCTCTACCCAGGAGCACATTAGGCACCATCCTTTGTTCAGTCCTCCAGCCTGCCTGTCCTTAACTGCTGGCTTTGTTGATGCTCACCTGCTTCTAGGTGTCCACAACATTGACTTCCTGGAAGGCCTTAGCAGCTTTCCCTACCCCATTCCCAGAGTAACTGTTTAATCTGAAGGGTTGTGACCGCTGGGGGATTCTCAATCAGCGTTAACGACAGCAGCATGTGAAACTAAGAAGCACCTGAGCTTCTTAGTCTCCCCTCCACCTTCCAGGTGCCTGGCCCCAGGAGGGTGTGTGTGTCCAGCCAGGGTGTGCCATCTTCCCTCTGGAGGCTGCGTGTGTGTCACTCTGAATTCACCCACAGAGTTGAGATTGGCACTGGGCTGCATTCTTCCTAAGACTGTGTTGCAGAATTAGCATAAGAATAGCATTATAATGTTAGTACTTGTGGTGTGGTGGCTCACTCCTGTAATCACAGCACTTTGGGAGGCCAAGGCAGGTGGATCACTGGAGGTCAGGAGTTCGAGACCAGCCTAGCCAACATAGTGAAACCTTGTCTCTACTAAAAATACAAAAAATTAGCCAGGCATGCAGGCAGATGCCTGTAATCCCAGCTACTTGGGAGTCTGAGGCAGGAGAATCACTTGTACCCAGGAGGGGAAGATTGCAGTGAGCCAAGACAGTGCCATTGTACTCCAGCCCAGGCAACAAGAGTGAAACTCCATCTCAAAAATAAAGTACTTTTAATTTGCATATCTTCAGAGCATTACTATGTATATTTTTCTTCTTGAATCCTCTTAGTAGACAAACTGGGTAACCACAACCATAACCAACCCGGGATTCAGCAGGCTCCAGGGACTGGAGCAGGGCCTGTGTCCAGGAGCAGTGGACTGGGTCCTGTGTCCTTTCTGTACCAGTGCTGATTTTTGGATTAGAAATTTGAAATCTGCTAATGAATCTCCCTCATTAATTTGTGAAACTGCTTTGATTCTAAATATACTTTGCCTGCCCCATCGTGGCACAGTGGGTTCTGTCACTAGCTCTTCATCATTAGGACCCAGGAGGTCCTGTGGTGGGAGCATGTGAAGGACATGATGATAGGGCAGTGCCATGGGAGCCTAGGAGGGGTCGGGAAAGGGTTCTCCAGCTTCTCTGATCTACTCCAGATACATTTGCACAGTGTGGGAATGAATAACAGATTTAAAAGAACCTGTTTTATCATTCCTGTTACTGTTTATTTTTTCTGGAACATATCTGGTCAGATTTTATTTTCTAGTTTTTACTTCAAGTAGGCATCTTAAGTGTGTGGGAGTATCATTCTCTTGCCTTTTGTTAAATTCAAGACCAGGTGTGCGGGCACATTCTTGACCTGTGCTCTTGGAGTCCCACAGGGCCAAGTTTTTCTTAGTTCCTGAAGGTGACAGAATGAGCAGGCAGTCGTCTCATCAGAGTTGAGCCAGGCATCTCCTGTTTTTGTTTGTTAGAATCAGGTTCTTGCTCTGTTGCTCAGTCTGGAGTGCGGTGGCACCTCTAAGCTCACTGCAGCTGTGAACTGGGTACAGAGACCCTCCTGCCTCAGCCTCCTGGGTAGCTGGGACTACAGGCATGTGCCACCATGCTTGGCTAATTTTCTGTTTTTTGTTCAGATGGGGGTCGCTGCTGTGTTACCCAGGCTGGTCTCGTAATCCTGGCCTCAAGCGATTCACCAGCCTTGGCCTCCCAAATGGTTGGGATTATAGGCGTGAGCCATTGCATCCAGCTGGCATCTACTTTTTAGGACATTTCTTCCTTTTTCAAAAATAAGCTTAACAATCATGAGAGAAATAAACCTCATTATATAAAACAAAAAAATCACTCATGGTCCTCCCTCCCACCCAAAATAACTCCGTTTCTTTGGTCTTTTTCCAAACGCACGGGTGTCTTCAGTGCTCATCTCTGTTTGGGTCCCCGTAGCCTTCATCAGCAGTGTTTCAGATGTCTGCCTCTATTCTGCACGAGGGTTTATATCCTGTTCTGAGCGCTGGCCAGTTGGGTGGGTTCCAGTTTTTGCTGATATAAATAATTCTGTGATTTGCATTTTTATGTGAATATAACTCTTTTCTTTGGTTTTTTGTTTGGGTTTTCTTAGGATAGAATCCTGTATGTGGGGTTTGTAGTAAGGACTAGCACAGCTTATTAAAAGTTGACTCTGGATCATTGTCAACCATGTTTCACAATTGAGAACATTTAGTTATTTAAATACTTCAGTTTAATTCACAGAGTAAGTTAAAACCTTTTTGTATTTTCCCAACTTTTTATTTTGAAAAACTATCAATCCGTAGAATAAGTGAAAATGAACACTGATGGTTCCTTTATTTAAACTGACCAGTTGTTGACATTTGTCACACCTGTTGTCTTTGTCTTCCTGCCTTTCTCCCTGCGTCCCTGCATGTCTGTCTCTACAAACACACTAGCTTGTGTGCGATTTTTTGCTAAATCATTTAAAGTAACTTGCAGCCATCTGACACTTTCTTTTTTTTTTTTTTTTTTTGAGACGAAATTTTGCTCTTGTTGCCTAGGCTGGAGTGCAATGGTGTGATCTCGGCTCACCGCAACCTCTACCTCCCAGGTTCAAGCGATTCTCTTGTCTCAACCTCCCAAGTAGCTGGGATTACAGGCATGTGCCACCATGCCTGGCTAATTTTTTGTATTTTTAGTAGAGACGGGGTTTCTCCATGTTGGTCAGGCTGGTCTTGAACTCCCAACCTCAGGTGATCTGCCTGCCTCAGCCTCCCAGTGTGCTGGATTGCAGGTGTGAGCACCGTGCCTGGCCTGACACTTTACTTTTAAATACCTCAACACTTACCTCCCAAGAATGAAAACAGTCTGCAACATAAACGAAACACGTGATCACACCTGAAAAACAGAGGTTCCATACTATCATCTGACATGGTTCAAAATAAAATTTCTTGTCTCCAGAAGTCCTTGATAGCTTTTGTTACCTCAATCTATGATCCAGTTAGGTTTAGTGAATTGCATTTGACTGTTTTGTAAATTCCAAGTATGTTAAAGCCTTTGGAATGCGTGCCATGGGACTATTCTGAAAAGGTTCCCTCCAAACCACTAGGTTTAAACCATTGTATTTTGCCTTCAAATGAAACACTCAGCACAGCCCTATGTGTTGAAGAGAGAGCTCTGGTGCTATTCTGATGGGGTGGGGACTGGAGCCTGCACTTGTCCGCTCCCCTGAGCCACTGTGGCAGATTGCTGCCCTTGGCCACATTATGTCTTCCTAAAGCCAGCAAGGTTCCCACAGCCTTTTGGGCCACTGGCCTCTGATTTTAGAGTTTGTTTCTTTATCTCCTTGGCCACAATAGCCAGCTGCAGTCTACATTTTGGACTTCCTGAAAACTGGTAGTTCTGGCATTTGGCTCCTGGATTTGAAGCATTGCTCATACAGCAGCTTGTTGACAGCTGACTCTGTTCCCCGTTTCAGTGGCGGGACCACTGGATGCAGTGTGTATACTTCCTGCCACAAGAGGAGCCTGTGGTGCAGGGCTCAGCGCTCTGCCTGGTAGCCCACCATGATGACTACTGCATATGGTACAGCCTGCAGAGAACCAGGTATGCTGAGCCTCATGGGGGTGGAGGATGAGCCTCTGAGACTGCATGTATGTAAATTCCCCATTTACAGACCCTTTGGACACGCCAGTGGGTTGATTTGTGTCTGGACAGAATAAAATAAGAACAAAGATTTGTGACCAGATGTGTCACTGTCCATTCGTGTGTACTCAGGAGAGGTTGTTGGAATCTGTTTAGAGCAGATGCATATGAAAAGCCTGGAATTAGTGGGTGCTCTAACCTCTGATGCCTACTGGAGACCAGTGTCCAGATTCATGCCCTCTAGAGGCCTGTGAAGGTGCTCACTGCCCACGTCTGTTTGTTCATCTCCTGACCTAGCCCTGAAAACGAGAGGGTCCTCGAGATGCGCCCCGTGTGCGACTGCCAGGCTCACCTGCTCTGGAACCGGCCACGGTTTGGAGAGATCAATGATCAGGACAGAACTGATCGATATGTCCAGGCCCTGAGGACTGTAAGTGTCCAGCCCCTTGGCTGTTTGTGGGGAAAAGGAAAAAAGGAGTTTGTCCCAGGAGCTCCAGCACTCTGCTTACGATTTTCTAATTTTATTTTCTGTGTCCTCTTGGCTATGAGTGGCTTCAGCGAGTGCCTTCTGGGGTGGGCACTGGAGCAGAAAGCTGGAGAGCCTGGGGCTGGACTTCCTGAGGGTTTACTCTCTCCTCTCCAGGGACAGCCTCTGGCTGGGCTCCTGCTGGACGCATTTGCCCTGTTAGACACAGTCACTGCTGTGGGTGGTCACAGTGGATTCGCCCACCCTTCCCCTCTTCTATGTGTTGCTGCCTTTCTAAAATTTTCTAAAATGTAAATCTGGTCATGTCACTCTCCTGCCTGAAAACCCGTGTTCCCTGCTACCTATAGCAGGGGACTCAGCCTGGAGATTACAGGTGGGGCTTGGAGGGAGGGTCTCTTGAGGCCCTTGTGCAGAAATAAGTGTGCATGTGTGCATTTTTGAGGGGGCTGGGGGAGAATCCAAGCCATCCTGAGTTTCTCTCAGAGGGGTCTGTCACCCAGAAAGGCATCTCTTGTGAACACAGCCTTGTAGGCTCTCAGCTGTCTGTGCTGTCTCCAGGCAGGGAAGAAGACTCTTGTCAGGGACTGGGAGGTGGCCCCCTGAGGGTGGGACAGGCCTTCTGCAGGGCCTCTGGGCTGGGTTGAGGACTGCCTTTTCTGACAGTGGGGACAGGTCGGGAGACATGAGCAAGACAGGTGTGTTTGAGGCTGGGGGTGGTTACTGCACGGGGACGCAGGGGGATGGTCCAAGTAGGATGAGAAGGGAAGCATGCTTGCTAGCAGGAATCTTCTGGCAAACTGGGGGAAGCCCTGTGCTGAAGTTACCCATTCCCCACAGGTGCTGAAGCCAGACAGCGTGTGCCTGTGTGTCAGTGATGGCAGCCTGATGTCCATGCTGGCCCATCACCTCGGGGCGGAGCAGGTACTGAACGTGCACCCTTGTCAGCCTCCTGAGGTGGGCTCATGAGTTAGGGCATTGTGTGGTCTGGGTTCACAATTCTGTGATCAGGGCTTTTTGTAAGGGCCACTGTTATGGGCATAGCATGCTCAGGTCAGGGACTGGGGGCTTTATTACCTGCGTGTGCAGGAGTGGAGCCAGGGCTCAGGCTGCCCCAGGGAGGGAATGAGCAATGAGGGTGGGGGATGAGCGCAGGGGGGGAATGAGCACAGAAGGGGGATGAGCGCAGGGGGCAAATGAGCGGTGGGGGGGATGAGCAAGGCAGGGGATGAGTGGGGGGAGGATGAGCACGGGGTGTGGGGGGATGAGTGCAGGTGGGGAATGAGCGCAGGCCGGGGAATGAGCATGAGCGCAGGCGGGGGATGAGCGAAGGAGGGGGAATGAGCCCAGGGGGATGAGTGCCGGGAGGGTTGTTCAGGTGCTGCTTCTGTCTTGGGATGGTTTTATCAGATTTTAATCTTTTTAATTTTTCTTTGTTAAGTGAATATCTTACAACTAATAGCATGGTGTTCCCTTTAGGTATTTACAATTGAGAGCTCAGCAGCTTCTCACAAGCTGATGAGAAAAGTAAGTGAGAATTGTTGCTGAAATAGCAAGAGGACCTGTGGGGCTGACCTTCTGAATCTGGGTTGATGGCTTTGAAGTGGCATCTCCCTGGAATGGAGGAGTAGTGGCAGGATGGTGTGAAAGCCCCTGCCTCTGTGTTGTCTTGGCTGCTGCCTGGAGAGCAGCTGGAAGCCTGGTGGGGTGGCTGTCACTGAAATAGAGGCAAATGTTTGCACTGTCTCTCTGTTGCCGACTGGAGTGCAGTGGCTCCATCTCCTCTCACTGCGACCTCCTCCTCCCAGGTTCAAGGATTCTCCTGTCTTAGCCTCCTGAGTAGCCGGGATTATAGGAATGTGCCACCACACCTGGCTAATTTTTATATTTTTAGTAGAGATGGGATTTCACCATGTTGGCCAGGCTGCTCTGAAACTCCTGACTTCAGTTGATCCATTTACCTTGGCCTCCCAAAGTGCTGGGATTACAGGCATGAGCCACTGCACCCAGCAGCCTTGCTTTGTTTTTTTTGTGTCTGAAGAAGCTTACACTTTTCTCCTCACTTCACATAAAGCTACGAAAACATTTCTGTCATGGTAGAACTGAATGTAGAATGTGTTTCTAGGCCATCAGTGCTCAGGGAGTCAGTGCTCACAGCCTGGGGGGAGATGGGATTTCTCTCCCTGGCCAGTAACTGGTTTGATTTCCTATCCAAAGGGGAACCCCTTTCACCAGAATTGTAGGCCTGCACTGAGTCCTGGTGTGTGCCCACAGGAGAAATTTCTTTTGCTTCTGTCCCATTCTGCTCCTGATCTCATCCATAGTCTATACGATGCCTCTCAAGGAGAGAATTTCCACAAAGCAGTTAAAAGTGGTGCTCCAGAACAATTTGGCCAGAAAATTCAAAGCAGAGGGTGCAACTTTGAGAGATTTTTTTTTCTGACAAAAACAACACTTCAGCATGAATACAGTAATTTTATGGTTTTCTTTCTGAGATCTTCAAGGTTAACCACTTGGAAGATAAAATTAACATCATAGAGAAACGGCCGGAATTATTAACAAATGAGGACCTGCAGGGTAGAAAGGTGAGTAGCGGCAGCTTCCTGGCCGTGCTGGGCTGTGTTAGGGTGGGCAGCACATGCTGCAGTAGCCCAGGCCACACCCTGTCCCTGGGATCTCACTGTGGGTTTCCATGTAACTTATCTCCTAGGAGTTCCCGCCATCAAGAGTGTGGTGAGGCTTTCATGGAGCTGCCCATTGAGCAGATGGTTGCACTGTTCTTTTTTTTTTAAAACAGTGTTTCACATTGTCGCCTATGCTAGAGTGCAGTGGCATGATCTCAGCTAACTGCAGCCTCCAACTTCCAGCCTCAAGCAATCTTCCCACCTCTCCTGAGTAGTTGGGACTATAGGCATGTGCCATTACGCCCAGTTATTTTTGTATTTTTTGGTCTTGAACTCCTGAGCTCAAGCGATCTGTCAGCCTCCGCCTCCCAAAGTGCTGGGATTACAGGCATGAGCCACTGCACCCGGCTGCACTGCTCTTAGCTCAGCCTCGTCTCTGCTCCTTCACGTCAGGACAGAGCAGCTCTCTTGGGGTTCCTAGGAGCAGAGCGTGTCCTTTCCTCTTCACCGCACTCCTGTCTTCACTTCCCGTCCACAGCTTCCTGCTGCAGTTAGGCTTCCAGGCCCTGAAACTACTTCTGCCAGCAACCTTGTTACTCCCATGGTCTCCCTGCAGGCTTCATCTGTTCCAACCGCTTGTCTTTGTGACCCGGGACTTCTGCCTGTGCTGGGGAGGCTGCTTTCCCCTCCCTTTCCTGGCTGCTCCTTGTCAGTCTTGATTCTTTCCTTGCACTGCTCTGTGTCCCTCTCCCCATGTCTCTCCCTTCCCCTGACTGCATCCTCTCTGGTAATCAGGTTCCTTCCCATGAGTTAATCAGTGACCCTCAGAGTCGGCTTTCACTGTTTGCTATTTTGGATTCAAATCTCACGTCCAGCTACCACCAGCCCATCACCTTTCCTTGACACAGGCCCTTCAGACTGGACTCACCCAAAGCGGAGCTGTCATTGTTTATCTTTCCTGCCAGTCTTTTTAAAAATAACAGCTTTACTGAGATATAATTGACATACCATGAAATTAATGCATTTCAAATGTGCAGTTCAGTGATTTTTTTAAAGTAACTGTATGGAGTTAACCATCACCAGTCTAATTTTAGAACATTTCCAGGCCAGGCATGGTGGCACATGCCTATAGTCCCAGAACTTTTGAAAGCCAAGGTGGGCGGATCGTTTGGTCTCAGGAGTTCAAGACCAATCTTGGCAACATAGGGAGACCCTGTCTCCATAAAAATAAAACTTTTTTTTTTTTTTTAGAGACGGAGTTTCGCTCTTGTTACCCAGGCTGTAGTGCAATGGCGCGATCTCAGCTCACTGCAACCTCCGCCTCCTGGGTTCAAGCAATTCTCCTGCCTCAGCCTCCCGAGTAGCTGGGACTGCAGACGCGAGCCACCATGCCCAGCTAATTTTTGTATTTTTAGTAGAGACGGGGTTTCACCTTGTTGACCAGGATGATCTCGATCTCTTGACCTCGTGATCCACCCGCCTCGGCCTCCCAAGGTGCTGGGATTATAGGCGTGAGCTACCGAGCCCGGCCTAAAAAATAAAACAATTAACCGAGTATGGTAGCACATGCTTGTAGTCCCAGGAGGCTGATGTGGGTGAGGTGGGAGGATCGCCTGAGCCCAGGAGTTAGAGGCTGCAGTGAGCTGTGCTTGTGCCAGAGCACTACAGCATGGCTGACATTGAGAGCTTGTCTCTAAAAAAAAAAAAAAAATTGAAAAGAAATGAAAAGAGAACATTTACCTCCCAAATTCCCAGGAGACTGTTAATAGTCAGCGCACCCAAGCCTGACAGCCACTGGTCTCGTTTCTGTCTCTAGCATGTGCTTCCTCCTGGCGTTTCTCAAAAGTGAGGTAATACAGTGTGTGAGCTTGGGAGTCCGGCTCCTTTCACTGAGCGTAGCGTCTTTGAGATTAACCCATTTCATTCTCTTCAGTGCTGCACAGCATTCCATTACCCGGCCTAGGGACATTTGGATTGGGTCCAGTTTTTTGGCCGTTTTGAATGAGGTTGCTGTGAACATGTGTGCGTCAGTCTTAGGATATATGTCCTCAGTTCTATTACCAGATGTCTTGGTGTGGATTGCTGGGTCATGTAGTTATGGTCAACTTTTTAAGAAACTGCTGAACTGTTGTTCGAAGAGGCTGTGCATATTGTGTCTCTGTCGGTAACTTCTGAGGGTCTAGGTTCTGGGATTCTCACTAGCACTTGGCTTCAGCTTTTTTTACCATAACCATTTAGTGGGAGTATGGTGATGTCTTAGCACAGTTTTAATTGGTATTTGCCTATTGACTGATGCTGGTGAACATCTTTTTGTGTGCTTATGTCTTGCTTGGTGAAATGTCTATTTAAGCCTTTTGCCCAGTTTAAAAATAACAGTTTTATTGAGATATAATTCACCATATGATTTGCTCAGCGATTTTTGTATATTCATAAGATTCTGTAGCTGTCACCACATCAGTTTAAGAATCCTCTCATTACCCGTCAGCAGTTACTCCCCGTTTGTCCGCAGTCCCCCTGCCCTGGACACCCGCTCTCCTTTCTGTCTCCAGGCTTGTCCATTCTGGGCATCTTGTGTAAATGAAATTAGACAGTGTGTGGTTTTTCATGGCCAGCCTCTTTCATGTGGCTTCACGTTTTCAAGGCTCTTCCATGTCGTAGCCTAAATCAATACCTTATTTCTCTTTCTTACTGAATAAGATTCCATTGTGTGGCCAGGCCATGTTATTTATCTGTTTATCAGATGATGGACATTTGGGTGGCTCCTACTTTTGGGCTGTTGTGAGTAATGCTGCTGTAAATGCTCAAGTTGCCCTTTCTCCCTCATAGATGAGGACACAGGAGATGATTTTGAAAGCCATTGTGTGGGGCACCAGTAGACTGGGGTCGCGTTGAATAGGAGTGGTGGGAGCAGGCATTCTTGTCTGTCTTGTTCCTGATCCTGGGAGCAAAGGTACTCCTGGCCTCCTCTTCTGTCTTATTCCTGATGCTGGGAGTGGAAGCACTCCTCCCTCCTTTTCTATCTCCCAGCATTTCCTGCTGCATCTCCATCATCTCTGACTGGCCCCCCTTTGGTGCCCGTCTGCTTGGGCCTGCCCGGGGTCAACTGCCTCCACAGCCTTTGCCACCCCCTCCTCTCCTCCCATCCTGCAGTCTCTGTTTCTTGCCAGGACTGTTTCTGCACTCTGCTAGGTTGCTGCCATTCCCAGCACCTGTAGGTTCCTATCCACTCTTCATAGTCCTAAGCAGGATCTTCTAAATCACATTCCTTCTGATTTTGAACCCCTGATGAAAGCTTGTAGTGACACCCCAGCCCCTGCTACAACCTCCGGAACGAGTCCAGCCCCTTACCCTGACCTGGCTGCTCCTATCCAGCTCTACACCCTTGCCTTGGGGAGCCTTGCTGTCTCCCAGTCTTGCTCTTGCCCCTGCTGCTCCTCGCCTCGGCCATTCAGGCTCTTCATCATGCATTTGTTCATTCTGACAAATGTTCACGGAACATCTGTGCGTGGCACTGGCCCATTGCTTGGGATGTTGGGCTACCAGTCCATGCTCTTGTGGTGCTCAGAGCCAGAGACAAGCCCCAGTAAGTCCTGAGATAAAGCATTGAGTGGGGGTTGACAGGATGCCACTCTGGAAGCCCCTCTGGCACTTTATTTCTGGGGTCCCTCTATGCCCCACCTCCTTGCTGCTTTCTTTCACATGGGGTCAGCTCCACTTTGTCTGCTTCCCTGTTCCACTCTGCCCTCCTGAGCACCAGACTCATACCTGGTTGTAATCTTTACAGCCTCCAGGGCAAGTACCCTGCTTATTGACTGAGGGAGGGAGGGAGTGACTGAGTGAGTGAGTGAGTGAGTGAGTGAGTGAGTGAGTGAGTCAATGAGTGACTGAATGAGTGGGTGACTGAATGAGTGACTGAGTGAGTGAGGGGCTGAGGGAAGGAGGGAGTGAGTGAGTGAATGAGTGAGTGGGTGGGTGAATCAGTGGCTGAGTGAGTGACTGAATGAGTGGGTGACTGAATGAGTGACTGAATGAGTGACTGAGTGAGGGGCTGAGGGAAGGAGTGAGGGAGTGAGTGGCTGAGGGAGGGAGGGAGAGAAGGGAGGGAGTGACTTGAGTGACTGAGTGGCCTGTTGCTTCTGTGTTCCTGTGAACACTCCTGGGCTGAGCCCTCCTGATACCTGGGCCCTGCTTCTCGCCCTGCTTACCAGATCTCTCTCCTCTTGGGTGAGCCGTTCTTCACCACCAGCCTGCTGCCATGGCACAACCTCTACTTCTGGTATGTTCGGACCGCTGTGGACCAGCACCTGGGGCCAGGCGCTGTTGTGATGCCCCAGGCGGCCTCGCTGCACGCTGTGGTTGTGGAGTTCAGGGTAGGTCACCCAGGGGGTGTTGCAGAAAACAAAAGCAGAGGAAGCTGGTGGGGAACCTTGTTTTCTTGTAGGAACCTTGGGTGCCTGTAGAGCAACTTGGGCCTTGATGATTTGAGCTTGTTTTTTCTCTTCTGTGTCAGCACACTGTGGGGTTGAATAGAAGATGCTTGCCTTTTTCAAAATGCAATAATTTGACATATGAAATGGAAATGGCTGAGAATTGTCACTTTACTATTGTGGCTTATCAGAATAATTAAACATTATAAATAAAGCATTTTGGAAGCCATGCGGTGCGGTCTGCTCTGCTCTCATTAAGAGCCAAGGCTTCAGTTGAAAGCATTTTGAGATGGAGGAGTCAGCTGCTTTATGCAAGAAAAAATGGAAAAGCTTCCTTTTAGTTTTCTCATCAAAGAAGAACCACAAAGTCATTTTTGGAAGGACTTTTTTTTTAATGTGGAGACAGTGTCTCACTCTGTTGCCCGGGCTGGAGTGAAGTAGCGCAAGCTCAGCTTACCCCATCCTCCATCTCTCGGGTTCTAGCAGTTCTCCTGCCTCAGCCTCCTGAGTAGCTGGGACTACAGGTGCATGCCGCCATGCCTGGCTAATTTTTTCTATTTTAGTAGAGACGGGGTTTCACCATGCTGGCCAGGCTGGTATCGAACTCCTGAGCTCAGGCAATCAACCCGTCTTAGCCTCCCAAGGTTTGGGATTATAGGCATGAGCCACCGCGCCCAGCCCGGGAAGGGCATTTTTATTAAAAGAATTTTGAAAAGCTTTAACCTGGAATGGAGAGTGAATCTCATTGATGAGAGTGGTTTCTCTCTCAGTAGCTTAGTGGCTCCATCACTTAATTTCTGGACATTGCTCCTGTATAACTTGTGTACCAGATTTCCACAGCCAAAGAAGGGATGTTATGATTCATGCATGTTATGCCAGGAGGAAGGGAGGGAAGCCTGCGTGGCTGAGTGTCCTCTGGGTTCCTCTTGGCAAGGCCTTTTTCTCTCCCCAGCATCGTTGTGAAATGGTGATGATCCTGGGGGGAGAGCTGGCTTACATATTCCTTCCCAGAGAGATGGTGTTCAGGATGGCCTGGGCAGGAGTGTGTAGCCCCCAGTCTGGTAGCTCTGGCTGTCTCATCAGAGAGGACTCAAGTGTCACGCCAGAGCTTGCAGGTTCCTGCCCGACTGAGTCTGTTACAGAAACCATCCTGGATCTTTGGTCTCTCCAAGCCCCTTCATACTTGGGGGTCTCTCTCAGGTGTGCAGGAAACAGCAAGCTGTGTCTCGTTTTTGCTGCCACACTTTCCTGTGTCCTGACAGGGCTGCTCCTTCCTCACAGGACCTGTGGCGGATCCGGAGCCCCTGTGGTGACTGCGAAGGCTTCGACGTGCACATCATGGACGACATGATTAAGGTAGGCAGGGCCACACTGTGTAGTCCCACCCACCCGCTCCTGTGGTGCCGTCCTTTGCTCCTGTGGCGCCGACCTGGCTTGAGCAGTACAGGCTCTTCTGGTGGGGGCAGTGAGGTCAGGTGCTGCCATTTTGTGTGGTTCCCCATGAGCATTGCTTGGTACCAGGCCTGTTCTTGGCTCTGTGCTATCACCCTGAGTCAGAATCTCCACTGGGCCTGCACGTCCTGTCATTGGAACTGCCCCTGCCAGTGACCCCAGCTTGTTTTCTCTTGGGGCAGCCCTTCCAGAGGCAGTCTGGGAACCTTCTTAGGCAGTCATTTTCACGGTGGGGGCTCCATTCCCAGGGAGGAGTATGTGAGGAGTGTACCACAGGTTACATGGTAGGGATTGGCAGAGCCCTGAACAGTAGCAACCGGTCCTGCGTTCCCCAGAACCATGGACTGTCCTGACAGTGCCAGTGGTCCTTGGATTCATGAGGGCTGAAGCTGAGAGTCCTGTTCCACCACCTGAGAGGGACAGGGTGAGGATGGGCCGTGCTGTGTATTAAGGAAATTCATGTGGCTCCTGCTTGTCATCCCAACACTCTGGGAGGCTGAGGCAGGTAGGTTGCTTGAGCCCGGAAGTTTGAGACCAGCCTGGGCAATATAGCAAGACAAAAAATACAAAAAATTAGCCAGGCATGGTGGTAGTGCACACCTGTATTCCTAGCTACTCAGGAAGATGAGGTGGGAGGATGGCTTTAGCCTGGGAGGTGGAGGCTGCAGTGAGCTGCAATTGGGCCACTGCCTCCAGGCTGGGTGACAGAGTGAGATGCTGTCTCAAAAAAAGAAAGAGGAATCTCACGGACGCTGGAGGAGCGGGGAGCAACAGCAGCCCTGCAGCAATAGCTGCGCATCGGGAGATGGGGCTTTTCTGCCTCTGCTCGCCTTTCTGTTCACATTTGCCTGTAGTGAACATGGATTGCCTATGTGAACATTTTTTTTTTTTTTTGAGCCAGAGTCTCCCTCTGTCTCCCAGGCTGGAGTACAAATGGCACGATCTCGGCTCACTGCAGCCTCCACCTCCCGGGTTCAAGCAATTCTCTGCCTCAGCCTGCCGAGTAGCTGGGATTACAGGTATATGCCACCATGTGCAGCTAATTTTTGTATTTTTAGTAGAGATGGGGTTTCACCATCTTGGCCAGGCTGGTCTTGAACTCCTGACCTTGCGATCCACCCGCCTCGGCCTCCCAGAGTGCTGGGATTACAGGGGTGAGCTACCATGCCCGGCCCCGAACATTTTTTTAAGTAAATTAAACCTAGTGGGTGTTTTCAGTTTGCATCTTACCTGCCACTCACAGCAGACCTCTGACTGTTGCACGCTTCTAGAAATCTCATTTGTGCTGAGCCCCGCGTGCTCTGGATCTCTGTGCTCTATGCCTCCCTTGGGCCTCTGCTCTTGACCTTGCCCTGGCTGTCCCTGTCCCCTCTTGCTGATAGGGTTCTTTCACTCTGGTCCTGGGCCAGTGTCCATCTCTCATGTGCTCACACAGATGGCTGAGAGCAGTGGGTGTCCTGGCGGGGAGTGCCAGGTATTTTTGCTTTTATGATTTCCAAATTCACCTGCCCTTTGCCACCCTCAGCCTGGCCCTTCCAGTGCCCTGTCTTAGACCTGGTGCCACTTCACACGACCAGCCAGGCCCAGGACCCCAGGCGCATCTTCCCTGGCGAATTCTCCTGTTCCCTGCCGTTGGTTTTCATGCTCCCAGCAAGCCTCCGACCCAGGCTGCCCCTTACTGCTGCCGTCCTGGTCTGGGCCCCTCCCACTCTGGCCGTCCTCCACACGGAGTCCACGTGAACTTGTAGATCTGAGTCTGGCCACATCCCCACTTCGGGAATGCCCCAGATGGCTCCCCACACACCCCAGCAGAGTGGCCTGGCTGGCCTGGGTGCCCTGGCCTGCTCTCCTGGCTTAGCTCTGTCTTTGAGGCCCCTCTGGCCCTGCTTCTGCCAGCTCCCATTTACCCACCAGCTCCCTTCCTCCAGGCAGCTTTCTATGTCCCTCCTGGATGCAGGTGCTTCCAAGCTGCCAGCAGCCGGCACCAGGGCTGTTCTGTCACGTGTTTATCCCTCCCAGTGGCCTAGGGCCCACCTCTCAGGGCCACACAGCTGTGGTGGTCACCAAGTTTCTAGGTGCTGGGTGTTCTCACCACTGATGTACACGCGTGGTCCTCAGAACAGCTTGAGACAGGTGGCACCACCCCATCTTAAAAATCTGGAAAGCAAGGCTCAGAGTGAGGGGTGCCTACGGAGCTGCTGAGAGAGCAGTGGCAGAGGGGGAGCTGCTGGTTTGCTGGGTGCTCGGCATCTTTATGAGAGAACACACACCCCTTGTGACCGCAGTCAGTGGGAGCCAAGCCGGGGAGGGGGTCTCTGTCTGGCCGGCTGTGTGTGTCTGCAGCCTCCAGGCTCATGTCCGTTCACAGCGTGCCCTGGACTTCAGGGAGAGCAGGGAGGCCGAGCCCCACCCGCTGTGGGAGTACCCATGCCGCAGCCTCTCCGAACCCTGGCAGATCCTGGCCTTTGACTTCCAGCAGCTGGTGCCCCTGCAACCCCTGCATGCCGAGGGCACTGTGGAGCTCCGGAGGTGGGTGCAGGGAAGACTGGGGGGCAGGGAGGGGCTGCTGCTTGGCCTCGGAATTCTCCCCTTGGCGAGCAGCTGGCTTGGGAGATGCTGACATGCATGACCTTGCCCTTTTCTCTCAGAGCGCCCCTGCGCATGTGGTAGTCCCCACGGTCCTGTGTGTGCCAGTGTGGGGGGAGCCAGGGAGGGCTCGACTCGCCCCCCTGCAGCTGAGGCTCCCTTGTTGGATCATGGCTCAGGAAGATGGGGGTTTGGTTCCTGTAGTCACCGATGTACCATTTTCCTTAACTGTCCTGGAAGCTGAAGCAGGTTGGGGTCAGTGAGTGCTGCTTGGGTACAGGCATAGATTGCCCTGCCCTGCTCCGGTGCTCAAACTTCCAGGGTGCTGTCCATGGTATCAGAGGGGCCTTCCAGCCTTCAGTACCAGGCTGTGCCTCAAGCCCCCTAGACCCTACAGCCACGCTGGCCTTGCTGCATGTGTGGCCTGGCTACAAGGCTTGGGGCGGCTCAGGTCGGGGCTTGGCTGTGGCTGTTCTGGCTGGGGTTTTTCTGAGGGGAGTTTAGTTGGGTGCAGTGTTAGGAGCTCCCGGCATGGTGGGAAGGAAGTAGGGAAGACCACAGGTTTCTGGAAAGCGCAGGAGCTGTGGCCGTGCCCCGTCTCTTGTGTGACGGTTTCTGCTGGCCCCCCCTTTCTGGCAGGCCTGGGCATAGCCATGCGACAGTGCTGTGGATGAAGTACCACCTGACCTCGGAGTGCATGCTCAGCACCGGTCTCCTGGAGCCTGTGGACCCCGAGGTAGTGCCCGTGTGCTGGGCCCAGAGTGGGTGTGGACCCCGAGAGAGGCACCCTCTGGGGAGGCCTTCCTGCCCCCGTGCTCTGGGTGTTTCTGTCACAAGTTCTTCGGGCTAGTTGATGACCCCTTAGTGGTCCTGAATCATTTGGCCTCTGCGCAGCTTCTCTTCTCTGCAAGCTGCCTGGGCTGGAGGCTGGCCAGGAAGGAGGCTCAGGTGCCAGGGAGCCCTCACTGTCTTCCTGCTCTTCTTTCTACAGGGGGCCTGCTGCTGGAACCCCCACTGCAAGCAGGCCGTCTACTTCTTCAGCCCTGCCCCAGATCCCAGAGTGCCACTGGGCGGCCCACAGACGGTCAGCTATGTGGTGGAGTTTCATCCTGACACCGGCGACATTGCCATGGAATTCAGGCTCGAAGACACCCAACTGACCACTCCTGGGCAATAAAGTGGCTCAGGGCTTTCTGAGGGGAAGGCTGAAGATGCTCCTCTCCTTCCGGGAGCTGCTTGGCCTCAGGGACAGGAGAGGCCTCGCCGTGTTGCATGTTTGCACTGCTGGCCTCTGGCTCCAGCTGTGGCAGGGAGCATGAGCGGGTGACTGAATTTGGAGCCCTGGTGGGGCTGGGGAGATCCCCCTGCTTGTGCTTCTGAGGTGCTGAGAAAGCTTGAAGGCAGAGACATCTTTCCCTAACTGGGGAGGAAGTAGAAGCAGGGAAGGCTTGTGGGGCTGCAGGGTGAGGTTGTCCATGCCACCCTTGGTGAGTAGTGCCCATGTGGGAGCCTGTCCTGCCTGTCCCACTCGGGGATCTCCTTGTCCCTGCTCTTCTGGCTTCTGCTAGGAGTGTGGAGACTTCTGGCCTCCTAGTGGGTGGAGACACTGAGTTGTGGTTGGGTCTCTGGGGCTTGAAGACCCAGGCTGAGAGGCCTGGGTTCTGGCCCTTTCACCTGCCAGGTAACTTCAAGCCACATCCATAGGTGTCTGGCCTCACTGCTGTACCAGCTGGTGGCCTGCCAGGACCTGAGACTGGACACCAGGTAGCTGTCCCAGAGCAGTTCCCGACGCAGGCCCAGGAAAGCAGCTGTCAGGAAGGGGACCCGGGAGGCAGCCCTGTCCCCGGTACCACCCTCGGATTGGAAAGCCCTTCCTGCAGATGGGGTATGGCTTGGAGCAGCCCCCATCTGGCCCTGCTTCACCTGGGGACCAGGGAGGCCCTCTGGCTCGCTGCTCAGGAGGTGAGGCTTGTTCCAGGCCAGGTGAGCTGCCTGTTTGAGCAGAGTCCCAGTGTCCTTGCATTCAGAGCAGACGTGGGTAGTGCCCATCCCGCAGTTGGAGGCAGGAAGTCTATCCCCTGCCCCCAGGTGTGCCCTTGAGGCCTGGCCCCAGCTAGTCATGAAATAAGTGGAGAACACCAGCCTCGAGCCTCACAGTTTTATTTTCCCCTCATTATCCATCCTTCCTTTCAGCACCAGTAAGGAAAAAGAACACCTCTGTCTTCAAAATGTTTTATCAGGGGTCTTCTCGGGAAGAACTGTCTGGATGTATATTTGATAATGTTTTTACCAAAACCTTAGGTGTGCTTACCATAGAAAACCCCTAATGTCCCATGAAGATACAATACAGAAAAAAATACAGAAACTAAAAAAGTTTTTCTTTTTATAACAGTATTTCTAAATCTCAGCAAGTTAAAAAGCAGTAGTTAAAAAGCATTAATATACTTAAGGTGATTTTGGACAAATGAAAATGAACATTTCCTTCCTCAGCGGATCCCCCTGCCTCATGGCTTCCTTGACTGGGGCCTAGGTCAGAGCCTTGGTGTGGGCTTTGGGTGACCTGCATGCCCACCCCTGCTAGGCCTTAGATGCCACAGAATCTGAGATCCAGCAGTTTCACTTTTGAAAATCAATGGACAGGCCTGGCCTGTACGCAAGCCCACAAGCAGCCACGATGAAACGTGTGGTTGGTGGTCCCGGCCTTGGCGCAGAGGGAGGTGTGTGGGGGCCTGGGGGCCTCCCGTCCCTGCTCTGGACGCCAGGACCTGGCTAGGCAGAGGCGACCTTGTGATGACAGAGAATGACTTGCCTAAGGCCGCCTGTGAGGTGGGAGGGGAGGAGCGTGCAGCCCTGACTCCCACTCCTGTTGCCCCCTGGAAGGGAGGTGCCTGGGTGGGAAAGCTATTCTGGGGTCTGGTGTGGGGGCCCTGCCTGGGCCTCAGCAGCTCTCCCTGTGCAGGCAGCCGGCATGCAGCTCAGGGGGTTTAGGGGTCCAGGGCCGGCCCATTCACTTGTATGAGCAGAGTCCCAGCTGCTTCTGGGAGTGGGCGGTGGGGTGGGGGTGGCTCCACAGCGTGAAGGCCAGACCCTTGGAGGAGCAGGTTGGGCAGAGCCCCGCAGGACGTTCGCCCTCAGCAGCCCCTTCCTGGCTGTGTACTGGAGGGGATGGGGCTTGGGGCGGGGCACAGATGGTGCTTCCCAGGCCAGGTGGGTTCAGACACACCAGTGTCACCACGGACACATGTCCTAGGGCCAGGCTCTCTGGGCTCCGCAGCGTTGTCTGCCCCAGCACAGGGCCAGGCGTCTGGCTGGCTGCGTGGTCCTCTCTTGGTCCCTCTTGCAGCTTAGTGGATGACAAGGCACAGCATCAGGGCACCAGCACCAGGAGGGGCTGACAGCAGACAGCAGGTCCTGGTGCTCCCTCCAGCCTCGCTAGGCAAAGCTGGCCCTGGGCCAGGCTAGGTGCAGGGCCAGGGCACCTCGAGGAGGGAAGGTCAGCGGGGATTGTCAAAAACAGTCCCTCAAGTTGAGTCTCAAACTTTGAACCTTCGCTGCATGGCAGTAGCAGCCCTGGAGTCTGTTAAAGGCAGGTGGGCAGAGGCAGTGCTGGGGGCTGTAGGCCTCTTGGAACTGGAGGCAGATCAAGGACCACAGGCTGTTGGCCAGCTCTGCCATGCCGAACCTGGGTGCCAGTACCACGCCCTGCCCCAGTAAAGCGGCAGCTGTGGGCCTTGCTGCCCCAGCCCGCACAGTGGTGAGGGGCCAGGTTCCTCTCTGCATCCTGGCATCCTGCCTCAAAGGCTGGGTTCCCCTTGTGGCCTTGTTGTTGGCTGGGGTAGCTGTTGAGGATGGGCCTGGGAGGCCAGAGCTGCAGCCCCACCCGGGGGCAGGCAGGGGTTCCTGAGCTCAGCCGGCACATGGGTGGGGCACGTCCCCAGAGAGGGATTGGTCCCGAACCAGAGAGGTGTCCAGAGCGGGGAGAGGATTGGCAGAAAGAAGAGGATGTGTTGGTTTTGATAGAAGAGAAGCTACAAATCAATTATTTTCAAAATCAGGAACCCCCCCACCCCCCTTTATGCATGAGTCCCTTCTTCCTGTAAAAAAGTGGGTGCTTTCTTGGATTCAGTTTATGGCTCCATAACTGATGGGAGGCCCCTGGTGGTGGTCCTGGGTGTCAGAGCCCGCCGGACCCTGTTGTGCCTGGGCTGGGAAGGGACCCTTTCTCGGGAAGAGCAAAGTTCGGTGAGTGGCTTACAGACCCTGTGAAGTGAGGGTTGGTTTTGTGATAAACATTTTTCTGTTTTTCTTTTTAAAATGTAATCGCCCTTGAATGCGAGACCCTGGGAGGAGCCTAGGCTGACCGGTAGAGATGTAGCCTTCTGGCCCTGCGAGAGCTGAGCCAGCCCACACTGGAGGTGGGAGAGCTAGCGGCCCTGCCCAGGAAGTGCTTCTTTGGCTAGTTCTGGTTGTGTTTGGAGTTTGGCCTTGGGTGAGGCCCAAGCAAGGGGTCTGTGGCTATGGCATGGCACGTGGCATGCGGGCAGCGTGCATGCGAGGGTGCAGGCATGCGAGACGACATTGGCAGCAGACAAAAATAAAGAACCCTGGACGAAGCTTAAGAAGAGATACGGAGAATACATGAACCCGGTCCTTGTACTAACCCACGGGTTACAAACTTGGTTGTGCTGTAGATTTGTAGAAAATTATGTCGTGAAAGAATGGCACTGTTAGGCAGCCAGGGGCTCCCCGGGCCGGCCGGACTCCTCTGTCCGCAGTGAGGCCCAGAGGCGCAGAACAGCGCAGCTTCCAGGTTCCCGGGCACTGACTGACTCCCTCCCTGCCCCTGCCCGCCTCCCCCCAGTTCTGGGCGCTCAGTGGAGGGGACATGGCCCAGGGATGGGCTGCAGCTCCAAGGGCTGGCAGAGGCCCTTCCGCTCTGGATGGTCTATGCCTCCTCTTCCCCTGAAGACACCATCAGTCGCATGGCTACTGGCAGGTGGTCCGTCAGGCCAGACAGCTGGGTGATAAAACTGAATTCTTCCACCTCCTGGGGTGAGTGGAGAGGGAAGGAACAGCCTGGTGAGATCCCAAGGGCATCCTGCAGGAAGCGGCCTGGGGATCCCTAAAAGTGAGGCCCCAGGCTGGGACCTTCCTGCAGTCGGAGGGATGAGGCCTGGAGGATCTGGGACCCTAAGGGTCTGAGGGAGTGTCAGGTGTCATTGTAAGAGCAGCCTGGGGCATGGGGTCTCAGGGATTGACTGCTGAGAGCTGCAGGGCCCGGCCCGCCCTCTCCTTGCCCAGCCTGGGCCCGCCTGACTCACGGCCTTCCAGTCTGGGCACAGCCCCTCCTCAGCATGCAGCATGTAGTCGATGCGCCGGCCATTGCCCTTCAGCAGCTCCTTCCGCCCCTTCTGGCCCGAGCTCTTGCTGGTGGGAAACGCCAGGTACTCCCTGCGGCCCTCCTCACTCTCCAGGACCCTGTCCACACACACAGGAGGCAGGTGAGTCCCCATGCCTGCCCCTGGGCCTGGCAGGGGCTGTTTATGGAGCTATGGTCTCATCCCAGGGTGGGAGCGGGTGGGCCGGACCAAGCTCTGCATTTAAGATCTGTCTCTCCTAGGGGTCCAAAAAGGGCCTCGGCTAGGGGTAGGCCAAGTCAGCCTGCCGTTTCTGGCTGAAACAGGGCTCTGGAGCCCATTTGGGGTGTTCCATCCACCCCATCCTGGCCAGCACTCACTTTCCCTTTCTGAACTCAGACAGAACTGACCCCACTCATTCCCTAGAACGGGCTTCTGTCCTGAGCCAATAGTGGGCCTGTTTTGGGAAGCTTGGTCTATGCCATGAGTCTCGAGCACACCTGTGACTTGTTCCTGGGTTGACAGGGCTGAGGGAGCCAGGAGAGTACCTCCAAGGACGCTTGTGTGGGGCTGTCCCTGTGTGGCTGTGTGACTCTACTTATGTCACCGAGCCTCCAACCCTCTTTGTTTCCTCCTCTGAAATGAGAACAGTTACTGTGGGCCTCAACACTCTTCGGGGCACAGGCTGTCATCCTGCTTCTGAGAGGAAACCCATGATGGTGCTAGGGGATCCACAGGGAGGGCTGGGTGCAGGAGCAGGAGCCTGTGACATCAAATTCCTTTCTGGCATCATTGCCCTGAGACAAGCAGTGTGCCTGTCTCCTTACTGCCAGCCTGTCACCTGGGGCCTCGGCACCACTGGGCCAGAGTCTTAGGACCCCCTCCTGGGAGCCCCCATCGAAGAGGACCGGCTTGGGCCAGCCTCTGAGATGGGAAGTGCAGCAGGACAGAGACACCCTGAACAGGCTGCCAGGTCAGTGAATGCCTGCACGGGTGGAAAGGGGGCACCTGGAGAGGCAGGGCCTGCAAACATGGGCTTCCACAAGGTTTTCATCAGCTTTAATGACATTCAGAACATGGTTACAGCTGAGAAGTGGAATCCGTCACTGTCCTTGCCTTTGATAATTAATTCCAGCATCAGTGGTCTGAGAGTTACTGGTAGTCATTTTTTAATCATCCTCTCATAAAAAAATTTTCTCGGCATAGGATGATGTTTCAAATTTAGTCTATAATCTAATTGGCTCAAATTAGCTGCAAGGAACCATCGCCGTGACTGCAGTCCCAGGCTGTGAATTATAAATTGGTTCTGCTGTTGGCCTCTCACATGCGTTCTTTATGGGTAACTCACTGGGCTCAAGAATGAATTTGGGCTGGGATGGAACTGTCTCTACTTTGAAAATGGTTGGCTGTGTTACTGCCGCTGGTGTCTGTATTTGCCTGATGGGCGCTGCAAGCTGCCAGGCTCCCTTCAGCAGGTGCCATACCCAGTGGCTCTTCCACAGGGGTTGGCCCTTGGCAGGGCCCTGGGAAATTCCAGGCCCTTTCCTGTACCTGGCAGGCAGGGTCCTGGGGCAGGGCAGGCAGGGGCCTGGGGCAGGGCTGGCTCCTGCCAAGTGAAGTTTAGGAAACACACCTTAGAGATTTAGGAAGGCCAATTCCCCTGGGTGGGGGACATGAGGTCCACCTGCCTGGCCCAGCTCCCAGCTTTCAAAGGCAGGATGAGGGGCAGGTTCCTGCCAAACAAAAGCCCACCTGAGCCCAAGCTGAGCTCTCCCGTGTGGCTCCCACCCAGTCCCTGTCTCCACCTGAGTCAGGGCTTCAGTGCCTCATCCCAGGCCTGGAAGCACGGTGCTTACTTCTGTAGGTTGTCGGGGGTGCACACATCCTCGTCATACAGGCCGTTTGTGTCCAGCAGAGTACCTGGGGTGGAGAACAAGGGGGCAACTCGATCGCTGCAGGCAGGGCCCAGGCAGCCTCTACGGGGGTGGCCTCTATGGATGGGCAAGGGCTTCTGCTAGTCGGGGGCAGCTGAGTGGGGCCCTTCCCCAGCAGTGTGGTACGGGGGCAGGTCCTGGTGGTCTTTGAGGGAAGCCTCTGGGGAGCCCAGTCCCCACCCGCCTCAGCCCCAGCTCCAGCTCACCAATGGCCCATGGCTTCTCCTCCCCAGGCCCCAGGCGGCAGGGGTCCCTGTAGTGGGTGAACAGGGAATGCTGCTGCTCCAGCTTGTCGTCTGTATGGGGAGGGAGGAAACGCTGAGGCATCAGCGGGCTTTGCTGTCCTGCAGGGCCTGTGCCCCTGCTTCCCATCAGTTATTCCCCGCGTGCCCAGGACCCCATCCCTTAGGTCAATCCCCCTGGGTGGGATTTCTATCCCAGTTTAGGTGGCTCATGATTCATTTGTCACTGGTTTTCTGTGTCCTTGGGAACACCACCCCCGGCACACACCCTGGTCTTCAGCCTTCCCTCTGAAGACAGTGACAGTGACCACTGTCCTCAGACAGAGGAAAGAAGGTTCCCACAAGGTTTGTATGGTCATTGGCTCCAGAGATCAGTTATTTACAGCAAGTGTTTGCAGTTTCACTGATGATGAGCTTATTATAGTCTTTTAGCATAATGGTTTAAGGCGTGATTCCCAGGGTTCAGATGCTTGTGCAATTCCTGCCAGGCTGTGTGACCTTGGGCTGGTTCTCCAGCCTCTCTGAGTATCAGCTTCCTCCTCCACACTCTATGGAGACATGCAGTGCTTCCTATCAGGGTTCTTAAGAGACTTAAATGGAACAGCGATTAGAATCACAGCCGCCTCGAAGTGAGAGCGCAGCTCCCCGTTGATGAGTGTTACTCGCCTTTCGCCTGCTTCAGAGGCCCTAAGCCTTCCTTGTCAGAGGTTCATTTTTAGGGCATATCTGTCTCCAGCAAAGAGGCCACTGAGCTTTCTAGGCAGAGCGTGGGATCTTCCTGTGCTAGGATTTCTAGGGGGCAGAGAAATCAGTCTTGCTAAATGCTCCACCCACACGCTCTCCAGGAGCAGGAGTTCTTTGGGCTGCCTAACAAAGTCTGTCTCGCTGTGACTGAGCCCACAGCCTCCCCAGAGTGGGAGACTCCATTGGGGAGGAGCCCAGCCTCACCAGAGGAGCAGTTGTCAAAGTTGAAATCTCCGCAGACGACATCAAATGCCACCAGCTCCTCGGGGTTGGCTGCGCTGGACGAGGAGGTAGATTTTCGGAAATCAGCCAGCCAGTCCTGAAGCAGGTCCAGCTGCCCACACCGGATGGCACTGTCCTCTGCAGGGCAGAAGCACAGAGACTGGGTGATGAAGCTCGCTCCAGACCCCAGCCAGGCCCCAGGCACTGATCCCACCCCTAGAAGACCATGGGCAGTGGCAACCCTACCTTGCGGGGCGTGAAGGTGTGTGCAGGCGATGTACCCGACGATTCTTTGGTCCTGAGGTGTGCTTCCCACCTGCACCTGGGGGAGGAGGGGGTCATTGCCGCCACCTGCCAGTCACTGTGGCCCTGAGAGCACGGGACACGGGCAGGCATTGCCCACCCACAAGTTCAGACCCTCACAAGCCAGGCTCCTGGCTAGATTCTGGGGCTTGGGTAAGGACAGGATGTGTCCTGCTTCTAGGAGCTTATGGATCTAGGCTGGAGGTGGATGCTGAAAGAAATGATGAGCCTGTGGCGTGGGGAGAGCTGGCGGCCATCCTTGCAAGGCGTGGGGGAAGTGCCAAACCACAGCAGGGCTCCCCTAGACCCAGGCCCTGCAGTCTCCCAGTGACCAGCATGGCCACAGGTCCCAGTTCCTTGTCCACTCCTGTCTGTGGCTCTTTCTTCCCTCCCTCAGTCATACCCTAGAGCTGGTCACACCCTGGTGCTCTCTCCCTCTGAAATCTCGGGGATGCCCCTGGGCCATGGCTTGACCTCAGAGCCCACCCCACACAGTAAGAGGCCCAGACCCTGCCCCTCCCGCCCTCTCAGCCTTGTCGCCTTCTGGCTGCATGGTGAGTCATCTGCTTTATAGGCCATGGTCCCCTGTTGTCCCATCTTAGATGAGAGTTCCCTGACCCATGTCCTGGGCTGGCCCCATGCATACCCCTGCTCAATCCTGAGCCCACTGTGGCAGCAGCCTCTTCAAGCTTCCCCTCTGCCCAGACCTCCTGCTCACCTCCTTTACCCAAGATGCAGCCTTCCACCCACCAGGTGGCAGGTAACCCTGGCAGGCCCTCAAAGTTTGGCTTAATACAAACAAGCATCTCCACTGTACCCCACAGGCAAGTCGTAACTGCCCCACTCCAGGTGGGGGCAAGACGGAGCCCTTATTGGTGCCTAGCCTGGGAGAGCTGAGGGATGGCCATGGAGATGCCCTGCACAGCTGCTGGAGGCCACAGCAGAAGAGTCCTGTCCCCAGAGGCCCCTCACTGGCTCCTCATCCCCTGCTCCTAGGATTCCCTTCCTCCTGTGGTCCTGTGCCCTCCCCAAGCCGTACAAATCCATTCCAGACTGGGTTTCCTGCAATTAAGAGACCCCAGACTCGGAGTGCTGTAGGGAGGTAGCTGGGCAGGACAGTCTGCTTGTCCCAGTTGGCTGAGGGCCAAGGGCCACAGGGTGGTGTCCTGCATCTGTGGAGCTCACAGCAGCCTGGACGTCACAGCCCGTCTGCTCCAACAGCATCCGCCTGCTCCGTCCATCCTTTTGCTCTTTTAGTCAGTCGGGCTGGTATTATCTCCTCCATCTGGAGGTCTTCAGCAGCTGCCCTGGCTTTTTGCAGCTCTTCATCCCCTTCCCAGCCCCGATGCACAGCCTTCCTTCCCCAGCACTGGGGGAGAGACCGTCTAGCTGTTTTGTCCAGATTTGGGGTTGTTTCTAAACCCACGGGTACACCATTCACTTCTTGCGTGTGGAATGGCTCTGTGAGATCATGCAGCACTGATGGTCCTTTTACCAAAACAAAATATTTATGAAGCCACCATGCTCAAAAGGCCACATGAGGCTGGGTGTGGTGGCTCACGCCTGTAATCCCAGCACTTTGGGAGGCTGACGTGGGTGGATCACCTGAGGTCAGGTGTTCGAAACCAGCCTGGCCAACATAGCGAAAACCCATCTCCACTAAGAATACAAAAATTAGCCCGGTGTGCATGCCTGTAATCCCAGCTACTTGGGAGGCTGAGGCCGGAGAATGGAGGTAGAGACTGCAGTGAGCCGAGATTGTGCCATTGCACCACTCCAGCCTGGGCAACAGAGTGAGATTCTGTCTCAAAAAAAAAAAAGGCCACATGATGGCGCTGACGCCCCCGTCCTCAGGCAACAACTGCTCCTCCTCCATGAAGATCATCTCAGGCCAGGCGTGCTCTGCTGGAGGTGCATGGACGTTTCTTTGCTGGGTCCTTATAACAGCTCAGGCACACACTAGTGATGCTACTTTTACCTCTGAACACACTGAGGCCAAAAGTTGAGTCATGGGCTGGGGTCACAGGCCCACATGGTCAGGGCAGCTTCCATTCGGATCTATTTGTCGTGTTGTTCTGTGCTGCCTTCCCAGGGGCTGGTGTTTGCCAGCTGTCTCCCTGGCCACCTATTTGTTGGTCTTAAGGTGTCAGCCTCTCAGCACTTGGTGTCACCTGCCCTATGCTGTGCCCGGGGCAGGTCTGGGCATGTGCAGGGAGGCCTCAGACTTGGCCCTGCATGAGGAGAACCCGTCAGAGAGAGGAGTGGCGAGGCCCTCTGCGCCCCCCACCCTGCTTCTCCCTGGTCAACACTGTGTGATCTCACCAAGATCCACTTGATTATTTGCTGGGCCTTATTGATACCTGGCTAGAGCCTTGAGTTTGTGTTGCAAAAACAATCAATCACACGAGAGGTTGTGCCTTTGAGACCAGCACCGCCACTCCTGGCAGGCAAAGCTGTCAACAGAAGAGGGGTCCAGAATGAGGTTCAATTGTAGGTGAGGAAAAAGGGATTCCAGTCCCTTCCTTCACAGAGTCACATTTCCCTGAAGGTTCTGAAGTCTCACATGGTAAACCAGGAGGGCCTTCCAGGAAGGAGGGGACCGCTGGCTTCTGCAGCGAGTCCCTCCAGCGTCCCAGCCCTCTCGGCTGGCCCTGTCCTTCACTTCTCCATGCTGGGGCCTGCGTGTGCCAGGCATGTTAAAGCTCCATTGCCCTGGTGCGCTGTCTAAGGGACTGACAAGACCCTGGGCATGAGGGCAGAGGGGCCCACAAAGGGAAGACCGGATTGCGCGGGCCACTGCTGAGGGAGCTCCATGAGGTGGTTTGGCCATACCCAGTGTGGGACCAAGACAAGCAGGGGCCTTGGGTGCCGGGGTGGGGGGCCTCTTGTCTGGGATGTGGCTGGGGAAGAGCCAGAGCTGGGGGTGGGGGTGGGGGGGCAAGGAGAAGGTCAGACTTTTCCTGAGGCAGTGGAGGGCATAAGAAGAGTTAGACAATGATGAGGAGGAGGGAGGAGGAAGGGGAGGGAGGAGGAGGACAACCAAAACCACAGTGGGCTGACAGGAGGAGGCGTGGGCCAAGGGAGCTGGATATGTGGCATGCACCCAGGGCCATCTGGAAAGTGAGCTAGGGGCCTGGGATGGATGGGTCAGGCACAGGACAGAGCAGCCAAGGTGGTCCCTCTGGCTTCAGGATGACAGAACTTGGAAGAGGAGCAGCCTACGGCAGAGGCTGGGTCTGGTTTGGGAGTGAACGGACATGTGTCCTGGAGGCAGCCAGATGAAGGGCTGGGGGTTT
Organism: Callithrix jacchus; assembly: GCF_049354715.1. Classification (NCBI taxonomy): domain Eukaryota; kingdom Metazoa; phylum Chordata; class Mammalia; order Primates; family Cebidae; genus Callithrix; species Callithrix jacchus. The sequence goes on from NC_133521.1 coordinate 25,922,116, forward strand.
GGGGGAGCGGTCTGGTCCAGGACAAAGCAAGGGGGCCTCAGTAAGGATAGAACTGGAGGCTGTGGCGTCTCACTCCTGGGCAGGTGTCATGGTAGTCACTGGGAAACCCCATTGCGGGACAGCCACCCCCCAGCTCCAGCTCAGCGTGGCCGCATGGAGTGCGGGATGTGGCAGGCCTGAGGCTGCCAACAGAAGCTGCAAACTGGTTTTTTTGTGAAATATCTTGATTTTTTATACCGGTCGATACAAAAAATGTTTGGAATGTCAAAGATCAGATTGCAGTGTGGGACCCAGGAGGTAGAGGAAGAAAAAAAGAACTATGAGGACAGAGCCTGAGAGGAGTGGCTGCCCCAGGGAGACACTGTTGACCTCGGTGGTAACAGTGGTAAGGGTGCCCCATGGAGGAAGGAGGTGGGAGGGGATGTGTGGATCTGTGCAGAAGGACTGGGGCAGGCGTGGGGGAGGCCCCGGCCTCTGAGCCACCTGTGATAGGGTGGGAGTGAGGGGCACACCCTCCCACCCTGGGCCTGACAACACATCCCCTTCCTCCCCAGAAAGTCACTCCAGCTGCCAAGACAAAAATATATCCAGGGAACAGAACACCAACGAACCATATGCCAAAATGGGAAGGTTGGATCTGTCAGTAGTTACTTCAATTTCAGCGTCCCTTGCTGGGAATGAAGAGTAGAGGACCCCAACTCTGGGCCTGGCAGAGCCACACAAGAGCCATCGAGGAACCAGAAGTGGGGGCCAGGGCCCTTGCTGCCTGCCCTGGCTCCCACAGGCTACATGGAGACCAGCACCTCCACTCCTGGCAGGCGCTGAGTTGCGCGCCAGTGTTTCCCTGGGCAGGCAGAGTGTGGTTGCTTCTGGAGGGGAACTGGGAAGTGAGGAAACCCACCCTGGGCAGGCCTCTGAGCTGCAGCCCTTCCTGCAGAGCCACCACTTTTTCATGTCTCACCTTAAAGGGACAGAACCCACACCCAAAGCAGCTGCTGACTCAGGGCAGAAAGCCCTATGCTGTGTCCACTGGCCAAATGATGCTTCAGAAAACTCTGGAAGCACCATGAGCGGCTTTTGGATAGAGAACAAAAGTCGCCACTCTGAGCATCTCAGGCTCAGTAGAAGATAATGTATAATGACCAAATTACCATGGCCTAAAAACTCCTCCAATCGCATCCAAATTAGCAGAAATAATTATGATTCACTTTAATTAGTGACTATGGAAGCGAAACCATGGCTGGTGGGCAGACAGCCTGGCAGGGCAGCTGCATGACAGCCAGGAGGGAGGGGGATCCAGGCCAGGGAAGCTGGTGGCCTCAGTGAGCCAGGCAGTGTCACGGCCTGGAGATCTGAAGGTCCCGTCTGCTTGCCTGAGGTGCTTGGTCTGCGCTAGTCTTTCTGCCTCATGAACTGAGAGGGTCTCTGCGTCCTGCTCTTCTTTATCACTGCCACCACTGTCACAGCTGCCATTGCCAAAGCCACCATCGCCACTCTTGCGCCAGCTCGGAACCCTTCTCAGCCCTTACTGCTCTGTTCCACTCCCACCCTCTCCCCACTTTACAGTTGGGGAAATGGCAACTCAGAAATCTGAGGAACGAGCCCCAGATGACCCAGATGGGTCTTTCTGAACCCAGAGCCTCGGCACTCTTCCCTGCATTTGTGTTGACCCTGTCCCTGAGCTGGGGCCCTCCTGTTCAGTTCCAGGAAGGACAGCGTCTGCCTCTCCCTCCAGCCCCTACAACAATGAGGACTCCCCGGCTGCAGCCCATCTCCCCTCGTGGCTCCAGGACAGGCTGGCACATAGCCCTCGGGCTGGGCCGAGGCCTCCTACCTTGAGAAACAGAGCTCCCTTAGAGGCCAGGGCATCGTCGTTACACTTGTTGGGGTAACAGTGATAGGCCACGTCCATGATGGGGTAGCGGCTGGCAAAGAGGAGGCCGCTGTTGAGACACTTGAAGCTGCAGCAGCCCTGGCAGCCGTAGACCCCGACGTCATACAGGATGTACTCGAAGTAGCCGTGCAGCTGGTCTTTCAATTTGGTGGCCGCCCGCTTGTCAAACACCTCCTGCAGGCACAGGAAGTCCAAGTTGGCGGGGAAGAAGGCAGAGACCTCATGGTCGAAGGCCTCGTCGGGGTGCCGCCTCCTGCGTGCAGCTGCCTTCTTCACCATGGAGGCCCTGTACAGGAGCTTGCTGTTGGCACCTGGCTCCCCGCCGGCACCAGCGTCTGGCCCGGCTCGCCCCTTCACCAAGGACTCCCTGGAGGCTGAGGGGCTGCCAAGGCTCCCCGAATCTCCGTCCCGCTGATTGTGGTTGGGCGTCTGGCCCCTTGGGCCCCTGCCAGCCCCATTCCTGGCCTGGCCCCCGGGGGCAGGGTCTTCAGCTTCTGGCGGCCGGCCGCCCTCCTCTCCACTGATGCGCACGATGCAGGAGTCCTCCGGGCTGCTGCCGTCGGCAGGGTCCCCAGAGGCTGGGCCATTGGCAGCCTCCTCACTGGGGTGCCGCCCGCCGTCGCCCTTATACTCCACAGAGGCTGTTCTCTTAATGCTCCCGGAGACGGCCCGGGCCACCCCATCACCGCCCTGCGGTGACACCAGGCTGCTGAAGCTAGCGGCGCTGATGGAGGTGTTGGTGGGGGAATCGATGTAGATTTTGATCTGGGGCCGGGCAGCCCCATTGCGGATCCTCTGCCCGATCTCTTTGGCCCGTGCTTGGGTATTAAAAAGGTTGTTGACCCTGGCAAGTGAGTCGGGCAGGAGGCAGACATTGGCGGTGGCGAAGCAGAAGCTTTTGCCAGGCCCTGTGCCCTTCCATTCACTGAGCAGGGCTGCCCCACTGGCCAGGCCCTTGTCTTCCAGTCGTGAATAGATGTAGGGCCGGCGGGCAGACTGTAGGGGGGACCAGAAGAGGAACCCAAGAAATGCAAAGGGCAGCGAGGCCACCAGGAGGGCCAGGTAGATGGGCGTGAATAGGGCAGTGCAGAGCAGCTGCAGGCAGCACGGGTCGTCCGCCCGCTGGCGCTTCTCGTAGGTGGTGGGTATGAAGGAGGCCGCGAGCCGATCCACCAGCCAGTAGCATGGGAAGATGAGGGCCCAGGACACACAGTGCAGGGCGGACAGACAGCTGTTAGGAAAGGGGGTCGTGTACAAAACCATCGCAGCTCACTGGGCGCCGCAGCCGGCCCTACTACATGGTGTCCGTGACAGCCGCGGGCACTTTCCTGAGTGAGGGTGGGTGAGTTGGGTGCAGCTGGAGAATGGGTCACCTCCTGGCAAGATGCAGCTCCAGCTGGTCAATGGCAAGTGTGAGCCAGCCAGTCATGGTTCACCTTGGTGGGCCATGCCAAGGCCTACTGGAGACCCTGCAGAGACAGAAAGTAGGGGGGCTTTTTTAGTGATCTTCAGGGGAACAGGTCAGACATGGGGCCATTCCCATTCCTGCTTCCCTGGGTGTGAGCAGGACCGTTCTGGGAACCAAGCTGGAGCTGGCAGGCTTAGCAGGCATCCAGGAGACAGCCCTAGCACACCGTTTCCTCCTCGCGTTCTGTTCTCTTGGAGCAAAGAGCTTGGTGACATGACTGCCCCTCACTTTTTTTTTTTTGAGACAGAGTCTTGCTCTGTCGCCAGGCTGGAGTGCAGTGGCACAACCTCAGCTCACTGCAACTTCCACATCCTGGGTTCAGGTGATTCTTCTGCCTCAGCCTCCTGAGTAGCTGGGACTACAGGCACCTACCATCATGCCCAGCTAATTTTTGTATTTTTAATAGAGACGGGGTTTCACCATGTTGGCCAGGATGGTCTTCATCTCTTGACCTCGTGATCTACCCGCCTCGGCCTCCCAAAGTGCTGGGATTACAGGCACGAGCCACTGTGCCTGGCCCCTAACTAACGTTCTTGACTTTGTAACCCAATTGCTTGAAAAACGGCCTTGGTTTTCAGAGAGTACAGATTTGCGGGTACAAAGGGAGCAGGCAGGACATCCTTGAGGACACCTGGGTCCACCCTGGCCAGGGGCCACTGGAAGCCTGTCAGGAACCAGGAGAGTTTTTAGAATGGGAGGGCAGGTGACCCTGGGGCAGAGGAGCCACAAACATGGCCACTTATCATGGAATGCCTGCCAGGTAAGGACAGAGCAGGAACAAACAGCAGAGCAAAGGGGCCAGAGACTCCTGGAGTAGAGGACAGTGTGGCCGACAGGCCCACAGGGGAGGGCAGCCCCCTCCATGCATAACTGGGCTCTAGCTGTGGCCCCAGCCTGTGGCATCACACCAAGCCTGTGCTTCCACTCCACTGACTGCAGTAGAAACCCCTGGCAATGAGGATCCAGGCATAGCCTTACCAACTTCCAGAACCATCAGAGTTCCCCTGACAGTCCCTGTGACTTTTGGAGAAGCTCTCTGGGGCTGTGTGGGTCTGGGCCAAGCTTTAACCACTGGCCTTCATGTCCTTAGACATGCAGCCCAGCTGAGACCTACAGCCACTTAAGTAGGTCCATCCTGGGTCCCCTGTGGGAGCCACAGTGGGTCTCGGGGCAGACGCAGAGCCCCGCCTGGGCGAGGGTGCCAGGTGCATCTATTGTGCTGAATGTAAAATCAATAAAGACAAGTGTCTGGAGTGTTTGCCCAGCCTCCAGGGATCCATGTTTGATATCACTCTGGTGGGGAACCTGTAGAAGTATAACCCAGATTTTTCATGACCAGAGCAGCTGGGCCACTCACTCTCTTGCTGACTTAGTCCAGCTTCTGCCCTGGCTCTTTGGGGGAATCTGAGCCCACGGTGCCATCCATCCTGGTCCCACACCCTCTCCTCCTGAATCCCTGGTCACCCAAGCCAAGGACCTAGGTGTCACCCAACTCTGCCCTCCCTCAGTCCTCATCAGTCCTTGCCACCTCTACTGGGCCCCCTGTGGTGGTCCAGGACTGCATCACCCTTCCCTGACTTTGTCAGCCTCCATAAGGGCTACAGGATCACACTTTTTGTAGTCCACTATGTCACAGCTGCCTCACACCCACTGGAGATGCCTCGGCCATTAGTGGGGAGGCTGGCCCCTCCATCAGGCCTGTGGGTCTCTACAGCCCCCTGCCCTGGATGTCTGCCTTTCACTCATGTCCCGTCCCTGCCTGCCATTCCCCATCCCTCTGCCCCTTGCCTTGCTCACCCTTTCTAAGACTCAACTTAGAAATTCCCTCCTTTGGAGACCGTTGGACCCCTTGCCCCTGTGGCTTAGGTGTCTCCACCAGTGGCTCCCACCCCTCTCCAGAGTGGCCCGGTCTCCGCAGTTCTATAACACAAATGCTAGGGGATGTGGCCACCTGCCCAGCAGACTGCTAGCTTCTGGAAAGAAGGGGCTGTACAGGGGGAGCCGAGAGGCCCAGGCTTGCACTGGCAGGGGTACAGGAGCTGGGGATGAGGGGAGGTTCACCTGGATGCCTCCAGGCAGAGAGAAGGCAGCTGTTTTCCCGCCAACCCGAGGTGTGCAGAGGGGGTTTCTTTCTGTGGGGCATGTCAGCAGCCCCAGGGCAAGCCTGCAGCCACCATCTCTGGGACTTAGTGTCTAAAGGTGAACTTGAGCTGAAGATGGGTCTGGTTTTGATGAGCAGCTTCACTAGGCTGTCAGTCTCCTCAGGTGAAATGCCTTTGAAGCCAACACTGGAAGGGTATAGTTCAGAGCAGCACGTGTCTACACAGACCACAACCAGGTGACCTGGAGCCTTGGGAAACCAGCTCTGCACTGGGCCTCAGTGAAATCTGGGACATGTGCATCTCACTCTGCGGCCAGTGCTCGTGGCTCAGTGCTCAGCGGGGCTGGTGGGTGTCCAGGTCCACCCCCACCTGCCATCTGGCTTGGGAGACTCCAGGATGTACTCCCTCATTCTTTCTTTAAATCCCAGCAATTGCTGCGAGATGAATCAAACCTGCAGAGGGAGTGACAGCCCACTCACTCTCCCTCCCAGGCTAGAGGGTTCCCCTCAGCAAACCTGCAGCACTTATTGTGTGGAGTCAGCTGCCTTCACACTGGCTGGACTGACATCCACAGGAAGCGACACGGAGCCATCCACAGGGACCTGTCTCTGGTCCAGCTGCAGCCGGAGGGAGAGCTTGCAGGTCCTGTCCCGGTGGGGACAATAGGGGTGGGACGAGATCTCCCAAGGCTCTCTAGGCACCAGTAGTCCCTGCAATTGGCACTAAGGTCTCAGGGTAGGAGTCCAGGCCAGATTCTTGGGGCCACCTGCACCCCCAGTGTCATGGAGCAGGCCAGTTCCCAAGTCTCCCTCATCTCTGTGGCCTGAGGTGACCAGCCTAGCCTGGCCAGCACCATCCTCACCTGAGCTCCCACCTTACCCTGACGCTGTCCTGCTGCCCTGAGCCTCAGCCACAGCCCCACACCCACTGCCAGTGTGCAGAGGGTCCTCCTAGACACAGCTGATTCTCTCTCCCCGCTTGGTGGTCTCATTGTCTTGGGGGACAAAGTCCAGTCTCCCAATCTCTGTCTACGGGCCCTTTGTGCTTCTCGTCCCACCAGCTCTTCCCTTATTCACCCACACCCTGGACTCCACCAGCAGGAAGGACCTCTGGCACCTCAGATGTGTCCCTGCCACCCAACTGTGGGGCCTTTGTGCCTGCCAGGCTCTCTACCTGGCACTCTTTCCCCCTTGTCTCCTATCAGCTTCTCATCCTCAGGGCTGAGCTCTCTCACCTTCTCTATGCTGAACTGCTTAATGCTGGGGCCTCCCAACAGCTGTGGGCACTATGAGGACCTGTGTCTGTCTGTGGCTGACTTCAGGGTATGGCCCCATATTTGGGAAGGGAAAAAACAAATGAAGACGTGACCGACTGAAGAATGAGTGGCCCTTGCTGCCTCAAGCTGACAGAGGTTGGGAGGTGGGTGAGCAGGGCTGTCTAGCACTGGAGCTCAGTCTCCGTTCGAGGAGTCAGGCTTGGTCTATGGGCAGTGTGCGGCTGCGCAGGCCAAGCCCTGGCGTGAGGATGCTTTTGGAGAAGGATTTGGGAGGAGAAGGTCTATCCTGTCCTCCTAGCAGAACTGGCTGGTATTGCACAGCATGGCCTTATGGGTCAGAGGCAGGCGCAGACTCACTTCAAAGGGTTCCTAAAGGAATTCTGCAAACCTGCTCTCCCGTGTGGCTTGTCCCTGACACTGGCCCATCTGGGTTGGGATCTGCTATTGGCTGGGATGGGGCTATAGAGGGTGTAGAGGAAACAGACTCTCTCCTCAGCTGCCCTGGCCCCCACCTTACTCCTGCTGTGACCCCAGAAACCCTCTGGGCAAGCTCCCCACAGCCGTGCCTGCAATGGCAGTGAGCGGCCAGGCCTGATCTTTGTGCTTCTCCTGGGCTGGCCAGAGGAATGCCTTTGGTCTGTCTTCAGGCATCAGTGGGATTTGAGGTGACTGGCAGCCAGTGGGCAGGAGTGGCCCCACAGTATTCCTCTAGGAAGTGGCAGACCCAAGCACACCAGCCCTCCCCACTGCCCTCCCAGGCCCTTCCCAGTGACTCCAGGTCCCCCTGTCCACAGCCTTCCAGCTGCCGCCCCTACCCTGCTCCTGCATGTGGCCTCTGGCGCAGGAGACACAAAAGGGATTGCCACCCATAGAGCTGACTTCTAAGGCTCTGTGCTTAATTATTTTGTCTCAGGGAAATGAAAGGAGGGTAAACAAGCAACAACACATTAATTAGTCTGATCTCTACTTTCCCGTGAAAGAGGAGAACTAGAGTTAAACGTTAGAGGCTGGCACTTTTCAGAGAATCCCAGAGTCCTCAGGGAGGTGGCCAGGGAAGGACATGCTCCCTGGCCTGGGCCTCCCACGTGGAGGTGTTCAGCCACACTGGTGCCTGCCCCCTTTCTGTTGCCTGTGCTCCTTTGGCCTAGTGGGGCACTGAGTGGGCCCAGCCCAGGCTCCATCTCCAGGTGAGGGACCCCATGCCCTAGCTCTCTGCTTCCATGTCCCTAGACTGGCAAATATGCTAAGCAGAGTCCACCGTGGGCCCCTCTGAGGGAACTGGCAGGACCCACAAAGGCCTTGTAGGCTGAGTTTTTGCAGCTCAACCCTCAGACTGCATTGTTCTCCCAGGGCTACTTATTTTGAAGTCCACACTCATCCATGGGTTTGTTGCCTTTGCAAATCCTGGTGTATGGCTTCCGAGGTTGCCCAGAACACCACGCTCTCCAGAGCTTAGTTGGAATCCTGATGCCTCCAGGTGGTTATGGGTACTGGCAGGCCCCAGGGTCACTCTTGAGCCCTGGGGTCAGTGGAGGCCACATGGTACCCCAAGGCAGGGCTCCTGGGAGTCAGCCCCAACCTAGAATTGGAGACTTTAGACCTGCCACTGGCCCACTGCTCAGCTTAGGCTTGGGTCTCAGGGTGACCTGAGTGCAACCCTGCACTGTTCAAGACGTCCTACCTCCCAGGATGATCATGAGAACAGAAAGGGACATGGCGGGTGACCTGGCCAGGTCCTGCTTCCTTCCTTACCTGCTGTGCCCCTCCTGGGGGGACCTCCCAACTCACTCCTCCCCTGAGGGTGGCCCCTGCATGCCCTGTTTGCCCTCCCCAGCCTGTGGTCCTGGCAATGGTTCTGGGGGTCACTGGAACCCAAACACAGAACTCCCAGGACCCTGGCTGACCCAGAGCATCTTCAGGAGCCTCAGAGACATCAGCCACACTGCTTAGGCTGGAGCTGCTGGCCTTCACTAGCTTGTTGCTGTTCCCTGCAGCAGGGACTGGACTGGGCCTGACTGTGACAAGGGGACTGGGCTACTGGGCTGCAAGGAGCAGAGAGCTCTGTGGTCCGCAGGTTGACCCGAGTGGGAGGGGAACTTGCCCTGAGAGTTTGGGGTCCCAGACAACCCTAAGTCCAGATAAAAGGGAAGAAGTGAACAAGTCCTGGGCAAGACCCAGGAGGCCACAGCCCCAGCCACTCCTGGCAGGTGTGGCACTGACAGCAGGCAGCGCCACACTGCAGCTGCTCCTGTGAGTGACTGACGATCTGCAGTCAGCCTGCAGCCCTGAGACCCGTGTGGCTGACATGTGGCCTGAGGCATCACAGCACAGACCGCGGGAGACTATGGCTGCTCAGAGGCCTGTGCGGAGCCAGAGCCCCTCTCCCTAGATGCTGGCCTGAGGGTTCAGGAGGCAGCTGATCTGCCATCACCAGGGGAGGGCGACTCCAGGTATAAGGCCTGACCAGGCTGGTCCCGTCTGAACAAGCCATGGTGACCAGGACCTCTGCTACTGGATGTCAAATACCACCAGCACCAAGACAGCTATCCCACTCCCCATCTCCCTAGTGACAGACCTGCAGGCATAATGGCACACAGGCCCTGCCGCACAGTGGCACAGAGGATCCTAGGTGGATCCTGGCTTTGTATTTGAATTTCTCTGGTGGTGGGAAAGTGAACAGCCAGGCCAGTTCTGCTGGTAAGACAAGCCCTGGCCACTATGAGGAAGCCTACACCATTTTCTAGGGATCTCTCAGCCTAGGGGTGCTTCTGGAGGTTTGGGAATTGCCCCGACTTGGTGCTAGGATAAGGCCTGTCTGTCCTCCACTGCCCTTTCCTTTGGCCCGTGTGCCTGCTGCAACCACTCTTCCTGGCAGCAGGGCTGGGAGTCCCAGAGCAGAGAGGCCTCCTCTGAATCCCTGTTGTGTCCACAAGCTCATGGCTAAACAGGAGCTGGGCCAAGCCCCCAGTTTCCGCAGGAAAAGCCACGTGGATCACTCCAATCCAATTACCCGAGGTGCCTGCATCCGCCTGCAGCACTGGGCTCAGGCCGGGCCATTTCTGCGTGGATGCCTGCTGCCGAGGAGTTGGCATGGCAACATGAGCTCTGAGCTGCTGAAACTTAAGTCAGCTCATGGCTGGGAGGACAGAAAGACAGAAGCGGATGCCTTTCTGAGTGATGTAGGTCAGACATAGCCACGCTAATTCCTGAAAGCCACATCCAAGGCAGAATTGGGGTCTGGGGTCCAGCAAGAATGTGTGCACTGTGGCAGCGACTACCACAGACACAGGTGTGCCAGGTAACACCATTTAGCTGCCTAGATCCAAAGCACCTGGCTCCTCCTCACTGTCATCCTCCCTGACCTGCACACCTACCATCTATCATTCTAATCAGGCACAAGTATGTTTGCACATCCTGGATGGAGCTCCAAGTCTCGACACCACCACAAGCCCGAGGCCCACCCTGCTTCACTCCTTGGGAAGGGCAGTGAGTCAGCCAGGCACTCAGCACCAGCCCCCCTGACCTGGAAGGTCACACAACCCAGCTAGACTACCCTAAGGTCTCTCTGGAACTCTTATTGAGCCCTCTAGGAAGGAGGCCTGCATTTTGTCTAGAGATGGAAGACCAGGAACCTGAAGCTTCTGGAACCTTCTTTGAGAATGAATCCAATTCAGAGGAAAACAGACCTTAGGGCTGGAAGGAAAAAGACCAACTCGTAGGGACATCTTTGAGCTCTGATCTCCCTGTACCCGAAGCCAGTGCAACCCTCAGACTTTCCAATTAATGATTCAGCAGTTCCCCTTTTCCTGTTGTTTTCCCTTTGAGTTGGTTTCTGGCATTTGCCACTAAAGGGATCCTGTCTCAGATATACCAGCTATGTGATCTTTCTAAAATGCGATTCTATCAGTGCCTCTCCTGTGCAAACCTCCTGTGGCTCCCACTTGGCATCCCACTGGACAAAGTGGAGGCTCCTCTGAGTCCTGGGAGGCCCTGCAGGACCTGGTGCCTCTAGCCTGTGCCTTAACAGCATCCCTCGGGAGACTGCAGCAGAGCAGACGATGGGAGCGCAAACTCTGATGTTGGATGTGCAGGGCCAGGTTGTCCTGCTGGATATTGGACAGGCTGCTCAGCTGACTGTGCTTTAGTTTCCTCACGTTAGGCCTGGGTAATAACAGCCTCTCCGGGTAGTTGCAGATGGTGCACGTGTAGCACCGAGTGTGGTGCCTGCCTCATCTCTAGGATGATTAGTTTTATCGTTTTGCTATCACTGTTAATTCCCTTGCAGCAAAGGCCCAAAGATACAGTCAGAGCCTTCCAAGTCTCCTCCCCGTGAGGCTGGTTTACCTTACAAAGAAGGTTCTCTGCTCTCCCAGGTGAGTGGCAAGGACAGTGCAGGGACATCAGGGCCTCCGTCTCCTCACAGGGCATGATCAGTGTGTTGTGGGCTGCTTGTGCAAGCCCGAATCAGAGGCCTCTGCAGAAGCCAGGTGCAGGCAAAGGGGCCAATTTTCAAGAAGAAACTTTCCACAGGAGGTGTTACTGCACCATGTGATTTCTGAGAATAGGACCAGGCTGTGAGCAGCTCTGGGGCACTCCTTCAACCAGCCAGCCTGGGCATTTCCCTGGCGAAATCAGAAAGCCTAGATGAAGCCAACTTGGGTATGATTGAAAAGCAAATCTCAAGCCAGGTTGGTGGTACATGCCCTAGAGGTGCAAAAGCCAACATGATGACTCAAAGAGCAGCCCCCCTGGGTCCAGGCCCTTGTGCCACGGTGACATGGGCAGTTGCCCTGAGGGCATGAGCCCCATCCTAGGGGGCAGCTGAGTTTGAAGACCTGGCCATCTACTCTCTACCACCTGCCCCTCCAAAGTCATCTACTGGTGACTACAAAGGGTGCCAGCAAGGAGATGGCTGGATGGAGGCTGGCACCTAGACCCACGTCTGAGCCACACCAGGTGGCTCCTCTTCCCATTCCTATGTTTCCTGCATTACATTTGCAAACCCGCCTGTGACTAGACCTATCTGCCAGAGTCTACAAAGAAGGGAAGAAGCCTGCAGGGCTCCCGCCAGTCCTATGCCCTCATGGAGGCTGAGCCTAAGACCAAGAGGAGGCTAGGGGCAAAGGCTCCCTTCAGGATGAAGATGAGGAACCTCCTCCACCTAGGGCAGCTCCAGGGCAGAACTGGAACAGTCCCGAGTCAGAAGGCCCCAGGCCACGCTGAGCATGTAGCCAGGCAGGGCCTCCAACCTCAAGTGCTCTGGGCCTGCCTGGATGCTGAGGCCTGTGCCTGGGCTGGGCCTTACCAGTCACCACAGTTCACATCACCTGCTCCTGGCTGGCCAGCGCCACTTCCACCCCCAGGAGGCCCTCTGCCTGCAGTGCCACTTCTGCCCTTCACAGGAAGGAGACCGGGGGCCTTGCTTCTCCCAGGTTCTGCTGTTGAGGCTTCTGTCCCAGCCAAGTCCCTGCTTCCCTGACACAAAGGCTGATGTTAATGGTTCATGAGCTGAACAAGCCTCGGAACATCCTTTACTTAAGCGGGGATGACAGCATACTTTCTGTGGGAGTAGAATTTGAAACACAAGTCCACACAAATGCCAGGATCTAGGCAGACCCTGTGTCGGCTGCATTTCCTCCTGGAACGGAGCGGCTGACTGCACGATGTGGGGGCATTTCAAGGCACAGAGAACACAGATTAAGACGACAAACCTCCCTGAAACAGAACAGACGGGCTAACATTCTTTGGAAGGGAATCATTTCATATTAAGCCTAAAGTTTTCTATGCAAAGAACATTTAACAAACTGAGTCCTAGAGGAGAATTTATGCAGAGCTTAAAAAGCAAGTGAGTGAGAATGAGTAAATAAAATCAGGTGTCAGCATCTCACTCAGGCCTGGGCTTTCTGGGCTGAGGCAAGTCATCACTCACTGCTGAGGGTTGAGGCCCCATCCTAGGCCCTTTCAGTGACCTCTGACCCCAGGCCACACACTGCTCTACACACGGTACCATGAAAGGCCCTCCCTCTGCACACGGCACCATGAAAGTCCTTGGCTCCAAGAGAACCAGCCAGAATGCCCTCCCCATTGAGAGATGAACCCAGCTCAGGCCCAACCAAGGGCTGCTTGCCTGTTGAAGCCTCTGACCTGCCTGTGAGGCCAGGCCTGTCCAGTGCCTCCAGATTATATACCTGGGAGGAATATATGGGTCTGCTGGATTCCATTGCCTAGGGTGATGGGACTTAGAGTTTTATTTGCTTAAGAGTGTGAATTAGGCATGGGTGTGGTGGTTCACTCCTGTAATCCCAGCATCTTGGGAGGCAGAGGCGGGCAGATCATTAGGTCAGGAGTTCGAAACCAGCCTGGCCAATATGGTGAAACCCCGACTCTACTAAAAATACAAAAATTAGCTGGGCATAATGGTGCTTGCCTGTAGTCCCAGCTACTCAGGAGGCTGAGGCAGAAGAATCTCTTGAACCTGGGAGGCGGAGGTTGCAGTGAGCCAAGATCAAGCCACTGCTCTCCAGCCTGGGCGACCGAGCAAGACTCTTTTTAAAAAAAAAAAAAAAAAAAAAAGAGTGTAAATTAGTCATTTGTCCACATGGAATATGGGTGGGGAGGCATCCCTCTAGGTGCTGCAATCAAGCTGGCCTTCCTTATCTCCAAGAGAACTGGGGCTCTGGGTTCCAACTCAGCCCTATGCCTCTGCTAGTGGTAACCCTGTTTATACCTGCTCTTAGCTGTTAAATTCTGCACATCTGAAAGGGGAGACCAGAGCTGTTTTCCCTTTAGTTCACCTGGGCTTCCAAGCCCAGGACAGGAATCTTGCCTCACTTCCTCTGGCCCCTGGAGTGCCTGGAAGCTACTTTCCTGCAAAGAGGTAGGACTGCACTTCCTGGTCCCCTGTGGTTGGGTGGGATCATGTGAGAAGTGCTGACCAATGAGCTGTGAGTGAAAGTGGTGTCGGGCATTGCTGCACTTAAGTACTTAAACAGTAGATGTGGGACCTTCTAGAGTTCTCTCCCTCTGCCACATTGACCTGCAGTGTTGGAGATGGTGGCTGCTCCTTCAGCCTCAGTCCAGGGTGAAGAGACACGGTCCAGGGCCCCAGCTAACCCACATGTAGTGTGGCAAGAAGAAAACCTTTGATTATAACCAACCTATGACCTATCCCATCCTGACCAACAGAGGACAGCTTCTGATTGGCTGTGTAATCAGTCCACTTACTTGATGCTACAAACAAGCCTCATTAATGGACAGCCCACAGTTTCCCAAGAATACAGTCAGATCTATCTTCTGATCCAATCCAATTCTTCCTGCTCTCAAAGATAATGAGGCAATAATGATGTTCCTTTGTCTTGAATCCAGGCCAGGCGGAAGGCTCACTCCTCCTCACCCCCTTAATATGCCCTAAAAAAGTCCATTCCTACCTAAGTTCCTCTAGCAGCATGAAGCATCAGGGGAGCTGAGTCTTAATCTTTTAATTTGTAGTGGAAACTCTTTCTCCTCAGAGAAGCGGTTGCTTTGGTGACACAGGTAGCACAGTAAATCCATAGGCGTGGAGAAGTAAATCCACCAGAAACCTCTGCCAGGGGTATTTGGGTTGGTCCCGGGGGCCAAGTGAGCCCTGCAGGGAAGGGGCAGGTGGCAGCACTTGGGGTGCTTTGAGGTGGGCGCAGATAAACTCAGAGCCCAGAGGCCTGGCGTGGTGAGACACTGTAGGTCTGGCTGGTTAGCAGCGCACCCAGGGCTGGCGGGGTAGGGATGGGCAGCAGCTGGTAATCAGGGAGGCTGGGCCCCTGGGTGAGTCAGATGCAGCACAGTGGCTGCTCAGGGTATTCAAAGCAAGGGCCTAGGGTTTCTGGCAGCAGAGACTTTGCCTCCTAGACGTTTATAGTTGAGGGTGGGGTGTCCCCTAGAGAGGGTGTGGAGACGGGAAGGTGGGCATTGGGTGGAGCAAGCTGTGAGCAAGGGAGAAGCAGGTGTGGTGGTGGGGCAAAAAGGGAACTGAGAGTGGCCACAGGGAGGCCACATGCCTTTGAGGATCATAATGACTACTAGGTCACTGATTACAGACAAGAAGGGGTCCTCTAGGTGGGGCAGCTAGGGAACTTGGCCTGAGGGGAGGATCCCCTGCATTCACTTAATTTGCCCCAAGTTAGGTTTTTGTTTTTGTTTTGTTTTTTGAGACGGAGTTGCGCTCTGTCACCCAGGCTGGAGTGCAGTGGTGCGATCTCTGCTCACTGCAACCTCTGCCTCCTGGGCTCAAGCAATTCTCCTGCCTCAGCCTGCCAAGTAACTGGGATTACAGGCATGCGCTGCCACAGTCAGCTAATTTTTTGTATTTTTAATAGAGATGGGGTTTCATCGTGTTGGCCAGGCTGGTCTCAAACTCCTGACCTCAGGTGATCCACCCACCTCCGCCTCCCAAACTGCTGGGATTGTAGGCTTGAGCCACCACACCCGATGGAGTTTGTTTAACTTAAATGCTTAGCCTGTCCGGATAGCATTGCACCTCCACTGCACAGAACAAGCTGGCTCACGTCATCCCTTCTGCTCAGAGCACGCGTGCTGCATCTGTGTCCTGCACTTCAGGAGGGATGAGTGGCCCTCTGGCTGGTCGGGAGTCTGGGTGGTGACCCACCTAAGGCTGCCTGCCCTCCCCCAGTGCACCACGAGAAAAAAGGAAGACAGGGTGTCTCATTTGACTTTCTTGCTAAAGTTTTGGAAAGAAAATGTCCAGAGCAAAGGTCAGCACCTCTGAGAAAACAGTCCATGCATTTTCAACCAGATTGGCCTTAGGGAATAGGCCCAACTGGAGGTGGAAGCAGATCGTCTCTCATCTGTTCTCCACTTTCTGCCCCTTGGTCCTGGCACTGTCCTCTAGCTCTCTGCTCCATGGGACTGCTCCTTCTCAGAGCCCTTGGAGGAGTCCTTGGAGGTCCTCCCCTGCCCACTCCTTAGGAGCTGGACTTTCCCTTGCCTCTCCGCTCCCTTCTTGGCTGATTCCTTGTAGGTCACCTGTTTCCAGAGCCCAGGTATCTCCTGATCTCTGACCACATGTATTTGATTGAGAACTCTACATCTTCCTCTAGAAGTTCATTATTCCTCTTCCTCCCCTTTCCCCACATGCAGCTCTATCTCCTGAGTAGTTCTGGGCCTTGGACCTCCTCCATACCCGGTCTATTCTTCCCATTCCACAATTCTGCCCCCAGCCCCCTGGATCCATTCCCACAGCCATATCCCAGTTCAGGGCTTGCTCTCTCCAACCTAGACACTGCCACAGATTCCACCTGGTCTCTCTCCCCCAGCCCACCTGGCAGCTGGTGGGATCTTCCTAAACTACCCATCAGACCAAACTGCTTCCTGTGGCCCTTCAGTAGTGCCTGCTGACTCCAGGAGGCTGCCCAGGCACCTGGGCAGGGAAGGGCAGGCTGTCCCCAGTGTCCTGATGCTCTGTCTCCTCTTGTTCCTGGAGCTCCAAGGGCCCTGACCCGAGCAGTCCCCCACTCTGCCCTTCCAGACCTCCACACTTCTGTTTGGGCTGTTCCCTGATGACCCTCATCTGTGTGAAGGAATGTGGCCTCAACAGAGGAGCTCAGGGTTCAAGATTCACAGAGAAGATCCCTCCTTCAAAATTCAGCCAGCTAATTTTTTGGCTCCAGGGATAACTAGAGGACCTTAGGCTCAGGGCAAACAGGCCCTTTCTCTCTTGACAGCTGAGTGTTTCTGTGCATGTATTGCACAAGCTTGCAGTCTGCATACTAGAAAGGTAGGTAACCAGCCCCTGATAGATCTGACATCTTCAGATCTATCAAGCTGGAAACAGAACTGAGAGACAGGAGGCTCAAGCTATGTCAGCAAATTCATCCTTCAAAGCCTTGTGTGTGTGGATCTGTGGGTTGTCTCTGCAGGACCAGGGACCCTGCCCATGTGGAACCCTGGGGTTAGGGGGTAAGGTGCTCCCCCACCCACCCCAACTTCCAGTCCCAGGGAATGAGCGTTCTATTTTCTAACTCTGAGGCCAGACTAGGAGACCAAAGCCTGTGTCCCCCACTCCCCCTGTAAGCACTCAGAATTTTATTCCATTACCTGACCCTAGCTGTGTGTAGAGTAGGTAGATAATAGGAACCCCTGCCAACTGAGGACAAGTGGCAGCCCTGCCCCCTGCTGACCTGGAGCTGCAGCCAGAATGGGCTCATCTGAGGCCACCTGCTTGGGACCTCAAACTCATTCCCTCCCTCCCTTCCTTTCTCTTTCCCTGCTGAAGTGGGGACAAAGCTATGAGCCAGTCCATGGCAAAGACAAGAGGGAGACTGGAAATGAGCATCAGAAAGGCAGGAGTATCGCTTTTCGGCCTTTTGGCTAAGATCAAGTGTAGAAAGGCAGGAGTAACGGAGCGCCTCTTGGGGATATCAGAGAAGACACACACCTCACAGAATGTGCTTTTCACACTGGGAGTGCATCTGTACTGCACAACTACCCCAAATAGATACGGCTGGTCCCACTTACAGATAAGGAAACAGAGACTCAGAGAGGTAAATGGCAGTCCCTGAGAGGTGTGCAGCCAAGTCACCTGACTCCAATTTCCTTTTTCTCTCTACTTTTCTTGCCAAGGCTGAATATAAGTGATATGCAAACATATCCAGAAATACGTAAATGAATACCATCCAGAACCACCCTTACTTCCAGGACAAGTTCTTGGGGAAGAGTAACATTCCCTACAGTGTCCCTCTTGTCCTTCCCCCTTGATTCCCACAAAACAAGACCTTTGCCTCTTTTTTCAGTCCCCTGCAGGTAACATTTGTCACCTACCCCCACTGAGCCCTTGGTAAAAATTCTAATGGTCTCCTTCCTCCCTCCCTGTGAGCTGCTGGTCTCATCTATTTCCCCTTTCATTCTTCCATCCAGTAACCACCACCTTGGATCCCCAAATCTCCCTGCCCCCATCCTGGTGACCACACTGACAACCCTGAGAACACTTATGTTATCAAGATTTGGGAAGGAGTGGGTTCTTACACTGGTCTTGTTCTGGCTCCTAGTCTGAGGTTTCTGACTGCCAGGAGTCACTAGTTTCTGCTTTTATTCCTGAGACTGGCCCAGTAGTCGGAATTACTTCTTTGGGATGGATTCAAGAGTAGAATTACTCAGTAAACTTTCAAAGTTCTGATAGACTGCCGAACCACTTTCTACCAAGGTTCTGTCAATTTACTGATTGTTTGAGAATACGTGTTTCACAGCATCCTTACCAACTCTGGGTTTTAACATTAAAAAAATGTGTTTTTAGCACTTTGGGAGGCCAAGGCGGGCAAATCACTTGAACCCAGGAGTTGGAGACCAGCTAAGGCAACATGGCAAAACCCATTCTCTGCAAAAAAATACAAAAATTAGCCAGGTGTGTCGGCGTGTACTTGTAGTCCCAGCTACTCAGGAGGTTGAGGTGAGAAGAACGCTCGAGCCCAGGAGGTAGAGGTTGCAGTGAGCTGAGATTGCACCACTGCACTCCAGTCCCAGAGACAGTAAGACAGGTGTCAAAAAAAAAAATGTTTTTGATAGTTTAGTGGAAGCGGTATCTGGTTACATTTTTTCAGGGTACTTAATTTGTATTCCTTTACTTTTATGAAGTGCTGCTTCAAATCGTTTTCCCGTATATTGAAGGAGTTAGTATTTTCTCCATAGATTGGGTGTATTGCACTCCATTTGAAGTCAGGATGGGACCCAGATGGCCGGCCCCAGATTGCTAACCCCAGAGCTGTGGTTTTCAAACATTTTAACAAGCAGGAGAGCCTTTTCTTAATCTCACAGAGTATCTCTATAAAAACACTGACAAGTAGCCCATGAGGAAAGGCTTGGAGCACCCCCTCACCCACTCCCACCCCACCCCTCTGGTTCCCGAAGTCTTGGTTTTACCTGAGGAGGAGCCACTCCACTGGGACTTTGCTGTCCTTATCTCTGAAGAGCTGTCACCAGACCTGAAAGGAGATGGGCAGTTCAGAGGTGCCTGGAACAATCTCGGGAACTCACCCAACAGCCACCAAGCAGCCCAGAACAGGTGAGCCAGGTACAAAGACCAAGAGGCCCCAACTTCAGCCAGAGGCACTGCCACACCCTCCACGTTGCCAGGGTGAGGGTGTGTGCCAGGCAGTTCCAGTGGACGAAGTGCAGCCGCAGTGGGCGGGGCCCGAGGTTTGTGTGAGGATTTTCAGGGAGGAGGGTTGCCAAGAGGGGAGGACTCCAAGGATGGGATGGTTGATCCCTCCATGTGGACACGGGGACCCAGGCCGGGCTCAGGGGGTGCGGGGTGAAGGTGGAGGGTGGGAAAAAGGTGAATTCAAAAGCTCCAGCCGCAGGGCCCAGGTTTAATCTGATGGGAGAACCAGAATAATCAGACCTTTAGGAGCTTTGTGCTATCTTGCTTCTCTAAGATACCTGAGGGTAGGAGAGAGCTGAACTCAGGCCAGGAAAGAGGGACAGTGGCCACCGGGATGGGGTGGGTGAGGGGACGAAGAGCAACATTGAGAGGAACCAGAGGGATCTGGTGGCAGATAAGCGGGAGGGTAGGCAGGCCAGTGGAAGGGAGGCTCAGCAGCACACCTCGTGAACCCAATGGGGTCTTCAGAGGGAACAGCTGGGAGGGAACTCATGTGACCCTAGGCCTTTGGACACGATGTTACTGGCTCCTGGCACCCCTTGCTGACAGAGGTGAGGGATCCTGGCACTATGCTCTGGGGACGCTGCCCTTCACACTTGGGCCCCGTCCCAGTTTGTAGTCCCCGCCCTTGCCCCCTAGTCCCGCCTCTGGCTTCAGCCCAGGCCTCCTCCTACCAACCTGCCAAATCCTTGGCTCCAGGGCCTGCCCCCTGTCTCAGGCCCAGGCTCTGCTTTCAAGTTCAGCATTCCCTGCCCAACGCCCAGCACGGCCACAGTTGTCCTTGTTCGTTCCACCTTAAGCCAGTCCCGTGGCCCAGCCCAAAACCCTCTTACCCCGCTTCATCCAGAATAGGAAGACCCATCACTCTTCATAGCCCATCCCTTATGTACACTTACTATGCAGATCACCCAAACTAAGTGTTTCAGAAGAATATGAAAGCCGAGGCCCAGTCCATTCTCTGTCCCCTAACTAAAGATGTGGCAGCTGTGCTGGCAGAAGTGTCTCCTCCACGGCAAACAACTGGCTCTCTTCTCACTACGAATTTGCACAGAAAAGGTTTGGGCTCCAGTGAGACCCTATTCTGGTCTAGGCCATTGATCTTGGGCAAGTCATTTAGCCTCTGAACCTCAGAGGCTCCCTCCTCTGTAACACTAGGGGCCACTAGAAGATCTTGGATGGCCATGGCCAGTACCAAATGAGCACCGGCACTGGAGGTTGCCAGATCAGAGTGGGAAGAAGGAAGCCAGAGCCCCGCAGGTCCACGCTCTGCATGTGGTGACCTGGGTTCCCCAGGAACCCTTATGTCCACATGGATACCCTGGCTTTTGCCCTCTGAGCTAAGTACCTGGCAAGCACCCCTCCCCAGCCTGGGGAGTCCAGCCTGCCGGGAAGCAGAGGGTGACCTGCTGTCCTGGCCTGTCCTCTGTCCTTGGGACTCCTGCCTCTTCACCCACAGTTGGCTGACAACCTGCATGCATCTCTGTCCTTCACCCTCTTGTTGGGCTGACCTGACCCAGACCACAGGCTCTCAAGCATCTGGCATTGGACATAAAGGAGGCAGGGCACTCCTGAGCCATTTGGGCCTGTGTGACTCCCAGCCCTCACTGCCCTCTCTGTAAGTGGGGAGGAGCTCACCTCTCATCCCTCAGTGAGAAGTTTGTCAAGAAGGATCTTTGGCCTCTAGCATTTGCCAAACTGTCCCCCACCAGCTGCACAGCTGCATGCCCCCCTACCCACCCTCCACCCCCACTCCCATGCCCCACTGACTTCTGAAAAATCTCTGCATGTTTTTTTTTTTCACAATAGAATTATATGACAATAACTGGCTATTTAGGGAAGGGTTCCTGAAGGGAGATGGAATCTCTACAACCTTGAAATTATAGGCCCTTGTCTTTTCTCAAAAGAAAAGAGAAACATGTCAGCTCATTGATATTCTGAGCCAGGCCTTGTTTTGAAATATGTTCTTCCCCTATCCTTTCACAAACCACAGACTTTTTCCCTCTTTGAAAATAAGATCACATCAAGTCAGGGATTAGAAATGGGAAAAATTCAATCAGAGCCTCCCTCTGCCAGCTACCCATCTCAATATACTCCCAGGTGAGCAGAATCCGCTCCTGCTCCAACCCTGCTCAGCATCATCATTCAAAACGCACCGGTAGGAAAGGGTGAAACAGAAGAACCTTTCATCCCCGGCTGAGCGGGGCCTGCAGTGCTGCTCTCCTGGCTCCGGCAGCTGGCTCATGCCTGGGCCGAGTCAGGCCTCTGGCTTAAATAGGCAGTGGGAGCAGAGCAGGGAGGGCCTGGGGGGGCGGGTGTGGAAAGTGGGCCATTTACCCAGCACAGCAAGGCAGTGTCCTCAGAGCCAACAGTGGTCCCAAGCACGCACCCGCCTGCCTGCTGCCTGCCTGTCTACCAGGAGGCCTCAAGCCCACAGGCCCCAAGACCGCAGACCAGCACCTGGGGTGACCCCTGATGGACGTGCAGCTCCAAGGGAGACTACGTCCCTGGATGCACTGAGCTCGGTCAGGTTCCTGGATACCTCCTCCTCTCCTGTGTAGCAGAACCAGCTGTGGAGATGGACAGACCTGTTCCCCAGGGCCTCTCTCTAAGGCTTGGTTTCTGCCTTCTTAAAATGAGGATAACACTGACTTCACAGGTCCAGAAATAATGTTTGTACAGGGCCTGGCACCTAGGAGGTTGATTTATTTACCCACATGGGGATACTGGGGCAAGGTACCTTCGATGAGGCTTGAGCCTACCACAGCCTTCCATCTGTCAGTGTCGGACTACATGCAGACCTGGGACCTCTCGGCCTCATTCTACAGTTGAAGTTTAGGGTGAGTGAAGGTGAAGAGCAGCTGTTCACCTTGGGGAAAAATCTTGACTGTACCCTAGTGAAAGAGTTACCTTTAAGCCCTCAGTGTTACAGGAAAGGGGTCCTGATCCAGAAAAGGAAAGAATTCAGGGCGAATCCACAGAGTGAAATGAAAGCAAGTTCATTAGAGAAGAAACAAAAGAATGGCTACTTCATACACAGAGCAGCCCTGAGGGTGCTGGTGGTTAGTTTTATGGTTATTTCTTGATCATGTCCTAAATGAGGGGTGGATTATTTATGAGTTTTCCAGGAAAGGGGTGGGCAATCCCTGAAACTGAGGATTCCTCTTCTTTTTAGACCATATACAACCAAGAATGACTGCTGGAACATTGCCCTGGCATTTGTAAACCTTTGTGGTGCTGGTGGGAGTATCTTTTGGTGTGCTAATACATTATAATTAGCATATAATGAACAGTGAGGACAACCAGAGGTCGTTTTGGTCACCCTCTTGCTTTTGGCAGGTTTTGACTAGCTTCTTTACTGCATCCTGTTTTATCGGTGGAGTCTTTGTGACCTGTATCTTGTGCTGACCTCCTATCTCATCCTGTGACTAAGAATGCCTAACCTAGGCTGGATGTGATGGCTGACACCTGTAATGCCAGCACTTTGGGAGGCTGAAGCAGGCAGATCTCTTGAGCTCAGGAGTTTGAGACCAGCCTGGGCAACATGGTGAAACCCTGTCTCTAAAAACTATACACACACAAGCTGAGTGTGGTGACGCATGCTTGTAGTCCCAGCTGCTTGGGAGGCTGAAGTGGGAAGATTGCTCGAGCCCAGGAGGTTGAGGCTGCAGTGAGCTGTGATGGCACCACTGCACTCCAGCCTGGGTGACAAAGTGAGACCCTATGTCAAAATAAACAAACAAACAAAGATTAAGAATGCCTAACCTTCTGGGAATGCAGGCCAGCACATCTCAGCCTCATTTTAGCCAGCATCTTTTCAAGATGGAGTTGCTCTTGTTCAAACACCTCTGACACCAATACTAAGGCAAGGGAGGGTAGCATGGTTAGACAGGTATGGTCAGGCAGCCTGTCTGCATTTGGGTGAGACTCTGGGGGAGAGGTACAGAAGTATCCCAGAGTAGCTGCTAGGGATGGCTGGTGAGAGGAGCTGCCCCTCAAACCTGCTAGGTCTCCGAGTAACACTATAGGGAGGTGAATGTTTTACCTGGTTGGTTCAAATTGATCTTCCAGTGAGTGGGACAGTGCCCCCACCTCAGTGAACAAAGATGAGGACATCAGCTAATGGAGAATTAAAACAGAGTAGTTCCTTTGTCATTTTATGCTTGAAAAAGTTCTGCCTTTTAAAGTGCAAATACATCTGCTAGTAAATAATTGAAGTCACATGAGGGCATTGTCTTAAACAGGAAAAGTACACATTTTTGTTTTGATTAATAAAATGTTAACTCCTCATTTCTCCCAAAGCAGCAGCAAAACAGAGGGCCTGGATCTCTGTTAGTTGGACTCAGAAGGGAAATCAACTTGACTATAAAGACTGATGAAGTTATGATTACATGTGAAGCCCATTCATATGCCAATTATTAATTGTTGTATATATTGTGGACCTGACACCCTTTCGGAAGTTTGGATTACAAAGGTGGGAGACACACTTAGAAACAGTGTGTACTTCAGAGTCCAATCTAAGTTCAAATCTGGCCCTGGGCAACACTGGGCCTTCATTTAGCCTCTCTGAGCCTTGGGTTTCTACTAGTTTGCAAGCTTGTTGGGAGAATTAGATGAGATGATATTGGTGAAAACTCTGTGTAGGCATTCAGTAATCAGTTATCCATTTGGAAAGATAATTCCATAGGAAGCATGGGTGGGCAGGAGGGGAGACAAGCAGGAAGGCCAGGGCAGTAGCCAAAGCAGGGAGATGGCAGAACCAAGGCAGTGGGAAAAGAGAGGGATCACGTATCTGGGGGACGTCTGAGAGGGTAGAATGGTGTCATGGACTGAATGTTTATGACCCCAACAAATTTATATGTTGAAGCCCTAAACCCACTGTGTGCCTGCATTTGTAGATGGAGGCTCTAAGGAAGTATAGATGGTCTCTGACTTATGATGGTACAACTTAAGAATTTTCAACTTTTTTCTTTTTTTTGCCTCCTCACTCTGTTACCCAGGCTGGAGAGCAGTGGAGCCATCTCGGCTCACAGCAACCTCCACCTCCTGGGTTCAAATGATTCTCGTGCCCTGGTCTCACACGTAGCTGGGATTACAGGCACCCACCACTACACCCAGCTAATTTTTTTTTTTTTTAGTAGAGATGGGGTTTCACCATGTGGGCCAGGCTGGTCTTGAACTTCTGACCTCAGGTGATCTGCTGGCCTTGGCCTCCCAAAGTGCTGGGATTACATGCATAAGCCACTGTGGCTGGCCAAGATTTTTTTAGCTTTTCAATGATGCAAAAGTAATAGACATTCCATAGAAACTGTACTTTGAATTTTGACCTTTTCATTATTTTAGTTTTTTATTATAAAATGTTATTATTATAAAATAGGCTTTGTTAGATGATTTTGCCCAACTGTAGGCTAATGTGAGGGTTTTGACCATGTTTAATGTAGGCTAGGCTAGGCTAGGCTACAATGCTCACTAGTTTAGGTATATAAAATGCTTTTCAAGGAACTGTATTTTCAACATACAATTGCTGTATAGGGATGTAACCCCGTGATAAGTTGAGGAGCATTTGTAATTAAGTTTAAATGTGGTCATTAATAAGGGCGGGTCCTGATCTGATAAGATTAGTGTTCTTATAAGAAGAGATGCTTGGTGGCTCATGCTTGTAATCCCAGCACTTTGGGAGGCCAAGGCAGGAGGATCACTTGAGGCCAAGAGTTAGAGACCAGCCTGGCCAACATGGTAAAACCCCAACTCTACTTAAAAGACAAAGATTAGCCAGGTATGGTGGCATGCACCTGTAGTCCCAGTTACCTGGGAGGCAGAGGTTGCAGTGAGCTGAGATTTCGAGACAGAATGAGAGGCTGTCTCAAAAAAAAAAAAGAAGAGATGCCAAAGTGCTCACAGGCACCAAGGGCAAAGCCATATGTGGACTTAGGGAGAAGGCAGCTGTCTACAAGCCAGGAAGAGAGCCCTTACCAGAAACTGAATCAGCCAGAACCTTGGTCTCAGACTTCTAGCCTCTAACCTGTGAGAAGCTAAATTTTGGTTGTTTAAGCCATCTAGTCTGCGGTATTTTGTTACGGCATCCCAAGCAGACTTTTACAAATGGATGGGGACCAAGGGGTAGTTGGGTAGCATAAAAATGGACCAAGAAGCTGGGCGTGGTGGCTCATGCCTGTAATTCCAGCACTTGAGGTCAGGAGTTCAAGACCAGCATGGCCAACATGGTAAAACCCCATCTCTAGTAAAACTACAAAAATTAGCCGGGTGTGGTGGTGCAAACCTGTAGTCCCAGATATTTGGGAGGCTCAGGCAGGGGAATTGCTTGAACCTGGGAGGTTGAGGTTGTAGTGAGCCAAGATGGTGCCACTGCACTCCAGCCTGAGTGACAGAGTGAGACTCTCTCAAAAAAGAAATAAAGAAAGAAAAAGGAAACATGGAACAGGAAACAGGAATTTATTCAGCGGTCTCCTGGTTCAGGTAACTGTATGGCTAGTAAGTTGCTCACTTTACTAGCAGGTGGGTGAATGGGTGAAGGCAGGGTTCATGGTGTTTCGTGACATTTGCATAGATGTGTCCAGATAGAAGTGGGATATTCAGACCCAGAACTCAGAGTTGAGGTCTGGATTGGAGCCTGTTTGAGAATTATTAGAGTGTAGGTGGACTCTTGAGAGTGACTACATTTTGTCAGATCACTAATCTTTCTTTCTTCAATTGGTCCATTCTAATTCTAATTTCTTGTTATGTAAGATAGCTTTTGTCTTTTATATTTTTGTAAAAGTCAGATATTCTCCTTTGCTTTAAAAAAGTATAATTGTGCACAACTTTCCCCTAATTTTTACTTGACTTTGTTTTCCCCTACATGTAGAGAACAAGTCTTGTTTAGGAGTATAAGTGATGTGATTAGAATCCACTTGTGCAGTTAGAATTGCACATTTTTTTTAAAGGCTCATTTTGTCTTCAATGTTTGTGATGTCAGTTCTCTTGTCATTCTTACCCAATTTCAGAAGAATATATCTCCCTTCATTTCAGCTTGTTGGATAATTTATAATTCAAAATTTAAACTAGCAAATGCTTATTTCTTTTTCTCAGAGTTGCACTTGAAAGGCACAGTGTGTGTTTTCTTCAGTTCTAGGCGGAGCCGTTTTTTCATTTCTGGAAGCTTTTCTTATATTATTTCTTTTCTGATGTCTCCTTTATGTGTTCCTCCATTCCTCTCTCTCTTCTGGGCCTCCTTTAGGGCTGTCATACCATTTTCCATTTTCCAAATCATTGATTTGCTCCTCTGTTTTGTCTATACTTTTGGCTTCATGTCTTACCTTATCTTCAACTTCACTGATTTCTGTGTTCTATTTGTTTCTGTTATGCCAATTACTACTTCCAGTTGTTTTCCAATTGTTTTATAATTTTCACCATGGAATTATGGCTATTTTTTTTTCTGATCTGTTTCTGTTAGCATTTTACTGCCATTTATTACTTTCAGAGTAGTTATTATCCAGTTCATCTTATCTGTTCCTTCAGATTCCATCATTTAAAAAACAAATTAATTGACATTTATTGGGCGCCTACTGCGTGCAGACACTGCTGCTCATCATTCAGCACTTGCAGTTGTCTGCTTTCCTTCTAACCTTAGTACTGCAGGACTCAGAATTCTCTAGTCACAGCTGCTTTAGGCAGGTTCTGATGAACTAATTCATTTATTTTATCTTGTTCCCCAAAAAACTTATGATAACTTAAACTGTATCCTATGGACAATATGAGACTTTTGTTCAAATAGGGAATTAGAGCTATGGGAAAACAGAAGAAAACAAGGCAATCAGACAGAACTAGAGACAGAGAGAATGTGAGGTGAAATCTCATTCCAATGGTAGCCTCAGGTGGGCACACAGATGTGTTTTATGACTGAGGCTTGTCCTATTGATTTTTTTTGGTGGTGTTGAATGACCCTTTGTTTTAAATTCTTATTTGAATAGCTGTAGTGTAAAAGAGGCCCCGTGGCATCACTCCCTTGTCTAGCCCTGCCTCGCTGTGGGAAATGCTTATATCTTTCTCAAGGGGGCTGGAATTGGAAAAAAAAAAAAAAACAAAAGAGGCAGAATTATAGGAACAAAAGAGAACAGTGTAACAGTGACCCCCAACCTCATGGCTCACCTTCCAAAAGTCTGTATTGATTGAACAACTCATTAGCTATGTATTTCCTGTGCTCAGAATCAGAGATTTTCCCTGTGTTGGGTGGCAACTGTAATCTGGTCGAGAGGAAGGCTTCTCAGGGCCTCTCTGTTCCCACAGAACTCCAGAGTGGCCTCATTTCACACTTCTCGGGAACCAGCTTTTCGAGTGACAGATTGATTGGTGTATGGGTGGTTACCAAAAAAGATTCTATTTTATTAGCTGTTTGTCTTGCAAAGTGAAGTCGTTTTTTTTTTTTTTTTTTTTAAACTTTATCAAAATGTCATCATCTCCAGGGTTTAGAATGTACCCTCTGGCTTCAAGGGAAGATCTCAGTCCCACAGTGAGTCCCATAGCTGTCATGTCCCAGTTTACCTCAAGCCCTTGAGCGACAAGAAACCTGAGTTGGGGCAGGTGAGCTCAGGCCTGTGGCTGCCCTAGTCTGGACCCACTTAGGGGCTGACCCTGAGGGGCAGCTAGCTGAGCACCAAGGGGACAACTCTAAATTTCATCCCAGTGCCTAAACTGCTTTTAAAAAAAAATACATCAAGGGAAAAGTAACATGTAGACATTCTTACACATGAGAGACCATGTATATATAGGTAATGTTGCTTTTCTGTTTGAGAAGGATATAGAAAACATTCCACTTCCTCTTTTTTTTTAAATTAAAAATGAGGAAATATATTAAACAATGAAAAAGACCTTGGTTTCCTATTGTGGCAGTTAAAGAGAGAAAAACAGACTGAAAGTGGTTGCGTGAGGGCAGGGAGCAGAGTCCTGTCTCATGGGTGCCTCAGCTCAGTGTGCTTGGCCTGGGCAGCCCAGCCCTGCCCTTCCAGACTCAATGGGCACAGCCCCTAGTCGTCCACTCTGTCCTCCACCCCTCCTTCAGCTGCAAGTGTCCTGTCCAGAGTCAAGGCCAATTACTCCCAGTTCCTGAGTCTGTTTCTAGTCCCTGTTCCCCCTCTTTCCCTGGCTGTCACTTCCACCAAGGCCTCCTCCTGTCTTGACTGCATTGAGCTCCTTCCCTCCTAATTGGGCTGAAGCCTGTGATCCTCCCACCAGCAGCTCTGAGCTCACTCCGCCCTTGTCCAGCATCTCCAGATCTCCCTCTACCCCTAGGATCGATCTTTCTACCTGGCCTGGCTTGAGGGCCCCTAGTGACCAGACCCTGCCCTCCCCAGCCTCATTTCTGCCCCTCCCTCTCTCCCACTGATTTGATCTGATGGCCCCAACCTTCTTCCATTGTTCCTAGAACATACCATGCTCTTTCATGCCTCCATGCCTTTGTACACGCTGTCCCTGGTGTCTAAAACACCCCAGATGGTCTACCTGACACCCATCCTCTAAGGCTCAGCTCTAAAACTTTGAACCCCCTCCCCTCAGTCTCACAGCCCTGGGCTTTGTACTGGCAGCCTAGAGCCCCCTGAGCTCCAAGCACAGGGCCCAGTCCCTGATAGAGGCATTCCCGGAACCTCGGTCTAATCAATAAAGTGATTTCTAGCCAGGGGGGCATATCCATCACCAGAAGGTTCGATTCCCTTTGTACACACCAGAGGGCACAGCAGGAGCTGTGAGAAACTGCTCCCCATGGTTTGAATTAGTGCTTCAATCTCAGTGAGGCTACTTTGTCATAAAACAAAACAAAAACAAAATGAAAATGCAACATGGAGACTTTACATTGAAAAGTGTGTGAACTCATGTGTGTGTTATGAGTGCCTATAGCTTACTGGAATCATCATCCTCATCAACATGATTATATAAAAAATGTTTTGGGGCACCCACTGTGTGCCAGGCACTGTGTTCAGAGCATTTCAGAGCATTCAGCGCACAACGTCTTGTTTCATCCGCTAAGCAGCCTGGGGAACGTAGGTATTATTGATCCCGCACTCAGAGATGAGAACTGAGGCTCAGAGGGGCATACGTGACTTGCTCAGTCACACAGCTAGAGAGTGGCACAGATCCTGTGAGCGAGACTTATCTACGGCCCCATTCTGGTTAGCATTCCGACTGGTAGGGCTCCCTAATACACAGGAAGCACCCACAGGTAAGGGAGGAAACTCCCAGGGGTTGGGAAGTCTTGCTAGCCACCACCCTCCCCTCTTACCTGCACCCCTGCTCTGTCCCAGAGGGATTTAAGGTGGATGCTGCCATGATTTGTTCTTAACACTTGAGTATGAATTCATCTATCAACTGTTGTCCTGGTTGTCCAAATGGTCAGAGAGCCAGTGGGGATTGGGAGGTATAAACCCAGCAGGAACCAGGTAGAGTTCTGCTGTGGGGCTGAGGGGCAATGGGGAACACCCTAGTCAAGCCCATTGTCTCTCCCTGGTGTCCTTCGGCCCTGTGCCCTCTCCATTTGTTCTCCAGACAGAAGCCAGAATGATCTTTCTAGATACATACTTGGGCACCCTCCCAGCTAACTCTTTCATGGTCCCCAGGACAAAATCCATGCCCCACGCATGTCTGCCTCCTCTCCTGTTGCACTTCTTGCCAAGCTTATCCTCTGAGCTCTCCTCTTTCCTCCTTGGTCCCATTCTTTCTCCAGGAGAGCTTTTCCTAGCCTGGAATTCAGCGCCTCACCTAGTTTGCTCCTAATCTTCTTGCCTTCTATGCGGGTCTCTTTCTCCAGGAAGCCTTCCCCACTCCCCTGGTGGCAGTGCTTCATCTTAGGGCCTCCTACAGGGAGCCCCATTGTTCCTGGCACCACTTGAGGTGGCCTCTAGAGGTCTGGGACCTGGGTCACATGTCAAACAGGCAGGCAAGGCCAGGGGATGACAACCACAGGGAGGAATATCCCCAGAGGCAGCCTTCCAGAGGGAGATACAGAATCTGGTCAGGGAGGGAGGGAGCCCAAGAGGTGGGTGGGCCTCTGGAATGTGCTGGGGCTGTGGCCACCTGGACCCCTGCTGGAGCTGCAGCTGTGGATGTTGTTCTCAGGGAGAGCAGGCAGAGGAAAAAAGGGGGTCAAGGACAGAAGCTTGGGGCTCATCCATTTTTGGCTTGGCGAGGATAGAAGAGCCAAAAAGAGCACTTGGGAAAGGAAGATGATCACAGAAAAGGTGGTTAAAATAAAGCACTGTTTTTATTTAGTTCTCAAATAATCTTACTTTTTTCTTTTTCACTTAGAATAGCTGGAAAAGAAGGGCCCTACGTGGCAGTCCCTGGGATGAGAAAACCATGTGTCAGAAAGCTGGTGCCAAATCCCCCATGCTATTTTTACCTTCCTGACACTACCTCTTTGGGCCCCGAGGAGGATCCTGGCCTGAGATGGCCGAGCCGGAGTCTTCCAGGCTGATGTGGCCAACCTTCACCCTGTTCTCCAGAAGCCACCAAAAAGCTGGCTATCCACTTCTCTTGACCAGAAATAAATGCATCAGACAAGTGTTCTCAAGTAATCTTGAGGGATGTGAACACGAAATTATCCCATAAATTGCTTTTATTTCCTTTCCTCAGTTCAAAGTTGGTTTTTGGTTTGCATTAGTTACATTAAAATTGGACAGTAATTTATGTTCTTAAAATAGAATCTTCATGTTCCCAAGTTTAGAAAGAAAAGCCATCTAGGAATGAGAAAAATGTGGACCTATGTGAAATGCCATTCCATTAGCCACAGAATCTTTTATGGGCTGTGGTGGGAGCACCCGTCAGGCGGGATTTGTGGCAGAGCACACCGAAGTGGAGTGTGTCTGTGGTCGCTTTTCATTTCTATTCCCTGCTCCAGGTCAAGGAAGCCTTTGACATCATGGCCAGGAGCTCTGGGGGTTCGCTAACCTCTAATTACATTTCTTTTTTTAAATAGTGATAAACAGTCCCTCTGTTGATTCAAACATTTTAAAACACTCAGCCTGTAGTTGTTGGCTCTGAACAAAGAGAGCAAATCTTCCCGTCCTCCTCAGGCCCTCCTAGTCTCTGCCTACACCTCTGGGTTTTCAGACTCTCATTCAAATGCTGAAGCCAGAAAATGTCCCTCTGGGTTGGGTTGGGGGAGGTTACTTCAGGATTCAAAATCAGGACTAGCTAGGCTGTGCAGTGAGGCCTCATTTTCCCCACTTGGGGACTTCTGGCTTTTCCTATTACCTGGCTCCTACTCTGGGTTCAAGGTGAAGGAGAAGCCACCATCCTACCCCCACTACCCATGGTCTAGCACCCCATAGCATGTCCCCTCACCACTGTGCTTCATTAATAAATGTCAGCCCCTGGTCCCACAGGTCTTGGATGTAAAGAGAACAACTCTGCTGTCCCCATGCCCCCCAGTACGTCTGCTGCCTGGAATGGAGGGAAGTAGGGACCCCTTTGAGGCCTGTAGGGTCCCCTTCAAGAGCCAAGTGCCATCCATTCCATCTTGTGGACACCCACAAAGAAGAAGCCTTGAGGCCTAGGCTCCCTAGAGGCAGCTGATACAATGTAGGGGCGGGTGGGTGGGGAGGAAGGAAGAACGGTGGTCAGACAGCCCACTGGCCGTTCTTCCTGGATTACTTGGAACCCAATCAGATACTGCTTGCCTGGACTGCCATGTTGCCTTGTCCTCATCATTTGGAAGACTGCAGCAGTGGCCAGGTGAGGACATTGCTTCCATAGTGACCATGTCCAGAGAGAAGCCCCTTGTTATAAACACAGTACATCACGGACATCCGCAATAAACCCAAAGCCCTGCCTTGTCTCAGGGCTAAGGCCAAGTTGGCCTGGGCCCAGCTTGTCTTTATAGCCTCACACCTCCCCATTCTACTCCATAGCAGGGCAGCTACTATTGTAGTCACCGTTTTACAGATACGGAAACTGAGGCCGAGAGGGGTAAATCATGCTACCAAGATCATGGTGGAGGAGCTGTGATTTGAACCCAGGTCTGTCTGACTCTAAAACCCGTGTTCTTCTCAATCTACCCTGCCACAGAGCCTCCTCGTCCCACTTTCTGCCTCTGGCAAGTGGCCTCTAGAAGGTACCACCCTCAAATACGTGTTAGGGGTGATATGGTCCTAGGTAAGGGTCAGGGGCTTTGCGGAAGTGCTGGAAGCTGTGATGCTTCTTGAGTCCAACCCAGCTCTGCTAGGGTGTCCCCCTGACCTTGCCAGCATGACCCATTTGGGCTGTAATTTTAAACGATAATTATGGATTAGCTTGGTGACCATCAGGCCCTTCTGCTACATCCAGGAAATGGACCTAACCCTGTTACAGGGCAAATCAGATATAATCAGCTCCTAATTCAATATGGTGGTTCTAAGTCACATTTATCAAGGGACAGAAGCTGGCTGATGGGTTAGACTACAGTAGTGGTTGTTAGATTAGACTCAGACAAGAATTCTCAACGTGCACTTTCTGACAGTTTTCTGAAAATTAAGTGGAAGAGATGAACTTTTTTAGTACCATACGCTATAGCTACACAGACTTGTATGTTCCACACACAGATGGGGGCATCTTTCAGACTGGCCATGTGTCCCTGCAGCCCTGATCTGCCATGGTTGTGCCTCTCAAGCCCCGACAAAGGTGCCTAACACCTGGAACACTGGTCTGTTCAAAACCAAACCTGGGCAATCAGCCAGTGTGCAGCTAGCCACAGCAGCCCCTCTGTGTCTGAGGAGTGTGACTGAGTTCAGGCACATGGCAACTTCCGGCCAGCTCTGAGTGAGCGAGGATTTCTCTTCTAAATGGTGGTTTGCAGGATCACAAAGACCAAATAATGATCAGATTATTGGATGCTTGTGATTGGATCTGTTACTTTTGCACTGGATTGAACTTTTTTCTCCTGGCCACCACCCCTCGCCTTCAGAGCACTGCCAGTGCTACTCACAGTGCCACCAGTGAGGTGCTGGGTCTCAGAGCTCACACAGTGAAACAGAAGTACAGAGTCTTGAATGAACCACCCAGGCTAGCATCAGTGAGTGGCAGAACTGGGACTTTAGCTCCGTTCTGTGATGCTCCAAAGCCTGGACACTTTCCACAGCATCCCTGGGTCTCACCCTTTTGCTGTCCTAGTCCACCTGAGGGAAACACAGTGGCTAAGGGGAGGGGCATGCTATATCCTGTAGCAGGGAGCACTTCAACATGTAGCTGACACATTTGGACCTGACGGTGCTGGCGGTGGGGGCTTTCTGAGCCAATTCCTTAGTTTTTTTTTTGCCCAGCTCAGTGGTAATGCCCAGTAGGAAGTAGAAAATGCAAAACTTGAGTTTGGGCAGTTGGGGCTGGAAGTGGAATTGGGGGTGATAGGGGTATAGGAGGGAGCAGGGGCTGTGGGGTAAGTGGGATGTTACAGGGCCCTGTCTTTGGAACATGCTTTAGAGTCAGGGTGGAGGTGGGAAAGGGCATCTGTCCAAGAATCTCTCTGAATCCTGACCTCACCTAAAAGGTAATTGTCTGAGATCCCCACACTAGTAGCTGGATGCCAGAAACTTCAGCTTCTTTGCAAGGGGAAGTTTCAGGGCAGTGTGCTGGCCAGGACAGGAGAATTTCATAGGTACAAGGCAGGCTGCCATACCAGGTTTTCTGGAAGCCTTCTTAAAGCACCTAGGACCATATAAATGCCTTCCTCGCAGATCTTTAGAATCCCGGCAAGGCAAATACGCCAAATGGCTAAGAGGATGGCAACTTCCGGTTTATCCTCACTTGTCATGGTTTTATGTTCAGCTCTCCTTCCCAACTGCCAGCCCAGATGACCAACAGCGACCCCAGGCCCACACCAGACAATTCTCGGCAAACTCCAAGATGCGGTAGCCACAAAAAGGCAGCAAGGTTCTACAGAATCCAGCCTTCCTTAGCAGACCTCCCTGCAAGCTCTGACTCTCCTTCACTTACGCAATGGCTGGCTAGTGACCTTCCTCTGAGTCACATCTCCCTCCCTTTTAGACCGTTATTTCCCTGGCTCTTCCTACAATTAATAAGTTCTAATTCTTACAATACATTTCTGATTCCATTATACTTGTAGTGATGCTGCCTCCCTGATTGAACCCTGAGTGACACAGCACCCCACCTCTGCAGGCCTCCATTTCTCTCCTCTATAAAATGGACATGGTATGTGACATACAGCCCCAGGAAGGGTGCTGCATCTGGGTGCTGAGGGCCAGGAGGCAGGGATTGATTCTGTGTGCACATTTCTCATAATCTGAGGATAAGCAATAGGCCAGAGTCATGACTCAGTGTGGCTTTTCATCTTGCACAAGCTTTAGGAGTCCCACAGAGCAGGGCCCACATGAGGTCAGCGGACATGTTTATGCTGGTGGTGGAAGGCATGGTGACTCCTTCCAATGGTCTCTTTGGTAGTGATTGGTTACATAGCATGGTGGGTGCTGTGCCTGAGTGTTCAAGGTAACAGCAGGTCAGTGCCTTTCCTAATTGGATGCTGGAATGCATTCAATCGTTAGGAATTCTTAGGAATGCAACGTCCAATTGGAATGTCATTCCCTGGAAGACCAGTGTATGCTGAGTTAGGAGACTTATAGGAAGATGCTGAGAAGGGCTTGTTGGGTCTGAGATGTGCTCTGCCGACTTGCTGGAGGGGAGGCTTTGTTTCTATAATGAGGATCCGCTAGTGTTGCCTCTGGAGTATGTAGAGTGGATTTGTAGACACTGTGCCAGGGTACAGCATAGAGCGTCATGCTCCCTCTGGCTCCAGGGCCTTTGTTCCTACAGTAAGGCTCTGCTTTTAGATGTCATGTGTCTCCCTCCTCCACTTTGTTCATGTCCCTGTTTCAAACATCACCCACTTGGGATAGCTTTCCCTAACCATCCTGTACAAATAATGCCTCCTGACACCCTCTGTCCCCTTCCCTGCTTCCTTTTTGTTTCCAAAGCATCACCACTTAACTCATTATGCATTTCTGATTTTCTTTCTTCTTCCACTGAAACACAAGCTCCCTGAGGACAGGGTTTCTGTCTATTGTGTTCACTGTTGGATTTGTGACACCCAGAAGAGTGCCAGGCTCAGAGCAGATGCCAATATAAATTTACTGCAGATTGGAACTGACTTCTGCATAAAGAGAAGTGGCCTGGCCTCACCTCTATCTCGGCCTTTATTCACACCTGAAAACAACGAAGACAGTTTTTCTCGTCCTGGAAGAAGGCTACTGAGTTCTCAACATCCAGGGATTTTTATTCTTTTCTTCTAATCATTACTCTTGATCTTGGCATCTGTAACCATTTTAGAAGTGGATATGACGTGATTAAATTCTTTCCTAGCCTAATCTTTTATGGAAAACAAAAGTTTTAAACAAAGCGAATTAGAATGGATTTGCTGAAGTTTGATTGTTTGCACAATAATTTTACTCCAGCTCATTTCAAAACCAGGACTGGGCCTCATGCTTTGAAGATTACCCTGACAATATTCCATAATGAAGGGGAGCAGCTCACCACTGTTGTGTGACAGCATTTACTGAGTGCCTGTGTCTAGAGGGGTGACCAAACACATATGAGTCAGAGGGGCTGGCTGTCAGAAAGCCCATGCACTTTCTTTCGCAGGAACGCCGGGTCCCAGGGAGGCAGCAATACAGCTGGGATGGTGGGCAGGATGACAACCCTGCCATTGTTTCTTTGTTTCCTTTTCTTTTCCCTCCCTCTCTCTCTTTTTCAAGGTCTCATTCTGTACAGCGTTGCCATCTTGGCTCACTGCAGCCTCTGCCTCTCAGGCTCAAGTGATCCTCCCACCTCAGCCTCCCAAGTAGCTGGGACTACTCAGTGCGCACCACCACGCCCAGCTAACTTTTGTATCTTTTGTAGGAACAGGGTTTCACATGTTGCCCAGGCTGGTCTTGAACTCCTGGGCTCAAGGGATTCACCTTCCTTGGCCTCCCAGGCATGAGCCACCACACTCAGCTGTTTTCTCCATTTTCTCCTGGAATCTCCATAGGCCTCAGCTTAACAATTGTGAGGGTGGGTGTGCAGGGGGTGGGACATGAGGACGGGCTGGCAAGCAATCTTTAGAAGCAGGTCTGAAGGGACTTGTCGGGAGTTTCCCAGGTAGGAGATGTGTGTCACCTATGTTCCTGGCCCACCTGCCATTGAGGTGTTAACCCCCAGAAGCTGTCATATTTGTATAGAAGCCGGGGACATCAGGACAGCCTGAAACACTATTTCCAGGCATACAGCATAGAAAAGAAGGCTTTCCATCCAAGTTGGAAATGGAAACACCCTGGTACTTGACAGATCTTCTCCAGTGACTTGGAACACTGTGTGGGAGACTTGTCCTTGGCAGCACCAGAAATGCGGCAGCTCTGAGCTTCCTCTCTGTAACCCCAGGCACATGTGTGCAGACTTGCCAGGCGCTGTGGGCCAAGCAGAGGTAAGACCTGGCTCTTATCTGGCCATTTGGTAACTCTAGGAAAATGGACTTTTCCTCTTCTGCTGTTTCGTTTTTAACTTTGGGGCCTTATCATTTGTTGAATCTGCCCTCTAGGACCTTTAGCTTTTGGGACTGCTGGTAGACACCTATTCTACTAGCTAAGTTTCTTCCCCCAAGGCAAGTGTTTTGATGAGGGCTTCGATTCACAGCCTCAGGACTCATGGCTGCCCTGTATCTTCATCCTGTTGCCTGGACCACATGGTTCCTGTGACTTTGCCAGTTTCCCTGGCAGGTTTCATTAAGAGAGATGCACAGGCTGGGCATGGTGGCTCACGTCTGTAATCCCAGCACTTTGGGAGGCTGAAGCAGTCAGATCTCTTGAGCTCAGGAGTTTGAGACCAGCCTGGGCAACATGCAAAACCCCATCTCTACAAAAAAAATACAAAAATTAGCCCATGTGATGGCACACACCTGTGGTCCCAGCTACTTGGGAGGCTGAGGTAGGAAGATTGCTTGAGCCCTAGAGGGTGAGGCTGTAGTAAGCTATGATAGTGCCACTGCACTCCAGCCTGGTTGACAGACCAAGACACTGTCTCAAAAAAAAAAAAGAAAGAAAAGAAAAAAGAAAAGACAGAGAGATAATAATATGTTTGGGAGGCCTTGTGTTCTGCCCCCATCATGAACCTAACTATACTCGGGTGAAAATGGTGACTTCTTGGTGTAAAAATCTCAGCCTGAAAGTCCTTTTCTTCTTTCAGAAATATAAGTTAACACAGCATGGGCCCTGAAGAAATGCCTTCCTGGCCACAGGATGGCATGCCATAGTCACTGTCCCTTCACAGTGAAGCCCCCTCCTCACTGGGTACCATTCAGAGCCTGATGTGGGTACACGCATCTCTCAGCTGGGCCTGACCCCTGGAGTGTAAGTTCAGAGTTGTCGTCTGCCCTCAACCTCAGACTTAGTACCAGCTAACACAGGTGGAGCAAATTCTTGATGTGAACAGTGTCAAGGGGTTTATATCTCACTTGATCATCAACCTTCTCTGCTCTGAGACACCCTTAGCACTCCCTGCTTTTGCCCTTGGTCAACAGCAGGGCAGGGAGTTGAACCCCAAGGGTCTGATACTAGAACCTATGCTCTTAACCAGTCTGCCAGTCTTTCCCGTGGGGCCTGCTTGATGATTCATTTTATTCTACACCCAGAGACAATGAGGCGTAAACCAGAATAAAAGGGGGCTATTATGATATCACTATTTGCCATTTATCTAAATTAGATAATAAATCATGAAGCTAGTTGAAATAATATACATCTCAACCTTCTGAACATTTAGTTATCACTTAGCACCATTTGATGGTATCTGTGGTATAATTAACACTTTCTTGTAGAAAATACGGTATTTCTGTGAAATAAAATGTGAATGAGAAAAGTAATTTAACCTGGCCCTCCTATTCCTTGGAGATGGGGCAGCAGACCCGTGGCAGTGGTTGGGTTGGGTTGGGTACTGGGGCAGTGGTTCCCAGCCCTCTGAAGGCCAGGATGGTGCCTGGAAAGGGGAAGCCTGTTGCCCTCGGTAGCAGCGGGTCCAGCTGAGGATGCCGCTGAGCCGCAAATAGCTCCATGCCCATTCATCAGACTCAGCATAATTGGGCATCTGCCACTGGTATCTCCAGATGTTTGCCTTTATCAGACACCGATGTGGTTCAGAGTTTTCACTGAGAGCCTCATAAAAAGCTCTAGCTGGTTGGGGACGCTTATTGTTCATTTTATTTGAGTTCTTTATCATGTGCAAAATGTTCCAGGCACCATTAGAAGACACAAAAGACTCAGAAAACACAGTTTCAGGGGGCGGAAGCTCACCGTAGCGTGGAGGAGACACAGCCACAGACATTTACAAACATTTGCTGAACACAATCAGCTGGCAGGAATGAAAAATCCACTCTCAGCAGCACATCAGGGCATAGGGGGTAGGGCAGTAGAGACTGGGAATTTAATGCTTGCTGAGGAATCTTGTAAAATCGGATGGCTATTCTGGGCTGTTTGCTCATTAATGTGGTCTTTAGATTTCTGCCCAGTAAGATTGGGGTATGGGAGCCAGAAATAGGGCAAAAGCTTGATCAGGAGAGTACTGAAGGGAGATTCATCTTGCTTGAGGTGGACATTTGAGGTCTCTGTCCAGGCACACTATAATTACTGCTTAACCATAAGTGTAGCTTGGCAAGATGCATTGATTTATACATAGGTTGCTAAGGGCATTTAGGGAAAACCAAACGTAGGCGAGGAGAACTGTCTCCATCAATTTATAACATTCATGTCTGAGACAGCATCATGGAAGGACAGACAACCCTGCTCTTAGGCATAATTTAAGCTATCTGGAAAATAATAATTTAAATGATCAGAAACCTCCTATGAAAGGCTATTTTAAGAGTATTTTTTTATTTTACGTAATTTAAAATTCCTGATTTGTAGGTATTAAAAATGGCATCTCTTGAGTCTATTGTGGTATTTTTGATGTTTTTTTAAGGGACAGGGTCTTCGCTATGTTGGCCAAGTTGGTCTCAAACTCCAGGCCTCAAAGGATCCTCCTGCCTCAGCCTCCCAAAGTGCTGGGATTACAGGCATGAACTACTACAGGGGCCTACTGTTGTATTTTTAAAAATTGTCTTTAATTTTTATTCTAAAATCTTTATTATCATCTCTTAGAATGCATAGCATATTGTTGTATTTTTTTTTGAAATGGAGTTTCGCTCTTGTTACCTAGGCTGGAGCGCAATGGCACGATCTCGGCTCACTGCAACCTCCGCCTCCTGGGTTCAGGCAATTCTCCTGCCTCTGCCTCCCGAGTAGCTGGGACTACAGGTGCGTGCCACCATACCCAGCCAATTTTTTGTATTTTTAGTAGAGATGGGGTTTCACCTTGTTACCTCGTTGACCAGGATGGTCTTGATCTCTTGACCTCGTGATCCACCTGCCTCGGCCTCCCAAAGTGCTGGGATTATAGGCGTGAGCCACTGCGCCCGGCCTTATTGTTGTATTTTTAATCTGTGATCTTAAATGCTTCTTATGCCTTATTGTTTGGGGCTGGTGTGTGAACTCTAACTTGCTGAATGTGAAGTTCTAGTATCGATATTGTAAGATGTGTTTGCCTACTCATAAAAGCAATGAAAATAAAAGTTTCTACTGGAAGAGGAAAAAAAAAGTATTTAAAAAAGTACTTTCTTTTTAAAATCAACTTCATTTATTTCCCTTTAACCAAAAAAGAATTGGTGAAGCATGTTACAAAAGATTTAAGAGTTTATTAAGCTAGAAATAGGAAATTAGAATCCAGGCAGAGGCCTGGCACGGTGGCTCATGCCTGTAATCCCAGCACTTTGGGAGGCTGAGGTGGGTGGATCACCTGAGGTCAGGAGTTCGAAACCAGCCTGCCCAACATGGAGAAACCCTGTCTCTACTAAAAATACAAAATTAGCTGGCCATGGTGGTACATGCCTGTAATCCCAGCTACTCGGGAGGCTGAGGCAGGAGAATCACTTAAACCTGGGAGGCGGAGGTTGCAGTGAGACACGATCGCACCTTTGCACTCCAGCCTGGGCAACAAGAGTGAAACTCTGCCTCAAAAAACAAATTAAAAATAGGGTCCAAAGTGGCTCCCGCCGGAGGTCATGGCGCTCGCGAAGGCGAGGTCATCAGTTCAAGGCTAACCTTATAAGCTCAAACTGATTGGCAAAAAATAAATAAATAAAAAATAAATAAATAAATAAAAAATTAAAAAAATCCAGACAGAAAAGAATATAAAATTTTTAACCACCAATGGCTAATCTTACTTCTGTGACCAAGCTCTAAATTTATCTTTGAGCTTCCTAGAACCCCCCACAAAAATGGAAACATAATTAATTACATAGCCCCAGCTACTAAAATGAACAAAGTATGCCAATTCATGGATATTTAAGACATTATTAAATAAAAGATAATAGCATAAGCAAAACTTTAATCTGCAAAGGGAGAATTATTTACTCAACATCATTTCATGGAAAGACAATGAAAAAGCTTGTACATTTGTGGCAGCCACACATAAAGCTGCCTCTGGAATTAATGGGGCCACTGTTACCTTTGAGCTCTGAGGAATATTCTGCCCACATGGGTATTTAATTATTTGTGAATTTATACAAGTAAGAGAGGCAGGGGCAACTGCTGGGAAAATGGGGGAGATATTTTAAGAATATATAGGAAAGAAAAAATTGATTTGGAAATTTTTTTTGGTGAGAAGCAAAGCCTGCGCAATGCTGACAGACATGCCCACTAAGATCTAGGTAATTCTGGGATGGCTCCCATTCAGTGTATTGCTGAATCAATCATTTCCCAAGGTCAAGGCTATGGACCTAGACCTAGGTGTCTGGCAGTGCCTCACCTGTCCTTAGGTAGAGGCTGATTCCATTTCTCTGGTCTGCCCAGACAGTGCCTGGTACATTTTACACATATATAACTCAACCATGGTTCTGTCTCTCCTGGGTTGAGAACTCCAGTAGGGCAAAGGCACACTCCCAGCATCCCTCAAGTTTCTGCCTGGTACTGGTAGCTGACACCACTACTGCTAGTGTTGGATAATAATAGCTCACGAACTAAAACCAGGAAAGGTGGGCTGGGTGCGGTGGCTCACACCTGTAATCCCAGCACTTTGGGAGGCTGAGGCAGGTGGATCACCTGAGGTTAGGAGTTCGAGACTAGCCTGGCCAACATTGTGAAACCCTGTCTCTACTAAAAATACAAAAAATTAGCTGGGTGTGGTGGTGGGCATCTGTAATCCCAGCTGCTTGGGAGGCTAAGGCAGGAGAATTGCTTGAACCCAGGAGGTAGAGGTTGCAGTGAGCCGAGATCATCGGCTCAAAGATCATCGGCTCAAGAGCAGAAACTCCATCTCAAAAAAAAAAAAAGAAGAAAAGAAAAAAGTGTCCATAAAATGGCAAATGTATTTGCAATTTAGTAGGCACTTTTTGGAGCTCTTGATCAAACAATCAAACCTGCCAGATTTTCACCATGAAGAACACCTCAATGAGCCTGCCCAGTGGCACTGGGCAGTTATGAAGTGTTGGATGAGTGGGCACAATCCCAAAGTGAGCTTTGCTTTAGAAGAAGGAGCTGTCATGCATGCCCCCTTCCCGATATGGAGTGCACACCAAGAGGCTCTGCCTAGGTCACCTAGGTCTCACAAAGGCCCTGCATTGCAGGTGACTGGGCAGTGGGGGAGGGACTGTCGCTGACAATGCTGACCTGTCTCTATCTGTCCTCCTAGTAGGCTTTAAGGGTGGAATTCCAGCAGGCACTGCATTTTCCCAGCTGGTTTTCAGTCACCCTTTGTACTCACTTAGTGCTCATTCCTTTGCTGCTCTAAAGCTCTTTTGTGTTTCACCATCTTGCTTGACACCTTGCCCAGAGGGCTCACTTTGGCCCTAGCAGAGAGTGCCTTTCTGAGAGGTCTAGGACCCTGAGAGGGGGTCCAGTGAGGGGAGAGGGCCACACTTGGACATGAAGCCCCCAGGGGAGAGGCATATCTGTAAGCAGGACACATCTGTGGTCACGGCAGGGCACTGCGAGTCTTACGGGCCTGACATAGGCTCGGTCTATGTTGTGGGCAGCAGCTCTAATGCCTGCTGGAGTTGCGGTGGGGGGATTAGGGCAAGTCAGATTTCCTCCCTGGGCTTCTGTTGTTTCATCTCTGAAGTGGGAATTTTAACAGTACCTAAGTAACACGAGGTGAAGGTGTCATGAGGGTAAATTGCACGCAAAATCCTGTCCCAGTGCCCAACTCAGACGCACTCAGTGCATGGTCTTGATGATTATTATCCTGTTCTCAGGGTGGGAAGACCCACCAGCTCCCTCCCTCAGATGATCACCTATCTGACAGAGGTTTCACACCTCATGGAAGAGAAGGCTGAAGTTAGTCACCCTGTGGGCAAGCCCCGTGGCCTCTCTGACCCTAATGAGGCAGAGACAAGATCTGCCTGTCCCCTGAGGACTGTAAGAATCAAGTGCAGGCCCTGGTGGGGCAGTTCCTTGCCCCCAGCTCCACCACAAAAGGACTGAAGACCATACTCAGAGGACCTGCAGCCACCCGGCACACCCAGCCCCTGGGTGCTGGGGCCAATGTCACAAATTGTGGCTACTCCGAAGGTGTCAGGAAGCACAGGGCTCAGACACTAGATGCTCCTGGGGGAGGGAGGTGTGGGCAGAGGCAATGGGCCATGTCATCCACAGACCAGGGGTGGCCCCACCAACATGAACACTGTTGGTGTTGTCATCTTGGATGCCACGCTGAGGTCCAGGCACAAACACACATGAATCTCTCCCATTCCCCCAGGCGTCAGCACTGTCACCCCCAGCCTCAGGCTATTTGGTCAGTAGGCCTAGGAGCACCCTCTATTTCTAAATGCTAAATCTGGCAACCCAAGGGGTTTAAAAAAAACAGTAGATACTACTGGGTTTAAATCAGCCCAACTTTGGACACCTGAGGCTCATAAAGAACAGTAAGTGCAGAGGCTTTCTGACTATAAATCCTCGCTTTCTTGCAGAGGCGTTGACTGAGAGTCATTTTATCTGTTTCTCTACCATCACAGATGGAAATACTCCAGTATCCTGAGTTTTTTTGGTTGGTTTGTTTTTAATTCAAAAGTTTCCCAGACACAGAGAACTTACACCATGGGCCAACCGAAGGGCCCAAAGTTCTGGTTCCAAGTAATTCAGGTGACATAAAGAGTAATTGAAATGCCTGCAGTATTGAGGCACCTTGCATCTGTGAATTCAGGCAGAGTGAAGACTCCTACTGATGGGCCATAGCATCTTCACTGTGAGGTCAGGAATTGCTGACTTCACAGCAGATGCCAGTAAGGTCTGCCTAAGCAGGGAATGGGCGGGTATCATCAGCTGCCAGTGTTGGAGTGTGGGCATGATCACACCTTGATGGGAAGGAAGGCCAGAGTTTAAGGAGCCAGCAGGAAGAGGCCATGTGGCTGCACTCCTCTAGGATCAGAATGTACCTGTGGGCACATGGGAGGGCAGTCCCCAGGGAAAACAGGCCTGGGTCAGGAGAGATCTTTGGGGAGAGTCAGCACAGTGCCCTCCCCCAACCTCAGGCCTAGGCCTGTTCTCCTGCCAGGACCACCTCAGTCCAGTGATCAGAGGGGCACTTGGGAACTTGGCACTTGGGTGCTGCTGCAGGATTGGAGTGGGGAGCTCCAGGTGTGGGGGCCACACCACCTGGTCAGATAGGAGCCCAGAGCTGGTGTCTAAGGGCAACTCCCTGGTGTCTGAGGACAACCGTCATCCCCTATCAAGGTCACCACTATAGTTCAGGTTTGGAAACCCAGGTTGGAAACCTGGGGCCCAAATGAGCACCTACCCATCTTGATTCCTGCTTAGGGCCTCTACCACCTTCCCATTGCAGGCATGGGTGGAGGCTGGGGAGTGAAGGATGGGAGGGTAATAGAGGGAGGAGAGACTGAGCATGAGCTGATGGCCAGCAGGGCTGCCACAGGACTTGAGACTGGGCAGGTAGAAATGATAATGGCTAATGATCAAAGATGAGGCCCACACCCAGCTGTGGAGGAACAGCAGCCATGTACAGCATCCTTGTAGAAGAAGCTGAGTCACTCAAGCAAGCCCCATGCATTAATCTTGATGTTTTATTCTGTAAAGTGGAGCTCCTAATGCTTTCTCTGCCTTGCCCTGGTAGCAGCCAGAGGAAATGGCTGTGACACCTTGGGGATCTTGGGGCAGTGGGACAGCATCAAAAAGTGCTGAGGACTAGGAGGAAGCTCAGAATTGAGAGTAGTAATGAAAATGACAGACATGCACCTGGCTACCCCTTGGGGCAGAGGGGAGAGGCTGGGGTCGGGGAGCTTTTGAGACATGGTGGCTTGGGGAAGGAAAGAGGAGGCAGGA
Organism: Callithrix jacchus; assembly: GCF_049354715.1. NCBI lineage: Eukaryota > Metazoa > Chordata > Mammalia > Primates > Cebidae > Callithrix > Callithrix jacchus. The sequence goes on from NC_133521.1 coordinate 25,966,368, forward strand.
AGTGCTCTGAGAAAGTGCAGTGCACGAGGCCAGGGAGGCAGAGGCAGTTGCTCAGCAGACTTGTGCCCAGCAGGCCAAAGGAGGCTGGGGAAGGCCTGGGGCAACTTCCTAGGAAAGGCCTAAGGAGGGGAGGGCATGAAGATGAGGAGGAACGAGGGGTTGATAGGGACTCAGAAGAAAATCTCACTGCCTGTCAAGGTGCCCCCATGGCGGCCCAAGCCCTGTGTTAACCTGCACTGCCATTCTTGGTGGCCAGATACAACCCTTCGGAGTGGGCAGGGAAGAAACCCACAGCCAGGATGAAAGCCCCCAAGATCCGCAAGTGACCAAACTACCTAACATCAGACATATAAAGGGTCCAGATCAGGAAATCCAACAGATTTCCAGCCAGACCTACCTCCCAAAACACAGCTGGTGAAGCCAGGAGTAAGCAGAAAGCAGCTCTGAGGAGTCAAAATGGCAGCCGCAGCATCCCCAGTCCCTGCACACTCACCTGCAGGCAGAGGCCCTCACTCAGGGCCTATCTGCTTTATTTAACACAGTTCTGATAGACATTGGTACCTGGTTTCAATTCCAAAAAAAATCAAGCCCAAAAGAAAAACTACAAGGCTCTGCAAATCTTGAACGTGTGAGATCATCACAGTGAGGAATCAGCCTGGACAGGCTCCCAATTCCCACTCAAGATAGGGATTCTATGATTCCCATATTTTCATAATGAGGCTCCCTGAATTATCAAGACATTGTAAAATAATACTCCATCTTCACTGCTTAAAAAGGCAGGGCAGCATATGCTGGATGTTAGGAAGATGCTGTGCTTTTAAAAGTTAGGCATTTGAAGAGGGGATGGAAGGACGTTTGAGTACCTGCTACATACACACTGTCTTAAACATATTAATCTCCTAACAATCCTACAAGTAACTATTATCTATTCCATTTTATAGGAAAGAAAACAGACTTAGAGAGCCGATGTGATGTATCCCAGCTCATGCCACTAATACTTTTTTCTTTTCACCCTTGGCTTGCCTCAAGTCCTTGGCCTGGGGCCGATGTAGAATGCCTGCTCTTTGACACCAGGTGAATGAGGCTTTGCTGGATACACAGGGCCTGAGTTTGGGTGATACTTTCCAGGGTAGTGGTGATGGCTGTCACTCTCCCATCAGCTCACTGGGGGGCCCAATGTTCCTGCCCTGGCCTCCATAGCTTCGGCCACTCTGAGAGGTAGAGGACCAGCCCAGCTTCTGCCTCTGCTCCAGAATTAAACTTCTCTCTCTGCATGGGAAGAACATGAGCCGTGAAGCCCTGGAAGCTGGAAGATTGTCCAATAGCTGGTCTATCCAACAGGAGGTCTCCATCACAAGGAAGGGATTGGCTCATCTGGAAGGTAGTTTTGTGAACCCTGTCCTCCAGAAAAAATTATCCCTGAAGGCCTTTGATGATGAGAGACTCTGTTTTTTTATTCCTTAATCATGCAGAAAACATAGAAAATCATTCAGTTTATTCAAAATAGTGAAAAATCATTGAGGTTTTTTTCCCTGTGTAAAGGTCAAACTATAAAAAGATATGTGGACTCAGAACTCCAGGCTAGTCATGAAAACGTGGCAGTGCATTGAAATAGATCAAAAAAATGGTTTAATCCTCCTCTGGAAACAGCTCATAATAATCCCTTCTCCATTCTCCCTTCTGTGTGTTAAATTCCTGTTTGTAGGTTCAAGGACACAAAGTCAGTGATTTTTAGTGGGTAGAGAGCATGAGCTATACAGAGCAGAAGTCCTGGGTCAGAATCCCTGACCAGCTGCTACACACCAAGTATAAAACCTGGCATGGTCTGAAGCTGTTCTGGTGCTCTCCTGAAGTGCCTGGGGCACTTCCTATCAAGGTCTAGTTGGGTGGACACTCAGAACCTTCTCACCATCCTAGCTGTGGCTTTCTACCTGAGGTGTGGACAGATGAGGATTGGCCTGCTGGCTACACAGTCTGAGGAAGACACTGCCAATATGGTAGAGACAGAGGACGATGTTGCCAGACTATGGTAGAGACAGATTCTTTGCTCTTGTCCCTATCTCCATCTCAGCCACCCAAGTCTGTTCCCATTGCCTAACAGGGCTAGGCTGAGTATGGGCTTGGGTGACCTGTGAAGTCCTTCCAGCTGGAAGATAAATAACTTCAAGATGGCCATTTCGACGACATTTTGAAAGGGCACTTGGAATTTGTGAAGCTGAGCAAGAGAAGGGAGGACAATAGAATATTTTGAAAACAACCTGGACAGTAAAAGCCTCACTTTCCTCTTTATTAATTCAGAGTTTGGAGGAAATCTTTGTAAGTGTCTTTGGGATTATAAGAAATGTCTATGACCCTTCTTTATCTATAAAGAATGAACTTTATAAGGCTTTATCTATAAAGGCTTGACCCAAGCTCAGTGATGTACAGTCCCACCTGTAGGGTAGGTTCAGCCTGGTCTCTTCCACATTAACCCACCCACTGGTGGATAGAGGAGGAGGTCTGCGAGATGGAGTCAGTCCTAATGCTAGGTCGGGCAGTTGGATTTCCTGGTGGTAGACTCTGGGCCTGGGAGGCCTCTAAGACCCACAGATGGGAGCCAGTCTTCATGTCCTGGTTTGTGTCCAAGCAGGAACAGAGGAATGGCATGCACAAAGACTTGTAGGGGAAAGTTCTGGCTCTTGGCTCTGGCCATTAGGGCATGGCATGAGATGAGGAAGGCTGGCAGCAGCCGGATCCTGCAGACATCAGATTGAGTGACATGCTCTGATTTGTGTTCTACAAAGGCCACATCAGCCACCAGGAAGGGAAGGCTCAAAGGCAGTAGGGCCAGGTAGGAGGAGGCCTTGGTCACCCAGGGACATGGTGACAGAAGGCAAGCGATGATGAATTCAGAAGACTGATGGACAAATGATTGATGTTATAGTGACAGTGAGAGGGAGTGGGCCTAGCAGGGGGTCTTTCAGGCCTTTGTCCTATGCATTGAGTGGATGCTGATGCCTCATCTGAGATGGAATGGGTGGTGTGGGTTTGGGCATCTATGATGAGTCGGAGATGGGTAGGTGACAACTAAGGTGGCTGGGGGCAGCCAGGTGGATCCATTAGAACATGGGCTATAAACTGTGCCAATAGGGAGAAACTCAAACCAGAGACTGAAAAGTAGGCAAGGCCACCCCATAGGTAGCTGGTAATTAATGACCAGAGAGTGGATAAAATCCCATGGGGAAGAGTTCAGATTGAGACCCAAAGATGGCCAGGAAGAATCTCCTGGAGTCACTGACATTTGAGTTTGACATTGAATTGCCCTCAACTCTGCCCAAGTTGTGGGCAGAGGGGTGGCTAGAGAGCGCAGAGTGGGTCCCTGAGGCAAGAATCCTCAGGGGTCAGGCAGTAGGGGGAAGCCTGAGAGGCCGGGCTCACCATTGGGTCATGCTTTGAGGAATTCTGCCCAGTCAGCAATGCTGAGGGTCTAGCTGTGGTTTGAGCCAACTCTGCAGCTTTGCAGATGGTTTATTTTCCTGGACAGAAGGTTCAAAGCAGGCTTCCCAGGCATTTTCAGGATATCTGTCTAAGGAAATGTTAACCTACGGCTTAAAATTTCTTTCTTCCAGTACCTTTTTAATTTAGGCAATCTGAAAGTGTAACCATGACTACTGTGTTTGTATTATTTTAATATTGACTTAAAAAAAAATATATATATATATAGCAGATGCTTATTTTAAATGTTAACATGAGGTTCTATTTTACTATTCATTATACTCTTCAGATGAAGAATCTAATTTTAAAAGATCTACAAATTTCATATGTAATTTGCAGACTCTTGAAGAGTCTACCTCTTAGCTTTTTTTTTTTTTTTAGGTCACAAGAGACTTGCTCTAGACCCTTAGGTATTTAATGTGACATACTCTGCCTCACAAAGTAAAAGAGAAAGGGCAGTTTTTGGCTCAGTTACAAACAGCTTTGCCCCCAAATATGTCCAACAGCCTGATTTAGTATTAAAACTCTGAAATGATTGATTATCCATTAGGGTAGCTATTTAAAGAGTTCATCACATCAGATTCAAACCGACAACATCTGCGCTGCTAGGAGAGCTGGGCAGAACCAAATGGAATTTGGATGGAACTATGGATTCTGGATTCTGCCTTCTGTAAGACTGTGAGACTAGGCCTCTATAAAGGACAGTAACAGGTTGTTGCTGCCACTGTGCTTGTAATCAGGTGTGTGCCAGTGCTTCCTGCTGGGCCCAGGTCAGGGATGAATGAAATGTGACATGAAAACTGAATGAAAACTGATATGGGTCATGGCTCAGAGCCCGACCCTTTCCCCTGCTTTAGGCCTCACCCCTTCCCTGGTCTCCGTGTTGTTCCCTGTCAGCCCCTTCTCATCTCCCTCTCTCCGGGGCCTCGGACCCTGACTTGTCCCAAGCCTATACTCCCTGTCCCACTCTTGCCTCCACAAATCATCGCCATGGCTCAACTGGGTTTGTCCCTAATCCCTTCTGACCCTCCTGTTCAGGATGTTACTGGCAAACCTTACACAATCTAAGGCTGTTGTTGCCTTCTAACCCTGACAATTTTCCTCTTAATAGCAACAGCAAACTTGTCCCCTTATTCTGCCTCGTCCTTGTATGCTTAGCAAACAGTTTACCTTGGCAGGTTCACCAGGAAGTAACAACACTGCTAAAGCCAGGTGCTTTGTGGTGCTTTTGTTTCTGAAGTTGTGTGAATGTAGGTAGGTGTGCCTTAGGGGAGTGTTCAGTAGTTTCCAGGCTGAAGTTATTGTCACCCATGCAGCCATAGGGGCTTTAAGCCCCGTTTGTCTGGTGGGTCAGAACACAGGTGTGTCAGAGCACAGGCCATGCTATATTCCAGGGGGCAAGTTGGCTGGTCCTGAGGCCTATCAAGTCCAGGTGAGAGGCCTGTGTCACTGGAAGATGCCTCAGTCCCCGGGAGAGCTCTGTGGCTGGAAAGCGGCTTCCTAATTGGCAGGTCACTCAGTCACAAAAGCTATACCCAAGGGCTCCTTGGGGTGGCTGCTGTGGTTTCCACTTAGACCCTGTCTTCAGGGCTGGTGCACCCAACCCATGGGCACTGGGAACATCTCACAGCTGTGTCCCTCCCTGGGCATTGCCCTTAGCCAAGGGAAATTGCCTCACTCCAAATTAAGCCCTCTCCAAATAACTGACAGATGGGGAGGGGGTACCAAGGCCAGGCCACTTGGCCCCCAACTGGGACAACTCTGAGTGGCTATCTCAGCTCTTGATTCCCTATAAAACTGCTGAGGCCTCAGTTGCACCCAGAGTCTGGGTCTGTTTCTCCATCTGCCTGATCCTGCCTTCTTCACTTCCCTGAACTCCTCAACAAATCTGCACACACTCAGGGAACCCAGGCTATGATAGCTGTCACAGGCCAGCGAAGATGGGCTTTATTGATAGCCTCTTACCCCACTCCAGAGCCACTCTGGCCCTGCTGTGCTGGGGCTGCTGACAAAACCCCCTCAATTGTTCTACTGCTACTCTTTTATTGCATTCAAGCCTCCCTAAAGAGCCACTTGAGAGACATTTCTTATTTTTGAAGTTGGACTTAGGAAACATTGTGCTTCCTTAGGCCTTTGGTCTATGTTTGGATTGTGTTTATGGTACAAACATCAACATTTGGGAAAGTCTGGGCTTTCTTTGCTTTGGCTGCTAGGAAGCTTGGAGCCTAGTCCAAGACCTATGTGCTGCTAGACAAAGATGCTGGTACCTTCTGAGTTCCCTTAATGTGCCTGCCTTGCTATTGTTCTTTGTGTTGTTTTGTTATATCACACAGCTCCCTCTGAGCTGCCTCAAACCCTGTGTGGAATGAAATAGGGTATAAATGAGTAAACACATACATATAGCCATGGGGGTGTGGTGTCAGACCTGTCTGCCGGTTACCAGCTCTGGGACATTTGCCAAGTCACAACTTCTCTAAGCCCTAGTTTGTTCAGCCAAGGAGTGGGCCTGATGCCTGCATCACATAATTATTTTGAAGATAAATACAACAAGCACATGCCTGGGACATATCAAGTGTTCAATAAATGGTACACATTCATAACAACTTTTTATAAAATTGCGTGCTATCATGTGGCCGGATCTGCCCCCACTCCCTTCCTGTTGTGCGCCAGCTGTCTGCCAAGATGCATTGCTGGCTTGTTGGGTTTCACTTTCTCATGGGAGAAAGATGCCTACACCCAGGCACTTGCAGCTCACAGCAGACAGTGTGTAGCAGCAGAAGGCCCTGTCCAGATGCCCACCGAGTTCATCCAGGCAGGTAGATATATGACTCAAATACCCACAAGAGAAATGAGCACCTACTTGGCTGGAGAAAAACTAAGACTCTTTATGTAAATGAAGCCTTCACAAAATGAGAAAAAAGGTTGTAGATGAGAGATGGGTGATGAGTAATTTAACTAAGACGATGCAAATCTAGGCCTTTGAATACTTTAAATATAACCATCTGATATAAAAAGAATTGCACTAAATTTTTTAAAGTAGAGAGCTTTCCCAGGGTGAGAGACTCACTTTCCTGATAGGGACATGTTCCCCAAAAGGCAAATGGGGAAGGCAAAGAATGACATCCATGTTGGCATCACATCCCCCTGCAGGCAGCAGAGGATTCAATGCATTTTGTAGTCTACACTAGCAACCCATATACCATACCACATGTTACCTTGCAAACCAGTTTGCATCCCATATGAGAACGGAGAAGCCCATTTCAAAGGGGAGGTAGCTTGGGAAAATCTTTTGTTCATTTCTAAAGTAAGCCTGCCCTGACTGTCTCCTTGTAAATGTCAGGTGGGCCTGAACCATAGTCTTGAGCTTGTCTAAAGATGGGTCTGGACTTCCTTGTCCTTTTGGGGCATGAGAAGGCCAGAGCAGGGAACCTTCCGTATGCTGGATCTAGAATGGGTCTGCTAGGTGTATCCTCCTACAGGGGAGAGAGGGATGGTGTGAGTGTAGGATGCTGAGGAGGGGGCACAAGGGCAGGATGGAGAGGATATGGTATGAGGGCAAAGCTGGGTACAGGGCAGGCCCCAGTATGATCTATTTGTAAAAATGGGCCTCCAGAGGGGTGAGAGAAACAAAGAAGTAGTGGCTAGGGGCCAGAACCGGTATCTGGCTGAGCTGTCTAGTCCTAGAGAGGTGATGGATGCTGGACCATACTCTCTAAGGCTGGTTTAGGAGGGAAGGTAGGTCTTGAAGGAAGCTATGCCAGAGCAGCATGGCCACCAATGAGAAAGGAAGAAGTTAAGGTTGACGGCATTTGAGCCAGGGTCTGACTGCAGCGACTGGCTTAAGTTCTGGAACATGGATTGAGCACATTAACAAGACTGAGGATTTTGGGTCAGGTCTCTGGAACCTTCCTTTAGGAGATCAGCCAGTGCAAGAGAAGCAGGTGATGGCTGGGTGACCGGAATCTGCTGCCCTATCACCCACAGGCAGCCCATTATCTATCACATGTGGGGACAATGCTCCCCCCAGTGCCTAGCCAGAGGGACAGGGCAGGATGGGGATGCATTTTTAGTTTCTTTTAGCATCCAGCATCTGTTGACCGTTTTTCCTCAAATCCTGTTACCTACGCATTTCCTTGCATCTCCAGAGTTTTGGTGAGTGAGACAATCCGTGTACTTCACCTCCATCTTGACAACAATAACTTTCTTCCCTTTCTATGGAAGATGGAGGGAACCCTCCCCACCTCTGACGTAGCACAGATGCCCCAGGGCCCAGCTTCCATTAACCCCATGTAATATGATGATGATGATGATGATGACAGCCATAATGAAACCTTATTCCTAAAATGAGTATAATGACACTAATTACAAAGCAGTATCAGAGAATGGGGGAGAGAACAGACTTTAAAGCTACACTGAGTTCCAGCTCCACCTCTCGCTAATTGCAGAAACTTGGGGGTCACTTCGTTCCTAGGCTCCCTCATCAGTAAAATGGGGATCACAGTAGCTGAATATTGGAACATGTAATATCCTTAAAAGCTATTGCTATTTTTTTTTTTTTAAGAGACAGAGTCTTGCTTGTCACACGGCCTAGAGTGCAGTGATGTGATCTTGGCTCACTGCAGCCTCAACCTCCTAGGCTCAAGCAATACTTTCACCTCAGTCTCCCAAGTAGCTGAGACCACAGGCATACACCACTGCACCCAGCCTATTGCTACTAATATTACTTTTCTTATTACTGATGCCATTATTATGATGTCTGTTCTTTTTTTTTAATTTTTATTTATTTATTTCTGAGACAGAATCTCTCTCTGCTGCCTAGCTGGAGTGCACTGGCTCAATGTTGTCTCACTGCAACCTCCATCTTCCAGGTTCAAGCGATTCTCCTGCCTCAGCCTCCTGAGTAGCTGGGATTACAGGTGTGTGTCATTGCACCCGGCTAATTTTTGTATTTTTAGTAGAGACGGGGTTTTGCCAAGTTGACCAGGCTGGTCTCGAACTCCAGATCTCAGGTGATCCACCCGCCTCAGCCTCCCAAAGTGCTGGGATTACAGGGGGTGAGCCACCACACCTGGCGATTTTTATTACTGATATCATTACTATAGGCACCTTTTAGATCCACTTCATTTGAACCTCATAATCCCATAAGGAAAAAGATATGATGATTATTATCCCACTTTGCAGATTAGGAAATTGAGGTTCAGAGAAGTTGTCCAAAGACACTCAGCCTGGTATGGAGCCTGCATGAGCTTCCAATTGGCTCCCTCTGGCAAGGCTAACAGCCTGGTTACCCAGGATTAAAAGAGATGCTTCACCATTACCTGACAGTCCTCCCATTACCCCTGCTCAGCAGTGAGGGGTGTTTTATTGCCTCAACTTAATGCATGGGAGATAAGGGCCCGTGAGTTAAGTGGCTCCTAGACAGGCCTGCCTCCTCCAGCTAAGCTGCTTTTGAGCCAGCTGATCAGGACTACTCTTCAAAATTGCAATTTAACTGCTTGGCTGCATCTATTGTCCTATGTGTGGAGGCAGCTGCCCCATAGGCCACCTCACTTGGTGCTATCACAGTGATTAATAAGGATATTCTGTGTTCACATAAGGCCTCTCAGTCAAGGCCTCAGAGCACTTTGCAAGCATTAATTAAGCTTCATGGTGGTGACTCAGGTAGGTTGGGGACCCTGAACCCACTTCACATGTCTTCAGCTGATTCAGAGTGAGACCAAATCACTGCCTCAGCAAGCTATGGCCTTCAGCTCAGCCAGATCCTAGTGGGCATTCCCCATCCCTGGAGTTTGGCCAAAGTCGTTTACAGAAAAAAGACTTCCCTCTTGTCCTTCCAGAGTTCAGAACAACAAGCAGCACTCAGAAGCCACTCCCATTTGAGTCAGGAACAGGCCAACAGCTCTGATGTGCTGGGCTCTACCTGATGCTCATTCACTGGCTCACCTGGGTTCACAGCCAGAGCCCACTAGCACGTCGACACCTTCCGCCTTTGTACACAGGGCTCTCTGGAGTCAGGCCCCGATCCCCGCAACACCATCTGCACAGTGTCCCCATCCTCCCTCATCTGCTTCACCCCCATTCCCAGCTCTGCCCTCACACATCTGCCACCTGCTTGCTGTGGCTGTCTGGTGCTTGTGGGGAATGGCAGAGACTGCATAACTGAAGGTAAAAAGCTAGGACCTCCACCCAAGGAAGAGGGGGAGCCACAAAAGGGAGAGATGTGGTCATATGTGTGCTCTGGAATGACAGTGCAGGAAGATAGGCATGTGGGGTAGGGTATAGGGGGAGGCCAGAGATAATGGGGCCAAAGCCAATATGGCAATTAGCCAGGGGGACAGACTTATGACCAAACTGGTAATGTTAGCACAAACCACTTCCCCAGTACACTGGAAGAAGCCATGGCCAGTAAAACAATTAAGTCCAAACTCCACTCCCTTACCCTACCACCTCCCAGACATATCTCTCTGGCTTGGCTAGGGAATGAGGCCTGATACTCATAGCTCAGTCTCTATTCCTAGCCATTGACATTCCAGGGCACCACTGAGTTAGACCCACTAAAGTGTCTAGGGGTGGGCATTTGTTTTCTTCCCTACTTGCTTGATGAAACCAAGGCTTAGGGCTCCAGTGGCCTGCCTATGGTAGGCTTGATAGTAGCCCCTGAAAGACGTCCATACCCTAATCACCGGAACTGGTGAATATGCTACTCTATGTGGCAAAAGGAACTTTGTAGGTGTGATTAAGTCAAGCATCTTGAGATGCTGAGAGAAGCCTGGATTATCCAGAGGGGCCAAATTGTAATGACAAGGATCCTTATCAGAGGGAAGCAAGAATGCTGCAGGTGGAAGAAGAGGATGACAAGGAAGCAGAGGCTGAAGGTTTGAAGATGGAGGAAGGAGCCAGGGGCCAAGGAATATAGGCAGGCTCTAGAAGTTAGAAGGAAACAGATTCTCCCCTAGAGCTTCCCAAAGGAATGCCAGCCTGCTGACACTTTGCTTTTAGCTCAGTGAAATTGATTTTGGGCTTCTGACCTTCAAAACTTTAAGGTAACATATTCCTCAGCATCACCAAACTACAGCAGAAATCCTCAGTAGGAGGTGGAATTTATTGTAGGTGAGGGAATATTGTGATCCTGCAGAGGCCCTCACACAATCTGAATTAACCTTTTCCCTTGCCCAGAACTGGGAAAGCCAAGGATATTGGGCCTGGTTCTCATTTGAACTGTGAACTGGGTCAGGTGCTTGGACAAGATAGATGGTTAAGGCCCCTGAGCAAGGAGGTGGAAGAATGTGCAGGAAACAGTACAAAAAAGGGTTCAGAGGAGGAAAAGAGCATTTTCAGTTGTTGAAATAAGAAACAGTACAGGCCCAGATGCTTGAAGGCCTCCGGTCAGGTGAGATCTGGTGATGAAGAATTCTACCTTCCACTGAGGGGTTGCTTAGTCTGATAATGCTGAGGGTTTGGAGAAAAGGGGAGGGAATTTTCTCCTTAGCCACAGATCTGAGATGACTGCAAATTGCTTCTCAGGCAGTCTTATTTTAACCTCCAGGGAACAGTGGGCGAGTCTCTGCCTCCTGTGGGTGTACCTGCCACAGAGAAAGAGGTGGCATGTAGGCTGCTGGGAGATTCTGGGTTGGGCTGCACTGGTTCCTTCGTTAAATTGAGCAGGTTAATGTGAGGATCTCTGAGGTCCCTTTCAGCTAAAATGTTGGAGTCTTCTTAAAAAGTGCCAGTTTCCTTAGCCATCGTACATAGGTACAGCCCCAGCCTGATTTACCTAGGATTTTAGTAGTAATGGTAAACCTTCACAGTCCTCAGTGAGGATTCAGTCATTTTCAAAGTTATTAGCTCATTAACAACCTAAGGCACTGGTATTACCCTATTTTACAGTTGAGGAAACTAAGACCCGAAGAGGTGAAGTAATTGGTTCAAGTTAGCATCAGAGTCAGGATTTTGACCCAGGTTTTCTGGCCTTCTTGTCACCTCCTTTATGGCACAAAAGGGATCCCAAAGATCGTTTCCTTCTTGTGACCTTGCTCTCAGTAGCTGAAGATGCTTCCTGAGACTCCTCAAGAGGTTACTACCCGCTATGGCTTGAATGTGTCCCCCAAATTTCGTGTTAGAAACCTAATCTCCAAATTCATATATTGATGGCATTTAGAGGTGAGGCCTTTGGGTGGTAATTAGGATTAGTGAAGGCAGTCAGGGTGGGGCCCCATGATGGGTCTGGGAGCTTTATAAGATGAAGAGAGATCTGAGCTGGCATACTCTCCATCTCTCTCCATGTGATGCCTTCCACCATATTATGACACAGCAAGAAGATCCTCAACAGATGCAACCCCTTGACTTCGCAATTCCCAGCCTCCAGAACTGTAAGGAATACATTTCTGTTTTTTATAAATTACCCAGTCTCAGGTGTTCTGTTACAGCAACAGAAAATGAACTAAGACACCAACAAACCGGGTTGGGTCGTTTTCTTCCTAGTGGTCTTGTTCCTGTACCCCAGACCTCTGCTTCAGGCTTAGCCAAGGAGCCTAGGACCATCTCATTTTTCCCTACCAGCAGGTACTTCCTAAGCTTGGCACTATTCCAGACCCCATGGAGCACTCTGAGCATGAAGGAACAAACTGGCTCAGGTGAAGCAAGTTATGGAGGTTGATGTGGGTGGCTCTGGAGCCCAGGAGTGGCTGAGGGGGTGATGTCACCCAGCAGAGCAGTGCTGGGGAGATGGAAGGTCTGGAGGCCTGAGTGGAGGAGAGCAGCCCACACTGAGGGTGAGCGTGGCCCAAGGTGACCAAGGGGTTGGCCTGGGGAGGTCACCTGCCCTGTCTAAGCCCTCCCTGCCTAAAACACAAGGAGTTAACCAATGGCCAGGGCAGACTTAGCCAGGGGTCTAGGTAGTCCTAGGGTGCCAGAGGGTCCTAGGCCCCCTGGCAAAGCCTTCCCTGGTCATTGGCTGTGGGATAACAGTTTCTCTCAGATCCTCTCTTTGGCTAGGAGTACTGCCATGTCCTTACCCCTGTGTATACATGGCAGGATGTGATTATCCTAAAGATGCCATTCTGAGTCTCTGAATCCTGAACTCCCAGCCCCAGCATTAAGTCTGCCCTTCTGCCTGCTTCACCTGCCCCTCCACAATGGGGCTGCAGGGGCTGCAGGGGTAATGAGCATCAGCAGAGACCCTCGTGACTCCTGGGCACTGTCTGCAGAGCTTTGGTCCTGTGTGCAAGGGCCTGTGGATCATGGTCAGACAGCCAGGCCCTCAAGCCATGTTGGGTCTGACTCCACAGTGACCTGGGAAAAGTAACTTTACTTCTCAACTCCAATTCTTGCATCTGTAAAATGGAGGTAATCATAGTAGCTGCATCATACCACAGCTGAGGGGATGAAATGGGGGAATCCATATAGAATGTTTCAACTCTGTGCCAGGCATCAGCATGCTCAATAGATGCCATGGTATTCTCCTGCAAGGCTATTGCCTTGATGACTCTATTATAAACCAGAAGAAGGTTGTTTTTTTTTTTGTTTTTTTGAGACGGAGTTTCGCTCTTGTTACCCAGGCTGGAGTGCAATGGCGCAATCTCGGCTCACCGCAACCTCCGCCCCCTGGGTTCAGGCAATTCTCCTGCCTCAGCCTCCTGAGTAGCTGGGATTACAGGCACGCGCCACCATGCCCAGCTAATTTTTTGTAATTTTTAGTAGAGACGGGGTTTCACCATGTTGACCAGGATGGTCTCGATCTCTTGACCTCGTGATCCACCCGCCTCGGCCTCCCAAAGTTTGTTTTTTTTTTTAGTTGGGGTCTCACTCTGTGACGCAGGCTGGAGTGCAGTGGCATGATTTTGGCTCACTGCAACCTCTGCCTCCTGGGTTCAAGTGATCCTCCCACCTCAGCCTCCCAAGTAGCTGGGATTGCAGGTGCATGTCACCATGTCTGGTAGAGACAGGGTTTCACCATGTTGCTCAGGCTGGTCTCGAACTCCTGGTCTCAAGTGATCTGACTGCCTTGGCTTCCCAAAATGCTGGGATTACAGATATGAGCTACTGCACCTGGCCATATTATAAACCAGAAGAATGTTCTTAAGAAAGCAGTCCCTACTAAAAGATGCAGAAACCTCCTCACAGGAAGATGTGGAAGAGAGGCCTGGGCCTCAGCCGATGGGATGGTGCCTGCGGGATGATAGTCATGGCACCCACTCCCATTTATCAGATAGTAGGGCTTACAAGGGTCAGAATTAGAACCTCTGGCTTCAGACCTTTGGTTGTCAATTTTCTGCATATGGGAAATAAAAAGGGAACTGTATGGCTGTCTCTGGAGGTGCATTAAAGTCAAGGCTAAAACTGGTGAGGGAGAATCTTCCCTATTCAAAAGAAATAGACTGCTTGGGGTGGGTGAAGGTGGGGTAAGAATCCTCCATGTCAAAAGGATATATTCCAACTGGATGGTTCTAAACTTCTACATGAATAATCAGTGGGAGGGAGAGAAAAGGCCCAGTTTCCTCATCTCTTGGAGAGGGCCTTTGGTTTCTGCAGAGTGACAGCCATGGGAGACAAACTCCATTGGATGCCATGAGGACAAGGGGAGGCCCCTAAGGAGCCAGAGTGGCTCTGCTGGCCCAGCACAGCAGATCCCAGATGGGAAGAAGGATGGGCAGAAACCAAGGAGATTATGAGGACAGAGGCAGGAAGGTGGCAGCCCCATGAGAAACATCAATGCTAACCCTAAGCTCTTCAGATTGTTGTTAGCACCGTGAGAAAATGACAAGGGGTGAATCTACAGGCTGGGAGGCTGGTGCGATACTGAGCAAGATATTTGTCCTCAGCCCAGCCCAGGCTGGTGCTGGGTGGTGGGGATTTAGAGCATAAACAATCCCCGTTGAAAGAGAGGGAGAGATGTGCCACCCAGAAGTAACGACATCTGGGTTTGCCAGCCCTCCTCCTTTGCACTATGCTGCAGAGAAATCAATCACATGTGTGTATCTGAGGTGACAATGTACCCCCAGCACAGAGGCTTCCATGTGGAGGATGCTAAGGGGGCGCTGAGTGAGTTGATTTGCTTAAAAAAGAACAGGGATCCCTAGTGCTGATGATGGGCTAGATTTTCCTCAAGGAAAATAAACTTCAGACTTAAGACAGAACAAAGGTGAAAATAAAATAGAGGCTCTATTTTAGACCATCTTATCTACCACAGTATTAATAATCCTGTTCCACTTTTGCAAGATGCATACCATAGTTCTAAATAGTTCATTTACACGATCAGGTATCTAGTCAACACTTGAACTGAGAATCTAAAGTTTAATGCAGAACCAAGCCCCACGGATGTCAGACAGAGGTATACCCACAAGGAAATGAATGTTGATTAAATAGCCTCATTTGATCTTTGACAACCCCATTTATTATGTCATTATGGGGACTGGATGCTGGAAGAAGAGGAAACAAAGAGTGGTGAGCTAGCTGACCCTGGTCACACTGACAACCAGTTCATGACAATGTCAGGAAGTTTCTGTGGGTCTCCCCACAGCAGCCTGGAGCGGACTCCTTCGTGGCCTCCATACAAGTGACTCATTGATGAAAGCTGCCAGGGGGAGATACTGAGTATCTAAGGGAGAGACATGCTTCCGAAAACTGTGAAACAACAAAAAGTTCTTAACAATTGATTTCAAATCAATACAGTGTGGAAACAGCACCCAAAATAGAAATATCCCCAAGAGGCCAAGGGATAGTTGTACATTGGTCATTGCTGTTTCTGTCACTGCACTCATTTTCCAACCCTATGTGTACACATATAAATATTTCATATGGACTCAGCCTTACACTGGGCTGTTCAACATCTTCTCAACCAGAACAATAATAACTATATTTGTGGACTGCTTCTTTCTGCCAGATAGTTTAAATTTACTCACTCAATCCTTCCATCAATCCACCTAGGTCAATATGGTTATTCCCATTTTACAGATGACGAGACGAAGGCTTTCTAGGTCCACTCAGCAGCCTGTTTCAAATCAGAGATTTAAATTCAGGTCTATTATTATTATTATTATTATTTTGAGACAGAGTCTTGCTCTGTCACCCAAGCTGGAGTACAGTGGTGAGATCTCAGCTCACTGCAACCTCTGCCTCCTGGGTTCAATCGATTCTCCTGCCTCAGCCTCCTGAGTAGCTGGGATTACAGGAGTCTTCCACCATGCCCAGCTAAGTTTTTGTATTTTCAGTAAAGACAGGGTTTCACCATGTTGGCCAGGCTTATCTCAAACTCCTGATCTCAAATTATCCACCTGCCTCCGCCTCCCAAAGTGCTGGGATTAAGGTGTGAGCCACCGCGCCTGGCCGTAAACTAAGAACTATCTAATTTCAAAGATGGTTTTCCCACTTTTCTGTATCATCAAACTTGGCAGATGGTAGGTAAGAACTGGGAGGAATAGTGAATACATTTAGTGAAAGAATTGGGACCCTAAGACATCTAGAGGCCCTGATAGCAAATTTCCAGTAGAACTTTCTGCAAAGATGGAAATGTTTTGTGTTGGCACTGTCCAATATGGTAGCCTGTAGCCATACATGGCTATCAGGCACTTGAAATGTGGCTTGGGTGATTAAGAAGCTGAATGTTTAATTTAATCTTATTTGTTTGTATTTAAATAGTTACATGTTGCTAGTGGCTCCCAAACCAGACAGCACAACCCTAGTGCTATGGGCCGAAGTCAACAAGGAGATTCTGGGTTGAGAGCTGTGTAACATCTAACATTTGGGTCACAGGAGTGGGATGGGGAGTTCAAAATGACTGGGGGGTGCTGATGCACTGTGAGCACTCACCTCCAAATGTGGGAGCTGAGACACTGAATCAGAGAAGGAAGGAGGGAGGGAGTGGGCAGGACAGAGGGGATGGGAGGAGCTTGGCAAGCGGGGGCAGGTACAAGACAGGTTCACTTGAGGATCCAGTCCTTTGTTCCTTGTGCTCAATGCCCAGAAATGCAAAGGAAAGACAAGGACTTCAGAGGCGAGGGTCCCATGCCACTTGATGAATCTACCATAGGGAAGCATCTTCCTGTGCCTCTGTCGGTATCCTAGACTTCCCATGAGCTATGTCCACCTTCATCCACACCCCATTTCTGTGTTTGCTTTGGAGTATCTGAGCAGTCTAGGCCTCATCCTTGGAGCTGGGAAATAAACATCATGGTGGAGACGAACTCACTTGACTTAACTTACAGTGGCTAACGGCCCAAGATTTTCCAGCTCAAAGTCCCTTTTGCTTCTGTGAGCATCTCCCAGGAAGATTTGGCCATGATAAAAAGAAAGCTGAGGGCAATAACCTGTGTATGATCAGAGAGACTACGACAAATCCTTGACTGGTGTGCCAGAGGCAATGCTTTGAACAGAAGAGCCACACAGGCTGCCTCAAACAGCCACTCCACCCTGGTTTACAAATTGAATGCATCCTTCACCCCACTCCCACCCATTCTGAGATTTGCGGGGAGCAAGAAGAGCAGCAAAAGGGCCTGGGCAGCTTGCTCCAGAAGGGACTCCTTATCCTGGATTTTCAAAGGAGAGGGTGGGTTTAGCCCTTTGTCCTTAAACTGTCTTGAGTCTTCAAGGGTACGAGGTAAATAAACAGCAGAACTGGTCACAGAGAGAAAAGGGCTTCCCAGGAAGTCATACTGAGAACTGGAACATCTAACCCCTTCTTTTCCATGTCTGATGATGAAAGAAAGAGAAATGAGCTTGTGATGTTTGCAAGAGGCAGTCCCTAAGGTCTCCACATCACAGAACCCTCCATTGATGCCGGAACCTGAACCAGGGGCTAGAAGAGGTCACACCTGGTCCCTGCCCTAGAAAAGGGAGGCAGACCTGGACACAGATGATCACGCAGAACAGTGTGTGCAGAGAGCCCAGAGACCAGGCCCAGTCAGATTCTGCTGTCTAGGAACTATGGTCACATAAAAAATCCCAGCAGACAATGGTGACTGGTCAGAGCAGGTCAGCCTAGCCCAGCCAGGGGAAAGTCAGTCTCAGTGATATAACTACACCTGGCTGCCCTGTGGGAAATGACCCCTCTCTGCTGGCTATACCTTGGGTGCCATTGACAGGGCAGACATGGCTAGGGGTGGGGTGCATGGAAGCCCCCAGGCTGGATTGCTAGTGGTCTGGCCTCCATTGTGGGCAAAGCCAAGTCCTCCTGCTTTCTTGCTGGATACAGTGGGCTCCAGTCCAGTCTAGCTGTCTGCCAGATTCTGCAAAGCTCAGTGTAACAGGGACTGACAGAGCCAGGCACCAGTCAGTGCTGCATGAGGGCTGGTTAGTGCTCTGTGCCTCAGAAGCGTTGTTCTGAAAATCTGTTAGCCTCTGTGCCCAGTGACCAGGGCACTCTGACTACCATGGAAACCTTGGTGCTGGGCTGGATTTCCCGAGAAGGATCTGGGTAGATTTGAGGGCACAGGGTTTCAAGGCTCCTGTATTGATTCCGGGAGGTTGATCGTTTCTGCTCTCAGCAAGAGCTTGAGGGCAGAAAAAAGGAGCTTGGGGCGCATGCAATGGGCATCACAGGCCCTTCCTCCTGCAGGGTAGCGTGATCAGTTGTAGCCCAGCTGGGGAGGGGTGGGGCTGTTTAGCCCAGGGCTGACACTGGCCTGTCCTAGTTACTCTTGTTGGCAATGAGTATGAGCCCTTTGAACTGTGCCCTTCTCTGTGCTTTTCCAAATGAAGAACTTGAGGAGACAAAGAGACCTGTTCTTGGGACCAAGCAGTGTGTCCTTTCTTAGGAGAAGGTAGTGAAGTCTTGGTCAGCAACAAGGAAAGGAAGGGGTTAGATGTTTCAGTTTCCAGCATGATTTCTTGGGAAGCCCTTTTTACCCTGAGACCAGTTCTGCTATTTACTTCCTGCCTTTGAAGTCCAGACTCAAGACAGTATGCAGACAAAGGAAAAAACTCACTCCCCCCTTTCAAATTTTTGGATGAGGAGTCCCCTCTGGAGCAAGCTGTCCAGGCCCTTCTGTTGTGGCAACTGTTACCCCCAAAATCTGCAGGGTGGGGTTGGAGTGGGGTAAGGAGCACATTCAATTAAAGTGGGGCCAGGTTTCCAGCATCAGTGTAGAGGAGGTGGTACCCAAGGTCAGCTTTGACCTGAAAGCAGCAAAAGCTGTGTTCCCTCCACCAGCCACTAATGTACTCCCCTCTTCTCTCTACACCCCATCCCTTCACCGAAGTTTCTCTTTCTCTCCAGTAATGAATAGGATAACATGCAGGCCTAGGCAAAGCCCACCACGGTGCCTCTCTGAGAATATTTGGTGCAGATGCTTTCTACCTCACCCCCACCCCGTCATGCTTTATTGACTGCAATGCTGGGGCCTTGGATTGTGATTCTGTGGTGAGAATCAATTTCATAGATGTCAATAAACTAAGAGGAGGATTAATTTAGACTCCAAAGCTGAGTATGACAGCTATTTTGGGTCAAGTCCACATTTCATTCCTGAATGGACTCTGGCTTACCCATCCTTTCCCCGGGGCTGGCTCCTTACCCTTCTTTCTGAGTTCAGCACACTGAGTTTGGCTATGTGCCTATGAAGAATCCCTGGGCTAATTTCCAGTCTTGGGGACTTCCCCCTCCCCCTGCCCTATCACCCCACTGTTTATTATAAAAGCCAAAAATCATTGAAGAGAATTTAGAAACACATCATGCAGAATCACGCCACTCTCATAGCAACAAATCCTGTTTGGCCTTCCTCTTGTTTGGGTTCATGCATGTGATGGCTGAACCGGGACACTCTCTTTATGGTCTATTTATTCAATTAATGTTAGATCCATCTCCATGTGGCCTTTGAGTCTTCGAGAGCATCATTTCCAGTGGCTGCAGAATGTCGTATCAAGCAGATAGACATGCACTATTTAATCATTTGCCTTCTGTGCACATTGTTGCTGGAAGCCAGGTCATCTGACCTGATTTTGGCCCCTAATGCATATTTGCCAGTCCCAGTGCAGGAAGTGGGGGCAAATTCAGATATATTTC
Source organism: Callithrix jacchus (assembly GCF_049354715.1). Lineage (NCBI taxonomy): Eukaryota > Metazoa > Chordata > Mammalia > Primates > Cebidae > Callithrix > Callithrix jacchus. The sequence goes on from NC_133521.1 coordinate 25,985,836, forward strand.
TTCATGAAACGTTTAGGAACTGTTAGCTAAAGGCAAGGCAGCATACCAGTGATAGGACAGGGTTTAAGGGAGTAAGAAAATGTGGCCCTCGATACCAAGTTACTTGCAATTATAACTGAGGCAAAGAGCCAGACCACCGAGTCTCACATAATAAAGGGGGCTGCCAAGTCCCAGGGAAGTTATGACATGCCTGGTTCTGAGAAAACAGGCTCTCAGCTAATTGGAACTCGTCTTGTAGACATTAGTGCATGTCCTTTAATTTGTTACTAATGATAAGACAATAAGGTTTGGGACTAATTTACTTAAAAATAAAAGTGAAGAGCCTAGGGACTTTTCCTGTATTAGCTTCAGTTGCAGTCAGAATCAGTGCCTTCAGGTGTTTCTTGAGTGAGAGGAGAAGAGATGTGGAGTTAAGGCTGTCCTGCTGGCAATTGAATCAGACCTGGGAGTTTTTCCCACATGACTCTCGTTTATAATGTGCCTGGGACAGGAATGGGGAGCTGAAAACCTATGTTTGACATGAGAATAATAATAACTGCTCTGTTTACTGAACTCGTACTGCAAGACTGTTCTAGACACTTTATTTAAGAAACAGGATTTTGGCCAGGTGTGGTAGCTCACACCTGTAAATCCAACACTTTGGGAGGTGGAGACAGGCGGATCATTCAGGTCAGGAGTTTGAGACCAGTCTGGTCAACAAGGTGAAACCTTGTCTCCACTAAAAATACAAAAATCAGCCAGGTATAGTAGTAGGCACCTGTAATCCCAGCTACTTGGAAGGCTGGGGCAGGAGAATGACTTGAACCCAGGAGGCAGAGGTCACAGTGAGCTGAGATCATACCACTGCACTCCAGCCTGGGCAAAAGAGCAAGACTCTGTCTCAAAAAGAAAAACCAATAAAACAAACGAAAAATTAGCTGGGTATGGTGGTACAGGCCTGTAATCCCAACTACTCTGGAGGCTGAGGCACAGGAATCACTTGAACCCGGAAGGCGGAGGTTGCACTGAGCTGGGTGGCACAGCAAGACTCTGTCTCAAAAAAAAAAGAAAAAGAAAAAAGAAAAGAAACAGAAACAGAAACAGGATTTTCTTTACAATAATCCTTTATGGTAGGTATTATTTTCTTCACCATTAAAAAGAGGAGATTGCAAATTACAAAAGTTACATGACTTGTTAGAGGATTCACTTCTTACTTCTTCTCCAAAACCAGATAGCTGCTAGTTTTTCATGAAACCATCTTTCCAGAGTGGTCTCATGCATGTTTGCCTTTTAAAATAAAATGGTAACTGGATAGCAATTCAGACCTAGGATTCTTATATAAGAGAAATTATATGTAATAATTTTAGAAAGCTCTCTTAAAGTAATTTACTTTCCAATGATAGTATGTACTTAGAGCTGAAATTGATAAGAATGTGTTTATAAAAAGTACTTATTTTTGTCCTTTTCAAAAGAGACAATACCTTGTAGTTATAAAAGCCTTTAAATTAACATACCACATCAGTGGGCTAAAAATCTCATCTCATCCTTGTTTTACTGGTAAATTAAAAACTTCAGGAAACTTAGACTTTCTGCTCTGCCCTGAGAAGTAAGGAGACCAGACCAGAAACCACTGACCAGCAAATCTCAGTGGGTGCAGAGTCTTTTTGTTGGCTAGATGTATGAGGTGGGCAGAAGAAAATTTGAGGGTCCAGAGTGAGCATTCCAAGTGCCAGGGCACCCTGGGTCTGGTTTTAAAAATTCGGCTTTTTCTTTTTTCTCTTTTTTTTTGAGACAGGGTTACCCAGCCTGGAGTGCAGTGGTACAATCAGGGTTCACTACAGCCTCAACCTCCCAGGCTCAAATTATCCTCTCACCTCAGCCTCCAGAGTAGCTGGGACTACAGGTGTGTGCCACCATGCCCAGCTAATGTTTTTGATTCTGGTAGAGATGGGGGTCTCACTACATTGCCCAGGTTGGTCTTGAACTCCTGGGCTCAAATGACTCTCCTGCCTTGGCTTCCTAAAGTGCTGGATTACAGGCATGAGCCACCGTGCCCGGCTGTTATTTTTCTTGATTACTACAACAAGCATAATTCATAATCATGTAAGTCAGAGAGAGCCATTGGTTTTATTTTTGGATGGCATAGAGTGGGCCATACCCAAGATAATTATTTATTCTGAGTCTTTCCTAAGAACCTTCCACTACATCTGACTTTGGATGTTTAAATGCTCTCATCATCAGCCTTTGTGGCATCCCTTACTCACACTCAATCCCTCTGCCCCACCCTCATGTGCTCAGAGGGGCTGACTGCAGGCACATTTACCTGTATCTACCATTCCTCCCTCACATGTCTGGGGTGATTTCCATTCAGCAGGCTGTTGTACACCCTTGATGGTCTGCGTTGAGTTTGGGGCTAGAAATGAATTCAGGAGTCCTTAGCACATAAAGGGGAGCTGCGTCTCTGTACAAGAGTGGGTGATGTCACCAGGGCACAGCAGATGTGGCATGCAAGGAGACTGAGTTATGTCTTGGGGCAACCACGTCTGAGCTGCCAGTGGAGGATGGAAGGATGGAAAAGGCAAGACAGGAGGAGTGGGAGCGAAGTTAGGAGAATGCAGTGCCCTGAGGCAAACAGAAGATTTCAAGTAGACAATGACCTAGGAGGACCTGGAGAAGCAAAGGTGTGGGGCCTCCTGGGATTCCTGTCTGCTGCCCTTCCTTGTTAAATTTTACCCAAACCCCATGAATAGGTCTCAAATCTTGGAAATCTTAAGCCCTGTGCTGTGAAAATGAGTCTTACTCTTTTTTTTTTTTCAGTTCATTTTTTAAGGTCATATTTGATCATTAAAGAACACAGGAAGAAAAAGAGAAAAAAAGAAAAATTAAAAATGCCTAAATTTCAACCTTTCTAAACATACCAAATGTTAACATTTTGGTCTGGTTTTTTTTTTCCCCCCACTGGCTTTTCAGTGGTTTAGAATTTTGAAAGCTGCTATTATAATTATATTGTGTACATAAATGTGTACTAAATTTAACGCGTATTGCAGGCATCAATTTATGGCTTTTAAAACATGGCAAACATCATTCAGACTAGTACAAAGTTCAGTACCCACCTTTTAATGAAATTTTCATTATATTATTCCTTTCTGTTGTTATATATGTTTTGGTTATTTGATGTCAGGTACTAAGAATGTAAATTTATGCTCACAACTGTCATTTGGCCAGCTTCTTATATTTCTAACGGCAACACATTTTGCCTCATGTATTTCGATGCTAAAGTACTGAGTGTACAAATGTTCAGAACAGTTATGCTTTCACAATTGCTCCTAGGAATATAAAATTACCCTTTTTATCCTGCTTGACACTGCTTATTGCCTTAAATTGTGCTTTGTCTGATATAGCCACTCACGCTTTTTCTTTTGTTTGCATTTACCTGGGATAGCTTTGCCTACCCTGGAGCCATTTAATTTTAGGTGAGTCTTCTGTGTTAATTTAATCTAGAACCTTTGTCTTCTAACAAGGGAATGTTAAATGCTTACATTTATCGTCATAACCATTCCAGGTGGCCCCCTGTCATCTCGTTTTGTGTTTTCTGCATTTCCTTTCTTTTCTGACTTTTGAGCCATAGCCGATGATTTCTTTTCTTTTGCAGTGATTTAGAAGGGAGACATCTTGTTTCTCACTCCACTGATCCATGTTCTATTGCCTCCAAGGAATGTTTGAATTTGACTCTGTTCAGTTTCTAAGCAGCTCTGCTTCTCTCAGCCTGCCCTTCTCATCTCCTTCGGTGGAGGCGACATCCTCTCTAGAGTGGTTTTAAAGGCCCTATCCTATGTTGATTTCTCTTTGTTTGCTAGCTCTAGGAAGGGAGTCCTGCATGCCTGGAGAAGAATAGTGGCATGCCACTCCTGAGAGGTGCCCCAGTGCTTCCTGTAAGATGAAGGAATTTTCCAGGCCACAGGGTTGGCGATGGTGGGTGGGAGGCATGGCAGAAAGTGTCATCACTTCCACCTGTGTGTAAAAGCCCTTCTCAGGCTCCACTGGCCCTTGTTTGAGAAAGGCAGCCCAAGCAGATCGGGTCCCTGCTGGCAGGGATGAGTTCTCTGCAGCAAGAGGATCCTAGGGCTGAGGGACCAGAGGACAGGTTGGGGGAAGGGGACCTGAGCTGGCCCTGGCCTAGACAGGTGGGTCGGGGCCTATTGGCCTCAGCTGTGAAATTTACTGGGGATACAAATTGTTTTAAAAAATCCTTTTAAAGACTTGCAAATGGAATTTCAGTGAAGGCTTTTTCAGTGCCTCCATTCGCCTACTCTCTTAACCAGGTATTGCTCTAATATATTGCATATTAAAACTCTCTATAGAGCAATTAGCAGCTTTAAACAGTTTGTTTAAAATTAAACACTGGTATTTTTTTTTCATTTATTCAAGTACGTTGCTCCCCTGGATCCCCTAACACGGAGGTGCCAGTTCTACTGAGGGCAGTGCCATGCCCACATACAGGGAGGGCTGGGGCCTGGGAAAGGCAGGGTGGGGCTAGCTGGGGTGGGAGGGACATCTTGCCAGGGCTCAAGTTCTCCAGAGGGAGACATGGGCTAAGAAGGGCCTCATCTTCAGGGGAGCCTGAGGGGCAGCAGTGAGATTGGCCTGCTGTCAGCTATCCTCTGCCTGACTAGGACAAGGCTTTCCCAACAGTGGGCTCAGGGACAGGCCACAGGTCAGAAGACCACTGCCGAGAAGGGCGCAGGCAGTGTGTGCAGTGGTTAGTGCCTGGCTACTGGGAGGGTGGGGAAGCCAATGGCACCTCAGGAGATCTAGACCTTTTCTGCTCTACACAAACTCTGCACCCCACAAACAACAAGTTCCTCTGGGACCAGAATCTTAGCTAATCCTCTGTGATCCCTTGGAACATTTCAGCCAGAATCAAGTGGTAGCATCACCAGAGTCCCAACAAACAAGAGCCAAGGAGGTCTCAGGGCAACGACAATGCCAGGCTTGGTCACCGGAGATCAAAGTCATTACTCTAACTTCAATGCTGCTCCACCCACATGGTCAAGATATCCACTGCCAAACTGTCAGAGCACTAGATTAGGAAACTGAAGTCCAGAGACATAGTTGCTATGTCCAAGTTCATGCAATAGAGCAATCTGAATTCCTTATAGCCTCTAAAAGTGTTCCAACACATTGGCTTTTCCCCTTCTATGTGTGTTGATATAAATCCTCTGACTCAGGTGCTACTGTCTGGACCCAACACACAAGAATGTGCATGTGTGTCTGGTATGGGTTCCTCTGGTAGAATTATTCACTCCTCTGTGCTCCCGGTGTTCTCTGCTCCCCTTTCCATAATACCACTTATCTTATCTCACTGCACTGTAATTATCTATCTCTGCCTTCCTTGTAGGACTTGAGTACCAAGCAGGTTCTTTGTGCTTTCCTTTGTACATAGTAGTAGGCACACATGGGTTTTATTAAATGAATGTTGATAAATTCACAACCCTCCACTCACTATATATAGGTTACTATGGCTTGATCTTATTAAATGTGCAATCCCTTTATAATCAATTAATTTAAAATTATATTCTTCTGAAGTTTAACAATGGAAAAACTGTACTGTGCTCTGCATATCATGCCGGTGGGACACAAGGCTGCTTCGACCACACTGCTTCATGGTGCCCCTTATGGCAACATGCTCTAATTGCAGGCAAAGGGTCTCAAGAGCCTGTCTTTCAAATAAAGAATGCAAGGGCAAATCATCTTCATAAACTGTATACAAGCTTCTGAAATACACCAGCCTTTGCCTCCTTTGCTACCCCAGGTTCCACAGACCAGGTCTGCTTAGACCTGATGTGAGATAAGGTTGGCAGTATTTATAAGATCCCAATTTGCCTCACCTATTGGGCTACATTATTCCAGAGGTGTAAGGAAGCACTGAGAAGGGAACGTCATGAAGTGGCCATGTTCATTTGCACATTTTCTACACTACCTCTCTTGTTCTGTTTTAGAACTGACTAACTCCCTGAGAACAGGGACTGTGTCTTATTCACTTCCATCTCTGCAATGTCTGGCACAGGGTTCAACACAGAGTAGGAACCAGGTGTGTGACAAGGTGTGGACACTTGGGCCTGGATGACAAAGTTGCTCTGATGTAGCCGAACAGCCCTACTTTCTGATGCACAGCTGTTCCAAACATCCATGCCTTTATTATTCTCGTTTTTATTTCCCAACTTGATTTTATTTTCCAAAAGTCACCATTCAACCCTGTTGAATTCAGCATGTGTTGACACACACAGTTACTGGGGTCAATGGCCAGATTAGCCCTTAACATTTTGTTTCCAAGTGTTTGTCATTTCTCATTAGTTATATATTTATAATCACTAAGGTCTTATCCCTGGACAACTTTTCAAAATCTTTGTGGCCTTGCTCACCCTTGTACTTTTCTCCCACAACTGTGGAGAGCATCTGAAAATCTAGCATGACTTTTCAAAGAAAACAGTGATCCCTTTCATCCTTTATCATCTTGCACATCAAAACTCCTTTTACTCATGAAGAGACTCTCTCATAGCTGTGAAAGTTACCTCCCCACTGCCTTGTATCCTCCACAGAACTGCAGGTGCCTCTTGGAAGAAGTGCTGCATCTGTGCCCCTCTCCCTTCCTGCCTTTGTTTTCCATTGTCATTAGAAGCGTAGCCATGGAGAGAAATCTGGCGCAGAGTGCGACTGCAGCCATTAGAAAAGACAGACTTTTCTTCTAACCAGCCTAAGGAGGATGGGGTTTGGTTTTCAGCCCTGCAGCCTACAGAGAAATAAGCAGAATGAATTCAAGATGGTAGGTCCAGAAAAATCTCCTTTTGTGAAACAACCTGTCTTGTTTCACAAAAGGAGATTTCCCACCCATGTGGGAGCAAGTGACTGATGGGTAGTACAACCAAAAAGGGCTGTGGGATTTGCAATAACCCCAACTCAGGCCTTCTTAGTAGCCACCTTAGGAGGCAGCTGCTCAGGGGTATCACTGGGAATTATGAACCAAAGGATACTATTGCCTGCCTGGCAGAGCACAGGGAGCAAATATTCTGCCTCCTCTCTCAGAGAGAAAGCCTCTCTTAAACTTTGTGCTTGGGTTTGGGCACTGCAGCTGTTCTTGGCATCTGTGCTTCCTGGCAGTCTTTACTGCATGCCACTTGACACGGGCAGCAATCCTTGTGGCAGACCTACTACCCTTCTCCTGCCCATGGCTTCTCTGAAGACCAAATGAGAGAAAAGGCTATGTAAATTCTTTGAAAACCAAAGAGTACTGGTAGAAATGCTGGATTGTGGTGCTACTTGGCAATACCCTCCAGAAGCTCTGGCTTTGAGACACTTGGTGAGCACGCTTAACACTGCAACCAATTGCCCAGATTCAGTGAGATGCCTCAAACTGAGGGCTTCCGATTTCACACCCCTTTCCTTTCCTGTGAACTTTTTTGGTTCTTCAACCATGTTAGTCTAACATTCAAGGCTTTCTCAACCCTTCTTTCCAAACAATCTATTTTGTAAAAACTCTTCCCCTTTTTGGTGCTCCCAGAACATACCATTGGCATTCCTACCCCTGTTTATTTGATCATAACTTTCCCTTGTCTTCCTTCCCCATCCCACTCAGCCCTCAGAGATCCTCCATATTGTACCCGTGCTTGAAGACCAAGCATAAGACTTCTCCACAAGCTGACCCATAAATCACCTCTCCCTCTTCAAAATAATAGTTATTGGGTTCTTGATGATCTTGAACCAGAGAAGCAGTGATCTCAGCGGTGAAGAACAGGCTCTGCAGTCAGATTGCGTGGGTTGGGGTCCTTGTCCTCTTACTGTCTGTGTGACCTTGAGCAAGTTACTTAAAGTCCCTGAGCATTGCTTTCCTCAGCTATAAAGTAGGAATAATAATGGTATTCTTTTTTTTTTTTTTTTTGAGACGGAGTTTCGCTGCTGTTACCCAGGCTGGAATGCAATGGCGCGATCTCGGCTCACCGCAACCTCCGCCTCCTGGGTTCAGGCAATTCTCCTGCCTCAGCCTCCCGAGTAGCTGGGATTACAGGCATGCGCCACCATGCCCAGCTAATTTTTTGTACTTTTAGTAGAGATGGGGTTTCACCATATTGACCAGGATGGTCTCGATCTCTTGACCTTGTGATTCACCCACCTCGGCCTCCCAAAGTGCTGGGATTACAGGCTTGAGCCACTACGCCCGGCCAATAATGGTATTCTTTTACACAGACAAAGCTAAGCATTTGAATGAGGCTTAGTAAGCATTTTCTTATGTGTTGCCATGTAATTTCCATGACAGCCCAGGAAAAGTTAGTTTTATTGCCCCAGAGGAGAAAGGTGAAAGTTTGGAAAGGTTAAAGCACTTGAGCAAGGCCACAAATTTGGTGGTAAAAATGTGATTCAGGTTCAAGTTTTGTTGGCCTCCACAGCTTTTCCACTGCCATAGCCAACCCACCTTAATCAGGCCTCCTGTGACTACTCTCGTCCCTGTTCCTTGGTTCACTCTGCATATGGGGCTCTCTCCTCTCCCCAGCCAGACCCTGGTCTTCTCCTGGGGAAGGGTTCTCAAAACACCCCACCCTAGCTATACATCATTTGGTATTTGTTGAATGAACAAAAGAATGAATGAGTGGGAAAACGTGCATATTATGACCAGACTGTCTTCAAATAACAGCACTGGTTCTTAGTACTTAGAAGTCAGGGACCTCTCAACAGATCCAGAAGTGAGCCTTCCTCCACCTCAATTCACTCATCACAATTTGAGTCAGGAAATCTGTGTTGCTCTCCTGCTCAAACATTTGAAGGGATCCCCACTTCTCCTGTGGGACTAATCTGAGTATTTTCTTTACAGTTCAACATGCTCTATTAACATAAGTCTTCACTGAGCTTAATATATATTTCTTTGGTCATCTTCTTCCAGAAGGCAAACTTTTGGAAGAAGAGGTGATAGTTGAGAACAGCAATAATATGTGTTCCCTCAGAGCTATGCAGTGAATGGACCCATGGCCTGCTCTAGGAGGCAGGAGAAATGACTCTGGGCTCTGGTTTCTAGATTTATGTTTCCCTCTGTTTTAAAGCAAAGTTACATGTAAACTACTCTAAACACCGAGTACAGAATGTAGAACATGATGGAGAACAATGCCCATTTTGCTACTTGCCTCATTATCCCAGGAAAGAGCCTCATGTGTGTTAATTCAACAGAAAAGGACATGAAAGATTATGTAGACTGTGCCCAAAGTTACTGAGATGCTACATTTTTGGTGTAGACACACTTAATCAGGTGAAACTGTCCTTTCAATCCCCTCAGGGACTGAATGAGGATGGCATGAAGCAGTAGAGTTGTATAAACGGCTCTGAAGATTCTGAACAGCAAATTCTCTCTTTTTAAAAAATTGAATCTGGGAGTCCAAGAGACTTAGGACTCTTGAGTCATCTGGTACAATCATCCTCTTCCTCAACTCATTAGCTGAAGTCAGGACCTGTGCATAATGCAATAGCTCACTGTTGTAGCCCAGGCTAGAATGCAGTGGTGTGATGTTGGCTCACTGCAGCCTCTACCTCCCAAGCTCAGGTGATCCTCCCACCTCAGCCTCCTGAGTAGCGGGGACTACAGGAGCACACCGCCACACCCGGCAAATTTTTTGTATTTTAGTAGAGATGGGGTTTTGCTATGTTTCCCAGGCTGGTCTCCAACTCCTGGACTCAAGAAATCCACCCACCTCGACCTCTCAAAGTGCTGGGATTATAGGTGTGAGCCACTGCTCTTGGCCTGAACTGCAAATTCTCTGTTAAAGATAAAGTTCTCTATTCAAGAATACCTGAAATCCCATTTAGTCACAGCTATCATCTGTTGAGTGCCCACTATGCTCCTGATGTTTTATTTGTATTATCTAATTTAATCCTCACTACAACATGCAATATAGTTGGTACTATCTCCATTTTACTGAAGAGGAAACTGAGACTCAGTGTCTTGACCAAGGCCAGTGAGTGGCAGAGTAGCTTTGACCTTGGGTATGTCTGATTTCTGTCCAGAATTTTTCTCCCAGAGCACAGGGTTGTCGCTCTCCTGAGGAATCTGGGAGTCCAAGCGACTTAGGGCTCTTGAGTCATCTGGTACAATCATCCTCTTCCTCAACTCATTAGCTGAAGTCAGGACCTGTGCATAATGCAGTTAGCTAATTTGTTTTTTCATTGTATGCTTATGTAAATGGCTTGAAATCTTTCCTCAATATCATTATCTGCCAGAAAATAGAGGCCACATACTTAGCAAGTGTTTTCAATCATGTTTTAACTAGTAACAAATCTTTTGCTTGATTTATCTGAAAATCATCTGCTTGCTCTCCTTCCTGTTGCCCTTGTCTTGTAACACTTTATAAGCTTCTTCTGTTAGTAATAACAGTAGTTAATATTAAGTGAACACTCAGCTGGGTGCAGTGGCTCATGCCTGTAAGCCCAGCATTTTGGGAGGCCAAGATGGGTGGATTACCTAAGGTCGGGAGTTTGAGACCAGCTTGACCAACATGGAGAAACCCTGTCTCTACTAAAAATACAAAAAATTAGCAGGCGTGGTGGCACATGCCTGTAATCCCAGCTACTCAGGAGGCTGAGACAGGAGAATCGCTTGAACCCAGGAGGCAGACGTTGTGGTGAGCAGAGATCCCACCATTGCACTCTAGTCTGAGCAAGAAGAGCCAAATTCCATCTCAAAAAAAAAAAAAAAAAGTGAACATTCGCTCTGGACCTGTTAGTCACTGTTTTAAGTGATTTAGCTCAAAACCTAGGAGGCAGGCTTTATTATCACCCTCATTTTGCAGGTGAGGAAACAGAGGCACAACTTGCCAAAGGTTACGCAGCCCAAATAGCAGAGTCAGGATTCAAATCCCAGGCTAACTGACCACAGACCTACTTTGCTAAATGCCTCAGTGTATAAAAAAAATGTCCTCCTAAATGGAAGCAGTCTAGAACACTGGCCAGTAGAATTGTAATGTCAGTTACAAATGCAAACCATATATATAATTAAAAATGTTCTAGTGGCCACATTACAAAATTAAAATTGCAATTTTACAAGTGAAATTAACTTAAATATATTTTACTTAACTCACTATATCTAAAATATTATTTTAACCTGTAGTCAATATTACCATTATTAATGCAACATTCTACATTCTTTTTTATATAAGTTTTCTGAAGGCTGGTGTATGTTTTTATGTTTTATACTTACAGCACATCTTAATTGACACTAGACACATTTCAAGTGCTTATGGCCCGATATTGGACAACAGATATATAGATGGATGTTCTACTTTTCTTATTTTTTCTATTATTTTGTTTCTATTTCAACTGTATTTAAAAATTTTTTTTAATCAAAAAAAATTATTTAGAGTCTTGCTTTGTTGCCCAGGCTAGGGCGCAGTGGTGCAATCATAGCTCATTACAGCCTCGAACTCTTATGTTTGAGCAATACTCCCATCTCAGCCTCCCAAGTAGTTGGGACTACAAGCATTCATCACCATGCCTAGCTAATTAAAAAAAAAATTTTTTTATAGAGATGGGGGTCTCACTATGTTGCCCAGGCTGGTCTTGAACTCCTGACCTCAAGCAAGCCTCCTGCCTCAGCCTCCCAAAGTGTTGGGATTGTAGGCATGAACAAGCGTGTCTGGGCTATTTCAACTTTAAATTTGGGTTTTGCATTGGTATTAAATCAAAGAAGCCTATGTTAATGAAAATGTGCCCTTTGGATAATTAAATGAACAGAGCAACAGTTTAGGAGAGTGGAAAGAACATGCTTTAGGCATTATAAAATCTGGCTTCTAAGCCCCATCTTAGAACCACTAACCAGGGATGTGGCCAGAGCAACCCTCAACTTCCCTTACTCTCTTTCCTCATGTTAAAAAAGACATGATGGGCCGGGCATGGTGGCTCAAGCCTGTAATCCCAGCACTTTGGGAGGCCGAGGCGGGTGGATCACGAGGTCAACAGATCGAGACCATCCTGGTCAACAAGGTGAAACCCCGTCTCTACTAAAAATACAAAAAATTAGCTGGGCATGGTGGCGCGTGCCTGTAATCCCAGCTACTCAGGAGGCTGAGGCAGGAGAATTGCCTGAACCCAGGAGGTGGAGGTTGCGGTGAGCCAAGATCACGCCATTGCACTCCAGCCTGGGTGACAAGAGCGAAACTCCATCTCAAAAGAAAAGACATGATGGTTTATGATTATTAAGGTCCTTTCCATTTCTAAAGCTCTTTCTGCTTACAGCACACATTCTTTCAGGGTTTCTGCATCTGTTTCCTTGTTTCATTCAAGATTTAAGAAAGGACTTATCCCACATTGTGGTTGTGTTCCCTGTGCCCAACTCTGTGCCCGACACATTGTAGGCACAAGAAATGCGTGTTGAATGAATAGAAATCTAGTCCCCCTTTGAGGGCCTCCTGGGCCTTCCAGTTTTTGCCAGAATTATCGTAGCAGTCTTGGCAATTAATTTCACTTTCTCACATTGGCCTAGAATCTTGACATGCTAAGCTTTCTGAGGGGTTATAGCCAGGATTAGAAGCCATTTCCTGATACTGTGTGCGAAGATGATACTCAGCCCTAGGCGTGGCTGCCTAGAGACCCCCACAAATGGTCTCCTTATTACATGCTGTTCTGATGCTGAGGAGAGTTAATTAATGACTCTAAATAAGAAAACAATCAAATCTGTCTGCAGTCATATGAGTCAGAGCAGACCCAGATGGGGTGCCAGGTCCTTGGCTTCCAAGTGCCCTCAGGAAAAGCAATAGCAGCCTTTGCTCCTTTCATCAGAGTTCTGAAGCCCTGGCTTGGAAGGGGAAGGAATCATTCAAAATAGAATGGAGACTCAGCATGATAAGAGGCATTTTTCTTAAAAGGCCAACCCCCTATCTGAGTGTTGTACAGACTGAGGCCGAGGGAGAGGGAAAAAAGCACAAGTTAATTCCTTTCTACCCTTTTTAGACACCCAAACTGAATGGGGAGTTCTCAGAAACTGGCCCCTGTGTGTGGTGCAAGATTGGAGCAGTTGGAACTTCCACTTTAGGAGGACCAGACTTGTGGTCTGAAATCCACCAAACCTCAAACATGCCCACCTTCAGGAGTCTTGCAGCCACATATGGAGGTAGAGCTTATGTTGGGATGGCATAAGGACAGGAATGTGATGCTTCCCTGAGATTGGCTGAGGCCCACACAGTGAAATTTTTATTTAGGTGTTAGAGGCTTTGCTGTGAAAATCTGAGAGTGGGAATAGGTGGAAGGAATCTCTTAACAATATCTGACTATCTTCAGCTTTGGAACAGGATGCTAGGAAATAAAGATAAGCTCTATTTCTTTGGCTCTATGTGTTTTCTTTGTCAAATAATAACAGCTTCCTCATGGTGTTTTTTCCCCTTCCTTTCTTAAAAAGGAAAAACAACAACAGCACTTTGTTGCCATCTACGCTTGGCTTCCTGTGAAAGTTTTCCACTCTACCAAGAAACCTCTGGGCTACTGGTCATTATACTGCCCTTTCCCCATTCTTTGGTAATCAAGTTCAGTTAACAAACCTGGATAAGATGTAAAGTAGGTGGCACTATCCTTGCTGAAATTGAAAAGACTGATTTGGGTCTAAATCCTAGTCAGTCCCCAGTCCCATTCCTCTGGCATTTGGTTATAACCTTACATAGGACAATCCAATAGTTCAATTTTATTTCTATAATAGCAATAGAGAAAAAACAGTGGTAAGGAGGAACTTCCAGAATTTAAGAGATCCAGGATGGGACCTAAATTCTTTCCTTTCTGTGTAATGTTGGGAAAGCCCTTTTCTTCTCAAAGCTTTGTTTCCTCACCTTAAAAGTGGGAATTATGCCACCACCTACCTCATAGGACTGTGAGAATTAAATACATTCTAACATGAAGAGCCTGAGTCAGAAAATGTTTCCTCTTATTAGCTCATAATTCTTTAAACAGAGATTGCTGATGAGTAAAAAGTAATGCAGTAATACCCTCCACAGTTCTGTTTCCTCCTATTCCATCTGTAATCAGCTTTGGGGAAATCCTCACAGAGGCCTTGGCCCTCAGCTCTTGCTTCTGGTCTGCACCCTGAAGTCCTCCCTTCCCAGCAGAGGGAGGTGGGTGAGGCCAGCGCTCCAGAACCTTGGACAGCTCCACTTCCCGGCGATCCAGCCGGCTGTCTCAGGGAGCAGGAGAGTGTTGGGAAATTGTTGGAGAAAGGCTGCATTAGTGCAACGATTTAGGAAGTCCAGGGGCTGCAGTCTCATTTTGCCACTTACATACCAAATCTTAGGGCCTTTTCTTTCTTTCCTATGAACCAAATCTTAGGGCCTTTTCCTTCTTTCCTATGAACTCAAAGAATTGTTTTGAGCCCAAAAAGAACAGAACCACCACCCACATCTTCCTGAATCTGCTGATATTTAATTTGTTTGGCTTCAGTACAAGAATTAAACATTCTTGATTAACTTCAAGTGAAAGTAATAATGTATGAGCATGAGAAAACGTTTTACAAGATGACGATTCAGGTTGAATTAAAAGAAACGTAAAATAATGATATTGCCTGCAGGTGATGTTAAGCACCATTCTGATCAGGATAAGCAGGTGGTTCAATTTATGAGGTAATTTAGCTTTTCACTCTCCGATGCAGAGCACAACACACCATATGCAGTCACCTTTCAAACAGGCAAGGAAGAGATTAAGTCCTATTTTTACTTTATGATACTGAGTCATGTAGTTCAATGCAAATCACATGGATGCCAAAGTAAGAACAATACCAGGTATTAAAATACCTTCTTTCCTTTGGGGAGCTCTAAAGATTTTGTGACTGCATGAAATTCCTTCAGAGTAACTCCAGGAGAAGAGACACATGTCACCAGATAGGCATTTAGGGCTGAACATGTCTCATCTCTCTCCCCCACTTCTGTCATTAGGCCTGGAAGAGCTGTATTTGCAGCTTTTTGCATTTAGTAATAGCCTCCAGATGTCGTCATTTTCTGGGCTACACTGTTTTTGAGGAAAAGAGGGCTTGTCTTTGAAAAATGTTATTGACTAATAATGAGGGAGAGAAGAGGATAAATGTGGAACAGGAAAGAAGGAGAAGAGAGTAGTAGAGGTAGAGGAAGAGACAGGATATGCCTAAACTTGTCTGACTTTTATGAGGTTCTGACCAGTTGAAGATGGGCTTCAAACCCATTTATGAGGACAATGCATGAAAACACTTATCAAGGTTTTTCATGCATTGTCCTCATAAATGGGTTTGAAGCCCATCTTCAACTGGTCAGAAACTTGAACAAAGGCTTTCAAGCCCTCTTTAAACATTTCCATAGAGGTGAAGACAGAAGCAATTCCATGGCTTGAACTAGCTTGAAAGAACTTCAGACAAGGACATCAACTCAAGACTCTAAAGGTAGGAGGGAGCTCCCCAATAGAAAGGTTTGTGATTTTACCTAAAAATGCTCACACCCACTCTAAGCCTCCACACCATGGGGGAATGTTAGTTGTCAGATTGTGTCTAGTATAACTTCTTCCCAGCAGAGGTCGCTGTGGAGACTGGCAGTGGATACTTGTGAGAACTGGACCAGGCAGGCTGGGCTAGATAGATGGTGGCTACACTGTGTGGTAGCTACTCTTCCTGCTGTACCACTGGCCATCATCTGGCCTCTCATCCTAAAGGAAGTAGCTCTCTGTGAAGATTATCTCAAAGCTGCACAGTACACAGTACCTTTGCTATACAAGTGCTGTGAAATCGGAGTCACTTGTTGGGGAGGGCAGGCCTGGGAGGGCCATGCTCTTCCTCTAGGGGTATCACCTTGTAGCATATGTCTGTGTTACCCTTGTGTCCTCTGAGTGTACCTGGTATTTCTGAGACGCCACCTGTGACTGACCAGCAACATCAGCGCCATGCCCTTCCAGACATGGAGGCCAAAGTGACAAAAGTTGCCTTGTACACAGCCTTGCACCCATATCATAAGTGACTCCGTTGATGAGTTCCCTGCCAAACCTCACTTGGAAGCACATGTTGGTGGTGTGGGGGTGGAATTCTGGTCCTTGGGGCAGCCCATTACAGTAGGATAAAGCTTCTTAGAAATGGGAAGGGCAGGGCACTGGTGAGTATGTTAGGGTCAGACCTGAGACCTCAGAAGGGCTGAAGAAGGCTCCTCATACTTGTGAATTCCCCATTTACTGGGACTTAGGCAGGCCAGGCAGCCTAGGCACAAAGCAGCCTGAAGCTGCTTTAAACTCTGAGGGAAGCCACTTGAACCCTAGGTCATTACTGTGGCTTGAGAGTTGAAGATGTGACTACCCTGCTCCCCACCCCCACAACGTCCAAGTCCAGCAGTAATTAAGTGGTTCCCCTACACACACACACACACACACACACACACAGCCAGAAACACAAGCTCTGGCCATGCCACACACATGAACACTGAAGCACACATGGTACATTCACCCAGTCACACACATTCACGCCCACACTCTGACCCACACCATCATCCATGCAAACACTTAAAGACATCCCGCCCCAGAACCAAATTTTACCTAACGTGGCTGATTCGGCATGAGAGGGTCTACTCAGGATGTCCCTCCAGACCCTGGTCTACTCACGCCCCCTGAACCCCAGGCCCTTCACTTAAGGTGGAGCCCCCACCTGTCCCTGTCCTCGTGGTCACAGGTCCTGAAGGCCCCCCCACCCACCCCCGAAGGGGTCCTGGTCACCATCGTGTGTACAGAATCCTGGGTACCTGGCTGGCCTTGGGGTAGGGGGTATGGGAAAACAGAAAGATGTGGAGGCATAGTGCCCTGCCCCGGCTAAGCCGCCTCCTCCCTCGGGATTTTCCATCCCGCTAGGAGACGGTGCGCTTTGTCTCCCGCCCAGCTCCTGGCACGTTTCCGTGGAAGCTGCGGGCGCCGCGCCCGAAGCCCCCCCATCCGCAGCCGCGCCCCCCGCCCAGCCCGCGGCGCAGGCCTGCCAGTGCGGCAACCGCCGCTTTGTCCTCTCGAGGATGCCTGGGCGGAGCGCGAAAGCCCAGTGCCTGCGAACAGCCACCGCGCGTCCTGGATGCAGGTCCCCAAGGCTCGGTTTGGGGCGCGCGCTGCATCGGAGCGAAGCAGCCCCTAAAGATTCGCGAGTGCGAGGTTGAGGGTAGCGCCTGCCTGGAAATCTAGAGTGCTGGAGGAGAGACCCGCCCCGTCCCGCCCTGCACGTGCCCGTCTAGGGTTGGCCCCCAGCTGCAGCACCGAGCCTCGGTCCCCGGGGCGTGGTGGGCTAGGGAGGACTGTCTCGACTTAGAGCCCCAGGCCTGGATCCAGGTAGGGAGGACCTGGGAGATAAGGCCCGGGTGGCGAAAGGTGGGAGGGGTCTCTCGGCCCCTCGTGCATCTACCCACACCACCTCCCACACCCAGGCCACCCCAACCCTAGGCGCGGGCCCAAGCGCGGGGGATTCCGCGTGTCAGTGCTTTCCTACACTCGCGACTCTGAGCAGATAGGGAGCGGGTCTCCCGGCCTTTCCCTGCCACATCCCAATTCCACCCCCGACCAATAACCTAGGAGGGTCCAAGTGGGAGGGGTAAGAGTCCTCTGTCTCATCCACAACCTAGATCCTCCTCTTTACAAAACCCTAGGGCCTGGACAGGAGGGGTCCTGGGGAGGAGGGCGATTGTGGAGGAAGGGGGCCGGGGAAGGGTCTTCCCTCCATTCCAAGCAGCCCTTCCTTAATAACCCTGGGAGGGTCTGGGCTGGGGGAGCGGTCAGCGGTCTCATCCATCACCATCAGACTCCTTTGTAACCTCGAGCAGCCGAAGTGTTGCGGGGAGGGGTCCCCCTGCCTCCAGTCCCCTCATCCCTTAACACCCCCTCCCGTCCTCAGTAATCCGAGCAGCCCGGTCGCCAGGCACAGAGGGAGGGAGGGTCCAAGCCTCCTCGCTCTCCCAGGAGAGATGGGGTGGGGGTGTCCCCCAGCCCTCGCCCCTCATACTCAAGAGCCTTCTCCATGATAAAACAAAAACTAACCCAAGCTGCTCCGACCTCCAGCGCCGGGCCAAGGGAGGCCCCGAGTCAGTCGGCGGTTGTCCCGGACCCACGGTCCTGAGTAGCGAGAACACATCCCGTCAACTCCCCGAGCCCCTCACACCTTGGTTCGCCCCCTCCCCAAGAAAACAAAAGCGAATGCAGCAGCACCAACCTCTGAAGGCGGGCGGGAGGGCGGTCAGCGTCCGGCAGCGCACCCTGCTCCTCCCGGCTCCTCGCAGCCCGGGCTACCGGCCTCGGATCTGAAGCGGCTGCAGCTGCCGCGGCTCTCGCGACTCTCGCGTCCGGAGCCTCCCTCAGACTCAGCACCTGGTGCGGCGAACAGCTCCGCGCTTCATTCCTCTGACCCCACCTCCCTCGTGCCGCCGAAGCCAATGGTGACCCGGGCCCCGCCCAGGAGGCTGTCCATTGGGGTGTCGTTCCATCTCCCTCCGGCCCCTCCCTCTGGTTCCTGGGTCTCTCCTTCAAGACCACATCCCCAAGAGACTGCCGGAGTTTCGCACAGGCTTCTGGGACTTGTAGTTCTTTAAGGACGCGGAGTGGGCTCACGCCGCGGGCAGGCAAACAGAGCGGGACTGCATTTCCCAGGGTGCACTGAAGACACAGAGGCGCGGAGCAGGGCGGGAGGACGGTTTCCATAGCAAAGACTACCCGCCGGGGATGGCTGGCGGAGAAGTAGGGCAGGCTGCAGGACCCTCGAAGGATCGTGTGAGACCCCGGGCAACCTCTTGGGAGGCAATTTCGAGGAGAAAACGTCGATTTCTGCCTCGGGACCCTGGGCCTCAGTTGTACTATTTTGGAAGAAGGGCAAAGAGCTGTGCCCCCGACCACACCCGTCGGTGATGGGCAAGCCGCTTTGGTTCCTGCCCAGCAAAGGTGAGGGAGGATGCAGGAGACTCTCCCACCGCATTCAGAACTGTATTCCTTTATTTTTGTCTCGACCTTGTCATAGAGGAGCGCTTCACTTTTGGTTATCTCTTGGGCCACCAGGGCCTTCCTATCTCCGTCTTCCCATCGCGAGTCCTGGCCTCCTTCACACCATCCCTGGATACAGCGGCGTCTCCCCCAGCGCAGCAGGAGGGCGCTTCACATGTCCCCGGAACTAAGCCCACTCTCCCCAGCATGGCTGTAAAGGCCCTTCAAGATCCGGACTCCACCTTTTTGCAACACTCTTAACTTCTTTGGAAGCTACTTACTTGGGCCCCTCCACCCTGCCCTCAGCTAACTCCTCAGAAAGCCCTAGCCTAGACACCGCCTGTTTGGGAAGACTTCCTAGATGCTGGGCTCTCTGTTGAGTGCCCCACCCTGTGTTTGAGCAGCACCCTCTACTTCCCCTATTCTACTTGCATGTTCATGTACTTGTCTTCTTTATAAGATCTACAAAGGCGGAGCTATGTCTGTATTATTCATACTTACAATCCAGTGTCTATAGCATCTGGCACATAGTAGACACTCACTAGCTATCGAGATATAAATATAGATATTTGTTGAACTGAAAATGAATTGGGCCAGGCACGGCAGCTCCCGCCTGTAATCTCAGCACTTTGGAAGGCCGAAGAGGGCGGATCACCTAAGGCCAGGAGTTCGAGACCAGCCTGGCTAACATGGTGAAAGCTGTCTCTACTAAAAATACAAAAAATTAGCTAGGCGTGGTGGTGTGTGCTGGTAATCCCAGCTATTCAGGAGACTGAGGCGGGAGAATCGCTTGAAGTTGCAGTGAGCGGAGATTGTACCACTGCACTCCAGCCTGGGTAACAGAGGGAGACCCTGTCTTAAAGAGAAAGAAAAAGGATAAAATTGAAAAAAATAAAGGAGCCTCATTCACATACACCTCCAAAATTCTGATTTCCTAAACTTGGGCATTTCTCATTGCTGGAAGTGTTCAATTACAGGGATGCCACCCCCTTGAAGAAATGTTTATTTGTACAGAGGGTTGGGATTTTACTTGAAGGCTTTGAGTACTCTTTAATCCTATGATGCTAGAGATTGATGGACTCATGCCTATTATTCCTGTCAGTTCTCCCTGAAATGTCATCAATTCTTCATGTTCCTCTATTTCTAGTTGTTGGCCCAACTCCTTTCTGTGCCTAAATGCCCTACCTCCCACTCCTTTTCTGAAAAAGATTTGCTCTGTCAGTTATGAAGTACAGATGTCCTAAGATTCCTGCTCTTTATTCCTTCCTTCCTCTTTGTTTTCTTTCTTTTCTCTTTTTTTTCTTTCTTATTGGACAATGCCAAGTGTATGATAAAATATATTGTTTGCCAAGAAGAATGATGGCAAGGAAAACCTAGCCACCCCCCTCCCCAAGCGGAAAACTACTTGGGGCATTCTAAAGTAGCAAAACAGTATATATGTATCATACACAGATTGAAACAATTCTTTAACCACGGGATATGTGACCCTGCCCCCATGGCTTCCTCGTGGGGAATACTTGCTAGTTGGTCCTTGATCAGTGGTAGGCAGGCACCAGCTGCCTATCTAGTTTATCTTGGTTCTATGAGAAAACACAGAACACCTGTTTGTTAATAATATTCACCTGCTCAGAGAGAATAAATACGTGGGTCAGAATTTGCCCGAGGCCCTCAGTCTGGAATGTTGTCAGCCTCTGAGGCTCTCAGCTGGAAAGGTTGTTCCCACTTTGCTGTCCTATCTGGGTGTTTGCTCCTTAATTCCTTCAGTGCTGCCTGGGTTGGGGGTCTCTATGGCAGAGCTGGTCTCGGTATTCCCTGCCTTCCTCCCTCCCACCGTTTTTTCCCCCCTTTCTTCCTTCTTTCCTTGTGTTTCTGTCTTTTTTCTTTGTCTTTTCTGTTGTCTTTCTTCTTTTTTTTTTGAGATGGAGTTTCATTCTTGTTGCCCAGGCCATAGGTGCAATGGTACGATCACAGCTCATTGCAACTTATGCCTTCCAGGCCTGCCTCAGCCTCCGAAAGTGTGGGATTACAGGCATGATCCACCATGCCTGGCCTCCTGCTCTTCTTTCAACCCTCTGCTCAGCATCTTGGGCCTCATTGGTGATGAGGTGCCTTGTAGGTAGCATCTTTCCTGAATATTTCTCTACTAAATATTCTGGTGTTGGCTAGATGGTCTAGTTCATCTACACATTTCATTTATCACCTTCTCCAGATGTTTTTTGTTTATGTCAGCCAATACATTCTAGGGAGAATGCCTTAATATATGGGAATAATTAACTCGTGGCCAAGAAGGAAGTAACCAAGGGGATGTTTGCTATGAACCTAATTCAAACCAAAGAGACAGAGCCTGAGAGAAAGCAACTCTGTCATCCTTGAGTTGGTAACATCCAGGAAGGGAAGGCTAGGGTGGGGGAGTGAGTAAAACAGATGGCATTTAGGGAAGAACCAACAGGACTTTAAGAGTCATGGCAGAGGGGATTTGATCCTGGCTAAACCATCAGGGAAGGCAGTTGGAGCTGGATGAACAGATGGGGCCTTATTACTGAAGAGAAAACTGTAAGGAGGCAGGGGGAAGTCAGATGTGTGCTAAAGCAGAGTGCCTCATTCAGTGGATGCACTGAGAGCAGAGGCTGATGGAAAAGTGGATCAAGGGAGGACGATGCCCCAGGTGGGCATCAGCAGACTATCAGCTGAGTATCGCAGAGGGATACCAAAGAAGTCCACCTGGAGTCAGAGCTGAAACCCTTCGGAGGTTAGTTTACCCCTTCAGAAGTAGTGTACCACCATCCATCTACCACTGGAATCCAATTTCAGTTTTAGCAAATTATTATAAATTGGAAAAAGTTAGGGTTCCACAATTCTGTTAGCACTCAGAGACTATAACAACGTTTGCCCAGCCAAGTAGAGTTAGAAAACCTGGATCCTAATCCTGACTTTGCCTCTGATTAGATGTGTGACCCTGGACTGAACCTGTTTCTTCAGTTGTAAAATGCTGTTTATTGGTGTTAGGTAGCAGCTAATAAGGGTGGAGGTGGGGTGTGGTGGTTAACACCTGTGATCTCAGCAACTGGACAGGCCAAGGCAGGAGGACTGCTTGAGACCAGCCTGGGCTACATAGTGAGACTCTGCCTCTACCAAAAATTTACAAAAATTAACATTGTGCAGTGGTGCATGCCTGTAGTCCCAGCTACTCGGGAGGTTGGGGTGGGAGGATTGCTTGATCCCGGGAGTTCAAGGCTACAGTGAACTATGATCAATCACACCACTGCATTCTAGTAGCCTAAGTGATAGAGCAAGACCCTGTCTCATAAAAAAAGAATTTTTTTTAAATGGTGGAGGTAGGGAAATTCAAAGCTACTTACTAGCTGTGTGACTTTGCCTAAACTACCTTCTTGGATTTGTAGTCTGTTTATTTGAAAATACCATAAGGGATAAATGAGGTACTTTATGTAAAATACTTTATAAATATTAAGCACTTACCAAATATTAGTCTGTTTTCACATTATTCTTTTTGGATTACCAGAAATTGGTTTGACTATGAATAAACAGGCAGGAGGTAATTTCTTGGGTAATCTGAGTTTGAATCCCCTTCTCTCCCTTACTAATGGTATGACTTTGCTTAGATTATTTAATATTTAATTGTTCTAGGTCTCAGTTTTCTCATTAGTGAAATTAAAATGATGTTTTCCACAGAATTGTGAGGGTCCAATGAAATAAAAGGCCTGACTCATATGAGAAAATGCTCAATATATTTGTTTTGTCATTTTTAAGGGGTGGTTTTAGGGCACAGAACCCTAAAGGAATGAATGGAATTGCAAATGCTTAGAAGCTAGAGTTGTGAAAGATTTCAGGGGAGCACTGTGCTAGGCTTCTCCCTTCTTCATGGGAAAGAAAAGATCTCAGTGAAGTTCCATGGGTCTTCTCAGTAAGTAAAGAGAAGATTAACTAGAATGCTGAATCTCAGACACTGAGGGGTTAGAGTGATTGACCAGGGCTGGGTCCTGAAGAGCTTGGTATTCTGGGCTGAGAATGATGGCAAGGAGGAGGGATGGCATACAGAGCCCTCTGACATGAGAGTCACATAAACCAAGATATTGGGGTGCTAAGGAAAAGCTCTCTTGCCTAAGATAGGTAGGGTGAGGAGGAAGCAAGGCAATGAGCTTTCTCATACATTTTCTTTGCTTTTTCTTTTTTTGAGATGGGGTCTCACTCTGTCACCCAGGCTGGAGTGCAGTGGTACAATCTTGGCTCACTGCAGCCTCTGCCTCTCAGGTTCCAGCAATTCGCCCACCTCAGCCACCTGAGTAGCTGGGATTACAGGGGTGCACCAGCACACCTGGCTAATTTGTGTGTGTGTGTATGGTTTTTAATTTTTTAACCAGGAATACATGCATGTTATTGAAAGCCACTGTAGAAAAGTGTATGAGGATACAGGACTCAGCTTGGGGGCAGGGCAAGGAATGGAAGGTGGAGTATGTAGGAAACAGGTCATGGGCAGAGCTCCTGGCCGGGATGATTCCTCTTGATCTATTGATAGACTTATTGATAGACTTACAAGGTCAATACTGGGATGATGATAAGCAGAATGGTCATGAAGATGCCCAAAATCAGGGCCCAGATGTTCAGGCACTTGTCGGTAGAGGCATAGGCCTGGGCCCCGGTCAGGTCACCAACCATCTTCCTGTCCCTAGATTTGATGGAGTAGGTGAATGCTATGAAGCCCAGGCAGCAGAAGTTCATGAAGAGGGCATTGAATTGGGACCAGACGACATGGTCGGGCATGGAGGTCTCACTGCAGATGTGGATCATGGTAGATGTTGGGGGAGCCAGGTTATGGGGGGGTGCCCACTGCACATCTACTTCATGCTCCTCCTTCAGCATCTCATAGTTGGGGGGACAGTCAGTGTTGGCAGGAGTGAAGTAGGTTTGGACTGTGGTTCATTGTGTCCAGGGAAAACCAGCTGTGGTCGGGTTGCTGGGATGGTTTTCAGTGGGCCCTCCCTTTCCCCACTAGTTTTGGTTTCTCTAATTTTTGTATTTTTAGTAGAGACAGGGAATCACCACGCTGGCCAGGCTGGTCTTGAACTCCTGACCTCAGGTGATCCACCTGCCTCGGCCTCCCAAAGTGCTGGGATTATAGGTGTGAGTCACCGTGCCTGGCCTCTCATACATTTTCACAGAAGTCTTATGTCAACATCAACTACACATGATCAGTTTTGTACATACCTAAAAGGCAGAATGTCAGAATAAAATTAGCCAAACCAAAAAGTGTCTCCAGATTTCATGGTAAAGTTGTATCAACCAAGTTCAACAGTAGTGATTCCTGTAATTTATATTTTGTTATAGTTGGTAGATTGAAGTATGTGCATATCAACTGGAAAATATGTTTCAGCAACAAATTTGAATATTTTTTGCAAATTTTATTTCTTAGCAACGATTTGTTTTCTCAGTTTAGAACATAAATTAGAGAACTTGTGTTGATTTATTTTTTTCCAAATGTAGAGAGCTTAGAGCTTAATTCATGCCTTTGAAATGCCATGAATTTGAAATGCAGCCATTTTCCTCTCTGCATCCTTGAAAGGGATTACAAGGATTTTATTAGTTTTTCAAATAATCTTGCCAGCAGATTTAGACTTCCCACGAGGGTCTCCTGTCAATAATGCTGGATTGTGAGTGATGTTGCTGAAGTGCTGTGCGTGGGATATTTAAGACAAGTCAAATAAGCAGCCAACTTTAGGATTTCCCAAGCAGGAGCTCAGTTTGCAATTACAGGACTTGGTATAGAATATGAAACGGGCATCTAAATGTTAATTAAGAAAAACAATCTCCATAATGTCTAAAGAAAAAAGGACAAAATCAGTTAATTGCTTTGAGCGATCCCTATCATTGAAAAAATGTTATTTTAAAATATTTTCGTATGGTTGATATGTCTTTGTAATCTTGAAACAGGCCTGCTATTCCAGCCCCTTGAAGTGGGGTTGGGGGCAGCTCAGAATATGTTCTGGGAATCAATTCACAAATGTTATGATAATTTGATCAATGTTTAAAATTCTTCCTTTTTATCCTAAACTTTCATAAAATATTCTTACAAGAGGGGTGACTCTTCTAAAACCCAAATCAGATCATGTCACACTTCTGCTCTTAGCAGCTTTTCTGTGTCATTGAGAGCAAACCCTAAAGTCCTTATGGTGGCCTACAGGGCATGGACTTTGACTCTTGTAGCCTCACTGACTCCTCCTCTAGACTCTTTCTGCTCCAGTACCTTGATCTTCTTTGATTGCGCCAAACTCTCTGGCCTCAGTGCCTTTTTACTTGCTGTTTTCTTCGCTTGGAAGCTCTTTCCCCAAATATGCTCATGACCATCCTATAAAATGGCACCCTTTTGTCTCTTGACACTCTCTATCACCCTTGCCTGATTTTTTTTTTTTTTTTTTTTTGGTCAGTAGCACTTGTCACCATCTGATATATACATTCTCTTATTTTTTTTATTGTCTGTCTCTATGCACTCCCAACTCTTCAGTGACCCAGTATAATAAGCTCTCCATCAGGGTAGAGATTTTTTCTTTGTTCACTGCAATACTCACAGCATGTAGAATAGTATCTGGTACATAAAAAGTACTCAGCAAAACACTTTGAATAAGAATAACAGCACATCCTCCCCAATACTTTTTTTTTTTTTTGAGACAGTCTCCCTTTGTTGCCCAGGCTGGAGTACAGTGGTACTATCTTGGCTCACTGCAACCTCTACCTCCTGGGTTCAAGTGATTCTTGTGCCTCAGCCTCCCGAGGAGCTCGTGTTATAGGCACCTGCCACCACGCCCAGCTAACTTTTGTATTTTCAGTAGAGACGAGTTTCACTATGTTGGCAAGACGGCTCTCAAACTCCTGATCTCAAGTGGATCACAGGCGTGAGCCACCACACCCCACATTGCTTTTAAAAAGGGTAGTACCCATTTTACCTAAACACCAGTATGAATGAATGTTTCAGCTTTATTGCAGCCTTACCAACATTGGGCATTACATTCAGTTTTTCCTAATGTAGAGTATAAAATGATCCTTCCTTTTATTTTGATGTGTAATTAATGTCTAGTAAGGATGCACCTTTTTCTTTTCTTTCTTTCTTTTTTTTTTTTGGTCATCAGTTCAGTAGGTAGCTGGGAGGCTCTTGGAAGGCCAGTGTCCTTCCTTGTAGATTGTGCCCAATGTTTAGCACATAGCGGAAGCTTATCATAATATCTTAGAGTTGGAAGGGCCTACATTCATTATCTAGTTCAACTAAAATTTTGGACAGATGGCTTTCCGGCCTCTGCTTACACACCCCTGGTAATGACCTTGACACCTCATGGGACAGCTTGTCCAGTCTTTGCCCTGCACTTCAGGTGTTGAGCTGGCACTTTCCCCTGTGGTTTTCTTTTCTTCTTCTTCTTTTTTTTTTTTTTTTGAGACAGAATCTCACTCTGTCGCCCAGGCTAGAGTGCAATGGCGCGATCTCTGCTCACTGCAACCTCTGCCTCCTGGGTTCAAGTGATTTTCCTGCCTCAGCCTCCCAAGTAGCTGAGATTACAGATGTGTACCACCACACCTGGCTAATTGTTATATTTTTTGTAGAGATGAGGTTTCACCATATTGGCCAGTCTGTCTCGAACTCCTGACCTCAGGTGACCCACCTGCCTCAGCCTGGCCTATCCCCTGTGGCTTTCATGTGACCTGGTTCTGCCCTCAGGAGCAGCAAGGGCCACGCATCAAGTGTTACGGAACCTCCTCCACCATGACTGCCTATCTCAGCAAATATGTGGCCAGCCTAGAATGTTGAACCTCAGGTGAAGTCTAGCAGGCCCAGAGGCCAGGACCCTGTTCCAGCCATAAGACTTCACAGTGGCCGAGTCAGCAGCCTCTCCAGCTGGGTTCATGTGAAGCTTATGGTAAGCTGAGATTCTGAGATCTTGATGTGACTTGCAGCCAAATGTAGTTCCTCTTATCCTACATGCCTGCAGTTTTGTTGTTTTTTTTTTAACCTGAAAGCAAGACTTTGGTTTTTTCCCTAATTTATTTCAACCGGCTTGTAGAGACGCTGCCCTGGCCCCCCTCCTCCTATCTGAAAAGGAAATAAGAGTCATCCTGACAGCTTCACATGTAGGTGTGATGATTGACTGTGAGATGCAAGTTTAGACATGTGTCACTCATTTTGGTTGCCTGACATCTGAGCCTCCTTTCTGTGCTTGAGGAATTCCATGTGTCATGAGGTAGAGCCATATTCCTTTGCACCTAGGGCATGGGCACTGGCCTGAGGCTCAGGCTTCTCTGGCCTGACAAACCATACCTGCTATTGGCTCCCTTCATCAATTTTGAGTTGGAAGCACAAGACAGCAAAGGGGCAGGGCCTGCTTAGCAACCCTTTTAGTGATTCGATGGGTATGATCTCAGTTACCAGTGACAACAGTTTTATGGGTAACATCCAGCATGGGCTTGTCTATGGTGTGGGTCAGGGGAACAATATTCCAGCCTTGGTGGTCACAATAATGTCTTCTTAGATCAGTGCT
Organism: Callithrix jacchus; assembly: GCF_049354715.1. Lineage (NCBI taxonomy): Eukaryota > Metazoa > Chordata > Mammalia > Primates > Cebidae > Callithrix > Callithrix jacchus. The sequence goes on from NC_133521.1 coordinate 26,013,309, forward strand.
GAGTTGGAACTTTGGGCATTGTTCCTGACTGTGTGATTCCAAGCCTGGTTCATGTAGCCTACTGGAGACTTTATGAGCTACTCGCTATCTTTTTTCCTTTTTTTTCTACTCACTATCTTTTAAATAAATTCCTTTGCTATGCACCACAGCCAAAGGTATTTTTGCTTGCAACTAAAAATCCTAACCAATATGTACAGGATATGAAGAGTGCATTGAAAAGTGCTAAGCACTACATGAGAGAAGATATTGTTTGAGATTTTCATTCTTAAGTAGTAAGGGTGAGGGCACTGGGAGGGATAGGCTTGAGTTCCATACCTGCTGAGAGTTCAGACAGGTCTAGCATGCCCGGAGAGCTGGTTGAGGGAGGGTGGACTAGAAAGAACTTTGGGACTGGACATTGGCTTGACAGTTAAAGGCTGGTCATTGATCCTAAAGCAGGTGTGAGCAGAGCCACATGAGCTTGATGTGGGGATGGCAGAGGCCAGAGGGTTTGCTGCACACACAAGCAGATTGGGTGCCTGCCTGTCTGACCCTTGGACCATTACCAACAGTCAGGGCTGGGAAGTAGGGCTAGGATATAAGCAGGTCATCTGGGGATTTGCAGCTGCCTGTAGGGCGTTCTCACAGAGGGTGGAAAAGAACACCTGCTTGGATATGCCTTCCGCCCCTGGAACCCAGAAGCCATCCTGGGTGAGTTGGGATTCAATTCTTTGCTTCCCTCAGGCTGACACCTGGGTCCATCAGTGCTGTGGGCTGAGGCCGGCACTGTTACCTGGTCAGGAGAGTTACTTGCAATAAGTAACCTTATTACAAGCAGGTTGAAATAAATTAGGGGAAAATCCAGAGTCTTGCTTTCAGGTTAAAAAGGAAACAAACTGCTGGGGAGTGTGTGTTTGGGCTGGTGGATATTCTTGCCTTAAGGCATTCCCTGATCCCAGTGTACACCGCACACTGGTATGGCCAGATACCTGCCTTTGCCCAGTACCCTGGCACACCTGCAGGGAGGCCTGAGATCACATGTGTCCAAAGCAGCAAGGGGTCATGTATTGGGGTTGGACCACAGTCATTTCAGAAATATGGTAGCATCGTTCAGAGGGATCCTCATAGGGAACTGTAGGTTCTGTTTGGTCTCTGTGACTGATTGGTTTTTGTTATGTTAAGAGCACAACTACAGATTTTAATTTTCTTGGCAAATATGTCTATAATATTGTTTTGATACCAATTAAAATAAAACCCATTACAAAAACAACAGAGAGTATGCATTCTTAAGCATCATCTGATCAATAGCCTTTCAGTGCCTAAGTTACTTTGTGTCAGGCAGTGCTCCAACATTTTATGTACTTTCTATTATTTAATCTTAGCCACAACACTGTGAACTAGGTACCATTATATAAGAATTCCCGGTTGGGCAGGATGGCTCATGCCTGTAATTCTAGCACTTTGGGAGGCCGAGGCAGGCAGATCACTTAAAGTTTCGAGTTCAAGACCAGCCTGATCAACATGGAGAAACCCCCTCTCTACTAAAAATACAAAATTAGCAGGGCATGGTGGCACATGCCTATAATCTCAGCTACTTGGGAGACTGAGGCAGGAGAATTGCTTGAACCCGGGAGACAGAGGTTGTGGTGAGCCGAGATCACGTCATTGCACTCCAGCCTGGCAACAAGAGCAAAACTCCGTCTCAAAAAAAAAAACACACACACACACATACACACAGAATTCCCCATTTTACAAGGAAACTGATGCCCACAGGGTTACAGGACTAGTCCAAGGTCATATAGCCATTAAATGTCTGTTTATCTACCCTCAGAGACTGAAAACTGCTCTTCCATCAGCCCATTCCACTGTGGGGAGGCTCTAGTTTTTGAAATGCTTTTCCTCACATGGAACTAAAATTTGCTTCTCCCTGTCAGTCCCACTCCTGTTTCTGCTTGTCCTAGTAGCCCATCATGGCAGCTCCTGGTCTCCCATTCTCTGGCTTGGTTCTCTACCCCATTTGTTCCTGGGGGTACTTCAACTTCTTCCTTTAGGAACTTCTGAACCATTTTGTACAGCTAAGTCCTTGGAAGAATCACTACAGGTAGCGCTCCAATTCTTTGTTTGACTCCCAAGGTTCTGTTATCCAGGCAAGGGCATGGCAAGAAATCATCAACCTGACCACAAACTTTTGAAGGGGATTGGTAGAAAGTTCCCTTTCCCCAAGGAAAATGGCAAGAAAACAAAACAGCAGAAACAGCACTACTACTACTATGCTAAGAATTATATTACTGAATGGGAATATTCTGTTTCCTCCTCGGACTAGAATGCAAGCTTCCTGACAGTAGAAAGTTTTGCTAATTTTGTTTACTGCTGAGTTCCCAGTGCCTAGGGCATAGTAAACATTGAACTACTTGTTGAATGAGTTAACAGTACAGTCCCACATCTGGTGCTACTTCCTTGGGTTATTAAGTTGTTTGGGGGGCATAATGTGCTCTCCCAAGTTCTTGGCTTTGAATTTTGTTTCCCTTTATCTTACTAGCTGTTTTTCTAATTTTTGTGTGATTTTGATTCATAAGAAGATAGCCTTAACAATATGTAAAGTACATTGAATAAATAGCTCTGCCTCTAAAGCAATTTCATCTGATCATGTAACCCTAAGTATAAATCTGAATTTGATTCAGCCTGATAAAGAGCAATATGCATGAGTTATTGCATTTCTAGCCTCCTGTTCTACCGAAAGACATTCTGTGACTTTCTGCTTTGAATTTTGAATTTGAATTCAAAATGAAAAATTATTAGGAAACAGCTAGGCAAGAGGAACATAGTCTTTACTTTTTTTTTTTTTTTTTGAGACAGAATCTCGTTCTATCTCCCAGGCTGGAGTGCAGTGGTACAATCTCAGCTTACTGCAGCCTCGGCTTCCCAGGTTTAAGCAAACTCCACCTCCTGGGTTCAAGTGGTTCTCCTGCCTCAGCCTCCCAAGTAGCTGGGATTATAGGTGTGTGCCACCATGCCTGGCTAATTTTTGTATTTTTAGTAGAGACGGGTTTTCACCATGTTGACTTGGCTGGTCTTGAACTCCTGACCTCAGTGATCCGCCTGCCTTGGCCTCCCAAAGTGCTTGGATTACAGGTGTGAGACACTACATCCAGCCCAGAATATTCATCTTACTATCAAAATAATTATTTTCAAGAAAAATCTTTTAAGTGAAGTTGATATCCAGTGTGCTCAGTGCACAGAGACTTTGTGAGTATGTTGGTTGAATAAATGTTGTTCACCCCCATTTCTGGGATGTTCTTGCTCAGGCCCTAGCAGGTCTAAAAAGGCATAGTGAGCCCACTAGCCTGGGAGATAAATAAATTAATATTTAGTGGGCACCACCTATATACCAGGTAACATGCCAGGTGTTTTACCTACATAGCCTCAGTTTAATCTTTATACTCTGCAAAGCAAGGTATAAACAAGAAATAGGAGAATTATAGAAATTAGGAGACTTTCTTAAGGTCTGGAATAGGATAGAACCAAGATAAGAATCCTTTCTTGTCTGAGGCTCTGCTCTCCATATATACCATGTAACCACCTCCTGAGACCAGTTTACTCACAATTTTCTTAGAGACTGCATGGGGAATATGGCCCACTTCTGTGTCCTAGGAGCATGAAAGAAACTCCTCATGTCTGTCTTCTTTATTGAAGGCTGAAAGGGCAAGGATCATAGGACTCAACTGTGGGCACAGGAAGGCAGTATCTTGGAGGGTCTGGAGCATCCCTCATTCCCCAAGTGGGTCAAGCAGGCAGAGGAAGAGGAATGAACTCTGGTGAGCAAGAGTAGGTTGTCGGATCCAAAACTCTCTATTGCAACTTAATCTTCAGTGTAACAATATTAAGAGGTGGAGGCTTTAAGACATGACTGGGTTATGAGGACTCTGGATTAATGGGTTAACAGATTAATTGATTAATGTTATAAAAGCCAGTTTGGCTCTCAGTGCACCCCTCTTGCCCTGTGATGCCTTCTGCCATGTTGTGACACATCACAAGGCCCTCACCAGAAGGTGACCAGATGTGGCTTCCTGTTCTTGGACTTACCAGCCTCCAAAACTGTAAGAAATACATTCTTTTCTTTATAAGTTACCCAGTTTCAGGTATTCAGTTATAGCAATAGAAAATGGGACTAAGACAGAGCCCTGTCCCCATCTCCGGCAGGAATTTTCCTGCATAGAGCCTGGAGCCTAAGCCAGTAGACTGGAACCTCAAGTGAAGCTGGAATGGGGGCTGAGACTGCCCTGATTGTTCTCTTAAGTCAGGAAATCAGCCTGTCCTCTTTGAGCCTTGGCCTTCAGTACTGCCTGGATGATGAAGTCATCCCAGCTCCACCCCAGGTGTGCATCTTAAGCTCCTAGGCACATGCAGACCTCCACCAAGTTGGCCTAGCAAATCAGGGCCAATGAGCTCAGCTCCCACCCTGAGAACCAGAGCTTTAGAAGGTGACTTCATTACTCCCTACTGTACCATTAAAGTGACTACCCCATCATAGTCTGAAGCCTCTCTCCTTTCTACTGCCACCCATGCCTCTTCCTTGAGCTCCCTGGGCCCCCTTTCCCCTGGATCCCTTGGGCAGTGAGTTTCGTCGTCTGTAGAGTAAGGAATGGATAGAGGTGGGGGCTGCATCATCCTCATTCTGCAAGTCTCATCTTTCTTCTCCATTTGTGGACCAGATTCTCCTGGAGGACCCACAGCTCATTCAAACTTCGTAAGATCCCTATCCTCAAATTCTCAAGCTGTCCAGTTCCCAGGACCTTGTGAGACCAAATCTGTGGTCCTGTCTGCAGTTTGCATGCCCCCGCTGGCCTGGCTTTCCCACGGCCTCTGTCTTGGCCCTTTTCTGGCCCACACTCCACTTTGTTTCTCGAGAACTTTCCAGTTTGCTTCTGGAGGACTTTCTAACCCTTCTCCCCTAGCAGGCCTTGCAGCTAGGCATATAGGCATAAAGTGTAATGTCCCTCCCAAGTCCAAGTAGACCCTTACTTCTCATTGTATAAGGGGTATGTGACTTTTTTTTTTTGTCTCCAAACAGTGTTTTCTGAGCTGTGGGACCCTAAGGTACACTGGTCTTGAGACATGTCTGCTGATTTGACCCCAATCTGCAGTGCCACAACTATACCCACCTTGGTTCTGTCCTGCCTCACTGCTGCCCACTCATGGTGCAGCCCTGTGGGCTGAAAAGCTGCTGGTTTAGATTTCTTCACTGACCTTTGTCTAGTTCTTGTCCCAGAATCTTCAGGGGCAGCTGGACACCCACACCGTTACTGCTGGCTGTACCTTGGCCTGCTCCATGAGGAAAGGGATGCCCTTACCATGTTATTACAGGGTAACAACCATTTAGAATGGTTGTTGATATTTTCACTTGTTTAATCTTTCAAACTTTGCTCCTAGTGTGTTTATGGCCAAGTACAAGTTTCACTAGCTCTGCTCAGCCATAAGTTGAGTGACCCTGGTTGAGGGAGCCATCATGTCTTTGTCAAACTCTCCAAAAGCACAAATTATAAGGTTCCAGATTATTCACAGATGTCCAGGAGTGGTTGTTAGAATGGTTATTCAGTGACAGAGCTGCGGTCCCTGAAGCAGATGCGGCCACTTCACCTTCCAAAGGGAGCCCATGTGTCTGTCTCCTCATTATGCTATCCTCACAGCACCCTCAACTCTTGCTTCCAACACCCCTTTCTTAGGGCACAAAGCAGATGGGTGGGTAGGGAGAACTTGAGCCCTGTCAGAGCTGGATTCCTTAAAGCAATTATAAATGGTTGCAAAAAGAAAATATGATGTGGACTCTTTATATACAGTCTTAGAGAAGGAACTAGAAGATGTATTTCTCAGTATTAATTAACAGTGGCCATCTCTAAGAGATAATAAACACATCCTTCATTTCTCCTTTTGCTTCTCTGCTTTTTTTTCTTTTTCTTTTGAGATGGAGTCTTGCTCTGTCACCCAGGCTGGAGTGCAGTGGCATGATCTCGGCTCACTGCAATCTCCACCTCCCGGGTTCAAGTGACTCTCCTGCCTCAGCCTCCCTAGTAGCTGGGATTACAGATGCACACCACCAAACCCAGCTAATTTTTGTATTTCTTTTGGTAGAGATGGGGTTTTGCCATGTTAGCCAGGCTGATCTTGAGCTCCTGACCTCAAGTGATCTGCCCATCTCAGCCTCTCAAAGTACTGGGATTACAGGTGTGATCCACCACACTTGGCCGCTTCTCTGCTTTTTAATTTTTCTGTTATGAATATACATTTCTTTTCTTTTTTTTTTTAGAGACAGGGTCTCACTGTCAGTCACCCAGGCTGGAGTGCAGTGGCATGAGCATGGCTCACTACAGCTTCCTGGACTCAAGCGATTCTCTCACCTCAGCCTCCTGAGTAGCTGGGACTACAGGTACATACCACCATGCCTGGCTAATTTTAAAATATTCTGTAGAGATGTGATTTCACTCTGTTGCCCAGGCTTGTCTCAAACTCCTGGCTTCAAGTGATCCTCCTGCCTTCGGGATTGTAGGAATGAGGCACTGTACCTGGTCAAAATTCTGCTTTTCTAATAAGAAAAAAATAAAGGGAACTATGAACAGATTCTATCATTGGATATTTAAATAATTATTTTTACAAGTATAAACAGTGCCAAGCAGAAATAATTGGCTAAAAGTGACTTAAAAGTTATAAAACTAAAGACAGACCTATAAATAAAATTCTGAAAAACTGAAAAAATTTCTTAAAGGTATTTACCAGGCTTAGAAAACTGATGCAGTGTCCAGCAGCATGTTCCCTATTCAGAAAGCACTGGCAAGCCCAGGCACAGTGGTTCACGCCTGTAATCCCAGCACTTCGGGAGGCTGCGGTGGGTGGATCACCTGAGGTCAGGTGTTCTAGACCAGCCTGGCCAACGTGGTGAAACCCCATCTCTACTAAAAATGCAAAATTAGCCAGGTGTAGTGGTGGGCGCCTATAATCCCAGCCACTCTGGAGGCTGAGACAGCAGGAGAGTTGCTTGAACCCAGGAGGCAGAGGCTGCAGTGAGCCAAGGTCGCATAATTGCACTCCAGCCTGGGTGATAGAGCCAGACTCTGTCTCAAAAAAAAAAAAAAAAACAGTGGCTGGACATAATGGTTTTCCATCCAGTCAATTTTTCAGTAGGTCAACAGGTTAACCCAAATGCCACATTTGAGGAACTTGTAAACTTTTCTTCTTAAGCACCTGCAGAAGCAGTCGCCTACAAGGACTGGGGTGGAAGTAAAGATAAGAATCTCATCCCCCTATGACCTCTGGGTTTGTAGGGCAGACCCGAGGCCAAGAGCTGAGGGTTGGCAAGGCCATGTGCCCATAGAAGGCACTTGACCCTGGCCAGTGACTCAGAGCAAGGTGGGGTGCAGGCTGCTACTTTAGTGTTGAAAACTTCAACTCCAGCCATTCTAATTGCTTTTCTATTTAACATTTTTTCTATTTTTCGATTTAACTTTTTAAAGTTATAACAGATTATGGTCTCTGTTAGAAAAGAAAACTGGCAAAGTCTATTTTGTTTGTCAACCCCAAGTGTCCCCAGAGCTGCTATTGTCTAACCAGAGCTCTCAGTGGCCATAAGCCCCATGACCAGCTGTACCTTCCCTGCCTACCCCAGTCAGGAATAATTGAGCCTTCCAGCTTCTCTGGAGGGCTTCAGGGCTGTCGAGTTCTACTGGGACAAAAGAAAATTAGCACCAGTAAAGAGATGTGGTTTCCAACTCAGCCAGCTCTTTGCTGGTCCTTTTATTTACACCTGCTTAGACTCTAAGTCCATTCCCCCACGATGGCAGTGGCCAACTCTCCTCACATTGTCCACCCTGCCCCTATCTCTGTCTCCAGTGAGCATAACGTCTCCCTCCCTGGGAGAGTGAAGCACACCAGGCTCACTGCTCTTTTCTTTGCTTCTAACAGGATCCACATGGTATTTCCAAGACCAAGCTCCCTCTCCCACCTTCTCTTGCCTCCTCCAGGATCCAGTTCAGTAAATTACTCCTCTTTCTCTGATTCTTCCCTTGTGTGGTTCCTTTCCTTCACCCCACAAGCATAATTCTTTTTCACTCTAGAAAACCTCCACCCTGTCTGCCCTCAGAGCTCCCACCCTGCCCTTCTTGAAAGGAGCCTGAATTTTGTGCCTCTTTTTCCTCAGCTTCTTTTACTTCCCACCAAGTATGGGTTCTACCCCCATCAGTCTACTCAAACTGTCCCCACTAAGGTTACTAGTGACTTTTTGTCAGATTATTAAATGACATATTTTTGATCTTACCTGAATTTACCTACCTCCTGATATTTGACCAGTTTCTGCAACTCCTTCTTAAAATTCTTGTAATTTCATTGGCATTTTTGTTTCCTGATGCTTTCCAACTGCCTCCTCTGACCTCTTGTCATCGGACCCATCCTTAAATATTATTGTGCTTCCAATTTAGGCCTGATCCTGCTGCTCAGCCTTCCTGCCCATCAGCTTCCTTCCAGGAGCTTTTTAGTGGGAGGAGGTTCAAGTGTGACCCGTAGCTGCTCAGCAGAGCTCTGCAGAATGAAACCACTGGTCTCTCTGATTGCCTACAGAGTGCATAGCCTTGACCCAGGGTAGCAAATTTCTAATGGTGGAAACTCAGGCGTTGGACCCTTGGTGGATCGGATGTAGGTCGGTCTTGTAGTTGATTCCCACATTACCGTATAGGAGGCCAAGCCCTTCCCTGCTCCAAGACTCGGCCAACTTGGAGGACATAGAGCTGTGGCCTGTAAAGGTTGTGTGCCTGCAGGGCTGCTCCATATTGCATTCTAGAGTCCTCCATCTTGACACAGGTAGCTCTGCTTGATTTGTCTTCACAGGTCTATGGTTTCCTGCTGCATGGATATACTCCCATCCCCATTCCCTTGATGAACATTAAGATTGTTTAATTTTGAGATGTTTCCCGTACTGCTGCTGTAACACTCTCATGCTGGTCTCCTCATGCACACATGCAGGGATTTCTCCAGGCTCTGCATGCACCTTGAATTTTACTAGTTAATGCCAAGTTGCTCACTAAAGGCTGCACGTTCTACAGGCACACAACATAGTCCCCAGCGTTCTAACCAAAGGAAAAGGCACAAGTGCCCCTGCTCAATTCAGATACCTTCTTCCTTTTCTTTGCTCCCAGCTTGCTAGGTGTTGTCCCATCAGCTGTCACTTAGAAAACACAAACTCAAAGATAGAATTATTAAGGATTTTGAGATGGTGACTGCAGAGCACTAGCTTCAAGCTCGGGGCCCCGTGCAGCTGCCTGATTCACTCCTCAGACCCAGTGCCCAAGACCCCCTCACCTGTCATAGCCTGGATTTGCTGGAGACGCTGGTGCATGTGTTTCATGTATTGAGTTTCACTGGCACAGGTGGCATCTTTCTGCAAAAAGATCCCCAAATTATTGTTTGTGTCTATTTGGAGTCTGTGCTTGTCCCTTTCTCCTCAGTGGCCTCAGCCCCTTAACCTAATTCTTCTCCATGTTTCTGTAACATAATAATATTTCTGTTTGTGACAGTTACAGTCATGTCTCTAAGGTTTCGAGTACCAAAATAATGTTTAAAACGATTTGATGGAAAAGTTCAAAAATCCCACTAGAGACTAAGCTAGGTAAAGCTCTGTTTGGCTGATCCAGTGTGTGGCTCCTTGTCTAATGTAGTGAAATATGAAGTGAGCATGATAATCACCAGTAAAAGTAAAGGTGATTTTTGACTAAAGAAACAATCCTCCAATCAAAATAATAATGTCCTATTAAGAAATAGCGTAAAACTACTTTCGAAATATTTCCAAACAGATTTCTTTTGAAGACTATAAGACTATTTTCTCAACAAATATTTTGAGAATAGAAAAATCAATTTCATATTGTTTCATATGAGTAGAAGGTACTCTCTTCTTAAAGTGAACTGAAATTGGCTTTGTGTCAGAATGGAAAATTTGAAAATGACTCCAGGATTTCCTGAGATTCAGCAGCTAAAGATTTTGTAAGAGAAATCCTGTTGTGTGTGTGTGTGTAAATATTCTTGCTGTTTTAAAATCAATATTTGCCCAAAGAACAGCATTACTAAAAATAAATTTGGTTTCAGTTTTGTTTTCTTTTTCTTTTCTTCTTTTAAAGTAATTGGGGCTGACATGGTGGTTTTTTTTTTTTTTTTTTTTTTGCTATTCCTGGCCACTGAAACTTTCCAAAATGCTGCATTTTGTGCAGTTAGTAGTAGCGTTTGCCAGAAAAAATAATAGATTGTAAAGGAAGCAACAAGGAACACCCACGTTTTTGTTATTGGAAATGCAGCTACTCATTTTTACAGTCAGTCCTTAACCATTTCATCTGACAGCCTGGGGAGGCAGACTCCTAATTTGTGTTCTGATAAACTTGGGAGCAACAGGGGCGGTTGCTGGCTCTGCCTGGAGGTGGGGTGATGGTGTGGTCAGAAGGGAAGTGGGAGGGAAGTTACGCTCATGAGGTGTGTGTTATGTGACCTTTGTTTAATACATTTGGTCTTCACAACCGTGCTACTTGGTAAGTGGGGAAGCTGAGGTGCAGGGCAGGATAATCACTTGGCCAAAGCGACAAAGTGGAGAAGCTGCAGGGCCCGTCCAGCTTACACCATTCTGTCCCTCTCAAGAACAGCAGGGAATCGGGTGCTGCTGAGCCCTGCGGTCTGGGGCAGGAAGCTGCATGTTTTCTGGGGGCATGTATGCCTCTAGTCTGGTTCTTTTTTCTCTCTTCTCCTTTTGGCTGTCTTTGGTCACTCAGGGTCATGTGGAGAGAATTGGCTGCTTTCAGAGGCAGTCCCTGAGTGCTCTGTGATGGCTGAGGCTCCCCCAGTCACAGAGCTTTAGGGGAAGTTCAGTTTCTCTGGTGAAAGAAGATGCATGGCCCTGAGAGCCTCTCCCCAGAGCTCAGCCCTAGGGGAGTGACCGTGTTTAGCGGGTAGGGCTCCCCTATGCAGCCTGACAAGAGCTGTGAGTGTCCTGCTGATCAGGAACCCAAGGCCAGGGGCAGAGTGATCTGCCCAGGACCCCACAGCAGACTGTGGCAGAGTCTGGCTCCAGCACTGGCCTTCTGGTGGCCTTTGCTCCAGTCAGCATGGGCCATGCAGCTGCAAATGGTCGTAGACCCCACTCGTAGGACTGCTGAGTGTTGGTATCTTGGCATCATTCTCATTTGTTAGGAGGTTTGGAGTCACATTCTCCTTAGGAATTGATTACATGTTTCCCAAACTAAATTGACTCATTGATATTTGAGATCTTGGGGTCTTGAGTATGTGTCTTATATTTCACCCTAACTTTGGTCCAGATTTGGGATGAATAGGTGGAAGTAGTTCACCTAAAATTCCTCAGAACAAGACTTACTGTGTCTTTGTGGTCTGTAGGAGGTAAGAGACCTTTTGAAGATCCTAGGGCCGACATGCCCTGAGGATGATCCTGTCCAGCCAGGGCTGCAAGGCAAGCTCCCACCGTCACTGTGGCTCTTCACCCTGCTGGCTTCTCCCATCTCTCTGGTTTGCTTGGCCTTGACCCTTCAGGGATCAGCAGCATTTCTGAGATGCCGAGGGACAGGAAGACAGTGAGCCCACCTGAGGAATATGCCAAATTTAACAATTGTCCCCAGCCACTTGCCTAGTTCCCTGCAGTCTCTCAGATTCCTAGCCCCAAGCTCAGCTTAGCCAATCTCAACACCTCTCATTCAGCTCCTGGGGTCTCCAGGAGGTCCCCAGCCCCAGTCTTGATTGCCTTCAGAACTCTGTCTCTTGAATCTGGAGCCAAATCTGCTTCCAGCTTGTGCCTACCCAGTAGACCTGGGCCCCTCCCAACCCAGCTCCTGAGTGGTCTCTGGTTTTTACCAAAGTATCAACCTTCTGATTCCCTGCACTTTGCCCTCTTCTCTAGAGCCACATACTTCTTGTTCCTGTCTGGACTATCCCACATCAAGTGGGGTCAAGGGACAAGAGCAGTGGTTCTTACCTGTAATCCCAGCACTTAGGGAAGCTGAGGTTGGAGGATTGCTTGAGCCCAGGAGATCGAGGCTATAACAAGCTATGATCACACAGAGTGAGGCCCTGTCTCAAATAATAATCATAGGGCCAGGCGCAGTAGCTTACGCCTGTACTCCCAGCACTTTGGGAGGCTGAGGTGGGTGGATCACTTGAGCTCAGGAGTTTGAGACCAGTCTGCTCAACATAGCAAAACCCTGTCTCTACTAAAAATATAAAAATTAGCTGGGCATGGTGGTGTGTGCCTGTAATCTCAGCTACTTGGGAGACTGTGGCAGGAGAATCACTTGAACTGGGGAGGCAGGGGTTCCAGTAAGCCGAGATCACGCCACTGTACTTCAGCCTGGGTGACAAAGTGAGACTTTGTCTCAATAATAATAATTTTAAAAGTGGGATCATGGAAAGTCTTGTCAGGCATTACCAGCAAAACTCATACCAAATCTGGCAGGTGGATGTGGGGTGGGGCCAGAGCTGGGTCAGGTAGGACCCCAATAGCCAGAAGATGGGAAAGACAGCTGGACATGGGGCTACCCTAGAACCAAACCAAGGAAGCCCAACCCCAATGTGGGGTCCACAGCCTGGACACAGATGACACAGCCAAGAAGGCTGAAGTCTGCAAATGGTGGCTTGGAGGGAGGTGGTGAGTGAAAAGCAGAAACCAGAGGCCAGCTGGAGCAGCTGAGGGGCTCTGGCTTCCAGGCATCTCAGATGGGGACTTGTGGGAAGGTAGCTGTGGAGCCACAGTCCTGACTAGAGTCTGTCCTGGGCTGTGATGTACAGCATGGCCCCATCCATTGCTGTCACCTCCATGCCCACTGGGGTGCCTCCTCCTCTGCCACCTCTCAGGCCACCTTCTGAACCTCTCCACTCATTCATGCACTTCTTGTTCTTTCCCTGCAAGGCCAGCCTTTGCTCCCAGCCCAGGCTGCTGCACCTCTGGCCCCAGGCTGCTATGGAGCTGCCGTTTTAGAAGAAGCTCTGATGTGGCCTCTGACTTTGTTCAGGCCCTCTTGAAGCTTGACCAGCCTTGGCTGCTTTCTGATCCTGGCCAGAATTCACACGCATGTCCCTGTTTGGTTTTGGCCAAGGTCTCAGCAGCTTCAGTTAGGAATGTCTGGACCTGCCCTGTCCTCTCCTGAGTTCTCTTCCTTCACTAAGAGATGGAGTTTCACAGTTCTACCTGGGCTACTTTTGGCACCCAATCTGGCCAGGCTTGTTCTTGCTTCATGATATCTCAGGGCTGATGCCACAGAGATGACGCTGTGAGAACTTGAGGTTAGGGGCTTGTTTACCACTGAGTCCATAGTGTCAGCACATAGGGGCAGCCCATGACTATTTGGATAGGGGCCTGAGCTCTCATTAAGGAGGTGGGTGGTCTCAGGGTCAGAGCCTTGATCCCCTCCACCCGGTGCCACTTAGATGCACACACCAGTATGGAAATGCACAGCTTACCTCAGGGCTCCAAAGATAGGTCTTAGGTCTCAGAAGCCTACGTCTTCCTCCATCTGACTCTGCAGTTGGCCTTAGTGCCCTGCTCATTCACATCCTGTGTTCCCACGTGCAGTGGTCATGAGAGCTCTTCTGTTAAGATGCAAGTGCATTGGTACTGGGGAAACATGTGCTGGGGAAAGACCACTTCATTTTGTCTTGCTTACTGGGGTGGCCATTCTGGGCACATGATTTCAATTAAAATTCAGCAGGATTTTCCAGGTTACTTGGCCAAGTGGTGTCACCTGGTGTCTAGTGGATGCGAGATCTAAACACCAGGCCTTTCCCACCATTTGAGGGGCTGAGCTTGGTTAGGAGTGCCTGGGAGCATGGCTGGTGATCTCAAAGGCTACAGAGCCACTGTGCCCGGCTAGAGAGCAGGGCAAGATCTGTGGAGTCAATGGAGGTCAGCAGGGCACCAATAATGGCCTAGAGAGGAAGTGCAGACTGCCACACACACTCATCATCCCCCTCTGCAGCTTGGCCCCTTTCAAAGTCAGGGGAACTTCCTGAGGAAATGGAGCCCTAGCAGGGCCCAGAAGAGAGGATGGCTCTCGATAGAAGCATCACCTCACGTCCCAGGCACACTTGGAAATTCCCCTGCATGCAGTTTCCACAAACCAGATTATTTTGTTAATGCCCATGACAGAGTGTGTGGTTTATTTATTTATTATTTTTTGAGATGGAATCTTGCTCTGTCACCCAGGCTGGAGTGCAGTGGTCCAATCTTGGCTCTCTGCAAACTCTGCCTCCCAGGTTCAAGTGATTCTCCTGCCTCAGCCTCCTGAGTAGCTGGTATTACAGGTGCTGCTACCACAACCAACTAATTTTTGTATTTTTAGTAGAGATGAAGTTTCACCATATTGGCCAGGCTGGTCTTGAACTCGTGACCTCAGGTGATACACCTTTCTCGGCCTCCCAAAGTTCTGGGATTGCAGGTGTGAGCCACGGTGCCTGGCTTGATGAGTGTGTTATTTAAAGGAACACCCAGGACACATATTCATCAAGTGACTTATTCCTTTGTCATATAAGTGTTACATAACCCAACACATATGTCCATTTTGTGGTTGGATTTTTTTTTTTTTTTTTTGAGACAGAGTTTCACTCTTGTTACCCAGGCTGGAGTGCTATGGCGCGATCTCTGCTCACTGCAACTTCCGCCTCCTGGATTCAGGCAATTCTCCTGCCTCAGCCTTCTAAGTAGCTGGGATTACAGGCACGCGCCACCGTGCCCAGCTAATTTGTTGTATTTTTAGTAGAGATGGGATTTCACCATGTTGACCAGGATGGTCTCGATCTCTTGACCTCGTGATCCACCGCCTCAGCCTCCCAAAGTGCTGGGATTACAGGCGTGAGCCACCGTGCCAGGCCGGATTTTTTTTAAGACTAGTTAAGTGTAGTGGCAAGAAGGGGGAAAGAGTAGAACAAGGAGTTCAGCCTGTAACTGACCGTGAGCAATTAACCGAGATAACACACTACCTTCGACCCAGCCCATGTGGTTGGATTTTTGAATCAAGGCTAATGCTATTAAGGAAAATCCACAGGAGTGAGGGCAGATCATAGAGGTTGGTAGGACCAGCATCAAAGAAGGATTGCATGCACAGCCTAGTCTATACTTTGGTTTATCAAATATATAGGAACCATCACTACTGAAGGCCCTCATGGTGCTTGAATGCAACAGAAATGAGCTCCATCATGTTGAGTCAAGTGTTTGGCCTCAGAAAGCCAAGACTTGGTGGTCATGCAGGATTCTGGCCTGGCTTCTAGAAGGCAGAGAGCTCCGGATTTGGCTTAGTAAGGTCGTCAGCCTCTGGGGGCCTCAACCAGATTGATGGTGACCACAGGCCACAGAGACTTCAATCAGGTCAGTGTGGTAAAGATTGGAATCTAGGTTCAGCAGTGTGAGAGGAGCACCTTGCACACGGCATTGGCTTCCTCGTTCCAGAATTAAATGGTTCTCTGTAGATTACATAAGGATCGTCTTGTCCAACAGTCCCAACCTGAAGGGTGAGCCCTGGAGGCTCAGTTCCTTCAGAGCCAAGTGTGGCTCAGCATCTCACCTCTGCCTTATCCTGTTCCTCAGCAATGTTGGGAGTCTTCAGGGAGTGAGTCGCCATGCATTCCACAAACAAGGCAGGAATGACAGTGGTGTTATTGCCCCACAGTTGGGTGGACTCCTCCAAGATCAAGGCGTGATCAGCCCTGATCCTGGTGATAGAACAGCCCCTCTCCTGCTACCCACGGAAGGTGCCTCATCATTGCCATCATCTGCTTTCTCAACAGGAGAGACTTGATACAGAAGGCACAGTCCCTGCTCTTAAAGAACCTGGGACAAGTTGGGGAGGTGTAGCTGAGTTGGTAAAGAACCCCTGGATGACAGAGGAGAGTGAATTCATAGATTCTGTAGACAGACCCCATACGTATATTTGGGAGAGCTGAGGAGTGACTGGTTGTCCCTGTGGGGCCAGGAGCTGCTGCCTCCCTCCCCTCTTTCTTCTTTTGCATGGCTTTATTGAGCACAATTGATGTACGGTAAACTGCACAATTTGATGGGTTTTGACATATGTCTGCCCCTATGAAATGAACACCACAATCAAGACAATGACCATCTCCATCACTCCTTTCCTTGTGCCCATGGAAATCTCCCCTTGCTGCTCTCCTGTCCTACTCCTAGCCAACCACTGACTCTCTGTCAGTCACTATATATTAGTTCACATTTTCTAAAATCGTATGCATGTAGAATCATACGGTACATGCACTTTTTTTGGGTCTGTCTTCTTTCACTCAGTGCCATTGTTTTAAGGCTCATCTATGTCATTGTATAAACAGTTTGTACCTTTCTATTGCTAAGTAGTATTCCATTATATGACTGTACTACGGTTTGTTTACCCATTCGTCAATGGACTTCGAGTTGTTTCTAGTTTGGGGGCTATTACAAATAAACTGCTATGAACGTTCATGTACAAGTGTTTGTGTGAATATGTGCTTTTATTTCTCTTGGCTGAGTACCTAGAAGTTGAATGACTGGCATATGTTCAATGTTTAAAGAAACTGCCAACTGTTTTCCAAAGTGGTTGAACCATTTTCTATCCCTGCCAGCTGTTTATGAGAGTTGCAGCTGCTCCATGTCCTTGTCAACACTAGGTATTATCAGTCTTTTTAATTTTAGCCATTCTAGTGGGTGTGTAGTAGTATCTCATTGTCATTTCAATTTGCATTTTTCTAATGACTAATGATGTTGAGCATCTTTTCATATGCTTACTTGCCATCCAAACATCTTGTTTGGTGAAGTGTCTCTTCAAGTTATTTGCCCCCTTTTTTTTGCGTTTATTTTTGTTTTTTTGAGACAGTCTCACTCTGTTGCCTAGGTGCCCAGTGCAGTGGTGCCATCTCAGCTCACTGCAACCTCTGCCTCCTGGGTTCAAGCCATTCTCATGCCTCAGCCCCCCGAGTAGGTGGGATTACAGGTGCCCACCACCACACCTCGCTAATTTTTGTATTTTTGGTAGAGATGGGGTTTCACCATATTGACCAGGTTGGCCTTGAACTCCTGACCTCAAGTGATCAACCGACCTTGGCCTCCCATAGTGCTGACACTACAGGTGTGAGCCACAGCACCTGACCCATACTTCTTCATTTTTGTAGCAGTGCATTTGAAGCACAAAAGTTTTAAATCTTTTTAATTTTTATTTTATTCATTTTTTACAAGAGCACAAATTCATGTCTGTTTATTGGCTTTTCATTAGTTTAAATCCTTGAGGAGTAGAGCATCACTTGGATTCTGTGTCCAATAGCCTTAGCAGGAAGATTCCTTCAGAACTCTGCACCAACCATGCCACTGTTTCTGTGGGCCTGAGTTACCTCTCCCCAGATTACTCTGGTTTGGTTTTGTTTGCCGACAGGGGTCACTGTGTTGTTCTTTGCTTTGTATACATAAGTGCATCTCTTGCCCAAATAAAGTTCTCCTTCATCATGGGCATGAACACCTTCAACTTTAAGAAGAGCTGTGTGCTCCCTTTGCTTCCAGAAACCCTGCTTATAGCCAGCAAAAATGGCCTTGGCCCACAGTCTTCCGGACGTATTTCCTTTTAGAAGTCCTGTTCCCAGCAGGCCTCCACAGGATCCAAGATGGCAGGAAACCATTTTTATTTTTTTTTGAGATGGGCCTCACTCTTTTGCCCAGGCTGGAGTGCAGTAGCATGCTCTTGGCTCCAGGGTTCCTGTGATTCTCGTGCCTCAGCTTCCTGAGTAGCTGGGACTACAGGTGTGCACCACCACGCCCAGCTAATTTTTGTATTTTTATTAGAGATGGAGTTTCACCATGTTGGCCAGGCTGGTCTTGAACTTCTGATCCTAAATGATCCACCCACCTTGGCCTTCCAAAGTGCTGGCATTACAGGCATGAACCACTGTACCCAGCCCACAAAAGTTTTAAATCCTGATGAAGATTTTTAGATTAAGGTATTGATATTTATCTTTATAGCTTGTGCTTTTTGTCTACTATTTAGGAAATCTTTGCCAAATCCAAGATCACAAAGAATTTCTCCTATGTTTGCTTCTGGTCATTTTATAGTTTTAGTTCTTACATTCAGGTCCATGATCCATTTTGAGTTCATTGTTGTCTATGGTGTGAGGTGAGGATCTAGGTTCAGCCATTTTCTTCTAAGATTCCTGGTGCTCTGAGTCAGTATTCTGCCCTCTCCCCACCATACCTCTGTATCCACCTCTTCATGAAGCTACCACCTATTCCAGTCTCTTATGTCTCCTCTAATACACTCTTCAGTCTCTGACCTCCTGCTATATACTCAAGTACTTGGTGGGGACAGAGACCCCTCTCACCCTGCTCTGTATGTCATGGGGCCTCATTTGGTATCGGTCACAGAGGCAAAGACAAGATGGCATCCCTTTGAGGCCATTTTACTCTTGATGGCTATCTATTTCCAGTGACAATTTGCCATCCCATATATCTATCTGCAGCAGTGACAGCCAAAAGATATGGAACTTCCCATTGGGAGAGAAAACCAACCAGATGTCAACCGGCCTGATATCCTTGTTGGTACATGCAGAAACCCTTAGCACAGAAGGTATGCAGCCTTCCAGAATGAAAATCTTCACTTTAGGAGTAAGAAAACTGAGGTTTCACAAGACCCAGTGGCCTGCTTAAGGTCACTCAACTGGCTCATCACAGAGGACCTGACTCCAGAATATGCCTCAACCTCTGGGCTGCACTGCCAGGCTCCTGGCTATCACTGTTCTGAAAAGCCCCAGGCTCAGACCTTCTGCTCCCAAGCCAGAAGTTTCCACCCTGTAAATGCTGCAAGTTGCATGTGGAATTTTCCTACCACCGAGACAAAATGCAGCCCCACATTCTTTCATGGTTTCAAAGGAAAGGAACTTCAATGGATGAGGAGTTTCAAAGGGTGTATTTAAGGTCTTGGGTGCAAGTCAAAGAACTGGGTTTGGGAGGGGCTGGTTGGCCCCTTTTCAAATGGATCCAGGCTTTATTTTTTTCTTGTGCCCTTTGTTGGGTCTAGAAAGGAAGTGCTCCTGGAGGGTTTGGGTGTCAGTTCACAGCACCAAGGCTGTGGTAGAGAGGAAGTAAAGGCTGCCTGGATGTACCTTCCTTCAGTTCTGCCTGCTCCAGGCCCCCCAAAATGCCCTACTGTCTCCCTCAGGACCCAAGTTTCTCAACCTGGCCAATTTCCGACTTTTTCCCAGCGCTTTCATTTAGGCCTTTGTCCACCCAGCCAGGGTGGACACCCACACCCTCCACCAGGGGTATATCCTTCTCCTAGCCCTCAGCTCTGCATGCACAAATGCCTTTCCTCTCAGCAGACCAAGACCCAGCTTGGATCCAAGTTTCTGTGAGCTGGGCAGGCCTGTTTCCTGCCCTGGCACCCCTCAGGCTTGGCCACACTTCCATGTGCTAAGCCTGTCTCCAAGGCTCAGTCCTGAAAAATCTCTTCACCTGTGGCCTGAAACTGGTAATTAGGTCTCATCACATTTCCCTCTGCATAGCTTTCCCATGTGTCTTATCTTCCCATTTAAATTGTAAACTCCTCTTGGGCACAGACAGGTCTAGCTCTTACTCATTGCATCGTATCTCCTCCACAACTGGCATCCTTCACACAGCCCAAATCTATATAGATTGTTGTTCATTGTTGTTTTTGAGACAGAGCCTTGCTCTGTCACCCAGGCTGTAGTGCGGCAATGTGATCTCGGCTCACTGCAACATCTGCCTCCTGGATTCAAGCTATTCTCATGCCTCAGACTCCCAAGTAGCTGGGAATACAGGTGTGCACCACCACGCCTGGCTAATTTTTTTGTATTTTTAGTACAGATGGGATTTTGCCATGTTGCCAAGGCTGGTCTCAACTCAGGCAATCCACCCACCTCGGCCTCCCAAAGTGTTGAGATTACAGGTGGGAGCTACTGCGCCTGGCCAGTATGGATTGTTTCAGTGTGATCTGCCCAGGTCCAAGTTTTGGCAGGAGAAGGTGGGAGGTTTGCAAGCTGCAGTTTACACTTTTCCTATAAGTTCTGGGAAGGAAACAGGCAGTGGTGGCACAGAGATGCATGCCCCTGTCAGGGATGGAGGCTTGGGGTTAATAAAGCTGGCGTTCATTTCTGAAGGTGAGAGAAATAAGAGCGTCCACTGAAAAGAGGTCCTGAGCTCAGAGCTTACACCTCACACTGGAGCACCTCTGCCCACAGGAACACCTCCATTGTGCCACATGGAGGGAGAGTATGTGGCTGGGATGATTACACAGCACATGCACAAATCCTCCACATGCAAAGCTCCAGGAAAACATGCCACATCCTCCAAACTGTGCTGCTCTGGAAAGGATCTGTTTGTGTGAAGCTTCTACCTGTCTGTGTGAACTGGATTTAAGTAATTCAGAAAACATGCATGCCATCTGTGGTATAGGGTACTTCTAGGGAGCTGATGAATGAACCAGGCTTGGTCTCAACCCCCAGTTAACTTGCTGCCCACTAGAGAAGGTGACACATGAACACACTTGAGTGTGATACAAGGCTCTAAAGGAAGGACATCTTCCCTAGGGAAGAGAAATTTAGGACAAGACTTCCAGAAGGGTAGAGATTAGAGAAGGAAATTTCAGGAGGAGTAATGTGTGTGAGCAAAGGTAGGGAGCGGGGATCACCCCGGCATGCTCAGGGGAGAAAAAATGGCCCATGTTGCCTAATATAGGTGAATACAGGGATGACGAGGCTAAGATATTGGCTTGGGACCCATTTATCAACATCCTTGAAAGCCAGCTTAATGCTTTATGGGCACGACCTCGCTGAGTCAGCCAAGTAGACCTAGCTTTGCTGCTTCACAGATGGGCAACCTTGGGCAAGTTGGTTCCTCTCCCAAAGCCTGTTTCTTCATCAGTAAAACCAACTCAAAGGTTAGCTATAAGGAATAAGTGAAGATATTGCTTGTGATATGCACAGCAGGTGCCTGCTTACAGTAAGTGCCCAATGGATGATTATTGTTAATGTTGTCTGTTCAGGCTCTGTGGGCCTTCTCGTAGGATGGATCATTTCTGAGCCAAAGAGCAGCAATGCCTCAGCAGCTTCAAAGGGTGGATCAGAAAAGTGGCTCAGGAAGACAGGTGTGAAGCTGTTGCAAAGGCCCAGGTGAGAGCTTAAAAGTTCTGAACCCAGGCACCAGCAGAACTGGGGTAAGGAGGAAAGATGATGTGGGTCAACAGCACTAACAGGTATCAAACTTCAAGACAGGGTTGGGCAAAGCCCATGTGACTGTGACAGAAGTGGATACATCTAAGAGGGCCACACATAGCCATTAGCTCATCCTCCAGGATAAGCCCCTGTCATAGCTGAGTCTCTGGCCTCAGGGATCCCAGCATTGAGTGGGGGACAGAGGAAGGGATGGGTGTGAAGGCTGGATGGTGCTCAAACAGGTACAGTAAACAAGTAGTGCTCGGGGGGCTGTGTCAGGAGATAGTTGGGGGACTCTAGGGGTAGGGGACAACTTTCCAAAGCTCCCTGGAACAGAGAACAATGCCCAGCTCTATCATACACACAGTATGTGATCCTGAATCCACTATCCTATTTTGTGCCATTTTTTTTTTCTCTTTTTCTTGTTTCTTTTCCTTTTTTTATTTTTATTTTTTTGAGACAGAGTTTCGCTCTTGTTGCCCAGGCTAGAGTGCAGTCAGCCCACAGCGACCTCTGCCTCCTGGGTTCAGGTGATTCTCCTGACTCAGCCTCCTGAATAGCTGGGATTACAGGCATGTGCCACCACGCTTGGCTAATGTTGTATTTTTAGTAGAGATGGGGCTTCTCCATGTTGGTCAGGCTGGTCTTGAACTCCCGACCTCAGGTGATCCACCCACTTCGGCCTCCCAAAGTGCTGGGATTACAGGTGGGAGCCACTGTGCCCAGCTTCTTGTTTATTTATTTATTTTTTTTTGCGCTAATTTGTTTTATTATTGTCTTTTTTCTTCTCTAAAAATTGAAAAGTTATACATGGTGTTTCTTTTTCTTTTTAGTAGCTGCCCTTACCACATGCATACTTATCAAGGTCTAAAGTTAGTCAAATACTTTACCTTCCTCTTTAGTGATAAAGACTTCAAAGCATTTTAACTGTTTACTTCCCTCTTGACTCTGTGTACTTTGATTCTCTCTTGTTTTGTTGTAACCTCGGAAAACCTTAGAATAATTATTATATTATACAGTCCATGTTTGCCTAGCTCTACCCATGTATTTACCATCTTAGCTCCTCATACCTTCTTACATCCTAGATTTTCTATCTGAGATCATTTTCCTTCTGCCTGATGTACCTCCTTTAGAATATCATTTAATAAGAGTTCCCTGATTATAGATTCTCAGTTTTTGGTTTTCTGATAATGTGTGTGTTTGGTGCTTTCACTGGAAGGTATTTTCGCTGGATAAAGAATTCTAGGTTGTCAGGTCATTCCTCCCCCGCCACCTTTCTTTGTGGAGGTTGACAAATCAGCTGTTAGTCTAAGGTACAGTGATATTTTCCCTCTGGTTCTCTCTCTCTCATATGAGAGTGATGTGTGTGTATTCTGCAATTTACAATATGCTTTTAAATATGTATTTTCTTCTTTTCTTTTTTTTTAAAAATTTGCTTAGAATTCTTTGGGATTCTTAACATCTGTGGATGCTATGCCTTATCAATTCTGGAAAAATTCTCAGCCAATATTTCTTCACATATTGCCTCTCTCCATTCTCCCTCTCCTTTCCTCCTATAACTCTTGCTAATCATAGGCAGCTCTCTTTCATGTGCCTTAACTTTTCTTCCATATATTTTGTCTCCTGGTCTCTCTGTACTATTTTCCATTGCTTTTTTCTTTTCTTTTGTTTTCTTTTTTCCAAGACAGAGTCATACTCTATTGCCCAGGCTGAAATACAGTGGTGCGATCTCGGCTCACTGCAACCTCTGCCTCCCAGGTTCAAGTGATTCTCGTTCCTCAGCCTCCCCAGTAGCAGGAATTACAAGCCTGCACCACCACACCTAGCTAATTTTTTTTTTTTTTTTTGAGACAGAGTCTCACTCTGTTGTCCAGGCTGGAGTGCAGTGGTGCAATCTCAGTTCACTGCAACCTCCACCTCCCAGGTTCAAGTTCAAGTCATTCTCCTGCCTAAGCCTTCCAAGGAGCTGGGATTACAGTGCCTGCCACCACACCTGGCTATTTTTGTATTCTTAGTAGAGGCAGGGTTTCACCATGTGGGCCAGGCTGGTCTCAAACTCCTGACCTCAAGTGATCTGCCCACCTCGGCCTCCCAAAGTGTTGGGATTACAGTCATGAGCCACTGTGCTGGCCTCCATTGCTTTTTTCTAAGCCATCTGCTAGCTCACAAACTGTCTTTTCCACTGCATTTAAAAATTTCAGTTATGATATTTTTTTCACTTTTGAAAAATATACGCCTTTTTCAAGTCTGCTGAAAATTTGCTTCCTTCTTAAATCTGTTAGGTCACTCTTTATAGTTTTCTACTCCCTACAGCTATTTTCAAGCTTGTCTTTTATTTTGTTACACATGGTAAGCACGTTTTCTAATCTATGCTGGATAATTCCATGATCTGAAGTTGTTGTAGATCTATGTCTGCTGTCTGTTGTTTCTGCTGGTTCTCATTGTTTTCTTGTGCGCTAGCTTATTTGGGGCTTATATACCACTGAGTATATTTGAAAAACCTTGTTCGTGGATACTTGTTGAGGCCTAGGATGACTATGCCTCTCTCCAGGGAGGATTGATGGGTCCTTCTGCCAGTTGCCAGGGGTATTAGCAGTACAGGGGTACTTTATTTTTTATTTGTTTTATTTTTTGAGAAAGAGTCTCACTCTGTCACCTAGGTGGGAGTGCACTGGCACGATCTTGACTCACTGCAACCTCTGCCTCCCAGGTTCAAGCAATTCTCTGTCTCAGCCTCCTGAGTAGCTGAGATTACAAGCACCCGCCACCATGCTCAGCTAATTTTTTTGTATTTTTAGTAGAGATGGTGTTTCACCATCTTGGCTAGGTTGGTCTTGAACTCCTGACCTTGTGATCCACCCTCCTTGACCTCCCAAAGTGCTGGAATTACAGGACTGACCCACCATGCCTGGCCTATTTTATTTTAATTTTTGAGACAGAGTCTCTCACTCTGTCACCCAGGCTGGAGTGCAGTGGCACAACTTCAGCTTACTGCAGCCTCCACCTCCTGGATTCAAGCAATTCTTCTACCTTAGCCTCCTGAGTGTGGCTGGGATTACAGACATGTGCCACGATGCCTGACTAATTTTTATATTTTTAGTAGAGATGGGATTTCACCATGTTGGCCAGGCTGGTCTTGAACTCCTGGCCTCAGATGATCTGCCTGCCTCAGCCTCCCATAGTGCCAGGATTATAGGCATGAACCACCACACCCAGTGGTTCATGAGTAGAGGTTTTATGAACCACACAAATGATATGAACTTGAGCTGCCAATCTAAGTGATAGTGAGTTGTGCTTACAACATCTCAGGGACATCTCCTCCCCTTTTCTCTTGCATTCCCAAAGCAGGGAGACCTGTGAGAGTGCCAGCTTAATCTAGGAGAGCCTCCTGATAGATTCCCCAGTGGGGACAGGCCTTGAGTTTTGACATTCGTCACACTGGCCCACAAGATCATTAAAACTGAGGTTCTTGGCTGGGTGTGGTGGCTCATGCCTGTAATCCGAACACTTTGGGAGGCCTAGGTGGGCGGATCACTTGAGACTAAGAGTTGGAGACCAGCCTGGGCAACATGGTGAAACCTTCTGTCTACTAAAAAATACAAAAATTAGCCAGGCATGGTCGCATGTGCCTGTAATCCCAGCTACTCATGAGGTTGAGGCAGGAGAATCACTTGGACCTGGGAGGCAGAGGTTGCAGTGAACCAGGACCACACCACTGCCCTCCAGGCTGGGCGACAGAGAAAGACTCCATATGTTTTAAAAAAAAGAAAAAAGAAAACCTGAGTTTCTCACATATATCAGCAAACACCCGCAGTGTCAAAATGACTTCAGTGCTTGTTACTTGGCTAGGTTCTTACCTCTCCTTAGATTCTGACCTTACTCCTTTCTGCCTTGCCAGTTCTTCACTGATTTTAACAAGGTGTTTTCATGTTTTAGCATTTTTGGTTGTTGTCAACAATTATATCCTGTAAAACAGAACTTGGCAGATCTTCCTGTGTGACCTTGAATAGGTCACTTCCCCTCCTCTCTGGACCTCAGCCCTACCTACCTCATGGCATGGTCGGGAGGATTAAATGAGAAAACGAAGGGAAAGGGGCTAGCACAGTGCTCAGCACTTAGGGCACTCAGTTAACACGAGTTCTCCTCCCTCTTACTGCCTGGTGGGGCTGGGTCCTTGGGATAAAGCAGACGGTCATCCGGTCTGAGGCCTAAGGTCTAAGTTATGGCAACAGCTGGGGTTTGAGTGCCAATGCCCAGAGTTCTTCATCCTTTTTCAACCCCCGGGGTACCAGCTAAAAGTTTGCTCCTGGAGATGGGAGACCTGTAGCCTAACCAAGCTAGGCCTGATGCCAATGGCAGGGGAGGCACATGCCCACAGTGCCAGTGCTGGGGAGCATGAAGGGCCCCTGGGGAAGCCTGGACACATGGCCTCCGCCCTGCAGCATCCCTGGAAGTGCCGCCATTTGGCTTGTGACGGTGGCTTAACTGCAAGTGGTTTGGAGTAACCTGGCTTGTGAGCCAGGTCTCTAGGGAAAACCCTCCCACTTGGTTCTAGAAGCCAGTGGTATGTGTCTATCCCAGAGGGACTAGCTTCCTAGACCAGAAAGCCAGGGTGCTCCTCTGAACTGTGGGGAGCTAGGATAAGAGTCTCCTGGGGCAGTGCAGGCTTTTCCCTGAGTCAGTTCTAACCTCTATGTCCCCTCCATTACAGTCCCCCACCTGGCCACCCACTACCTGACCAGGGTCACCACAGCCCTCCCTGACACCAGAGGGGTTTTGTTTGTTTGTTTTTAAGATGGAGTCTTGCTCTGTCACTCAGGCTAGAGTGCAGTGGCGTGATCTTGGCTCATTGCAACCTCTGCCTCCTCAGTTCAAGGGATTCTTCTCCTGCCTCAGCCTCCTTAGTAGCTGGGATTACAGGGGTGCCCCACCAGGTCCAGCTAATTTTTGTATTTTAGTAAAGATAGGGTTTCACTATATTGGCCAGGCTGGTCTCAAGCTCCTAACCTCAAGTGATCCGCCTGCCTTGGCCTCCCAAAGTGTTGGGATTACAGGCGTGAGCCACTGCGCCTGACCCACTAGAGGGTTTTAATGAGAGAATGTGGATGTCATTCTCTCCCCAGCGAGGGTTCCCAACACTCAGGATCAGCTGGCATGGCAGCCTCCTGTCTCCTCAGCCCCATTTGGTATTGGTTAGGGAGCCTCCTGTTCTTCCCTGAGCTTACCGCAGTCATTTCTGTCCCCATGGTCCTTACACCAGATCCCTGCAAGGTGATGTCTGGCCAGGCAGGCTGGGCATATCCACCCTAACAGTGTGTATTGGAAGGTCCCAGCCCAGAGAAACCCTTCTAGATTTCAGAATCAGGTTGGGGTGAGGAACAGGTTGAAAACCACTGTATTGGCCACCGAGCAGCCCAGGTCTGGAAGAATGAAAAGTCCTCTGATCCTAAATCATTATAGACTATATTATAAAATGAAGCATTTTCCAATCAAATGAAGCACTTTGGCCATTTTACCTGTAGACATGCATAGACGGATTTTTGAACAAGCTCATCCAGATGGCGAAAAAAGGCACCTGCCCTTGCAAAATGGAAAATGAGATTCAAATGTGGATCAGATATATCAGTTAAGGAATCCCGATCCCTGCGCTGCTGCAGTTAGACTTCAGAGACCGCAACCATTCTGGGAAGCTTCAACTACATCCTAATTACCCAGGGGGAAATCGGTGTGTCTTCGGAGGAAAACATTTCTAAAGGCTTTTAGCAAGAGCTGCCTCCTCCCTACAGAGACAGAGGGAGGAGAATTCGGCCAGTGCCAGACTCAGAGGCGCACATTCAGGTATCAAGAGGCAAACATCACTGCATCTTTTTTAAATCTGGGAATTTCTCTGGAATTCTTTGAATTCACATAGCAAAGTTGGTATTTCTTTTAAGGCACTTCTTGTCTTACACCATAAGATGTTTTCTGAGATTCACTCATGTTGTTTCTTTGTCTCTTTATTAGCCAGGGGAAGCTTTGTTTATGACTCAGGAGACTGTTCAAATGACCCCTTCCCATAAAGCCTGCCCTGACCCTTGGCACTCCCAACAGACAGACCAGCTCATTGAACTCTGCTGAAGAGTCAGCTATAAATGAGAACGAGATAAAACAGGTGCTATTCCCACCTTCTTCCTGTACACCTGTTCTGGAACATTCTTCCAGCAGTTCATAGAGCATTCTGCATTGTGTTTGCCTCTTCGTGCCTCTACGGATCTGTGAGGTCTTTAAGAGAAGGCCTGAGACCTCCACTTCTTGCACCCACTCTCCATCTCCCGAGACCCTTGTCGGGCTTGGCTCTGCAGGCTATGGCAGTCAGTGAGCATCTGAGCGAGTCTCCCTCTGGTAGGGTATTCATCTGCCTTCCCCAAGGCATCTAGTACAGGGCTCCACATGTAGTAGCTACCTTAAACACACTGTGAAATGCAAAAAGAAACCTGACTTTATTTTAGATCCCTTGCAAAGGAAGATGCCGAGAGCCTTCGCAACTTTCCTAAGCTAAAGTCTATTGGCTTCAAAGTGAGTTTCTAGGACTTCACTTTGGGGTGCCACCTTGAGAAATTTTAAGGCAATGTGACATTAGGGGGCCCATGCCCCCAAAAAGGTGCCAAGGGGTACCTTCTAGGGGAGGTGAACTTTGAGGAGCCCTTTAATGGGAAACCAGTTACTAACCCAGCTAGGAAGAGATCTGAGAACAACCAGCTCACATGGCTGGCTCTGTTCAAGGATGAACAAGGTAAGCAGGCCCTGTGGGTGTCACTTGGGTTTTGAAAGAAGTGTTACATAAATGATTGGCTGCCTGTGGCATGAGGAAATCATGTGACCACCATTGGATAGCACTTCTACCTCAGGCCCAGGCCTATTCCACCAGCTCAGTGCCTCTGGCTCTTGGCTGCTCCTTCCCACAAATACGCTGCTATGTGCAGAGACTTTTGGCCCTTGGTACACATGTGTCTCTAGCTATCAACATAGCAGCTTGGGGGGTATCATTTTGGGGCATTATTCTCCTAGATTTGATCCCCAAAGACTAATTCCCCCAGGGCTTCTTATACTTGTCCTCTGCCCTGTTCCCTGATTGATCTGGGCAGAGCAGGAGTTCTCACCCACCTGAACCACCCAGCCCCCACAAGAAAGACCAGCTCATCTAAGGATGGAGCTGAACAGAAAGGCCAAGGCCATGGGGCTGGGTAGGGAAGGAGTTCTCTTAAACAGTCATCAGGCCAGAGACCTGCTCAGGACCCCTGAACAGGGTCTCATGTCTGTAATATCAGCACTTTGGAAGGCTGAGGTAGGAGGATCAGGCCAGGAGTTCCAGACCAGTCTGGGCAACAAAGCAAGACCCGGAGGAACGATCCAAGATGGCTGATCGCTAACATCTCGGGATTGCAGCTCCCAGTGAAAGCTCAGAGAACGAGAGGATGCCACACTTTCAGACAAATTTTGGTCGCTCACGGAGCAGAAGATTCCCAGTGGAGGAGCTCCACGGGTCACCAGCGTGACTCTTGTGGCTGGCGCAGCGGTTTTGCCAGCACCTCGGCACGGCAGCTCTCGGTGCAGAGTAAACGGGACTGGTTCCCCTTCTGACCGAGGTTTGGAGCTCCAGGAAGGCAGAGTCATCTATTACGGACTCAAGAAGGAAGCCAGACTGGAGATTCTTGGACAGAAAAGCACCATCAGTCTTAACACTGCTGTTTTGGCCGGCGCAGTGGGTTGCTCATATTTCGGCCCTGGGAATTAACAGCTTGGACGTCCACTCAGAGACCTAATTTGAAAGTTGGTAATTACAAAGACGACAGGTGGATAAATTTACAATGATGGGAAGAACCCAGCATAAAAAGGCTGAGAATACTCAAAATCAGAATGCCTCTCCCTCTAAAGAGGATCACAGTTCCTCATCAACAAGGGAACAAGACTTGATGGAGAATGAGCGCATCCCATTAACAGAATCAGGCTTCAGAAGATGGATAATAAGAAACTTTTGTGAGTTAAAAGAACATGTTGTAGCCCAATGTAAAGAAACTAAGAACTTTGAAAAAAGGTTTGATAAAATCCTAATGAGAATAGACAACTTAGAGAGGAATATAAGTGAACTAATGGAACTGAAGAATACAATGCAGGAACTCTGAGAAGTATGCACAGGTTTAAACACTCGAATTGTTCAAGCAGAAGAAAGGATATCAGAGGTCGAAGTCCAACTTAATGAAATAAAACGAGAAGACAAGATTAGAGAAAAAAGGATAAAAAGGAATGAGCAAAGTCTCCAAGAAATGTGGGACTATGTGAAAAGACCAAATTTACGTTTGATAGGTGTACCTATCAAATGCGACGGAGAGAATGAATCCAAGCTGGAAAATATTCTTCAGGATATTATTCAGGAAAATTTTCCTAAACTAGCAAAGCAGGACAATATTCAACCCCAGGTAATACAGAGAACACCACAAAGATATTCCTCAAGAAGAGCAACCCCAAAGCACATAATCGTTAGATTCACCAGGGTTGAAACGAAGGAGAAAATACTAAGGGCAGCCAGAGAGAAAGGTCAGGTTACCCACAAAGGCAAGCCAATCAGACTTACAGCAGATCTCTCAGCAGAAACTCTACAAGCCAGAAGAGAGTGGGGGCCAATATTCAACATCCTTAAAGAACAGAACTTTCAGCCCAGAATTTCATATCCAGCCAAACTAAGCTTCACAACTGAAGGAAAAATAAAATCTTTTATGAACAAGCAAGTACTCAGAGATTTTGTTACCACCAGGCCTGCTTTACAAGAGCTTCTGAAAGAAGCATTACACATAGAAAGAAACAACCAGTATTAGCCTTTCTAAAAATATACCAAAACGTAAAGAGCATCAACATAAAGAAGAATTTACATCAATGAATGGATAAAACAGCCACTTAACATCAAATGGCAGTAATCCTAAATTTAAATTGACTAAATCCCCCAATCAAAAGATATAGCCAAAACCCAATGGCATGTTACATCCAGACCTGTTTCACATGCAAGGATACACAAAGACTCAAAACAAAGGGATGGAGAAAGATTTACCAACGAAATGGAGAGCAAAAATAAATAATAAATAAATAAAAAGCAGGAGTTGCAAATCTCGTAGCGGATAAAATAGATTTTAAAGCAACAAAGATATAGTAGTAAAAGGATCAATGCAACAAAAAGAGCTAACGATCCTAACACCCAGATACCTAGAGACTTAGACTCAATGAGACAGAAAATTAATAAGGATATAAAGGACTCAAACTCAGATCCGGAACAAGTAAACTTAATAAATATTTATAGAGCTCTCCACTTTAAATACACAAAATATACATTCTTGTCAATACCACATCACACCTCCTCATAGGTTTAAATGAAACATTGATTGGCCATTATTAATACCCATTTTTTTTTTAGAATAAAGCAACATTTCCATTCTCTCTCCCTCTTTTTCTTCTTCTTTCTTCCTCTCCTTCACTCCTTTTTTTTCTTTCCTTCTCTCAAAAAAAGAAAAAAAAGAAATCAACTTGTAGACCTCTAGATCCAGGTTGGCAATGTCTCTCTCATTGCTTGATTTCCTTCCTTCCCTTCTCTCCCTCCCTCCCTCCCTCCTTCCCTCCCTCCCTCCCTCCCTCCCTCCCTCCCTCCCTCCCTCCTTCCCTCCCTCCCTTCCTCCCTCCTTTCCTCCCTTACTGCCTTCCTCCCTTCCTAAAAAATAAAAAATAAAAATAAAAAAACAAAGCAAGACCCCCTTCTCTACAACAAGTAACAAAAGTAGGCATAGTGGCACACGCCTATTGTCCCAGCTACTCAAGAGGCTGATGTGAGAGGATCGCTTGAGCTCAGGAGTTTGAGGCTGCAGTGAGCTATGATCACACCACTGCACTG
Source organism: Callithrix jacchus (assembly GCF_049354715.1). NCBI lineage: Eukaryota > Metazoa > Chordata > Mammalia > Primates > Cebidae > Callithrix > Callithrix jacchus. The sequence continues at coordinate 26,044,408 of NC_133521.1, forward strand.
TAGCCTGGGCAACAGAACAAGATCCTGTCTCTAAAAACAAAACAAAAACAGTGTTGTTAAGGTCTAATTGAAATATGTAAACCACACATACTTAAAATGTACAATATGATGAATTTTAACATATGTATGCATACACCTGTGAAACCACTACCACCGTCAAGATAATGAACACATCCATCAAGTCTAGAAGTTTCCTCCTGTCCCTTTTGTGATCTCTCCCTCCCATCTCCACCATCTCCAGGCAACCACCCATCTGCTGCTCTGTGTTACTGTAGATGAGTTAGCATTTTCTGAATTTTAAAGAAATGAAATTATCTACTATGTACTATTTTTTTTGTGCTTTCATTCAGTATAATTATTTTGAGATTCATCCTTGTTGTATATATTAATAGTTAATTTCTTCTCATTGCTAAGTCATATTCCATTGTATAGATTATGCCACAGTTTGTTAACTCTTCACTTGCTGATAGATATTTGGGTTGATTCCAGTTTGTGGTTATTACAAATAAAGTTGCTATGAATGTGTTCATATGCAAGGGTCTTTGTGAATATACGCTTGTATTTCCCTTGGATGAATACCTAGACGTGAAGGCTGGGAACAGTGGCTCATGCCTGTAACCCCAGTATTTTGGGAGGCAGAGGTGGGAGGATCACAGGAGGATCAGCCTGGCAACACAGTAAGACTACTTCTCTAGATATTTAAAAATTAGCTGTTCATGGTGGCATGCACTTTTAGTCCTAGTGACTCAGAAGGCTGAGGCAGGAGGATTGCTTGAACCCAGGAGTTCGAGGCTGGAGTAAGTTATGATTGCACCATTGCACTGCAGCCTAGGTGACAGAGCAAGACCCTGTCTCTGTCAATCAATCAATCAATCAATCAGTTAATACCTAGGAGTGGAATGGCTAGGTCATGTGATAGATATGTGTTTTATGTTTTGTTGTTGTTGTTCTTTAGGCCAATACAGCAGAATATAAATATTTACCTTTCAAAGAAACTGCTGGCTGGGCACGGTGGCTCATGCTTGTAATCCCAGCACTTTGGGAGGCTGAGGAGGGCGGATAACCTGAGGTCAGGAGTTCAAGACCAGCCTGCCCAACATGAGGAAACCCAGTCTCTACTAAAACTACAATAATTATCCGGGCATGGTGGCTCACACCTGTAATCCCAGCTACTCAGGAGGCTGAGGCAGGAGAATCACTTGAACCCAGGAGGCAGAGGTTGCAGTGAGCTGAGACCACACTATTGCACTCCAGCCTGGACAGCAAGAGCAAAACTCCGTTTGAAAAAAAAAAAAATGAATGAAACTGCTAAAGTGTCTTCCAAAACTGTCATTCCATCAGTATGTATGAGGCTTCTATATAGCCTTTCTTGGCTGGCTACAAACTACAGGGGAAGCTTCAGAACTGAGTCTCCCATTGGGTTTACCTGGCTGGTGACTACAACCAAGCCCTGAGGCCTGCATTCCCTGGGTCCAGGACAGAGGGAGGGGTGTGTCCTAGAAATACTTCCTGAAGACAGTGTCAGAAATCTGCATTCTCTAAGGAAGCTTTTTGGCACCAGGACTGCCCCAGGGGTTGGAAATATTCAGCAGGACCAAAGGGGCCCTCTAGCTCAGCATTGGAAAAAAAATTCCTCTGCACCTGAAGAGGCCACAGTCCCATATTACAGCCCAACTTTCATAGGAACTCACTTTTCCATAACTAAGTATCTGAGATGGTGTCAGGGCCCCCATGAGCTGTCATATTCCAGGGAGGTGGTCCCCCAGCCAGACTCCCCAGGATTGAGCTGCAGAACTGAGGGCCCTAGAGCCCTGAGGACCCTCCTGGGTGGAAGGATGCTGATCTAGGCCCATTCCCCAGTGTGAGTCCCTCCAGAGTTTGGGGTGTGCTATGCATTCATGCATCCATTAATTTCATCAACATTTATCATGCCTCCTAGGAGCCAGAGATGACTCAGGCAGGTTGGAGCCAGTTGTGAAGCCTCCTAGTCCCTGCCAAGAGAGTTAGACAGTATTTAACAAGAGGGACACCTGTTAAATACTGTCCAGGGTTTTTCTTTTTTCTTTTCTTTAAAGAGACAGGATCTTTTATTGCCCAGACTGGTCTTGAACTCCTGGCCTCAAGCAATCCTCCTGTCTCAGCCTCCCAAAGTGCTGGGATTACAGGTGTGAGCCACCACCTGCACCCACCAAGGTTTGTGTTTTAGAAAGATCTCTGGCAAGCAATATGGAAAGTGGTTTAGAGCATGGACGGCTGTGGGGAAGGAGCTTATAAGGAGGAGGCGAAGGAAGGTCTGCTGGGGCAGTGTGTCAGGAGGATGGGGGGGACACGTGGGGTGAGGGTGGAGGAGAGTCAGCACATCCTTCTTGCCGCCAGCCCTTTTCTCTCAAGGTTTCACTTGTTCCCACTACACACTGTGTGTGTAAATAGATGGAGGGGTGGTGGGAGGGATGGGGGATGGGTGTTTGAGCTCAGAGAAGAAGCCTGGAATGAGCACTGTGAGGTGGCAGCAGGGCCAAGGCATGCATCTCCCCACCCACCCATCCCCCGCCAGTATGGAGCAGCCATCCTCCAGCCAGGTTCGGGTGGGTACTGCAGGTGTCTTCCCCGGTCCAGCAGGAAACCACTGACTCATGTCTGACGGCTCTCAGCTTGAACAGGCTCCCGAAGGCTGTTAGTCACCCATGAAACAAGGGCACGTGATCCCTTCTTGCCCTGAATTCCTCAGGCTGTGGACTCCCTGGGGCCACAACTTTGAACTTCTAGGAAGGAAAGGACTCAGGTTTTCTTGGAGAACCCCATCCTCAGGAGCGGGAGGGGAGGGGAGAGGAAGCCCAAGCCTGGTGAGGAGGTTAAAAGTCTGAACTTGATCCCTGCCAAGGAGGAGTTGGGTCTCAGCTGTGATCACTGAGCCTTTGCATCCTGTAACCTTTTTCTGGTCACGCATGGTGAGTACAGCACTGGCCAGGCACGTTTCTGTCATTTACACTGATCCATGGAAGACTCCATTCACAGATGACCTCAAAATGGCATTCACTATAAGCAGAGTTCACCTTCAAAACACTATGTGAGGCCAGGGGGCAGAGGAGAAGAGGCCGGAGGAGCAGTGGGGTAGGGGCTGTGGGTCTCTGTGGTGTGAATCGGGCAGCACCGGGGATGTGCAAGGAAGCCTGGCGGTCTGGGTCCGAAGCCACTGCGCCACTTGCTGGGGGTCCACGAGACTCACTCCACCTTGCTGGGCTGATTCTGGACCCCGATCACAAGGGGCTGCAAATCTGTTTTCTCTCGCCTTCGATCTGGGCCTGCCAGGGTTGAGACACAGCACAGACCCTCTGAGTTGGCTTTGGGAAGACAGATGGAAGCCGCTCCCTCTTGCTTCTCCGGTGCAGGCTGCAACTTGTCGGTCAGTTGTTACCAAGTTTTATAGCACATAAATCTTGACCCGAGATCTACAATAGGCCAGCTGGGAGAATTGCATTTGGTTGTGAGGAATGTGATTATTTGGCCATTGGCCCCTGGCCTGTGAGCCACTCACGAGTCTTGTCCTGTTCCTTGTCCTGTGGCATATCAGTGGGGCCCTCCTCTCCTTGTCCATCAAAGTCCTGAGAGAAGGCAGCCCGGCTGGTCAGGCCTGGTGGGTGAACAAGGCCTTCATGTTAGCCAGGCTACTGCAGCAGTAGCAGCCACAGGGCTGGGGGGGACTGTGCAGGTGCAGGGTCCACGCTCAGATAACGAAGGTGGGGAGTTCAAGGCCAAACTGGAGGCAGGGGCCTTGGCTCTGCCCCAGTGCCAGAGATAAGGTTTGTGAGGAGCTGGGCCGTGCCTGGCACAGGGTGGAGAGCTGCAGCTGTATCTGCTATTCTCAGTCCAGGGAACTCCCCTGGGGCCTTGACAGTGAAGACTGGAGCCAGGCACTCAATGTGGGGCCAGCCTGAGGAACCTGGGGTGGAGGCTCAGTGAGGAAGGGTTTGGCTACAGGCCAGATGGTCAGCCTGGGGATCCCTGCACCGGGAGCACAGAGTCCTGTCAGCAACTCAGGTGGAGCCAGCAGGGTGCCTCTCATGCCTCCTGCAGCCCTGCTGGGAGGCCCCCTGGGATGGCTGCCACCTGCCTCAGGGGCAAAAGAATGCAGAGGAACCAGGCGGGGTGTGCCCTGAGGAGGGAGGCTGTGATCTTTGTGTTTACTTGTGCAGCAGACACTCCCCTAGGCCTCCTGGCACCACCTGGTAGCTACAGACATGGGGTGCACAGCCCGGGGGTGGTGTGGCTCTGCCATAAGGCTCAGTCACTCCCTCAAAGATCCTCTGGGCCTTCCTTTGTGCCCTCCAGGTGCCACCTGGGCCCTGTGAAGAGGAGTGGCAGTGCCCCTGGCTGCATGCCCCTACAGAGCCATGGAAGGTGCCCAGACAGATGGGCCCTCAGCCCCTAAGCCTCCACTGGCCCACAGGGGAGGGAAGATGTCTTGGGGTTCCAGAGTGTCAGGGAAAGGAGCAGGTCAAATGAGTCACTGTCCTTGGCCTTCTTGATGACCACCAAGCACTTCCAGTGTCAAACTGCTTGGGGCTGTGGTCAATGTCAGACACAGGACAATGGGGAAGGGCAAGAAACCTGGGTGTGGGCCTCTCTGGATGGTGGGGTGAAGGGTGAGGCCCAACTGCCTGCATCCTCCCTTGGGGTTCTTGCCAACAGGAGCTGGGAGGTGGGACAGGGTGACAGAACCTGATAGGGAGTCACTGGGGAGCCCACTTTGGGTGCAGAAACAGGCAATACCCCACTTTGTGAGGCCCCAACCATTCAACGGGGTAGCACTTATCTCCTGACAGGTTTGGAGTGGACTCATGGGAGGCAGCACACAGGACTTTAGCCCGGGCAGCTCCACCAGATCACTTACTCCTGGTACCACAAGGGCATTTGTGCTCTGAGAGCGGCCACTACAGATGGCCGGAGGAATTCTCAGCACCTGGTACTGCCTGAACCAGGTGCCACCCAGCAGCTGGCCTGTCACAGGTAAGGGACTGAGCATGAAGGGGTGTTGGGCACCACTCATGCTGAGCATAGTGGGGGTCCTGGCACAACCCTTGGCCTGCAGCCTGCCCTCACAGAGGCCTCATGGTGGCCTGGGAAATCCCAGCATCCTAGGGTATGGGCATCTGTATCTGGACTACTTGCCACTGGTGATAAAACACAGCACCATTAGTCATTGCGGAAATTGAAATGAAAAGCACTAGGTGCTGTCCCTATAACAGATGTTCCCCTCACAGCTCTGATCACAGAGCTGGGTGGTGGTGGAGGAGTCAAAGTCCTGGCCCCACTTAGTGTTCAGCAATTCCTCTGCTCAGGAGGTGTCTGTGTCTGCCCAGGTGAGACAGGAATGGCCTTGTGTATTAGTCTGTTCTCATGCTGTTAATAAAGACATACTGCTGTGAAGAAATACTTGGGACTGAGTAATTTATAAAGAAAAAGAGGTTTAATGGACTCACAGTTCCACATGGCTGGGGAGACCTCACAATCATGGTGGAAGGTGAAGGAGGAGCAAAGGAATGTTTTACATGGCAGCAGGCAAGAGAGTGTGTGCAGGGGAACTGCCCTTTATAAAACCATCAGATCTTGTGAGACTTTTCACTGTCAGGAGAAGAGAATGGGAAAAACCCGCCCCCATGATTCAATTATCTCATACATACTAACTTCTCAGTTAATAGGGTAGCTAAGAAAAATTTATTAAAAAAAGAAAGATACATTTTAACTTTAGAACTTTGTTAGCTCTGGGGAGGACCTTAGCAAAACAAACAATCAAAAACAAAACACTGAAAAGCAAATATTATGGCAGAATGTTAGCACTTGTCAAGTCTGAGATGTCTGAGTTGAATTATGGAGGCGTGCTGTATATTGTTTTCTATAATTTTGCTTGAAATATTTCATATCTTAAAAACAGACCAATGAACCTTAAGAACATTATGCCAAGTGTGTAATCCCAGCTACTTGGGAAGCCGAGGCAGGAGAATTGCTTGAACCCAGGAGGCAGAGTTTGCAGTGAGCCGAGATCATGCCATTCCACTCCAGCTTGGGCAACAAGAGCAAAACTCTGTCTCAAAGAAACAAAAAACAAAAAAAGCCTGGGCGCAGTGGCTCATGCCTATAATCCCAGTACTTTGGGAGGCTGAGGCAGGTGGATCACCTAAGGTCAGGAGTTTAAGACCAGCCTGGCTAACATGATGAAACCCTGTCTCTACTAAAAATACAAAAATTAGCTGAGCATGGTGGCAGGCCCCTGGAATCCTAGCTACTCAGGAGGCTGAGGCAGGAGGATCGCTTGAACCTAGGAGGCGGAGGTTGCAGTGAGCTGAGATCATGCCATTGCACTCCAACCTGGGCAACAAGAGCAAAACTCCATCTCAAAGAAAAAAAAAATTATGCCAAGTGAAATAAGCCAGACACAAAAGAACAAATACCATATGATTCCACTAATATGAGATCCTAGAGTAGTCAAATTCATAGAGAAAGAAAGTAGCATGATGGTTGCCAGGGGCAGGGGGAGTGGGGAGTTAATGTTTAATGCCACAGAGTTTCAGCTGGGGGAGGTGAAAAAGCTCTGGAGATGATGGTCGTGATGGTTGAACAATAAGGTCAATGTACTGAATACCTCCGAAGTGGACACTTGCAAATGGTTAAAGTGAAAAGTTGTATTTATAGATATTTTACCGCAATAAAAATAAATAAAAACAAACCAAAGTAGGCAAATCTCTAGAGACAGAAAGTAGATTCGTGGCTGCGTGGGACTGGGGAGGATGCCAGGAAAATGGCCAAGGGGTGTAGGGTTTCTTTCTGGGTTAATGAAATGTTCTAATATTGATTGTGGTGATGGATGCACAGCTCTGTGAATACGCTAAAAGCCACTGGGTGGAATGCGTTCAATAGGTGCAGTGTGCGGTATGTAACTTAGATCTCAATAAAGCCAGAGGGTGGGGAGATCCTTTCTTTGTCGGCTACTCACAATAGAAGCCTGTGATCTGTCTGGTCCGAACTGGGCTCCGCTGTGAGAGTCACAGAGTTATTAAGAGCCCCAAAGCCTCCCTGATGTCCATCATCCCATAACATGGAGTGGGAACTCTGCCAGCTGGGCTCCCAGGGCTGGAGCCATCGCTACATCCACGGGGCTCTGGCAGGAAAACAGAGTCGTAGCCTCTGCTGAATGAGGTTAATGAGAATCTGCTGCAGGCTCCAGGGGTTTTGAGGCTTAATTAATACTTGGCAAGGCCCTTGGTAATTGTGAAATCAAAGGTTTTGTAAATGTGTACAACGCTGGCCTTATTAGCACCGGCGAATTACGCAGCAGAAAGAAACCAGTCTTCTTATCACTCACTTAGCTGCCTAGTGGGGCTGGTCCCAGGGAGTCCAGGCCAGACTGTCACTTGTCTTGCTTTCCAGGCCACTCCTAGGGTTGGGAGCTCCAGGGCAGCCATCCTGAGTGGCTGGCGTGTCCAGACTCTCAGTGAACAGCGAGCAGAAGACCTCCACTTTGGGGATTTGGAGAGGCAGCAAGGCAGACCCCCTGCAGGAGCCTTGGTGATTGTCCCTTCAGGCCTAAAGGACTCCCAGTGAGGGTGCCTGTCAGCTTCCCAGATGGCTGGTCCTTCCTGTGTTAGATGTGCCTCTTTGGACTAAGCATGACCAGGCTCTCTGGAGCCCTTCAGGGAGGATTGGCACTGCACCGTAGCCCAAGGCAGCCTGGTGCGGGAGCCATTCCATCTTGCCTTAGCTCTGGTCTTTCCTGCCTGCTGCCTACTTTCCACTTGGTCAAGAACCATCCCCCTCCAACACCTCCTACAGAAGGATCCTGTTCTACCCAGGCCACAGGGCACAGACCCTCTCCTTTGTTCTGACACCGCAAGCAGAGATGGAACCTCAGACTGTTACCGGGAAGGAATCCCAATCCAGACCCCAAGAGATGGTTCTTGGATCTCGCACAAGAAAGAATTCAAGGCAAGTCTATAAAGTGAAAGCAAGTTTTTAAGAAAGCAAATAATGGTCTGGTGTGGTGGCTCACGCCTGTAATCCCAGCACCTTGAGAAGCCGAGTCGGGTGGAACACCTGAGGTTAGGAGATGGAGATTATCTTGACCTCATCTCTACTAAAAATACAATAATTAGCCAGGCGTGGGGGTACATGCCTGTAATCCCAGCTCCTCAGGAGGCTGAGGCACGAGAATTACTTGAACCCAGGAGGCAGAGGTTACAGTGAGCCAAGATCACACCCCTGAACTCCATCCAAAAAATAAATAAATAAATAAAGTCAAGTAATAAAAGAATGGCTACTCCATAGACAAAGCAGCCCTGAGGGCTGCTGGTTGCCCATTTTTATGGTTATTTTTTGATGATATGCTAAACAAGGGGTGGATTATTCATGCCTTCCCTTTTTAGACCACACAGGGTAACTTCCTGATGTTGCTGTGGCATTTGTAAACTGTTACGGCGCTGTTGGGAATGTAGCAGTGAGGACAACCGGAGGCCACTCTCATGGCCATCTTGCTTTTGGCCAACTTCTTTACTGCAATCTGTTTTATCAGCAAGGCCCTTATGACCTGTATCTTGTGCTGACCTCCTATCTCACTCTATGACTTAGAATATCTAACCTTCTGGGAATTTAGCCCGGTAGGCCCCAGCCTCATTTTACCCAGCCCCTACTCAAGATGGAGTTGCTCTGGTTCAAACGCCTCTGACAAGACCACATCATTCTGTAAGCCAAAAGCCTCCCACACCAACACAGGGGCCCCGGTTGATGGCAAGAGTGTCTAGATTCCATGTGGAACCCTCCCTCTAACAGAGCCTCGCTGCCCTTGGATACTGACCACAAACCCATTTGTAACCACTGGAGTGGTTCTCTGGCCACGGGAGTAGAAACTAGAAGGAGACATGGGCCAGGAGCCAGCATCTGTGGCCCCAGGTGCCCTCTACTCTGGGGCCAATAACCCTGGGGATCCTTTAATTTAGGAACCCTGGAGGCCCATGAACTTGAGGATCTGCAGCCCAAGGGATGTGTGGCTCAGGGTATTCTCAACATAGGGGACCCACAGTCCCCAACCCCTGCTGACCCTGGGGACCTGTGACTCCCGGCCAGTTTCTGGTATGTTGGCTTTTCTAATAAACCCCCTTTGATGGGTACCAGTTGTGGTGTGCACTGCTGCCGAGACACAGTGCAGCTTCCCCCATGTCGGATCCTGTTTCTGGGGACTAGTCCCAGCTGTCCCCATTTCCCCTAGGTATGCTGCATCTTAATGGATGTAACTCGTCACTTCTGCCAGGAGGCTCCGAGGATCGTGAACATCATCCTCCACGTCAGCTGTCCCTCCTTCCCTCTCCCCCTACTGGCTTCCTGTCTTCCTCAAACATAGCCAGCCATTATTTCTCTCTTCCCTTATCCAGGGCCTGCCAAACCAGATGGGGCTGAGCCCATAGCCTGCTGGCTCCCTGCCGGAGCCATCCCTCCATAGGTCTCTTCCCCAGCCCTCTGGAGGAAGCAGTGTAATGTTGTGGTTACACCAACAGGCACAAGAGACAGGTCCCTAGGTTCAATCTGTCTCCGCCTCTTACCTGCTGCGTGACCCTGTGCAAGTTGCTTAACCTCTCTATGTGCCATCTGTATACAAGGACAATCCTAACACTACCGCACATTGTTATTGAGATGATTAAATGGGACTACTTATGGAAAATGCTTAGCATCAGGCTGGCTTGCAGTAAGTAGCCAAGGAAGGTCAGCTGACAATAGTGCTGAACCGCCTGCCTCTGGATCTCCCAGAACACCCATCTTCCATATCTAAGAATCTGTCCTAAGAGGGCAGCCAGGAATCCTGCCCAAGCCCAGGTGACCCCTGTCCACAACCTGACCCCAGTCCTGCCCCCAGCCCCTTGCCCCTGCAGAGGAAATGTTGTCCACAATGGAAGGATGCTGAAACTCTCCCCAAAACTTTATGGGATGTGCCTGGCAAGTGCCCCCCACCCAGCCCTGCTAACAGCCTCACCCATGCCCCACCCAACTGCCTCCCAGGGCCCAAGGGAGGGCTGTGAGGCTGCTTAATGAGAGGGCGCAGGTCCTGCCTGAGCAGAACATCCCAGGGACAGCTTGGAGAAGGCCAGCCTTCTTCTATCTATAGTTCAACTCCTCTGCCATTATGGTACATCTGTCATTTGGGAGGTCTCTTATTATGTTTTCTCTATGTTCTCATCATGTTGATCGGTGGGAAAACAAATGAAAGGGAAAATCATGGGTGCTGTGGTTAAGAAAAACTACCGAGGGGAAGAGCGGGCTTTCTGTGTTCTCTGCCTCAATGGCATGTCTGGGGTGTCTCAGGGAATCAGAACCAGAAACAGCTTTTCCTGGGCATATTATAAGGCTATCATGGGGCAGTACACTCATTGCTATAGGAATAGACTGAAGCTTGAATCCTGGCTTTGCCATTGGCTCTCTGGGTGCCCTCAAGCGGTTCATACCTCTCCAAACCTCAGCCGCATTGCCTTTAAGGTGAGAATAATGGGGCTGGATGGGGTGACTCATGCCTGTAACCCCAGGACGTTGGGAGACCGAGGTGTGTGGATCTCTTGAGAACAGGAGTTCGTGGCCAGCCTGAGCAACATGGCAAAACTCCATCTCTACCAAAAACAAAAAACAATAACAAAAAATTAGTCAGGGGTAGTGGTGCACGCCTATAGTCCCAGCTACTCAGGAGGCTGAGGTGGGAAGATCACTTGAACCCAGGAGTTGGAGGCTGCAGTGAGCTTTGGTCACACTGCTGCACACCAGCCCTGATGATAGAGCAAGACTCATCTCAAAATGAATAAAGAATAAAATAAAATGAGAAGAATGGGCTGGCTCAGCCTCCTGGTGGGCTGAGATGCAGAGTCGCATGGTGATGACAATGGATAGCTGAGCAGCAGGAGTGGGAGAGGCTGAGGCCAAGTCTGGCCTGTCCTTTGCACCAAAGACCCCATCCTCATGCCTCTTGGGGCCCAAGGAACAGCTGCTCCTCCCTCCATTTCTGTTCAGCAGTGACCACTGGTCTGGAGGCAGGAGAGCCCAGAATGACAAGACCAAGATGAGAAAGGCAATGGTGTCTGAAATGGGGTACCCTGCAGTCTTCCATAGAGGCCACCCTGAAGCCAGTAGCAGGAGAGGGAAGAGCTGACGTGGGTCGATGTGGTCACCGTGGGTCACCAAGATGCATGCCTAGATCTTCTTGCACATTTTAGGAGGGTGGCCTGACATTTTAAACTGGGAGGAACAAAGGTCTTTGTGGTCTGTGGTCTGTGCACATGGCAAGGCTGTGGTGGGTGGGACTCGTGGGCCTAGCTCTTGGCTCTCATCTGACTTCCTGTAGGCCAGCCTGCCTGCAGGGTGCCCATTCTTCACTCCAGAGATCTGGCTTGACTCCCCTCAAGCCGATGGGCAGGGCGGAGCAGACACTAGGGGTAGGCAGGTAGCCAAGATCATGCCCAGAAGCCATGGCTAGGTCAAGGTCACTCAGCCCTGGTCAATACTCAGGTCCTCAGGCCATGGGGATGGAAGCATCTTTGGAGATGGGCAAGGTGGGGAGGGGGTGCAGAGAGGGAAAGGCTGAGGAGGGTAGGTGGGAGGAATGGGTGGGTTCAGGTGCACTGTGGTTATACTGGAGCCCGACACCTGGGTTCAAGCCCCAGTTTGGTCAGTGTCCAGGTATGGTATAACCTTGGGCAGGATGCTTAACCTCTGTTTCTCCATCTGTTCATCTGTAAAATGGGGATAATAATGGTCACTTGGGCCAAGGATCATTGAGAGGGGTGAGTTACATGTGAAACATTTTAACTCCATGTTTGCCACATTGCCCAAGCTGGCCTCAAACTCCTGGGCTCAAGCGATTCACATGCATCAGCCTCCCAAAGTCCTGGGATTATAAGTATGAACCCCAGAACCATGCCTGGCACCTCCCAGCCCCTTGTAGCCCAGCCCTAGCTGGCCCCTCTGTGTGCCTCAGTGAGTAGATGAAGGATAGTCAGTCACATGCAACCCCACTGCAAAGGACAGGGAAGGGAGTCCCAGCACTGGAGACTAGCAGTAAGACAGTGCAGGCTGCCAGCTGCTGGGGCTCCGCCTGGTTAGGTGGGGGGCACATGTAGGATTCAAGCCCCCCTTGCCTTCTACTGACATCTCTGCCCACTTTCCTCTGCTCAGGAAGGAGCTCCAGCCAAGTTCTCAACCTTCCCCGTGACCTTGCCCTCAGGGTCCTTGTGGGTGTGCACTGTGTCTGGTGCCCTGCTGTGTTGGTTGGGACCCCCAGCGACCCTCTGGCACTTCGGCCATTTCTCCGAATGTCCCTGGTGAGGGGGCACCTGGACACCCACGGAGCCACACACGGTGCCCTCCACACGACATGCTGCCCCAGCTCTTGGCACCCGTCTGCAGACTTAGGACTGTGCCCCTGCTCCGAGCACAGTTGAATTCCAGTCCTGGCAGCATCACTGCCCAGGGACCTCCAACAAGTAACTGGGCTTCTCTGAGGCCTCTCCTCACTGACTGGGTGGGGATGATAATTCCTACCTCAAGGGTCATTTGAGGGTTATTCGGGAGAACAAGTGGGGAGACCCAGCATGGAGTCTGGTGTGCAGTAGGTGCTCAGCTCTTCCCACAGGCCTCAGTGACTCATTGGGGCATCAAGTGGCCCTGAGACTAGTTTATAGCATGGGCTGCCAGTTTCACTTCCTTAATTTTGCACCAGTTCACCCCCGCTTTGCCAACTCCATCACCTCTGTCCTAGATCAGGCCTCTCCAGGCTGTCCTGGTGTCTCCACCCCACTCTCCACACTTAACAGCTCATTTTTGACAGGAAAGCCTTTCCCTAGAAGGGAGACAAAGGTTGCTTCTTCTCAATGGGGCGGGTGGAATTTAGGTTTTGTTTTGTTTTGAGGCAGAGTCTTGCTCTGCCGCCCAGGCTGGAGTGCAGTGGTGCAATTTTGGGTCACCGCAACCTCTGCCTCCTGGGTTTAAGCAATTTTCTGCCTCAGCCTCCCAAGTAGCTGGAATTATAGGTGCCTGCCACCATGCCTGGCTAATTTTTGTATTTTTAGTAGAGATGAGGTTTCACCTTCTTGGGCAGGCTGGTCTTGAACTTCTGACCTCGTGATTCATCCACCTCAGCCTCCCAAAGTGCTAGGATTACAGGTGTGAACCACCATGCCCGGCCTGGAATTTAGGTTTTAACTCCCTTTGTAAGACCTACCCCAACATTCAGATTTCAAGTCAAGCTGGGTTTCCCAGTAGGAAATAACTGGGACTCCCTCCCAAGAACTGGGGTTTTTAAGTAAGTCCTGAGGACACGAGTCACAGGTTAGCAGCCTCTTCTCACCTGCAGCCTCTAGAACAGCACTGGAGATAAGAGATGCTCAGTAATAGCTCTGCCTCGCCCTGTCTTTCCCAGGCACTTCACCAGCCTCTTGAGTCGCCAACAGTAGGCTCTATTAACAGGGATGTTTCACATTAGCGCTAATGAGGGGTGATGCCCAGAGCAGAGTTCCCCAGATGCCGGAACATGGAGTCCTCTCAGATTATTTGATGATTGAGGGGCAGTTGCCCCAGAAACAAATAATCTCTTTAGATAACTGTCTTAGAAGTGATTGCTCTTGGGGACAGAAGGAGGATACTGGTAGAGGGAGAGACTTCTTTTCTCTCTGCAGATGTTTGAGACCTCTGGATTCTGAGATGTGTGATCGATTACCCCATTGAAAGTTTTAGCACTGAAAATCTTGCATCCCAGGAAACCCCTCAGACCCAGGCAAATCAAGACAATTGGGCTACCCTATGAGGAGTTGCCTGGGTGGTTCTAGTGTGGGGACCCAGCTGCCCACACAGAGGCAGAAGGAGCAGGGACCTAGATAATAGAGCGGGCTGCTGTTGGCTGAAAGGGGTTGGTGGCAGCAACTAGGGGCGATCATAACAGTGGCTAAAGGCAAGCCATTTCTGGGGCTTTGACTTTGAAAAGCCCTGGCATCTGCCAACAAGCCCTGTCAGGACTGATCTGTCAGCCCCAGGCAGAGAGAATACCTTCTGGAAGCCAGAAAGGGGCCTCAGGGTGGTGGCTGGAGAGGCTGAGCATGCTGATCCGAGCAGCCACCTCAGAGTTGCAGGCAGTGGAGGCAGCGTGGTGGCTGGAAAAATGGCAGAGTCTGACACTCAGGTAAGGCCCCCGGAATGTCCCAGACACTGCTGGGGGGTTCACCTGCGTGGAGTGCTAAACACAGCCTGGCCCTAGTGGGGACTGCTGCCTCTGGAATTGGGCACAGAGGTTAAAGCAGAACATTCAACCAATTTTCAAAAATGTGGAGAAATAGATTTTTTTTTAGTGAAGAAAAAATTTACTCCACTTACCAAGAAGAGTCCTCAAGGGAGAAGAACATTATCTCTTAGGCACCAACTTCCTCAAAAGGAAAATTCAGGAGAGGCTCTCCCCTCTAAGCCCTGTTGTAATGGGAAGCCCATAATTTACATATTATCCTAGACATGGGGGCTCATAATTTACATATTATCATAGACATACCAAAGAAAGGGAACACTATGACTGATATAAGACTTAGTGGCAACTGGCCGGGCGCAGTGGGTCACGCCTGCAATCCCAGTAATTTGGGAGGCTGAGGTGGGTGGATCACCTGAGGTTGGGAGTTCAAGACCAGCTTGACCAACATGGTGAAACCCTGTCTCTAATAAAAATACAAAAATTAGCCAGGTGTGCTGGTGGGTGCCTATAATCCCAGCTACTCAGGAGGCTGAGGCAGGGAATTGCTTGAGTCTGTGAGGCAGAGGTTGCAGTGAGCCGAGTCTGTGCCACTGCATTCCAACCTGGGCAATAGAGCGAGACTCCATTAAAAAAAAAAAAAAAAAAAAAAGAATAGAAAAGAAAAAAGACTTGGTAGCAATCAAGGAGAGATTATCTGGGCATTTCTGAGTCTTAAATTTGGGAAAAAGTCCCTCTAAACCTTAGTGTCTCCTTATGCAAGTTAGGATTGATTTGTCATAAATCATATGTGTATAAAAGAAAAGTGTCTGGCACACCTCACTGCTATGTGAGGGCACCTGGGGGCTCATTCTGGCTGCTGAGAGAAAGGCTGGCAGAGGTGCCAATGGGGCAGTGGGGTGGCTCTTCCCACCTCTGATGACAGGGTTCCCATTGTTTTAGTCCTGGTTTTGTGGGGATCTGACTTTGCCAGGTGTGACCCTGCCGGGCAGGGACTAGCTGTGCCTTGTTCACTTGTGCAATACCTGTGCCCAGGCCTGGCATGAATAGATGTCCCATGAATGCTTGTAGAATCTTACTGAATGATTCCTGCAGCCCTGTGCAGTGAAACACTTAAGTGACAGGCATCCACAGTTCTGTTGGTAACGACTTTCTTCTTGTTCACCTTACAGTGAGGCCTGTGGAAGAAGATACGTGCCACTCTGGATCCTGGACCCCTCATCCAGCCAGCTCCATGGATCCTAGGGCTGTCTCAATCTATCCAGAGCCCCAAAGCCACCTGCGGGCAAGCATGCCTGTTTCTCCCTCCCTTTGGTTCCTTCCTTCTGCTCATCCTGGTGGAGCACTCACTGGCCAGTCAGTGTCCTTGGTGCTGGGGACACAGCAAGTCCATGAGACAGGCAAGGACCCTGCTTGGAAAGCTGCCTATTGAGGTGCACAGAGAGATAAGTTGATCTTTGCTTCTCAGAGAGAGAAGGTGAGGGGACTCGATTGTAAGTTACCCAGGGACGTGAACATTCACTTCCGGGATCTTCTGCTGTCCATTCCCACTTCCATTGGTCCAGTCTTCCACATTTGATTTGGGTGTCTGTCCTTCCCCCATGCAGCTCAGGGACTTCTCCCCCCTCTCCCAGCAGCAGAGATAGGCCTTGATAGACTGACACTCATCAGCATGTCCCAGCCACCTGGCCACTGTGGTTGACTAAGGGACGGGCGGCAGATCCAATTGAGACCAATCAGACTCACAGGACTTTTGATGGGCACCTGGGAAGATGCTTTCTTATTTATTTATTTATTTATTTAGAGACAGAGTCTCACTCTGTTGCCCAGGATGCAGTGCAGTGGCACGATCTCGGCTCACTGCAATTTCCGCCTCCCAGGTTCAAGCCATTCTCCTGCCTCAGACTCCCAAGTATCTGGGATTATAGGAGCCCGCCACCACGTCCAGCTAATTTGTGTATGTTTAATAGAGAAGGGATTTTGCTATGTTAGCCAGGCTGGTCTCAAACTCCTGACCTTAAGCGATGCACCAGCCTCAGCCTCTCAAAGTGCTGGGATTACAGGCGTGAGCCATCAGACCCAGCAAGGGAAGATGCTTTCTTGATCATTTGTAGAATCCACCTGGAGAAGGAACTCCTGGCTCTTCTGGGCAGTCAGAGGGTGAACCAGGGTTTGGAGCACCTTTGACCCCTTTGCTGTGTTGGGCACGGCAGGCCTGGGGATAAAGCCCATAGCCCAAGGCAGGCAGGTGGAAAGAATTCCGGAGCAGCACCAACAGTGCCCTGCCTGAACCTCAGCTGGGGCGTCAAGACTCTTTGGTTCCATGGGATACCCCATTTCCTTTAGCTTGTGCTATTTTGGGTCTAGTGTTCTGTAAGCTGCAACTGAGACGATGCTAGCTGATCTCACTAAAGAGGAATTTCCTTTCAGATCACAGGGTCAGGACTGAGGCAACTCGGGCTTGGAAGAAGGAGGACCACGCAGTTGATTGGTGACCTCCATTCAGGAACCAATATCCTTGTGCCCAGGGGCTGTGGGAAGGGGGATCTAAACGCAGGCAGAGGTGCAGCAGGTCTGGAGCAGAGAGGGACGATCATGTCCAGAGCCCTCGCTCCCAGTGCAGCTGGAGGCTCCCTTCATAGAATTCCACCTGCCTGGTAAATGCAGAATGCAGTCCACTTAAAGAAATCAGAGCAGCTACCACGTCAAAGCAGAAAAGATGTGTGGAGGTGGGCGGAGAGGAGGTGGGTAATTATGCAGGAAAAATAGTTTTCTTGATATTCTTCTGGAAATATGCGTGGAACAGAGGGAACAGCGGGAGAGATGACAGGCAAGGAGAAAATGTATGAATAGAGGCATGTATGGTGTCTCTGCAAAGGCAGACAGAGGCAGGGCTGCTTTAACCACAGCATCCTTTTGTAGGGAGCACCTGGGACTCCATGAGACACTTCTGCAGGTACTCAATGTGGGACTTTATCCACGGGTCCACTACAGGATTTGCGGGGAATGATTGAGCCTTTCTTCACTCTGTAATCCTAGCACTTAAGGAGACAGAAGTGGGAGGATCACTTGAGGCCAGGAGTTCAATACTAGCCTAGGCAACAAAGTGAGATCCAGTCTCCACACACACAAAAAAATTTTTTTTAATTAGTCAGAAAAAAATGAGTAGGAGGGGGGTGAGGGATAAAAGACTACACATTGGGTACAGTGTAGACTGCTTGGGTGATGGGTTCATCAAAATCTCAGAAATCACCACTAAAGAACTCATCCCATAACCAACACCATTTGTTCCCCAAAAACCTATGGAAATTTTAGAAGAAAATAGCCAGGTGTGGTGGCATGCGTCTGTGGTCCCAGCTACTCCGGAGGTTGAGGTGGGGGGATCGCTTAAGCCCAGGAGTTCAAGGCTACAGTGAGCAATGATCATGCCGCTGTACTCCAGCCTGCATCACAGAGCAGGACTCTGTTGAGAGAGAGAGCACGCCAGTATCTCCCCATGCCACCTCTATGCCCCCTTAGGAATCTGTGCACAGAACCCATGTACTCTGCATGCCCAAGTAGCAGAGAGGCACCCCAAACTCTGAGAAGCAGCTCCGAGGTTGTGAACATTGAATGCAGATAATTATCCAGCTGTGAGGAAGATGAACATTTCTTAGGGCTATTTCTGCATAATTATAAATATTTGAGAATATTAAACTCCCAGGTTACATATTGAGGGTATTGTTTGTGTAGCAGTTGGCTGCAGAGCTGGAAACACAAACATCTTTTCATTCCTCCCTCCTGGTGTACTCAGGATATGTTATGGGATTCAAAAGATAAAGCTGCAGTTGAGAAAAAAAAAAAAAAAAAAGCACCAACAACCTGGAAGCAAAGTCAGTTGCTAATATTTCTAAATAGTTTTAAATCAAAGAGGAGGAATGTGACCACTTTAGTTAATTGTGCTGGGTTCATTGTGATGCATTTTCTTTATGGTTTAGGAAAGCAATTACCACGAAACAACCTACTTGTGCCTCCGATGTGATAAAATGTTTCCTCTAACCGGGCGACATGCCCAGCAGTAGGCCTTTACAAACACTCAGTGCTTCAGGAGGCATTTTCACATGTGGGGCCCCTTGGGGTGCAGTAACAGCCCATGACTCACTCCCTAGGGACCTGTCACAGTGCAGGAGGTTTTTTTTTTTTGAGATGGATTTTTGCTCTTGTCGAACAGGCTGGAGTACGAAAGTGCGATCTTGGCTCACTGTAACCTCCACCTCCTGAGTTCAAGCGATTCTTCTGCCTCAGCCTCTTGCATAGTTGGGATTACAGGTGCCCGTAACCACGCCTGGCTAATTTTTGTATTTTTAGTAGAGACGGAGGATTTTGCCATGTTAGCCAGGCTGGTCTCGAACTCCTGACCTCAGGTGATCCACCTGCCTCTGCCTCCCAAAGTTCTGGGATTAAGGCATGAGCCACTGTGCCATGGGGTTCTTAATAGGAGATGGGTCTTTCCAAGCAGAAGCTGGTGTCTGGTCTGTGAGTGGAGGCTCTGCTGCCCTGGTTCTGTCCAGAGTCCCATGTGGGGAGCCCAGGGTCCTGTCCAGACTCCCACCCTCACACTCTTGGTCACCCCATCTTGTCCTCCCACCCACTGAAGTCTATCTTCTCACCCACTCCCCATGTGCTGTCCTCCATACCCTGGAAAGCAGGGACCATCTGTTACAGACACAGCCTCTCTTTTCATCTCCTGCTTTGCAGGTGTCCCCTGCTGGCCACAGCTTCCCCACATCCCCTGGGAGTTGCTGTCCCTTCTCCAGACCCCTCAATATCCCTGGAAACCATTCCTCAATGGGTGCCTTTGAACAATCCCAGCCCCCTCTCACCCCCTCCCTGCTGCCCCAGTTTTTGAGACTCCTGTTTGCTGTTCTCTCTTCCCAGCCCTTGCTCTGGGGCTTAGCTCACCTTTTCTCTCCCCACCTTTTTCCCAGACTGGAGTGCAGTGGCACAATCTTGGCTCACTGCAACCTCTGCTTCCCAGGCTTGAACCATCCTCCTACCTCAGCTTCCCAAGTAGATGGGACCACAGGTGTGCACCATGTTGCTTCACACCCGGCTCATTTTTTGTAGAGATGGAGTCTCACTGCATTGCCCAGGCTAGTCTTGGACTCCTGGGCTCCAGCCATCTGCCAGCTTCGGCCTCCCAAAGTGTTGGGATTACAGGCGTGAGCCACTGTGCCCAGTCTTCCCCGCCACCCCTCCCCACTGCTTTTTTGTTTTAAGAGACAGAGTCTCACTCTGTGACTCAGGCTGGGGCCCAGTGGCATGATCATGGCTTACTGCAGCCTTGAACTCCTGGCCTCCAGTAATCCTCCCACCTTAGCCCCCCAAAGCACTGGGATTACAGGCACACACCCAGACCCTTTCCCAACTCAAGGACTTGCCTTCATCTTGGGTAACTGTGATGGGTAAGAATGACCAATGTCACTGTCCATGTCACCAGCTTCCTTGGTCGCTCTCCATTCCCTGCCACATCCAAGTTGCCATGTCCAGCCCTGTACAGTCTTGGCCTTTAGGATGATACCTCTGCACACCTAGCACCCTGTGTCTCCCTCACCTTTGGCCACTACAAGAGGCCTCTGGTCTGCAGCCCCAAGGATTTTTTTGTCCATTTCTGGCTGGACTCTGTGGCCATCCCTTTGCCTCCCTGTCAGGCTCCTGAACCCCATGGTCTCCATCCATCTGTCACCCATGATGCTGTTGTCTAAGGGCTCTGCCTGGTGGGGATCTGCTGCCTGGTGACCCCACCAACCGATCCTCGTGGGAACCCCTGCCCTACAGTCTCTGGCTCCCCAACTCCCAGCCCTAGCCTCCATCTCCAGTTCCTAGGTCACAGTGAGACACCAGTGTAGACGAGTCAACGTTCAAAACCAGAACTTCATTTCCCACCCCAAACACCCATCCCTCTCCCCCCAGATGCTGGCAGCTGGCAGGCGGTGTCCTCCGAGACCCTCCGGAAAGCGGCCCACTTGGCACTGCAGGTTTGCGGTGGGCGGTGAAAGTATCTGCTGATAAATCACCCAACGTCGGTTTGGAAGCCCAAGGTCCCATACAAACGTGGGACGAAAAAAGACCTGTCACGAAGGCTGCGCCACGTGTCCAGCCGCCGGTGCCGAGCGCCGCTCCAGTTCACTGTCCTTTGGTAGGGGAGAGGGAGGAGGCTCGGGAACCAAGAAGATGAATCCAGGTGGACCACTCAGATTCGAAGTTCTCCCGCCCGGACGCCACGGGCCGCCGCGTCGAGGGAGCGCGGGCCCCGGGCGCCCCCTGGAGGTTGTACGGGCCTCGGCCGCGCAGCGCAGACCGAGGAGGGCGCTGGTGTTACTAAGAACTCCAGCTGGTCAACTGAAAAACACACCTCCCAAAAAAACCGTCAAAGGGGAGGGACAGAAGCATTTGAAATGAAACACCAGGGCCAGGGGCGGTGGCTCACTCCTGTAATCCCAGCACTTTGGGAGGCCGAGGTGGGCGGATCACCTGAGGTCAGGAGTTTGAGACCAGCCTGGAATCATGGTGAAAGCCCGTCTGTACTAAAAATACAAAAATTAGCTGGGCATGGTGGCGGGCGCCTGTAATCCCAGCTACTCGGGAGGCTGAGGCAGGAAAATCGCTTGAACCCAAGAGGCAGAGGTTGCAGTGAGCTGAGATGTCGCCATTGCACTCTGGCCTGGGTGACAAGAGCAAAACTGTCTCAAAAAAAAAAGGAAAAGTAAAAAGAAAAAGAAACGAAAGTGTTTAATAAAACGTCAAGCTCATATTGACATAGACAGGATCTGTTGCAAGCCCTGGCTCAGGACAGACAGTTCCTTTAATCTCATAAACAATGCTACTAGAGAGGGGCAGATTATTCCTATTCTACAGCTGAGTGAACTGAGGCACAGAGAGGCTAAGTGATTAGGTCAAGGCCACACAGTAAGTAGCAGGGCCAGAAGCCCAACCAACAGCCTGACACCAAGTTCTATGACCTTACTCACTACATGAGACCAATTCTTAACATAATGAAAAACGTACTCTGGCTAAAAACCAAAGTGTAAATGGAAACAATTCATTCAATAAACGGAGGGAACCCAAGATGGAGGATTCTGCACCTATTGATGGGCCAAGCCTGAGCCTGGGTGTGTTTCCATCTGTGCTCCCTTCCAAGGTCCAGGGTCGTGCTGTCTTACCAGACCTTGGAGGTACTTGGAGTTTGAAGCAAGCTTCCCTTCTGTGAGCCCCCTTGTCTGTTGGCCTGGGGTAGGAGGGCCAGGCTGTAGCATCCGTTCCTCCAGAGACAGAAGCGTAGAGGTGAGGTTAGCGGGAGGTCACCCCAGGGAGGTGAGCCCCATCCTCCCCCAGTGCCTGCCACCCTTCTCCTTGCTTTGGCCAAAGGGCCATTTTCTGCCCCACTGGTCTGGCCTCGTCATTTCCCTTGTGGATTATACAACTCACTTGCTAAAAGCCACTTGTGTTTCATATGGTGGTGAACTGCTCTGTAGTTCCTGCTGAAAATCTTCTGTTGATTCCCGGGTTCTCCCGGGTTCAGCTGGGCTCTTTTGAGTCCTGCTTAGGCCACCTTAAGAAGGGCTACAGGCTGGGAGTGGTGGCTCACACCTGTAATCCCAGCACTTTGGGAGGCCGAGGTGGGAGGATTACTTGAGACCAAGAGTTGAGATTAGCTTGGCCAATTTGGCAAAACTTCATCTCTACTACAAATACAGACATTAGCCAGGCTCGGTCATGAGCAGCTGAAGTCCCAGTTACTCACCCAGGAGGCACGATAATTGCTTGATTCTGTCAGGCAGAGGTTGCAGTGAGCAGAGATGGCGCCACTACACTCCAGCCTGGGTGACAGAGTGTGATCCTATCTCAGAAAAAACATAAAATAAAATTTCAAATAAGCAAATAAAAATCAGCTGTACATGTTGGTATGTGCCTGTGGTCCCAGCTACTTGGGAAGCTGAGGTGGGAGGATCGCTTGAACCCAGGAAGTTGAGGCTGCAGTGAGCTGTGTTAGCACCACTGCACTCCAGCCTGAGTGACAGAGCAAGACCCTGTCTCAAAAACATTTTTTTAAAAAAAGAAGGGCTGAGCTTGTTTTCAAGATGAGTGCAACAAACTGGCCCAGAGCCTGGACTAGAGGCAGTAGAGAGTGAGGCTCACTCTGGAGGCCGGCTGGTTACTCAAGCACGCTCCCAGAATCACGTGGTCACTCTCTGAGCTCTCTTCTTTCAATTCCTGCACCAGCTGCTTGTCTCCTAATTGCGGGAGTTCCTCTTTCATGTTCCTAAGCCAGCCCATCTATTTTTCTGCCAAGGCACATGATACATCTCTAGATTGGCTGCCTTGGGTCCTGGTTCCCTCAGGGTCTATCAGCAAGGCCGAGAAGGGAAGGCACTAAGGTGGCCGGCTCAAGACTGTCCCAGTGGGTACTGTGGGTGATGCACTGCACCAGTAGACAGTCCACTGCAATCTTCAGACTCTTGTTCCTGTTTATTCATACTTGCCTTTCATTTGTTGACCTTTGTTATGGTTGCTTAGAGGTCTTTTAAGGGTACTTAAAAATATTTTAGGTACCCACCCTTGTTCACAGTAGGAGGCTGGCTACCCAGAAACCTGGAAAGAGAGAATCATTCATAGTTAAACAAACAGGAAATCATCTCTTCCTCCTTCTTTAGTCTCACCTTTCATTTAGAAAAAAAGTAGGGAGAGCATACTTAATAAACACCATCCATTAGATTAGATCAATGGGCTCCAAATAGTGCATTTCTTCTAGAAACAGTATCTCCTGGTCTCACAGGAGAGCATGTGGTCAGGAGGAAATTGAATAAAGCCTTTTAATCAGCTGCAGTAGTATTTGAATCATTTAATTTGGAATCTGACAACCACAAATTACTTTATTTTTCTGGGCAATTTTAGCCAACCAGGAGAGTTAAACCAGTCCAGCTCATGCTTAATAAATCACCCTCTTGCCTGATGGTGGCTAGTTTGGGGAAGAGGTTTTTTGAGGCTTTTCAAAAATAATCAAAAACAAGCTGGACGCAGTGGCTCGCGCCTGTAATCCCAGCACTTTGAGAGGCTAAGGCGGGTGGATCGCCTGAGGTCAAGAGTTCGAGATAAGCCTGACCAATGTGGTGGAACACTGTCTCTACTAAAAGCACAAAAATTAGCCGGGCGTGGTGGTATGAGCCTATAATCTCAGGTATGAGGGAGGCTGAGGCTGGAGAATTGCTTGAACATTCGAGGTGGAGCTTGCCAAGATCGCACCACTGCACTTCAGCCTGTGTGACAGAGTAAGACTCTGTCTCACAAAGAAAAAAAAACAAGGCCAGGTGCGGTGGCTCACGCCTGTAATCCCAGCCCTTTAGGAGGCTGAGGCAGTGGATTACAAGGTCAGGAGTTCAAGACCAGCCTGGCCAAGATGGTGAAACCCAATCTCTACTAAAAACACAAAAATTAGCTGGGCGCGGTGGCAGGTGCCTGTAATTCCAGCTACTTGGAAGGCTAAGGCAGGAGAATCACTTAAACCCAGGTGGCAGAGGTTACAGTGAGCCAAGATCACACCACTGCATGATCAATAGAGTCTGGGCAATAGAGTGAGACTCCATCTCAAATAAAAAAATTAAAAACAATCTCTCACACCATGTGTGCCTGACATGAATTATTTGACACACTCCTTTCTCATCTCTCTGTGGCTATAGAGTGAACCCTTGGGGTGGAGCGAGGCAGGACATGTGGCAGGGAGCTGTCATCTCTGCTGCTTGTGCTTTTTATTCCTGGCTCCAAGTTCTCATGGCCACAAAAACAAGTCAAATCAAATTAGACACCAGACATTCACTGTCTCATGGCAGCTCACCCACTGCCTCCTCGGACTTCTCAATACCTGCTGAAACTCATTCACTGGAAAAAATGAAAGAGGAGCTTCAAAAAATAACACCCATTGGGCACCCTAGATGTGGCCTCTATTGGAGTCACATTAAATCACCTATGAAGTCTTGTTAAAGGGCAAAATGCAAGACTCTTCCTTCAGAAATAGTCCAATGTCAGCCGGGCACAGTGGCTCATGCCTGTAATCACAGCACTTTGGGAGGCTGAGGCGGGCAGATCACTTGAGGTCAGGAGTTCGAGACTAGCCTAGCCAACATGGCGAAACCCCGTCTCTACTAAAAATACAAAAATTAGCCAGACATGGTGGCTTGTGCCCATAATCCCTGCTACTTGGGAGGCTGGGGCACTGAACCTGGGAGGCAGAGGTTGCAGTGAGCCGAGATTACACCACTGCACTCCAGTCTGGGTGACAAAGCAAGACTCTGTCTCAAAAAAAAAAAAAGAAGAAGAAGAAGAAAGAAAAAAAGAAATAGTTTAATGTCAAATAGTCCAATATCAGCTGCTACTAAGCCACTGGCAGACATCTCTTCTGACCTCCAGGCACATGTGGCTGGGCTCAGAAAATCCCATGGGACTTCAGTGCATCCCTACTGCAAATAACAGCCATGTGACTACACTAGATAGGTGCTACTAGGCTGGCCTGCCCATTTTCATCTATCTATTCTAAGGGAATGAAATGTCAGGAAGGAGGCTGGGGACACAAGCCAGGGCCTATGGGCTTCTTGGGGGCCTGTTGCATGCTTGAAGGTACAGTACCCATAATAAGTGGCATTAAAATAGGAAGGATCCAGTTCATACAAGAAATTTTAAATTTTTCATGAAATCTAGGTTTTTAGAATTTCTGTCTTGGTCAGGGATGTGTTGATGTGAAACCAGAACCATCCACAGCCAAGTTTGCAAAGGGAAGGGTGTCCCTGCAGAGACCCTGGGAAATCTCTGGGAGGGAACCAGAGGTAAGAGCCTTGCCAGAGCTCCTGGGAACCGTCCAGTTGCAGGTAGCATCCCTCTGGCACTGGGCCTCGAGCTGCTCACTTGTCTCCTGGCCCTGGACACCCTCTTCCCTACAGATAGACTCTTGGTTCTTAGTCCCCGCACAACTTGAGCTCATTCAAACAAGGCTCTGGGTTTATCAATTTTGGTGATGACACTTGGCCCAGTGTTCATGGGGTCTTCAAGAGACAGAGTAGCTGGGAGTGGTGCATGCCTGTAGTCCCAGATAACCCAGGAGGCCGAGGTAAGAGAATAAATTGAGCCTAAGAGTTTGAGAGCAACCTGGGCAACATAGTGAGAAATCTTCTCAAAAAGAGAGAGAGTAGGCCAGACCTGGTGGCTCACCCCTATAATCCCAGTACTTTGGGAGGCCAAGGTGGGTGGATTACCTGAGGTCAGGAGTTTGAGACCAGCCTGGCCAACATGATGAAACCCTGTCTCTACTAAAAATGTAAAAATTAGCCTGGCATGGTGGCACATGACTGTAGTCCCAGCTACTCAGGAGGCTGAGGCAGGAGAATCTCTTGAACCTGGGATATGGAGGCTGCAGTGAGCCAAGATTGTACCATTGTACTCTAGCCTTTGGGCAACAGAGCGAGACTCCCTCTAAAACAAGTAACAACCCACAGAGAGAGAGAGAGAGAGAG
Organism: Callithrix jacchus; assembly: GCF_049354715.1. Lineage (NCBI taxonomy): Eukaryota > Metazoa > Chordata > Mammalia > Primates > Cebidae > Callithrix > Callithrix jacchus. Next base: position 26,070,199 of record NC_133521.1, read on the forward strand.
AAGGAGAGAGAGAGAGAGAGATTAATGCATCCTTGTCGAAGTCCTGGTTGCCATAGTGCCACTGTTCTAGAAGCATCTATCAAAAGACCCCATCCAGAATCTCCCAGAGGGCATCTAAGCAACTGCCTATACTTAAGAATGGAGATGTGACTGAGATAATCTGAGGGGGACTGCTGTCTTAGTCCATTTGGATTGCTATAACAAAATACCATAAACTGGGAAGCTTAAATGCAACAAAAATTGATTTCTTACAGTTCTGAAGGCTAGGAAGTCCACAATCATGGTATCAGCAGTCAGTGTCTGGTGAGGGTCTGCTTTCCAGTTCATAGATGGCACCTTCTCATTGTGTCCTCATGTGGTGAAGGGGCAAGCTAGCTCTCTGTGACCTTTTTTATAACAGCACTAATCCCCAGCATGAGAGCTTCACCCCTATGACCTAATCACCTCCCAAAGATGCCCACCTCCTAATACAATCACACTGGTGAATTGTGGAGTTGGGAACAAATGCTTGGTGCAACAAAGAAGAATCAGCACTGAGACAAAGGATCTCTCAGCAAGGCAAATTTACTTTCTGCAGAAAGGGTGCTGCTCTCAATGGAGCAATGGCAATAGCACCTTGAACAAAGGAGGGAAGGAGTTTTTATTTCTAACGCAGCTTGCCCCTGCTACTATGTCATGTATCCATTGGCTGGAGTTGGACTGAGCAATCTAAGCTGAACCTGGTTGGCTAAATTGAAATTTCAGGAATTCTGTTGTACCCACAGAGAGTGCAGTTTTGTTGCGATGGAAAGGGTAATCTATAGAGTGAGTGACAGATGTGGAATGTGATCTCCATAGATAAGGACTGGCAGGAAGTTTGTTTACCAGGGCAGGGGATACAGAGAGTAAGGAAGTCTGGCCTTGAAAGCTGGGAGCAAAGAGCCAAGACGCTGAGCAAATTAACCCTTTAAGAGGAACTCTTTTCATACATAATATGGAGGGACATAAACATTCAGTCCATAGCAACTGCTGAAGCCTGCTGCTAAAGCCACTTGACACCCTCTATTGGCACCACCACTGCCTGTGCCCAAACCCAAACCCCAGGCCTGACTTTTCTAATCAACCTTGACTCTGTCACTTACTCCTTGGACCCATCCTTGGACTCATTTCTTAATTGCTGAACCTCGGCATAGAACATGGAGAACAAGAGCCCTTTTCTCTCAGGGTTGTTGTGAAAATTAAATGAAATAAGAGTTTGAGAGGGTAAACCAGAAAATAATAAAGATAATAGATTGTTCGACCTAGACGCAGTTGGAGATCATAGAAAATATAGATGAAGGTAGACTGGAGATGTGATCTTGTTCCAGAAAGATGCATGTGTTTTGAATTGACACAAGAATAAAGTACATTTCAGGCCAGTTACAGTGGCTCACACTTGTAATCCCTACACTTTGGGAGGCGGAGGTTGGAGGATCACATGAGACCAGTTGTTCAAGACCAGACCAGGTAACATAGCGAGATCCCATCTCTACAAAAAAAACTTTTTAAGAAATTAGCCAGGTGTGGTGTTGCACACCCATCTACTCAAGAGGCTGAGGCAGGAGGATCAGCTGAGCCAGGAGTTTGAGGCTACAGTGAACTATGATTGCACCACTGCACTCCAGCCTGGGTGACAGAGGGAGACCCCCATCTCTTAAAAAAAAAAAAATTAGCTGGGCATGGTGGTGCCCCCTGGTAGTCCCAGCTTCTCAAGAGGCGGAGGTGGGAAGATCCCTTGAGCCTAGGAGGTTGAGGTTGCAGTGATCTGTGATCATGCCACTTCACTCAGCCTGGGCAACAGAGTGAGGCCGTGTCTCAAAAACAAACAAACAAGAGAATAAAGCACATTTATTTAAATAAAGAAATTAAATGATCCTAACTAGAAAAAAAAAAAGAAGTTAAAAGAGATAATATATGTGTAGTCCTAAAATACGACTCATAAAATGTAACTTTAAAACAATTTCTATTTGTCTCCCTTTTCCCATGGAGTTACTTTTCCCTTTGTCCCTCAATGAAATTTAGGCTAAGCCCCTGACAACCCCTTCTTCACCCCTTGGCCCAGGAATAACTTTTGGCTTCTTTCTGCTGGCATCTTTTTGCTCCTCTCAGGACGCTTTTGTTTTTTGAGACAGACTCTTGCTCTATTGCCCAGGCTGGAGCCATGGCACAGCCTCAGCTCACTGCAACCTCTGCCTCTGGGTTCAAGTGATTCTCCTGCCTCAGCCTCCCTGGTAGCTGGGGTTACAGGTGCCCACCACCATGCCTAGCTAAATTTTGTATTTTTAGTAGAGACAGGGTTTCACCATGTTGGCCAGGCTGGTTTCAAGCTCCTGACCTCAAGTGATCTGCCTCCTCAGCCCCTCAAAGTTCTGATATGAAAGGCGTGAGCCACGATGCCTGGCCAGGAGGCTTTCTTGATCAGTCTCTGAGACAACTCCATGTTGCTCTCCTATGACAGCGGCCACCTCTCATCCACTAGAAAATTTCACCTCTCATCCTCTGCCCTCGTGACCTCCTGGCATGCGGGCAGATCCCAATGCGCGCTCCCCTCCTTGTTGCACTGCCAAGTCATCTGGCCCCCATCTCCCGCCACTGAGATTCCTCTGGCATGAGTCACTCCAGTTCACTGTGTCCATGAAGCTCTAAAGACATGGATTGAGCTTTCCAAGTGGTTCCACAGAAGCTCTTGGCTCTAAGATTGAGATGAGGGATGAGTATCTCTCACTACCACCCTGGGGAGGAGAGATTGACAGCACCAGCTCTCCCAATATGCCTGCAGAACCCAGCACACTGCAGATGCCCAGTAAATGCAGCTAACCCGGCTTCTGATCTTGCCTCCTAGGACCCAGGCAGAGGTTCTGTGGCCACTGGGCCTTGACTCTCCCTGCCCTCTGACACAGTTATGAGAAGTGAGACTGGGATTCAAAAAAAACTCAAAAAGCTCGGATTCCACTCCATGCCAAAATGTACCTTCCTTCCTTTCTTTCTCTCTCTTTTTCTTTTTTTCTGAGACAAAGTCTCAGTCTTGTTACCCAGGCTGGAGAGCAATGACACCATCTCGGCTCACTGTAACCTCCTCCACCCAGATTCAAGCGATTCTCCTGCCTCAGCCTCCTGAGTATCTGGGATCAGGCATCCACCATTATGCCTGGCTAATTTTTTGTATTTTTAGTAGAGATGGAGTTTCACCATGTTGGCCATGGTGGTCTCAAACTCCTGACCTCAGGTGATCCACCTGCCTCGGCCTCCCAAAGTGCTGAGATTGCAGGTGTGAGCCATCACAGCCGGCCAGAATGTGCCTTTCTGATCTCCTCCAACTATCTCCAGGGAGACTAATGATCCCCTGGCTACATTGTGAGAATGGGGGGTGAGCAGAGGGGAGAAGGGTACCCCAGCCAGCCCTGGGAATGCGGCAGGTGTGGCAGTGTCCCAAGCAGGCACCGAACAATTCCTACACTGGCTACCCTGCTAGATATTTTGTCCCTTTAAAGATTTACTCATCAATCCCACTGAGAGAGGAATTATGAGGCCACTTGCTAAATGTGACCAAAGGGGCTACAGAAGTGTCAGATCAGGAGGCAAAATGAAAACCATACCCAGGAAACAGAGTAGGAGAAGGTTGGAGAGGAAGGCAGTGGGTGGGTTGGGGCAGGAAGGTCCCTGAAGTCAGTTGCCTTAGGGAGAAACCTGGGATCTGAAGGTAGCCCAGACACCCTGACCCCTGGGGGAGGGGTCTGGATCCGTTCTCCTAGTGGCCTAGGAGGAGACAGATGGTCTGGGAAGGCGAGGCCAGTGCCCTAGGAACAGCCACACCAGCAAGCTTATCTCAGATGATTAAATGGCAGCAGATAAATTTAACTAAACGTGAGTAATGGGGACACAAAAGGGAAGTGAAGAGAAATAGAATATTTTAGCAACATAAGGAAATGAGAAGAAAATGACTTTGCAATGAAATGTCAAACTTCTGTGCCTGGAGGAGATGTAATCTGGTCATTGCAGGCCCAGGAGATCAGGGAAGGCTGTAGTTATTTCAAGCAAATTTTAATTCACTTTAATTTAATAACATATGACCAAATACCTTTGAGACAGTGACAAGGGACAGAACTGGAAATCAGATAGTGCCAGCCCTGTGAACTGAGGTGTTTCTTGTTTGATTTTTGGAAGGAGAAGCTGTACTTATATTCATTCATTCATTAACTCATTCATTCAGGGTGTGAATGTTAAAGGCTCAGGATTAATAAAATATGTAACTCAGCTTCTGCCAGCTCACAGGAAATCCTGGCCAGTTGGGAAGACTGACAAGTGAACAGAAAGTTGCAATGTAGGGGCTGGGTGCAGTGGCCTACACCTGTAATCCCAATACTTTGGGAGACCAATGTGAGAGGATACCATGAGGCCAGTTCAAGACCAACCTGAGCAATAAGCAAGATCCCATCTCTACAAAAAATACAAAAATTAACCAGGCGTGGTGGGACAGACCTGTAGTCCTAGCTACTTGAAGGCTGAGGCAGGAGGACTGCTTGAGCCCAGGAATTCAAGGCTGCAGAGATTTCACCACTGCACCACAGCCTGAGCAACAGAGTAAGGCCCTGTCTCAAAAAAAAAAAAGTTGCAATGTTAGGCCACATCCTTGGGCCCAGTATACTCAGTATTCAGTAAGTTTGTAGAATAAATACAGGATTGAAAGGGTGGTTTGGGGAAGGTGACAGAAAGGGTGAACATCTATCCGGGCCTTTTTCTTTTTGAGATGGAGTCTCGCTATGTCGTCCAGGCAGGAGTGCTGTGGTGCAATCTCGATCGCTGCAACCTCAGTCTCCTGAGTTCAAGTTCAAGTGATTCTGTTGCCTCTGATTCCCAAGTAACTGAAATTATAGGCGCCTGCCACCACTCCCAGCTAATTTTTGTATTTTTGGTAGAGACAGGGTTTCACCATGTTGCCCAGGCTGGTCTCAAACTCCTGACCTCAAATGATCCACCCACCTCAGCTTCCCAAAGTGCTGGGATTATAGGCGTGAGCAACCATGCTTGGTCTTCTAGCTGGGTCTTGAAGGATGAATAAGCTCACCAGGAAGGCAGGTAAGTCCAGAGCACATCCAGGAACTGCATGTGACAAGGAGAAAAGGATCATGTGTGACAAGGGGATGCTGGTTACATTTGTTGGGCTGGGGAAGATTGGCTGGGGAATGGGGACAGGGTGAGAAGAGCAAAAAGGCAAAGAGGGGTCCTGAAGAGGAGTGACACTCAGGAAGGCAGACTCTGAAAAGAAGTCCTCCCCCACCCCTCATGCCATCACTGAGATCTCTACCCCAGCCCAGCCCAGCCCAGTGCCTTCTCATCCTTCAAGACTCTAGCACCACTTCCTCCAGGAAGCCTTTCTGCCCAGCTCAGGCTGCAATTGGTCCCATCCTCCTTCTCCCATGTGGTGCTCCCAGCACACTGCACCACCAACCTTGTGACTGCCCATCTCCAGTCCCCTTTTGGGTTGGCTTGTCTGTATGCTTGCCTGTCTCTCAACTGAGGCTGCATGCCCAGTTCTGCTGATGCTGCCCCACCCCACACACTAGTGGCTCCCTGGATTCCAGCCAGGCTGCGCTGCCTATGGGATTCCATTGCACAGATGCACAAGGTCGGTAGGGAAAAGTGGCTCCCAAAGCTAGACTCTGAATCAAGGGTTGCTAAGTGTGGGGTGGGTGGGGCGGGTTGGCCGAGGGAAGGATATTTTATTCTGCATCACATAAGATTTTTGCACTCATGGCCAGGAGCAGTGGCTCACACCTGTAATCCCAAGGCACGGGATCACCTGAGGTCAGGAGTTCGAGATTAGCCTGGCCAACATGATTAAATTCCATCTCTACTAAAACTACAAAAATTATCCAGGCCTGGTGGTGCACCCCTGCAGCCCAGCTACTCCAGAGGCTGAGGCAAAAAAATCACTTGAACCTGGGAGGCGGAGGTTTCAGTGAGCTGAGATTGTGCCACTGTACTTCAGCCTGGGTGGCAGAGCCAAACTCTGTCTCAGAAAATAAATAAATAAATAAAAGAAAAAACAAATTTGCACTCTCTCTTCTTCTTCTTCTTTTTTTTTTTTTTATAGAAAGAAAGAAAGAGAAAGAGAAAAGGGGGAGAGAGAACAGGAGTCTTGCTCTATTGCCCAGGCTGGAATACAATCTAAAAATAAGTATTAAAAACCTCTTTTATGCTGATAATTGTGCTTAACAGCAGAGACAGGAAGGAATAAGGAAAGAAAATAACAAACAAACAGCCAACCAATATTTCGTTTAAATCTGTGAAATGCTGTGCAAGTGCTGAAGAGTGATTTGCTTCCATTTATGTGGTCACTTTCAAAGTAGGTGTAATGTGATACTAAAAAAAATGTATGTTCTGTGGACCTGGGGTGAAGAATTCTATAAATATTCACTGAGTTTACTTGTTCCAGGTCTGAGTTCAAATCATAAATGTCCCTGTTAATTTTCTATCTCGTTGATCCGTCGAATATTAACAATGTGGTGTCAAAGTCTCCCGCTATTAGTGTGGGAGTCCAAGTCTCTTTATAAGTCATTGAAAACTTGTCTTATGTATCTGGGTGCCCCTATATTGGGTGCATATATATTTATGATCATTGACTCCTATTGTTGCATTGATCCTTTTCTCATTATGTAATGTCCTTCTTTGTTTCTTTTAGTCTTTGTTACTATTGTAGTCTATTTTGTCAGGGGTGAAAGTTACAACTCCTGTTTTTGTTTGTTTGCTTTCTCTCCATTTGATTGGTGAGTCTTCCTCCAACCTTTTGTTTTGAGTCTTTATGTGTCCTTGCTTATGAGATGGATCTGGATACAGAGTGCCGATGTGTTTTGACTTTTTATTCAGTTTGCGTGTCTGTGTCTTTGATTGGGGCATTTAATCCATTTAAATTCCGAATTTTTTTTTTTTTTTTTTTTTTTTTAGACAGAGTCTCTCTGTCACCCAGGCTGAAGTGCAGTGGCATGAACCTCTGCCTCCCGGGTTCAAGCGATTCTCCTGCCTCAGCCTTCCGAGTAGCTGGGATTAGATTACAGGCACCCACCACCATATCCAGCTAATTTTTGCATTTTTAGTAGAGATAGGGTTTCACCATGTTGGCCAGGCTGGTCTCCTGACAGGATGCTAGGGTACTCCTGGGGCCCATCCATCAGCCTCAGATGATTCACTCACCTCAGCCTCCCAAAGTGCTGGGATTATAGACGTGAGCCACCATGCCCAGCCAAACTTTTACACTCTAGAGAGGGACTTTGGAAGTGCCCTGGGTGACAGCCCTTCTGAAGTCCCCAGGAACCCTGGCTGGAAGGGATGGGCAGTTAGAGCTGTTGTGCCTGAGTGACAAAGCCGGAGAAGCCTGGCCCCAGGCGGAGAAACTGAAATGGCTGGAGTGGTGGGGCGGGTGGCCAGGTTCAGGATAGTGAGAAGCAATACAGGGACCGGGTAAGAGAGCCGGGGTCTCTGGACAGAGCTGCTCGCGAAATACACCGCCCGAGGGAAAGAAAAGAACTGCAGGTTCCATAAGTGTCCGCTGGGGGGCTACAGAGGCTACACCAGATGGGTCTCCATGGTGACCGCGGAGCTGCTGCTGTGTTGTCCCGACTGTGGCGGGGAGGTACAGAGAACGCAGTGGCGTCCCAGAATCCTGGGGCGGGGCGGGGAAGGCGGTATGGGAGTGTTGGAGGGGGTGGGGGTGGGGGTAGGAGTGTGGGAGGGTGAGGTGACCGTCAGCCCCATGCAGGCCGTGAGCCCAGGCCAAGATCCAGGCAGAGATGAAGGACCCAGCTGACTTTCACCCTCGTGTTTTCTCACCTTTGCGGAGGTCACACCTTCACTGGTTGAACCGGGCTTAGCAGTTGTGGTAGAAAAAAATTAAAACGGTGTTTCGTATCAGCCAAAACAGCTCCTGCACTGTACAGATGAAATAGCAACCCAGAGAGGGAAAGGCGGTTGGAGATCACACAACAACAGACCTGGAAACAGGGCTGAAGAGAAAGTGGAACACAATGGAATAAAGCAATGCAAATGAGCAAAGCCCAGTCAAGCAATGTGTTCATTTTATTACTATTTATATATTTATTGAGAAGGAGTCTTGCTCTGTCTCCAGGCTGGAGTGCAGTGGTGCAATCTTGGCTCACTGCAACCTCTGCCTCCCAGATTCAAGCGATTCTTGTGCCTCAGCCTCTCAAGTAGCTGGGACTACAGGTGCATGCCACGAGGCCTGGCTAATTTTTGTATTTTTAGTAGAGACGGGGTTTCACCATGTTGGCCGGGGGCTGTCTCAAACTTTTGTCCTCAAGTGATCCGCCCGCCTCGGCCTCCCAAGGTGCTGGAATTACAGGCATGAGCCACCTCACCTGGCCCAATCTTAATTTCTAGTCCCTCATTCTTTCTCTGCCCTCCTTCTCTATTCTTGGCTCATTTTGTCCACTTTCTCTTTTCTTTTTTCTTGTTTGAGACAGAGCTTGCTTTGTTGCCCAGGCTGGAGTACAGTGGCACGATCTCGAACAGCCACCACAGGCCTGGCTAATTTTTGTAATTTTAGTAGAGATGGGTTTCACCATGTTGGCCAGGCTGGTTTCAAACTCCTGATCTCAGGTGATCCACCCACCTTGGCCTCCCCAAATGCTAAGATTACAGGCATGAGCCACCATGCCCAGCCTTGTCCACTTTCTTGTGTCCAAGCAGAGTCCTCTGCTTGGCTGCAAAGACCCTCAGATGCCATCCAAATCTTGAATGGCTGCGTGGAATCAGACCCCTCCCCACAACAAACCACATCCCTGGGTCATTGAATAAACTTGTCTCAGGAGCACAGAGGTATCTGGGGAAAACCTTGCATGGGTGGACATTCTTCATGAATTCAAGCCCACGAGGAAAGCCTGGGATAAAAGAGACCAGGCCACAGGGTGAGGGCAAAGACAGGATGCTAGGGTACTCCTGGGGCCCATCCATCAACTGACAAAAGGACAAGTGACTGGCCTGAGGAGGGCTTCTCTGGGAGAGCCAGGTGGCTGAACTGGAGCCCAGTGTGAGGTCTCCTGATTGCTGGCCCTTGTTAACTGCAAGAACTACATCACCTTGAGGTGACACCACTTGCCTCTGGCCTGAGTCACCCCAGTTGAGATGAATCAAGAGTGTGTGGAAGGTTGGGCACAGTGGCTCATATCTGTAATTCCAGCACTTTGGGAGGCGGAGGCAGGAGGATCGCTTGAGCCCAGGAGTTCAAGACCAGCCTGGCTACATAATGAGACCCCATTTCTATATAAATGAAAATACATGAAAAATAAAAAAGGGTTTGTAGAGCCCTTCAGATTGGCCCAGGGTTGCAGGAGAACACCAGAGGAACTCAGACAGCCTGGCCTACTAGGTGCTCAGTGAACTGTTGTTGAACTGAAAGTCATTTTCTGGGGCTTGTGGAGGTGTCAATAACTTGACCAAGATCAGATCTATCAGACATCACCACAGGGTGTCTGTGACGAGGCCCTAAATGCTCACAGCTCACTGAGTGGGTCCGGGGAGCTGAGTGCCCATTTTTTTGTTGTTGGTGTTATCTGCCCTCCCCAACATATATCTGAATAAGAAACTTTAATTAGACTGAACTAACGACAAACTGTGTTACAGTTTTCCATACAAGGAAATTGTATTCCATACAATAGCACAGTCTTCAGCAATAAAATGGAATCAATTATTAATACATATGATGACTTGGGTGGACTTAAAGGGCATTATTCTGAGTAAAAAGTAAATACAATCTGGGCTGGGCTTGGTGGTTCACGCCTATAATCCCAGCACTTTGGGAGGCCAAGGCGGATGGATCACGAGATCAAGAGATTGAGACCATCCTGGCCAACATGGTGAAATCTTGTCTCTACTAAAAATACAAAAATTAGCTGGGCATGATGGTGCATGCCTGTAATCCCAGCTACTCGGGAGGCTGAGGCAGAAGAATTGCTTGAACCCAGGAGGCGGAGGTTGCAGTTTGCCAAGAATGCACACTCCAGCCTGATGATATAGTGAGACTCCATCTCAAAAAAAAAAAAAACAAAAAAAACAGTAAATACAATCTCAAATGCTCATATGCTGCATTATTTCATTTATATAACATTTAAAAGTAATAGAGATTTTAAAAGTATAGAGATGGAGACTAGATCAGTGATTGTCATGGATTAGAGAAGGAACTAGAGAGGGCATCACCATAAGAGAGTAGCCCAAAGGGAGTTTCTTTGTGGTAATAGGAGTTTTGTATCTTAAATTTATGATGGTTCTATGAATGTACACATATGATACGATGCCATAGAATTACACACAAAGACATAAAAAATATATGCAAAGCAGGTAAAAATCTAAGTAAGGTCTCCAGATAAATATATTGTGCTAATATCAATTTCCTGATTTTGAGAATGTACTAGAGTTATGTAAGGTGCCACCATCGAGGGAAACGGGGTGATGGGTATCTGGAACCTCTTCGTTCTACTTTTCCAACTTCTTGTGCATCTATCATTAACTGAAAATTAAAAGTTTAACGAAAACTACCAGCTTTATTCTGTTTCGAATATTTTGAGTTCGGGGGTGGTTAGTGTCATGTAATATTATCCAGGACTCTTTGGTTGCTGGAGTTAGAGAATCCATTTTACTTATTTATTGACTTTATTTATTTGAGACAGAGTCTCACTCTGTTGCCCAGGCTGGAGTGCAGTGGCATGATCTTGGCTGACTACAGCCTCCGCCTCCCGAAGCTATTCCCCTGCCTCAACCTCCTGAGTAGCTGGAATTACAGGTGCACACCATGACACTCAGCTAATTTTTTGTATTTTTAGTAGAGATGGGATTTCACTATGTTGGCCAGGCTGGTCTGGAACTCCTGACATCAGGTGATCCACCCACCTTGGCCTCCCAAAGTGCTGGGATTACAGGTGTGAGCCATCACGCCAGGCCAGAGAACCAATTTTAAACTGGCGTAGGACAAAACAGGAAGAAATTATTGGTGCATATAATTAAACTGAAACGAGCTGGGCTAGAACTGCACGAAGGGCTAGCTAACTTGGGACTGGCACAAAGAGAATTTCTTTCTCTCTCTCTGCCTCTTCCTTTCCCGTCCGTCCTCCCATCCCTTTTCCCATCCCTCATCTCTTCCTCCCCTCCCTCTCTCTCAGCCTGCACCCTGGACTCCTGTCTGTGTGTTGGTTTCCAGTCCTCACCGCTCTGCTATAATCTAGGGGGAAAGGCTTCCTTCTACAGAGCATCTACCTAAAACATCCAGAGGGAAGCATCTAATTGGCCTGCTGGGTCACATGAAGTCTGTGATTGACCAGACATCACCAGAACTTCATAGAGGTGGGAGAAGAGAAGTGCTATTACTGCCCCCAAAGGAAGAGAGTGCTATTACTGAGAGATGAAGGAAGGGATGCTGGCTGGGTGGGTGGGGCAGGGGAGAGATCCCCATGACAACATATAAAATAGGTAAACGTACATGTTGATTCATAGAATATTAGTTCCTAAATCTACTGCGTATAAGTAAACAATTTGCTGATGCAGTTCAGGTTCTGGTGTGGTGGCCTGCACACATGGTGTTGGCCATCAGATCAGCGCCAGCCTGTCTCTCAACCCGGGGGCGGTCGGCAGAGGGGCCTGAAAGCCCTGGAGAAGAACCGTGGTGAGCCCAAAAGGTCAGAGGCAGGGCAGAAGGGCTCCTGGAGGGCCCTGGAAGACAGAATCACGGTGGGCTCAGCTGTGACATGGGAGGGTATATACAGCTCCGGAGTCGGTGGCTTCTTGAATCCTGCATCTGACACTTGGTGTCAGAGTGGGCTTGGCAAGTTCCTTAAATTCTCTGAACCTGTTTCCCCAGGTGTCAAACGGGGATGAGAATATCTACCTCACAGATTGTTAAATTCAGTTGAGATAATGTATGCGAAGTGCTTCGCCCCGCCCCTGCAGGTAGTGCTGCTACGCTGTTGACTTTACAGCAGTAGTGCGTCGCAGAGGACGGCAGGTGGCGCTCGAACTCAGCAGTTTTGAGATGGACCCGGAGGAAGGTCGAGGCAAAGCAGACACCTGGTGTCAGTAGAGGAAGGGTACCCGGGTGCTGGGAGACGCTTTCCCGGGATCCAAAGCAGGTGGACGCGCATCTCGGCCTCAGACCCCGCAGAGGAGGTCAGAAGCTACCCAGACCCCACTTAGCGGTTCACCCTTGTTTTCCCGTCATGGGACCCGGGTTCCCTATTGCTCCAGGAATTACAAGTCCTCCAGCTTAACAGTAGCGGATCTGGCTACTTTCGCTGGATCCCAACTCTTCTCACGGTTTTCGTGGAAACCAATGGGTGGGGCATTTTAATGAATGTTTTAAGTTACCGGAACTTGGATACTCTTGCTATGGGGGAGGCCCCAGCCAGAAAGCTGGACCCACACCGGGCAGAGTGAGGAACTGGAAGTCCAGTGCACGTGGATGTTAAAGTTTTGTTTTCTTTTGTTTTTTTTTGTTGTTGTTGTTGTTGTTTGTTTTTCAGAGACACGGTCTCACTCTGTCACCCAGGCTGGAGTGCCCTGGCGCGACCATAGCTCACTGCAGCCTCTATCTCCTGGGCTCAAGAGATCCTCCTGCCTCAGCCGCACAAGTAGCTGGGAATACATGCGTGCGCCACCATGCCTGGCTAATTTTCGTTTCTGTTTTTGTTTTTTGTAGAGACGAGGTGGGGTCTCATTATGTTGTCCAGATTGATCTCGAATTCTTGGGATCAAGCCATCCCCCTGCCTCGGCCTCTCAAACTGTGGGGATTACAGGCGTGAGCCACCAAGCCCGGTCCTTCGTGGATGTTTTTTGTTTGTTTTTAATTTTTGTAGGTACATAGTAGGTGTATATATTTACGGGGACAATGAGATGTTTTGATACAAACATGCAACGCGAAATAAGCACATCATGGAGAATGGGGTCCTCGTGGATGTGTAAGATAGAGCAGGCAATAAGGAAGGCAACTGAACGTTAACGACAGGTCCTTGGTCTCTCAGGTTGGGATGCGAGTAGGTCCTGCTGAGTGCCTCATCCTCCGCCCTCCAAGCACAGGAGCGCCCTCTTGCCCATCGGGGCGCGGGGTTTGAAGAGGCTTTGGGGCACCACTCGGGGACCTGGAGACCTCCGCCAGTCTCTCTGGTCCCGCCTCTGTGTTGCTGGTTTCCAGTGGATGTGCGAGTTGGTCTTCTCCGCCTCTTAACTCTGAGTAGCTAGCGGAACACAAGGCCGTTGTCATGGAGACAGCGCGCCAAACTACGTGGCTTCTGATTGGCTGGGAGGTACGCCCTCCCGCCTGCCCACCCTCCCCTCTCCTCCCCTCCCCTCCCCTCCCCGCCCTCTCCTCCCCGCCCGCGTCTCCGCTGCGAATGCAGAGGTAGGGACCCGCGGGAGAAAATGGCTGCGGGCTCTCAGCACCAGGGAAGTTCTGTGCCTTGCAACCCGACGTCAACGGCCGGAACGGAGTCCAGCTGCCCCTGACCCACTGCGGCAGGTGCTGGGCGAGGCAGGGCTGCACTTCCCATGCTACTCGTCTGCCGCTTTGCTCCCGGAGTCCCGCGCCCCCAGCTCTGAGCGCGGACCTGGAGCGGAGAGGAGGGGACGGAGCCTCGAACCCGGTATGGCAGTCGAGGGGTGCGCCTCGCTGCTCTGGCACTCACTGCCAACCAGTCCCTATTCCTCAGGGGCTCGGTTCCTTCCCTAGTGCTCAGGTCGTAAAGCCTGGGCGGGGCCCCCTCCACAGCAGCAGTCAGCAGACTTGCACTAGTCAGACCCCACTTCTGGTGCACCCCTGACCCTTGGTACGCAGGGTTGAGGGCTCAGGGGTGGTCCTGGTTGGGGTGGCCTGAGACGCCCTGGCAAACCACTGGTGTGGGTCCAAGAGTCCAAAAGCGGAAGAACTTGGAGTCTGATGTTCAACGCCAGGAAGCATCCAGCACGAGAGAAAGATGGAGGCCAGAAGACTCAGCCAGTCTAGACCTTCCGCATTCCTCTGCCTGCTTTTATCCGAGCCGCACTGGCAGCTGATTAGATGGTGCCCACCCTGACTGAGGGTGGGTCTGCTTCTCCCAGTCCACTGACTCAAGTGTTAATCTCCTTTGGCAACAGCCTCAGACACACCCAGGAGCAATACTTTGCATCCTTCAATCCAGTCAAGCTGACACTCAACCATCACAGGCTTCTTCTTTTTCTTCCTTCTTCCACCCCCTTCTCTTCCTTTTCTCCCTTCTCCTCCTTCTTTCTTCTCTTTCTCTCCCTTCTTCTCCTTCTACCTTCTCCCCACTTTCTTCTCCATCTCTTTATTCTTCTTCTTCCTCTTCCTCCTCCTCCCTCTTTCCTTCCTCTAAACAGTGGAGTGCTCCAGGATTCAGACCCTGGAATCCATCAATCCTTCCTTCCTTGCTTCCCTTCCTTCCTTCCTCTCCTCCTCCTTCCACTCCCTCCTTCCTCTCATTTTTTTCCTCTTCCTTCCCCTCATCCATCCTTCTTCCTCCTTCCTCATTCTTCTTTCTTAAGAGAGACAGGGTCTCACTATGTTGCTCAGGCTGGTCTCAAACTCCTGGGCTCAAGAGACCTGTCTCAGCCTCCCAAGTAGCTGGGACTACAGATTCGTGCCACCATGCCCAGGTTGGATGGACCCCTTCTTGTTCACACTCTTCTCCCTCTCCTCAGAGGAAGCCTATTTTTAATTGTATAATAAATGTTTCCTTGTTTTTCTTGATAGAGTTTTTTCAAAGAATATATATCACATAACTTTATACATAAAGGCTGTCTGTGTCTTAACTTTATTTTTTGAGATGGAGTCTCACTCTGTCTCCCAGGCTGGAGTGCAGTGGCACAATCTCAGCTCACTGCAACTTCCACCTCCCAGATTCAAGTGATTATCTTGCTTCAGCCTCCTGAGTAGCTGGGATTACAGGCATGTGCCACCATGCCCAGCTAATTTTTTTGTATTTTTAGTAGAGACAGGCTTTCACCATGTTGGCCAGGCTGGTCTTGAACTCCTGACTTCTAGTGATCCACCTGCCTCAGCCTACTGAAGTGCTGGGATTACAGGCATGAGCCACCGTGCCTGGCCTGTTTCTTAACTTTATAGAAATGAAACGATTCTATTAGTATTTCTCAATGTCTTCTTACACAGTATTATTTTTGAGACTCATCATGTTTAGAATGTAGCCAATTTTCTTCCTTCCTTTTATTATATTTGGTGTTTGAATATATCACAGTTTATTTATTTACTGTTGTCAACTTATGTCTTTAAATACACGGACTAGTCCTTATTTACACTCAGTTTTTCATTGACCCTCTGTCATGTTTTTAGTTCACAGTGGCCATAACTCAAGCAGAAACTCAGAAGTACTTTTAGGTAGACTCAAAAGTATACAGTGTTGGGCTCACATCAAGTTACCAGCAGGGCTGTGTTACTTTCTGGAGGCTCTAAGGGATAATCTTTCTTTGATTTTCCAGCCTAGAAGTCACCTACATTCCTTGCTTGCAGCCCTCTTCCCCCATCTCCAAAGTCAGCAACATTGCACCTCTTTGGACATTCTTCCATAGTCACATCTCCCTCTGACCACAGCAAAAAATTTCTCCATATTAAAAGATATTTGTGATTAGACTGATCCTGGATAATCTTCCCATCTCAAGGTCCCTAATCACATCTTCAGCATCTCTTTTGCCCTGTAAAGAAACATGTTCGATGTTTCTGGAAATCTGGACATTAGCATCTTTGAGGAAATAGTGACCTCCACCCCAAATCCATGGACAGATTGGATTCTGCCCACCACAGGATACAATTAGGCAAAGCATAGCCCCGGTTTGAGGATGAATGGGCTGAAGGGCCAGGGACGGTGGCTCACTCCTGTAATCCCAGCACTTTGGGGGGCTGAGGTGGGCACATCACTTGAGGTCAGGAGTTAGAAAATGTATGGGTTGAAAGGCCCAGTGGTGAGGCCCTGAATGCAATGCTGGTTGTGCTCTGCTGGATAAAGACAGAATTATTATACCCATGTGAATAAAGATGTCATTCATCAAAATAAACAGGAGGTGGAGCAGGTTTGGGAGGGAGCACCTAAGAAGGGCATACAAGAGGTTGGGTGCTCACTTTTGCAGCACCTATATTATAATTGGAACAAAGAAGAGGAGCAAGGTCCCTGTGCAATGATGACATGCAAATTTGTGAAGCTTTTCATGTTTAAAGAGGGAGGAGGAGGAGGAGAAGAAGAAGAAGGAGGAAAGACAAGGAAGAGAAGGAGGAAGAAGAAAAGAAAAAGAAGAAGTTGAGAAAATGGGTCTGAAATGATGTTACCTTCCAAATTGTTCAGAGCCAATCTGAGTCATTCTCTAAAATGTGGATATACTTCTAGGGAAAACTCTAGGAATCAATTAGCCTTTATTGAACACCTCCTGTGCTCTGTGTGTTTTGTGTTTTTCCGCTACTGTTGTTCATTGCCTTTCATTGTGAAAAATATTTGTGTGGCTTAAAAAGATTATTTTTCTTTTTTTGAGACAGGGTCTCTGTTGTCTAGCTGGAGTGCAAGGGCACGATCTTGGCTCAATGCATCCTCTGCCTCCTGGGCCCTGGTGATCCTCCCGAATAGCTGGGACACTAGGTGTGCATCACCACAGCCAGCTAATTTTTTTTGTATTTTTAGTAGAGATAGGGTTTCGCCGTGTTGCCCAGGATGGTCTTGAACTCCTGGACTCAATCTGCCTGCCTTGACCTCCCAAAGTGCCAGGATTACAGGTGTGAGCCACTGAGCCCAGCCAAAATATTTTTTAATTTACACTTTTTTTGCGGTGACATCTACATAAAGTTAATCACACACAACTAGAATGGCTATAATAAAAAAGACAGTAACAAATGCTGGCAAGGATGTGCAACCAATGGCAAAGAAATTGGAATCCTCATACATTGCTGGTGGGAATGTGAAATGGTCCAGCCACTTTGAAAAACAGATTTGCAGTTTTTAAAAATGTAAAACATAGAGTTACCAAATATCCAGTGATTCCACTTCTCAGTATATACCCAAGAGAAATGAAAAATACGTCCACATAAAAATGTATACAGAAATATTCACAAAAAAAAATTCATAGCAGTATTGCTATTGTGAATAAAATAAAGCCAAAAGTGTAAACAACCCAAATGCCCACCAACTGATGAATGACTAGACAGACAGAATGTGACATAGCCATTTAATCAACTGTTATTCAGCAGTACAAAGGAATGCATTACTGATACGTGCTTTAACATGGATGAACCTCGGTAGCACTACTGTTATAGGAAAGCAGTCCCTATCCAGACCCCAAGAGAGGGTTCTTGGCTCTCTCGCAAGAACGAATTTAAGGCGAGGTCCACAGTGCAACGCAAAAGCAGTTTATTAAGAAAGTAAAGGAATGGCAGGCCACAGTGGCTCATGCCTGTAATCCCAGCACTTTGGGAGGCCGAGGAGGGTGGACTGCCTGAGGTCAGGAGTTCGAGACCAGCCTGAGTAACATGGTGAAAACCTGTCCCTACTAAAAATTAAAAAAAAAGCTGGGCAT
Source organism: Callithrix jacchus (assembly GCF_049354715.1). Lineage (NCBI taxonomy): Eukaryota > Metazoa > Chordata > Mammalia > Primates > Cebidae > Callithrix > Callithrix jacchus. The sequence continues at coordinate 26,087,780 of NC_133521.1, forward strand.
GGTGGCAGGCGCCTGTAATCCCAGCTACTCAGGGGACTGACGTAGGAGAATTGCTTGAACCTGGGAGGCGGAGGTTCCAGTGAGCCAGGATTGCACCATTGCACTTCAGACTGGGTGACCAGAGCAAAACTCCATCTCAAAAAAAAAAAAAGAAAAAGAAAGGAAATGGGTGGAGTGGGGAGAAACATGGGATGTAGAGAAAATCTAGGAGCTCCAGAAAGGCAGTATTAGTAGACAATAGAGGAAAGAGTTTCAGGGAGATAAGTGCCAGATAGCGTAAGATAAAATCTGCCTGATATCCATTCAAGTAATCAACTAGCATCACTGATCAAGTTGACAAAATCAGCATCAGTGTAAGGTAAAGGTAGAAGCCAAACTACAGTCAAACAAGGCATGCTGGTATACTTTTTCTAGACTTACACCATACAAGATGGTATACTTTTTCTAGAAATTCAGATGAGATGGGTAGGGGTAAAGAAGAACGGCAGCTGAGAGATACCTGGGGACAAGAAATGATCTCTCTCTCAGTCTCTGTCTCTCTTCCTTTCTCTCTTTCAGAAGGGAGAGATTTAAGCATGGTTATAAATCTGATGAAAAAAGCCAAAAGCCAAAAGAAAGAACAAAGTGTGAGAAGAAATGTATATAAAAAAAATACAGGTGATAGATTAGAAGGGATTGGGGACCAAGGATCCCCAGAGAGAGAACTTTTCTCCAAATCAGCAAAGAAACATATGTCTCTAAGACTGGAGGTGAAGTGGAGAAGTGGGTTGGAAAGTGGGTTAAAAAACTGTCAACAGGTGCTAGGCGCGGTGGCTCATGCCTGTAATCTCAGCACTTTGGGAGGCAGAGGCGGGTGGATCACCTGAGGTCAGGAGCTTGAGACCAGCCTGACCAAGATGGTGAAACCCCATCTCTATTAAAAATACAAAAATTAGCTGGGCATGGTGGCAGGCGCCTGTAATCCCAGCTACTCCACAGAAGAATTGCTTGAACCTGAGAGGCAGAACCCGGGAGGCCCAGGATACAGGGAGCAGCAATCACGCCATTGCACTCCAGCCTGGGCGACAGAGCGAGACTCCATCTGAAAAACAACAACCCAAAAAAACCTGTCAATAGGCTAATTCTCCCAGCAATTTTCAGCTGACTCGATATTGGATTTTGTAGGGCAGTTTCAGCACAACGTGGGGATAAGGGAATCAAGAGCCCTGGTAGGAAAAATGTTCAGTTGACTGGCTATGAGTTCTTCATAAAGGAGGAAGAGAAACAAATGCTGACATTCAGAAAAAGTAAGAGACCAAGAGGCCATAGGGACCTTTGTGACATATAGTCAGCCTACTGAAGTCCCTCTTTATCGTCCAAAACAATATAATAACCTTAGAAGCTTTAATCTCTCATCAGCAGCACCTTGATTTTTTTCTGCTGACTTCGATTTTAGTTTTATCTTTTTTTAAACCCACAAGACATAATCGTTTTATACAGTTAATTTTAATTTAGATTTACACATTTACCATTTTCTTTGTTCACTCTTTCTTTGTCTATATATGACTTTCCATATGGAATCATTTTCCTTCCATTTGAAAGACACTCAACTTTAATGAGTCTCTGTTGATGACATTCTGTTTTTTGTTTTTCCAAAAATGCCTCTATTTAATCCTCATTCATGAAGATACAATTCCAACTGTCTTCCATTGTTGCTATCTTCTAATTTTGCTTTTGTTGTTGTTGTTGTCATTGTTGGTGTTATTTTGAGACAGAGTCTTGCTCTGTTGCCCAGGCTGGAGTGCAATGGTGCAATCTTGGCTTGCTGTAACCTCCACCTCCCAGGTTCAAGCCATCCTCTGCCTCAGTCTCCTGAGAAGCTGGGAGCCACCATGCGTGGCTAGCCATCTTCTAATTTTCATTCCTTCAAAGGTAATCTGTTTTTTCTCTCTAGGTTTTTTTTTTCTTTTTGAGACAGTCTTGCTCTGTCACACAGGCTGGAGTGCAGTGGTGCGATCTCAGGTCACTGCAACCTCTGCCTCTTGGGTTCAAGCGATTCTCCTGTCTCAGCCTCCTGAGTAGCTGGGACTACAGAAGTGTGCCACCACAACTGGACAATTTTTTGTATTTTTAGCAGAGACAGGTTTTCACCATGTTAGCCAGGATGGTCTGAGCCGTCCGCCTCAGTCCCCCAAAGTGCTGGGATTACAGGCGTGACCCACTGTGCCTAGCCCTCTCTAGGTTTTTAAAGATCTTCTTGGGTGTTCTACAGTTTCACTAGGATGTGTCTCAGTGTAAATTTATTTTTATTTATCTGGCTTGGAGTGTCAGGATTCCAGAATCTTTAAATTTATATCTTTTGTCAGTTCTGGAAATTTTTAGCCTTTATCTTTTCAAATATTGCCTCAATTCTCTTCTTTTCTTCTTCTGGAATCCAGATTAGATATGTTATAGCTCTCTGCTTTTTTTTTTTTTTTTAACTTTTTTTCATCTCTGTCTATTTATAGATAATTTCCGAGATTGACCTTTTATTCACTGATTTTCTCTTTGGCTGCATCTAATCTATTGTTAACCTTGTGCATTACATTTTTAACTTAAAGATTTTCATTATTAACATTCTATTTGATTCTTAAGATTTTAGAGTCTTCTTCTTTATTAATATGTCCATATGAATAAAGTTTGGTTTATTCATATGGACATATAAATTTAGTTTATTGAAATAGATTTTTGAAACATATTAGACATAGTATTATAAATTTTGTGTCAGACAACTCTGTATATTTGAGGTTGTTATAAATATTATTATACTATTTTTTTCCTGTCATTCATGGTTCCATGTTTTCTATATGTGCTTTATGTTTGTGATTCATGACTATGAGCTCCTATTTCTTGGGATTATATGTGGAGAAGTCCTTTGAAGTCTGAACTGAAGGTGAGTTCTCCCAGACTGGATTTATGTTTGATTCTTCCAGATGCCTGGAAGCACTGTTAGCCAAGAACCAATTTAAACTACATTCTCAGCTTGCAGGTTTTTGGACCACTCAGGGACTGTGAATACAGGCTGTAATTCCACATAGGAACCAGCTTGTGGTTACAAATTCTCAAGGAAGACATCCACCCCAACTAGCCCCCCTACTCATTGTTAAAGATTGAAAAAGGTAATTTACCTTGCAGTCTCTACCATGGGAGTATTCATCCATGGAGTTCCAATTTTTATTGCAGCATGGGGAGTGTCTCCTATTAGATACTCTACTTTGGATAGGGTCAGGGTTTTGTCACCTGGCTCTCATGCCTACAGGACTATGAAAAACAAGGCTCTTAGCTTCATGCAGTGGCAGTATCGTAACCAGTGAGGTTTATCTGAGGCGCAATTATTGCTAATTGAAAACTTTTCTCAATATGCTGCCATAATGACTTGAAATATACTCGGCATTGGCAATTTAATTTTTGACGGTCTCTACAGAGAATGAAAAAAAGAAAAAGAAAAAGCTCAAGTTTGCCTCATTTGGCAAATGATTCCCAGATGAAAGCTAGTGTTCTGTGTTCTGCCTACTACTAAGTTATTCATTTTGTTTTGTTTTTGGCCTTTCTGTATTCCTTACCAGTTTTCTAGCTCATCAATACATTTTAAAACATTTTTAAAATATTTTATCCAGCATTAAAGTTGCTGAGCCACACTCCCAGAAGCAAAAGTGCATCTGGTGAATTCCTTAGGGGAAACCAATAGATACTAGACTTGGAAGACCCAGCTCTGCTTCAGCTTTCTTCCATCTCCAACTGGGTGTGAGCTCCTCTCACACCCAGTTAATTCCACAGCCTCTTACTGTTGTGAACTGCACACCTCTCCCCCAGGGGCTAAAGCCCAATTATTTTCTAGTACATCCACTTTCTACACAAACAGCGGAAATTCAGGTTGCTTTCCTTACGAACAGCATTGTTCTCTTTCCCTTTCTCTGAGAGGTAATAGGTCAGTTTTTAAAACCTCCCCCTCTCCTGGGTAGGCTCAATGTTTGAGTTCTTCCCTTTCTCACATTCATCTTGCAGGTAGGAGTGAACACTGCCTTCCGCACTAGTTGGAAGGCTTGCTCTTCCGAGGAATTATTTTCTTTCTTTTGAGAGAGGGTCTTACTCTGTCACCCAGGCTGGAGGGCAGTGGCACGATGTCAGCTCACTGCATCCTCAACCTCCCCTAGCTCAAGCTGATCCTCCCACCTCAGCCTCTCCAGTAGCTAGGGACTACCGGCATGCCACCATGCCTGGGCTTTTTTTTTTTTTTTTTGTAGAAACAAGTTCTCGCTATGTTGCCCAGGATGGTCTGGAACTCCTGGGCTCAAGTGATCCTCCCTCCTCAGCCTCCCAAAGTGTTGGAATTACAAGTGTGACCCACCGTGCCTAGGTAGGGATTTTTCCTTTTCTTTCTGATCATACTCTTATATAGCCTGGGAAAGAGGTGTGGGATTGAGGCAATGATTAATAATAACAGGGCAAATTCAGAATTCAGCACGTAGCCTTCTTTGATAAGATCTGAGAATTTCTCGCCCCAAATGTTTTCATCTTTCCTTAGAATGCAGAACTTAATCCTCAACTCACTCTGAGTCCTGAGACAACAGAAAAAATTCCTCTTATTCTCTCATAGTAGTAAGTGACTCTACTGCTGTTACTAAGCCAATGGCTCTCATCACACTCAGAGTAAAATCTATACCCCTCATCACGACCTCCAAAGCCTTGCTCCATCAAACCCCAGTCTACCTTCCCTACCACTGCTCTGCTCACTCTCTTATCCCTCACTCTGCTAAGATACATTAGGCATCTGTTTTTAAGCACACCAAGCTTGTTCCCATCTGAGAGTTTTTTCACCTCCAGTTCCTTCAGCCTGTAATTCTTTCCCCCTTATGAACCTGTGGTTGCTTTTTTTTTTTTTTTGAGACAGAGTCTCCATCTGTCTCCCAGGCTGGAAAGCAGTGGTGTGATCTGAGCTCACTGCAACCTCTGCCTACCACATTCAAGCGATTTTCCTGCTACAGCCTCCCAAGTAGCTGTGACTACAGGAGCAGGCTACCACACCCGGCTAATTTTTGTATTTTTAGTAGAGATGGGGTTTCTCCATGTTGGCCAGCCTGGTCTCGAACTCCTGACCTCAGGTGATCCACCTGCCTCAGCCTCCCAAAGTGCTAGGATTACAGGCATGAGCCACCATGTCAAGCCCACAGTTGCCTTCTTAAGTCGCAACTACTAAGTCACTTGCCTCAGAGAGGCCTCCCAGACTACAGAGCAGTGATAGAAAGCATTCATTAATTTTTATATTTATTTTTTTCAGACAGAGTCTTGCTTTGTCACCCAGGCTGGAGTGCTGCAGTGCAATCACATCCCACCTCAACCTCTGCTCCGGGTTCAAACGATCCTCCCACCTCAGTCCCCCAAGTAGCTGCGACCGCAGGTGCCCGCTACTGCAACCAGTTAATGTTTGTATTTTTTGTAGAGACAGGGTTTTGCCATGTTGCCCAAGCTGGTCTTTAACTCCTGGGCTCCTCTCTCCTCAGCCTCCCAAAGTGCTGGGATTACAGGCATGAGCCACCGCATCCGGCATAAAGCATTTATTTTTGAATGTTCATACCTTTGATAAAGCAGTGTGACATCAGGAACATTTTGTTGCAGTCATTTTCTACCATGTTGGTATGCAATGCTCTCATGTTAAGAAATCAAACCGAAATCTAGGAAATGTAGACTGAATATCTGTCATATATAAGACATAATTACATAAACCTAATAGCTGTATCTAAAAGTTGACCTATCTTTGTGTTGAAAATTTCCATCACTGTTGGCTTGTCCCAAACACAAAATCCTGCACGAAGGGCTACCAAATAATGAAATAACGCGGCAGTAGCACAGTTTGCCTTTGCACACTGTTCAGGAGGCCACGGATTTATTCGAAGTTTCTCTTTTCTCTGAAATGAGAAATAGAAATTACCTTTTGATGAAGATGCAAGTGCCCCGCCCTCTGATGCCGCCTCACTCCCTTGCTGTGTCACTCCTACAGCCGAAGTCAGGACCATTATCTTGTGGATATGTTTGCGTTTTTATAGTCAGCCTCGTCCAAAGGGTTGTACGCTCGCTCCCCGAAAGCAGGGTCTTTCCCACTTCCTGGGCTAGCAACAAGCCCATTGCACACAGGAGGCGCACAGTGACTGTTGGTGGAATACATGGACACACGCACACTCCAGCCTCACCGGCCGCCTAGCTCGGCCTTCGCAAGGGTCCCTAACGCGCCTTCGAAAGCCGCCTCTGCGGGGGCGCGCGCGCGGGGGCCTCTGGGAAGTGTAGTTCGCGCGACCGAGGCGGCCCCGGGATTGCGGGAGCGAGGCATCGCGTGCGCAGGCGCACTTTCGGCTTTGCCCTGCCGCTGCGGCCATTGTCCGGCCCCGGTGCGCTGGAGGCCCCTTCGGGCAACCCCCCTCCGCAGATCAGATTTGGAGATAACCGAGCCTGCGGCAGGGGCGGGAGGAGCTGGCCCGAGGCTCTGGGTGGGCCGGAGGTGGTGAAATCCGGAGCCCCCCAAAGAGGCGGTGATTCCGAGTGCGCGGGTCGGGGCGGCACCCCTCCTGGGTTTGGCGGGTGTCAGCCGGGCCTCGCCCACCACCCTGCGAAGGGGACTGGGAGTGGCCGGGGGGGGGGTGTCCGGGAGGCCGCCGTTCCTTTCGTTTCGGGGATGGGGAGCCGCAGGCCCCGGCGGAGTCTGCGGTCCTCGCCTGCGTCTCCGCTAGAGATGTGGCTTAGGGGCGGAGGCGGGGCGGGGTGGGGTGGGGTTGGTGTTGCAGCCGCGTGAGTGGGCCCTGTCCTCTCTTCCCAGCTCCTGCCCCGGAGCCGGGCCCTGGCGAGGCAGGAATGGCCCCGAGGCCTCCGACGGCCGCGCCCCAGGTGAGCAATGCGTTCCTAACTGCCTGGGCATCCCATCCCCGGGGGTGTTTGGAGCAGTCATTGTTCTCCGCCTGGCGGCTCTCTTGCTTGGCTGGATCGCCCCCTCGGAGCCTCCTAGCCTTGCAAAACCCCAGTCTTCGGGGAACGGGATTCCAAAAGGGGAGGCTGCGCTGTGGGGTCCAGGGGGCCAGTATGGTGCGATCTTGTGAGAGGAGTTGAGGTGGATGCGGTAGGAAGTATCTGTTTTGAGAATCCGGTGTGCTACACCAGTTTTTTGAACTCAGCAATATGGAATGGAGAGAGTGAGGTGACAGGATGGAACACTGTAGAGGAGGAAGTGACTATCGGCGAGTGAGGAGAGAGGGGCCCCAGTTTCTGACTCAGGGCCCTTAGAGAGTCCGTAACGGGCCGTAGAAACCTGGTCACAGCATGTCTAGGAAGAAGCTGGTGATGGGCTTTCTTGAGCAAGGAGGCAAAAACAAAACAAAATAAAAGCCAAAAACAAAACCAAGGCTGATTCTCCCAGAGCTTTTTGTGTCCTTTTCTGCTTTAACAAAAATGTAATAGAGCACCCCCCCACCCCGCCCAGAAGTCCAGCCTTCACCTTAATTAATATGAGGCTGATTCGGGAACTCATTTATTCTTGTGGCAGAAGGGGCCATTTTCTAGAAGCATCAGAACTCTAAGGTTGATTTACATATTGGTGAAAATACATCAAGATCCAGATGGTATCTGAATATTTGAATCTACACTATTTAGGATTAAGGAAAAATGACCGATTTTAGTTGCTAGGTGTGTGAGACATCAAGATCAATCCAAATGAAAATGCCAGATTGCTAGGTACAGTGGCTCACACCTGTAATTCCAGCACTTTGGGAAGCTGAGGCAATAGGATTGTGTAAGCCCAGGAATTTGAGACTGTCTCAAAAAATAAAAACAAAAAAAAAACTACCAACTTAGTAATGTCCTTTAAAAGCAGTTTACAGTAAATTAAGCATACTATACATCATGGTTTTTTGTTTTTAAGATAAGGTCTCTCTTTGTCACCCAGGCTGGAGTACAGTGGTATGATCTTGGCACACTGCAACCTCTGCCACCTGGGCTCAAGCAATCTCCTGCCTTAGCCTCCTGAATAGCTGGGGCTACAGGTACACACCACCATGTCCAGCATTCTGTTGTCCAGGCTGAAGTGCGGTGGCATGATCTCGGCTCACTGCAACCTCCACGTCCTGGGTTCAAGTGATTTTCCTACCTCAACCTCCCTAGTAACTGGGATTATAACCCACCACACCCGGCTAATTTTTTTGTATTTTAGTACAGTCAGAGTTTTACCATGTTGGCCAGGCTGCTCTCCAACTCCTGACCTCAAGTGATCTGCCCACCTCGGCTTCCCAAAGTGCTGGGATTACAGTTGTCAGCCACCACGCCTGGCCTAATTTTTGTATTTTTTGTAAAGATGGGGTTTCACCAGGCTGTTCTTGAACTCCTGAGCTAAAATGATCTGCTCGCTTCAGCGTCCCAAGTTTTGGGATGACAGGCATGAGCTACCACCACACTGGGCTGTGTTTATATATAAATTTCTTATTATATGTTTCTATTTTATAGGGATGAGCCTTAAGGAGTAAGACACCTTGCATTACTAAAACAAGACAGTTCTTTGATTTGAGGCGAGCCAGAGCATATCATGATTATTATCTCCTTTAAGTGTCTTCCATAGGCTGTGAGAATTAGATGACTTAACACCTCATCAGGGATTCTGGTCTTTTCCATAGTGGGAGGATACCTTTTTAGTGGCAAAAGTGGATTCATGTCTGAGCAGTGAATTTTAAGGACCACTCTAAACTTTACTTTTCGAAGTATGTTCCCTGAGCGCTCTGGCTCAGTTGCTTTCTCATGGAATGGCCTGATGTCCATGTGGGTTATTTAACTCAGGGTGCAGATGATAACCAGAGATGAAGGACAGAACAAACACTGGTCCTAAATGCGGCTTTTCAAGCAGAAATTCCCTTTAGCAGTGATTCCCCTTCTCTAAGCATCGCCCTCAGAGGAATACAAAGATGAATAATGAATCCTGTGACTGCTTAACTGGAAAGTTAATTTAGTGGGAACAGACAGTCTCCTGCACAAGTAGAGCACGAGAGCTGGTGCCAAGCGTTGTGAGGAGGTCCAGAGGCTGCTGGGAGTTAAGAGAGGAGCTAGTGGGAAGGAGTCAGTGGGAAGGAGTTAGTGGAGTTGTCACCTTTGAATAGGAGCAGAAACTAAGCAGGTGAAAACAAAAGGGGACTAATCCCAGCAATTTGGGAGGCCGAGCCAGGCGGATCACTTGAGGTCAGGAGTTCGAGACCACCCTGGCCAACGTGGTAAAAACCTGTCTCTACTAAAAATGCAAAAATTAGCCGACCATGATGACAGATGCCTGTAATCCCTACTAGGGAGGCTGAGGCAGGAGAATCACTTGAATCTGGGAGTCAGAGGTTGCAGTGAACTGAGATCTGGTCACAGCAGTCCAGCCTGGGCAACAGAGTGAGATTCCATCTCAAAAAAAAACAAAACAAAAGGGGAGAGGGTAGAGCTGATTGACTTGGTGGGTCAGGGGAGTTGGGAGGCAATAAGATGGGTGCATGTTCATTAGAGCATTGTTTTGTGTAACAAAACAGCGGCTGTGGGCTGCTGGCAGTGGGTAGAGGAGAATGGAAGTTTGGACTTTTTTTCTTTTTGGCCTTATAACTCATTCATCCATTCATCATTCATTCATCTACTCATTCACTTGATAGTCATTGAGCCCTATGATGTGTCAGGCACTTTTCTAGGCAGTTGGGATACTTTAGTGAACAAAATGAGAAAGGACTCTGCTCTCAAGGAACTTACGTTCTACAGAGAGCAGACAGAAGAATTTAGTAAATAAGTAAATTGTGTGGTATCCTAGGAAGCAGTTGTATCTCAAGAGGGAAAAAAGGTAGAGAAACATAAGGGGGATTGAGTGGGGAGGTGGGGGCCTTGTAGTAGGGGTGCAATTTAAAATGATGTGGTCAGGGCAAGCATTATCCTTATTGAGATGGTGACATCTCCGTGGACTTGAAGGAGATGAGGCAGTTGATGTCTAAGAGAAGAATGCTCTGGGCAGAGGGCAGTCTTAGCAGCAGGATGTGTGTCTGGTGTATTCAAGGAGCAGCAAAGAGGCCAGTGTAGCTTGAGCTGATGATTTTGGGCAGGGAACTAATACGACTTCTTAGATTTAAAGATTGCCATGAATGATGAATCCTAGGAGAAAAAGGTTGATATTACATTTGATAATATAGTTCCTTTGGAGAGGTGTCTCGATGACTGGGACCTTTCCCCTGAGTATAGTTAACAGATACCTGAACTGGCTCCACCTGAAGCAGGATAGGACTAGAAGCAGAGATGGAGGAGCCAGGATACCCATTTAGAATGTTTACATAGATATAGCTATGTATCTATAGGATCATTAGTAGCTGTACCTATGTAAACATTACACATTTTCATTTGCCTTTTATTTTTTTTGAGATGGAGTCGGCCAGGTGGGGTGGCTCACGCCTGTAATCCCAGCACTTTGGGAGGCCAAGGCATGCAGATCACCTGAGGTTAGGAGTTCGAGACCAGCCTGCCAACATGGTAAAACCCCGTCTCTTAAAAAAAAAAAAAAAAAAAAAAAAAAATTGAATGCCATCTATTTTGTTCTAAAACGAACAAACAAACAAAAACAAGAGAGATGGAGTCTTGTTCTGTCGCCAGGCTGGAGTGCAGTAGTGCGATCTCAGCTCACCGCAACCTCCGACTCCCTGGTTCAAGCTATTCTCCTGCCTCAGCCTCCCGAGTAGCTGGGAATACAGGTATGTGCCACCACACCTAGCTAATTTTTTGTATTTTTACTAGAGATGGGGTTTCACTGGTCTCAAAGTTCTGACCTCAAGTGATCTACCTGCCTTGGCCTCCCAAAGTGCTGGTACAGGCGTGAACCACCGCACCGGCTTGCCTTTTCTTCATGACACGTTTCTTCCTAACTACATTTTTAGTTAGGAAACGAAAAAGGCATTTGCCATTCTTAAAGTTGAAGCCACCAGAACAGTAAGAAATGAGGGAAGTTTTAAGCCGGGTGTGGTGGCACACACACCTATAGTCCCAGCTACTTGGGAGACTGAGGTAGGAGGATCACTTAAGCTTAGAAGTTTGAGGCTACGGTGAGCTATGATTGCACCACTGCACTCCAGCCTGGGCAGCAAAGAGAGATCCCATTTCAATAAGTAAATAAATAAATAAATAAATAAATAAAACAGAAAGAAAAGAGAAATGAGGGACATTTTATAAGAAAGATGCTACATATGGAGACCAGAACTCTTCATGTTAGAGAAGATATTTCCTTGATAGAAAGGAAATGGGGAGGAGGGGTCAGGGCCTGGTCTCTGTTGACTCCGGATCCCAAAACCTCTGTGGTTAGATCATCAGGGTGAACAGACCCAGCAAAACCAGGCTTAGGTCACCCAAACTCAGGCAAGATATTCCTGGGCCACCAGGGGAAGCCAGGCCATACTTGCTAAATCAGGTCAGGATGTTTGTGGTCAAGGATATCTGAGCTCCTTCTGTCCAGAGGTTCCCCTTCTCAGCTTCGGCCTGAGCTGACAAGAGGTGGTCAAAAAAAAGAACCTCAGCTCAGATTGCACCTTCCCCTGGGTAAGGTTAGGTACCTGTCCTGTGCGTGCCTGTAGCACCTGTGCACACCTATTATAGTACTGTTCTTACGTGGAATGGAGTGGTGCGTTTACCCAGCCTTCTCTGTACCAGCCTTTGAGCTCCTGTAGTGTATGGCAATTTGACTCCTCCCTTCAACCCCTTGCCCAGACCAAACATGAGGTAACATGAACATTCATAACCACTTAAGCCCGAGCATCAATTTTATGCTTTCTGCTCCTAATGTAGCACAAATTATATTTTCCAGTCATAATGACCCCATTTTATTTTCTGATAAAATGATTGCATGAAACAACATGATTTACACTGAACAGTTTTAAGAAAATTTGTCTTTAGGATGTCAAAACCTGTTCCCCTAAGAACTGTTTCAAAAATAAGATGATTTTTCATACTTTTCTGTGTTGTATTACTTTAATTTATTTTTAGAATTTCTACTTTATTTATTTTTTTTTTGAGATGGAGTCTTACTGTCACCTGGACTGGAGTGCAATGGCACAATCTTGGCTCACTGCAACCTCCACCTCCTGGGTTCACATGATTCTCCTGCCTCAGCCTCTCTAGTAGCTGGGATTACAGGCACACAGCACCATGCCTGGCTAATTTTTTGTATTTTTAGTAGAGATGGTGTGTCACTGTATTTTTTTTTTTTTTTTTTGAGATGGAGGCTCACTCTGCCGCCAGGCTGGAATGCAGTGAGTGGCGCAACCTCAGCTCGTTGTAACCTCTGCCTCCCTGGTTCAAGTGATTCCTCTGCCTCAGCCTCCTGAGCAGCTGGGACCCTAGGCACATGACACCATGCCCAGGCAATTCCCACACCTAGCCAATTTTTGTAGTTTTAGAAGAGACGGAGTTTTGCCATGTTGGCTAAGATGGTCTTGATCTCCTGACCTGACGATCCACCCACCTTGGCCTCCCAAAGTGCTGGGATTACAGGTGTGAGCCACCACATCCAGCCAGAATCATACAGTATGTATCTTTTTGTGGCTGACTTATTTCACTTATTATAATGACCTCAAGATTCATCTAAGTCATAGCATATATCAGAATTTCCTTTCTTTTAAAGGCTGAATACAATGCTTTAAAATAAAAGCCTTCCTAAGGCTAAATACAATTCCATTTTGCTTATCCATTTATCTGTTGTCAGACACTTGGGTTGTTTTCATGTTTAGCTATTGTGAATAATGCTGCTATGGCACTGAACATGCATGAGGCATTGAACTATTAAATGTGGGGGTACAAATATCTCTTTGAGACTGTGCTTTCAATTCTTTTGGTTATATACCCAGAAGTGAAATTGCTGTGTCATATGATAATTCTGTGTTTAATTTTTTTTTTCCTTGAGATGGAATTTTGTTCTTGTTGCCCAGTCTGGAGCAATGGCATGATCTTGGCTCACCACAACCTCCACCTCCTGGGTTTAAGTGATTCTCCTGCCTCAGCCTCCCAAGTAGCTGGGATTACAGGCATGTGCCACCAGGCCCAGCTAATTTTTTTTGTATTTTTAGTAGAGACAGGGTTTCTCCATGTTTGTCAGGCTGGTCTTGAATTCCCGACCTCAGGTGATCTGCCCACCTCGGCCTTCCAAAGGCATGAGCCACTGGGCCCGGCTTCTGTGTTTAATTTTTTTCAGGAACCACCATACTGTTTGCCAGAGCAGCTGTACCTTTTTACACTCCTAACGACAGTGCACAAAAGGTTCCAGTTTCTCCACATCCCCAACACTTATTTTCTGTTTTGTCTTGATAGTAGCCATCCTAGTATGTGTGAGGTGATATCTCATTGTAGTTTTGATTTGCATTGCTCTAATGATTAATGATTTTGAACATCTTTGTATATCTTCTTTGGAAAAATGTTTATTCAAGTTCCTTGCCCATTTTTGGATTTTTTTTTGGTTGATTTTTAGGAGTGCTCTCTATATTCTAGGTAATAATTGCTTAATAATCTAAGCTTTTTAATAGAAAAAAGGCATTTATGATCTCTCTTCCTTAGGACCTCTGTATTTGTTTTGAGGAATTTCCTTTTCTCATGCATGTTTTTCTCCTTAAACATTTTAAATTATAACATATTTTAAACTTCCTATCAGTTTTATGAGGATTCTTTTTATGTTGTTGTTTAAATCTGTTTTAATGACTGTATTATATTGCTTTGTATGAATGTACCAAAATTTATTTAGCCATTTCTCATAGAACATTTAGGTTGTTTCTGAAATTTTTACTATTATACATAATGCTGGGATAAAATCCCATTTGGTTACAGTATATAAGTTTTTCAAAATACAGTTGATCTCTTTTGTTCGTTTGTTTCTGAGATGGAGTTTTGCTCTTGTTGCCCAGGCTGGAGTGCAATGGTGTGATCTCGGCTCACTGCAACCTCTCTGCCTCCTGGGTTCAAGCGATTCTCCTTCCTCAGCCTCCCAAGTAGCCGGGATTATAGGTGTGTACCACCATGTCTGGCTAGTTTTGATATTTAGTAGAGATGGGGTTTCACCACATTGGTCAGTCTGGTCTCCAACTCCTGGCATTAAGTGATCCACCCGCCTTGGCCTCCCAAAGTTCTGGGATTACAGGTGTGAGCCACCACATCCAGCCTAGTTGATCACTTTTTTATATCTGTGTTATTAAGTGAAATAGCCATCAGAGAGAAAGGGCTCTCTTGGACAGGTTTTGGTGTCATGCTTATCCTTAATTTGTAGAAACATTCAGATTGCTTTTCACCTTTTTCTGTCTTTTGAAAGAATTTACCTGTAAAACATTTAGATCCAGGATTTTTGTAGATAAGATGGTTTGGCAACAATTTTCTCTATTTCCTTCTCAATTATGGAGGTTTTTGCTTTTTTGTGTCCACGTCGGTAGTTTAGAATTTAAAAGTTTTCCACTTTGTTAGGAGTTTTTGCATTTTTTAACACACTATTGTGTATTTCACTGTTTCATTTATCCTCCTATGTCTAAGTTCATCTTTTAAAAATTTCTTCTTACCAGATTTATCAGAGGTTTTTCTGTTTGGCTGGTGCATAAAAAGAACCAGCTTTAGATTTGGCTGTTAATGCCATAATTTTTTTGTTTGCCTCTGCTTTTTATAATCCAAGAATTTAATTCACTAACCCACATTTCTTTTTCTTTCTTTTTTTTTTTAAAGACGGGGTTTCACCCCGTGGTGGTCAGGCTGGTCTTGAACTCCCGACTTCAGGTGATCTGCCTGCCTTGGCCTCCAAAGTGCTTGGATTACAAGCATGAGCCACCACGCCCAGCCTCACATTTAGTTTTCAATCTCTGAAACAACTCCTCATTTTCCTTCGGTGAGAATTACCCAAACTCTGTATCCATTCACTCAACAGATGTGTTTGGGATGCTTGCCCTGTGCCAGGCAGTGGTTCTCTTTTTTTTTTTTTTTTTCTTTTTTGAGACAGAGTCACACTGCTGCCCAGGGTGGAGTGCAGTGGCACAATCTCAGCTCACTGCAACCTCTGCCTCCTGGGCTCAGGTGATTCTTCTGCCTCAGCCTCCTGAGTAGCTGGGACAACAGGCGCACACCACCACACCTGGCTAATTTTTTTGTATTTTAGCACAGACAGGGGTTTCACCATCTTGGCCAGGTTGGTCTTGAACTCCTGACCTCTTGATCCACCTGCCTCAGCCTCCCAAAGTGCTGGGATTACAGGCATGAGTCACCCCGCCCAGCCCAGGCAGTGGTTCTTAACCAGGGTCACACTTCAGAACCAGTCAGGAAGTGGTGCATGCTTCCTGTGGGGTGGTGACAAGGCTTCAGCGGGGAAATGTGGTGAGAGTACACCTAAATAACTGAGCTCAGTGCTTGCCTAGCAGGGAGTGTTCAAGAAATCTCAGCTGTTGCTCTTTGATAATGAACCACCTGAGGAGCTTTTAAAAGATACTGGGCAGGACCCTCCAGGCATGGGCAGTTTAGAAAAGCTGCCCAGGTCATTCTGAACACTCTTCCACTTGCAGTGTTGGAGGTACTTGTTATATGTAAATTTTCAGTGCCAAAAAAGAAGTAGCACTCAAATATAAACCTCCTCAGCAAGGCAATTTACTTCTATAGAAGGGTGCGTCTCACAGATGGAGCAATGGCAAGTGCACACCTGGACAAGAGAGGAGAAGGGGTTCTTATTCCTGATGTAGGCAGCCCCTACTGCTGTGTCATTCCCCTGTTGGCTAGGGTTGGGCCACACAGTCTAAGCTAATTCCGATTGGCTATTTTAAAGAGAACAGAGGTACTAGGCAGAGTGACGGGGTGGGTCGTTTGGTGGGAAGGACGTTTACAGGATAGGTCAGAGCAGGTGACCGGGGTAACTCAGATCAAAGCAGATGACCAGGAGCGACTCAGGTCAAAGCAAGTAACCAGGGGAACAGATGTGAATTACTGATTAGAACTGGCGGGAAAGTTGTTTACTGAAACTAGAGGCAAGGGAGTGCAGAGAACTAGGAAGTTAAACTTTAAAATAGAGAATTAAATAATAAAAGAGCTGAACATACTGACATAGTGATTATTTGAAGAGAAACTTGGAGTTCACTTTATCTAACATACTGAAATGAAAAGGAGTTTAAGAAATTCTTGAGGGACAAAAATGCAACTTGATGGCTACAGTTCCGACATGGAGATGGGGACCAAATGCTGTGGGGAATGCTGTGGGGGATGGGGAGCACAGAGGATGCGGGAAAGCTTCAGGAGGGAATGGAACAGTGAACTGTTTCTACAAGGATGACCAGGAAGTTTTCCTGTAGAACTGAGAGAAGAAAGTACATTATGGTCACAATAGGATGTATAAAGGCAAAGAGACATGAAAGAGAATGTTGTTACCAGGACAGAGTCCATATAGCAGAAGCTTGGGGTGTATGACAGGAGGCAGTGTTTGAGAGAAAGAAGATGGCCTGAGGTGGAGACCTAGAACAACGTAGAATAGTGGTGTCCCAAATAAATACCCATCCCATGTAATTTTAAATTTTTAGTAGCTACAATGTAAAAAGAAACAGGTGAAATTAATTTTAGTAATACATGGTTAAAACAATATATCCAGATAAATATCCAGAATATTATCATCTCTATATGTAATTGATATTTTAAAATTACTAATGAGGTATTTTACATTATTTTCTTGGTACTGAGTCTTTGAAATCTAGTGTGTATTTTATTTTTATTTTTTTGAGACAGAGTCTCATTCTGTCACCAGGCTGGAGTACAGTGGCATGACCTCGGCTCACTCCTGGATTGAGCCATTCTCCTGCCTCAGCCTCCCAAGTATCTGGGATTACAGGCATGCACCACCACGCCCATCTAATTTTTGTATTTTTGTAGAGACTGTGTTTCTCCATGTTGGCTAGGCTGGTCTCGAACTCCTGACCTCAGGTGATTCACCCACCTTGGCCTCCCAAAGTGCTGGGATTACAGGTATGAGCCACTGCGCCTGGCTTGTTATATATTTTACCTAATCACACATGCCCCTTTGGACTAGCTACACTGCAAGTGTGACTTGTAAGTTCGTTTGCTCTTTTTCTTTTTCTTCCAGTATTTAAAACCAGTTGGTAATTGAGTGAACATTTAAATCCTTAATTTAAAAACACAATGAATAGCCACATGTGGCCAGTGGTTGCCATATTAGACTGTGTAGATCTAGGTTGCCGTTACCTGGATTAATGCTGTCATTGGTCAGGGAGGACTTTAGCTGGATTTGAAGGATGAAGGCAAGGGACTGAATTCAGGAGACATTTCTGAGGCTTTTGGTGACTGCAAGGCATAAAGGAAAAATAAAGAGTCAAGGACAAGGTCCAGGTTTCCAGTCTGGAATACTGAAGATAGTGATGCAGTTAGGAATCTCAGTGTGTGCAAAGGTTGACAGTGATACTTCTTCTCTCTCTACTCCCTTGTTAGTTAACGCTGTCAACTCTCATCTTATTAAACTATGATTGGTCTGGTATTAGAGGGCACTGACTGGAGACTCCACAGGGAGTACTTTTTTTTTTTTTTTTTTTTTTTTTTGAGAAATCAATGATTTAATTCCTGTAAATAAAACGAGGGGGAACGTGACGTGGTAAAAACTGCATACCTCGACCGTACTTCGGCTTTCCATTGAAACCGCTCTGTAACCCTAATGTGACAGGCAAGCAGCCCAAACCAACGCCATTTTGGCCCCTGTGCCATTGTAAGACTTGTAATAAGCAACTAAGGTCTGTAACTTCCACCCTACCCAGACAATGTGTAAACTAACGCTTCCCTTGACTTCTGTGAACCACTTAAGTAACAATTGGAATGTCCAAAGCCCCTCGCCCCCACCCCTGCCCAGGAGGTGGTTTACGGAATGTCCAAAGCCCCTCGCCCCCACCCCCAATCAGGAGGTGGTTTTTGGGCATAGAAGTTCTTGACACCCTCCTTTCGGGGCCATGGGTTAGAGAGATGTGGGTCCTCTGTGGCTGCCGGCAATAAAGACCCGGTAATTCAGTAAATGTGATGTTTTCTAGTTGGGCAAACTCTGTATTTGCACATGTCCCTTCTGGAAGTGCCCAGAAGGCACTTTTACCCCATCTGCTCATAAACTCTGTATTTTTCTAGTTCAGGGAAGTCATGTTATTGATGAGGTAATTGGATCTCCAGGAGTTGTGAGATGTACTCAGAGATACTATGCATTGTCGAGCTTTTTAGGAGCCCATGGAATTGAGTCTTCTCAGCTTAGTGTATGCTGTTCCTAGTTCCTTGCTTTGGGCTCCACCATTTGGCCAAGATCCTTGTTTGTCAGCATGAGGAAAGGGAATATGTGATACTTCTTAATAACTTAGTTTTTAAAAGGGGTTGATGATGAAGTCCTGTTATATTTGGAAGAAGGATGAGCTGTCTGCAAGGTGTTACTGAATCATTTATTAGGGTTTAAGGTATGACTACAGCATGAGAATGCCCTGAGGTTGATCTGACTCAGAGCGACTAACTTCCACCAAGCATCTCAGAGTACATTTTACCTGTTTACTCTAGCAAACTTTTGATTGTCTTTTTTTTTGAGACGGAGTTTTGCTCTTGTTACCCAGGTTGGAGTACACTGGTGTGATCTTGGCTCACTGCAACCTCCACCTCCCAGGTTCAAATGATTCTCCTGCCTCAGCCTCCCAAGTAACTGCAATTACAGGTGCCCACCACCACACCCAGCTAATTTTTGTATTTTTAGTAGAGACAAGGTTTTGCCATATAGGCCACGCTAGTCTTGAACTCCTGACCTCAGGTGATCTGCCCACCTCAGCCTCCCAAAGTGCTGGGATTACAGGTGTAAGCCACCGTGCCTGACCTGATTGTCTTTTATGTACCAAACTGGTTCTGGCCTCTGGAGATTTGAAGGTGCCTGAGCCAAGGTCATGACCCTCTAGGAGCACAGTTTGGTAGGAGTGATCAGTAGGTAACAGTAGTGTCTTATGAGCTGTGCTAGAGAGAGGCCCAGGGAGGAGAGCTGCTGGGATGGGAAGGGGACCCAGCCCAGACCTGGGGTATGAATAGGGCCCCAGAGCAGAGAACTTGACCAAATCTTGGAGAAGAGTGAAGAGTAGGTCTTCGCCAGGCTGAGGAAGAAAGGCTGAGCTCTTGAAGCAATGCTCGCCGAGGTGAAAGAGCATTCTGGTTACAGGAGCACTCTTTTGCATGGGCAAATGTTAGTGTCTGAGGGGAGGAGAAGCCAGAGTAGGGCTGTGGAGGTAGCCAGGGTACTAGGCCATGAAGGGCTCACAAGCTCACACTGAGGAATCTAAGTTTTAATCAAGACAAATATTTATTAAATATTTAAGAGTGAGGCACAGTGGCTAACACCTGTCATCCCAGCACTCTGAGAGGCCGAGGCAGGTTAATTGCTTGAGCCTGTATGTTCAAGACCAGCAGTGAAGGGTGTGTGTGCGTGTTTTGAAATAGAGACTTGCTCTGTCGCCTAGGCTGGAGCGCAACAGTGGTGTGATCTCGGCTCACTGCAACCTACACCTCCTGGGTTCAAGTGATTCTCCTGCCTCAGCCTCCCGAGTAGCTGGGATTACAGGCATCTGTCACCACACCTGGCTACTTTTTATATTTTTAGTAGAGATGGGATTTTGCCACGTTGGCCACACTGGTCTCCAACTCCTGACCTCAGGTGATCCATCTGCCTGCCTCAGTCTCCCATAGTTCTGGGATTACAGGTGTGAGCATTTGTGAACATGACCAAATTTGTGTTTTGAAGTGACTCTGATAGTGCCCAGAGAAAAAAAGGTGTTGGAATCAAGAGTTAAAGAACAGAGGCCAGTGGTTTCCCTGTCAAGGCAACATGGAGAAACGCTGTCTCTACAAAAATTTAAAAAATTAGCCAGGTATGGTAGTGCACACCCAGCTGCTTAGGAGGTTGAAACAGGAAGATTGCTTGGGCCTCGCAGGTCAAGGCTTTAGTGAGCTATGATTGTGCTACCGCACTCAAAGCCCCGGCAGCAGAGCAAGACCTTGTCTCAAAAGAAAAATGTGTTAAATATTTGTGGAGTACCTACTACATGCCAGGTCTGTTCTAGGCAGTGGAGATTCAACCGTAAAGAAAATAAATAGTATTGCTGCTCTCTTGAGGTTTACATTCTGCTGTGGGATACAAACTGTAAATAGACATATAATATGTCAGGTGGCAAAGGCTATGGAAAAAAAAAGACAGTGAGAATGTTGAATGGGGTGCTATTTTATGTAGGATGGTGAGGGAAGGTTGCTCTGATGAGGTGACATTTGAACAAAAGAGCTGAAGCCAGTGAGTGGGGAACCACAGGCGTACATGCAGGAAGAGGCTGTCAAGTCGAGGGAACAGGTAGAACACAGGCGCTGAGGAGGAAATAGGTTTAGTGTCTTCCAGGAATTAGAAGGGGGGCGGGGTGGGTGCAGGGGAGAACTGCAGGCAGGGGAGGAGGCTTGATCTGAAGTCGGGGAACTAGCTGGCACCCAGATTGTGAGGGGCCTATAGGCAGCTATAAAGTACTTTGGCTTAACTTGGAATGAATCAGGGTACCATTGGAGGCCTTGAAACAGAGGTCACTTGATCTGGCAGGTTCTTTTTAAATTTTTTTTAATTTTTCTTTAGTACAGGGTCTTGCCCTGTCACCCAGGCTAGAAAGCAGTGGCATCATCATGGCTCACTGTAGCCTCGAACTCCCAGGCTCAAGCAATCCTCCTGTCTCAGTCCTCCAAGTAGCTGGGACCACAGATGGAAGCCACCATGCCCAGCTACTTTTAAAAAATTGTTGTGTCTTAAGAGATGGGGGTCTCATTATGTTGCCCAGGCTGGTCTGGAACTCCTGGCCTTCAATGAGGAACTCCTGCCTCCCACCTCAGCCTCCCAAAGTGCTGGGATAACAGGTGTGAGCCACCGCACCCAGCAGTCTGGCAGGTTTTAACAAGATCTCTCTGGTTGTAATATGGAAAATGTACTTGGGTGGTAGGGCAAGAGTGAGAGGAGAAATGAACTAGGAGGTTGTAGCAATAGTCTAGGTAAGAGATGATGACACCACCTAGGGTGAGGGTGACAGGAATAGGGAAACTGGGAGGCAGTGAAGGGTGTGTGCGTGTTTTGAGACTGAGTCGCTTTGTTGCCTAGGCTGGAGTGCAGTTGTGCGATCTCGGCTCACTGCAACCTATACCTCCCAGGTTCAAGTGATTCTCCTGCCTCAGCTTCCTGAGTAGCTGGGATTACAGGCACCTGTCACCACACCTGGCTAATTTTTATGTTTTTAGTAGAGATGGGATTTTGCCATGTTGGCCACGCTGGTCTCCAACTCCTGACCTCAGGTGATCCATCTGCCTGCCTCAGTCTCCCAAAGTGCTGGGATCACAGGCATGAGCCACTACACCCGGCAGCAGTGAAGCATTTGTGAACATGAGCAAATTTGTGTTTTGAAATGACTCTGATAGTGCCCAGGGGGAAAAAAAAGGTGTTGGAATCAAGAGTTAAAGAACAGAGGCCAGTGGTTGCCTTGTCAAAGCAAGAAATGATGAGTGACTTGGAGCAGAGGTGTGCTTGCTGGTCAGCACATTCTTCACCATGAGTGCAGACTCTTTGGGAAAGCAGAATGAAGCCAGGAGGCCATCCAGGCTCAGAGGCTCACACTTATAATCTCAGCTCTTTAGGAAGCCGAGGTAGGAAGATCACTTGAGCCCAGGAGTTTGAGACCAGCCTGGGCAACATAGCGAGACTCCATTTCTATTAAACAAAACAAAAGAAACCAGGAGGCCCTATGTTAAATGTGAGGAACCAGTTAAGCAAAGGAGTCCTAGCTGGGTAATGACTATTACTAAACCAAAGAGACAATGTGTCTAGAGGGCAGAGTAGGCAATGGAAAGAAGATTTTACTTCTCACCACTTACCTCAAAATGGCTGGTCCAACCCCTTTGTCTTTCCTAGCTGTATCTCTCCCAAGACCAGCCTCCCTTCGCAAGCTACCGAATCCCTGGATTGGATTCCCACATTTT
The DNA here is from genome assembly GCF_049354715.1 of Callithrix jacchus. NCBI lineage: Eukaryota > Metazoa > Chordata > Mammalia > Primates > Cebidae > Callithrix > Callithrix jacchus. The sequence goes on from NC_133521.1 coordinate 26,109,830, forward strand.
CTTCTTCCATGCAAATGGCACTTACCTCTTAGGACCTGGTACAGAGCCTATCTTGAAGTGTTCCCTCCCTGTCCCGCTCTTTCCTGCTTTGAGCGCCTGCAGCACCTCACCTTACTGTGTATTGTCTCGTATTGTGCTCTAATAAATAACGCTTTTAAAATAAACTGAACCATATTCAAGGACTGCAGTGTTTTTCTTTTGCATTTTTAGTTGGCCACAGTATATGTAATAAAGCCAGACATCTTGTAAATACCTAGTCGGTCAGATCTCTAACCGTGGTCAGAAAAATGGCCCCTGTTTCAACCCTTCCCTGTTCCTGCAGGGACACAGCCAAGTATTGAGCAGGAATATGGGGCAGAGGTGCCAGTATGGTGTGAGGATACGGTCATGCACCTCACTCAGTTGAGGGGCCACACTTGCTTTCTCTAATAATCAAATTTCATCCATCTCCTTAAGGCTCACCTCATTCAGGAAACAGATGTCTAGTGTGAGTCAGGCACTTGTTGGGCAATGGTACTGGAGAATTTTAAAAAACAAACAAAAGTATTATCCCTGTCCTCATAATGTAAGTATTATACCTGCCCTCATAATGTGTATCATCTAACTCGGAAGACATGCATTAAATAGATAGGTTTTAAATAGAGTAGGTTTGTTTGAATAATGTAGGTGTGCAGAGTGGTTTAAAGCACATGGTAGGGAAGCTGACTGTCCAGTGGGAGATCAGAAAACCACTGGAGATCTGCTAACCAGCACCTGAAGTATGAAATGGAATTAGCTATGGGAAATGGGAGGAGAGAACGGTACCCTTGAGGAATTTGAGTGAATCCAGTTCAGCTAGCTAAGCAAATAGGAGAAGAGTACAGAATAAAGCTGAAGCCTCTGTGAAATCTTCCCTCCCTGCTCCAGCTAACTTAGCTCTGCTTTCAATGTCTTTTTGCACTAATTGTCTTTACCATCCTTTATTATATACTCTTGAGACAGAGTCTAACCAGGAATTAGCCGGATGTGGTGGTAAATGCCCATGGTCCCAGCTACTCTGGAGGCTAAGGTAGGAGGATTACTTGAACTCAGGCAATCGAGACTGCAGTGAGCCATGATTGTGCTACTGCACTCCACAAAAGGACATAGCTTAAGGAGGCCATGGTCACAGGTGACTCATTATTTAACGAGGCCAAGTGATGCTAGACAATCAGCCCACAAGCATCAGAACTGACAATTGGGAGGCATGGGGCACCTCAGCCAGCCGTGTGTCCATGGGATGGTGGAAGAAGGGATTGGAGTAGGGTAAGAAGCCGTGAAAGACCTTTGACCTAGCCTTTCTAATTCTAGCTAGCAAGTCAGGAGAAATGCTAGCATGTTCACCCAAAGAATATTTATTACAGTAATGTTTGTATTAGCAGAATACTGGAAAGAATCTCAGTACCTGTTAACATGGATTAGTTCATTGATTTATTCAGCAAGTATTTTTCCAGCGCCCACTATGTGTTGGGCATTGTTCTAGTTACCAGGCATGTAACTGTGATCAAGACAAAATCTCTGTCCCATGGAGCTTACAGCAGGGAGACAAACAATAAGGTAATAAGCTCATTTCCAATTATTGCTAGAAGCACAAGTGTCCTTTCTATTGGAATCTGTTACATTCTTGAGTTCAGGTTAAAAGAATTAGGCAGTGAGATAACTGGACTAGCAGGAAAATTAAACACATAATGTGATGGATAGTGGAGGTGCTAAGACAGCCTTTCCAAGGAGGCCATGCTTGAGATGATGCCAGAATAACTGGTAACTAGTTGTCAACCATGTAGAGATGCAGGAGGCTAGGGTTGGGGTGGGAACAAGTTTGATGTAGTCAAGGAATATCAAGATCAGCATGTGACAGTCTAGTGAGCCATGAGGGAATTGCATTTTACTTTCTTTTTTTGAGACAGAGTCTCACTCCGTCATCCAGGCTGGAGTACAATGGCATGATCATAGCTCACGGCAACCTCTGCCACCTGGGCTCAAAGTGATCCAGCTTAGCCTCCTGAGTAGCTGGGACTGTAGGCACACACCACCATGCCAGACTAATTTTTTGATCTTTTGTAGAGATGGGGTTTTACTGTGTTGTCCAGGCTGTTCTCAAACTCCTGGGCTCCTGTAACAAAGGAAGTGAATGGGCTCAAGTGATCTGCCAGCCTTGACCTCTCAAAGTGTTGGGATCACAGGAGTGAACCACCATGCCCTGCCGCACTTTATTCTTAATACAGTGAGGTGCTCTTGGTTTTAAGCAGTGGGTACCTGTGATACAGCTGTACTATAGAGTACTATGAAGCAGTTCAATAAGAAGAAATTATTCCACTGTGTAAAGATCTCCAGGATACATAGCTAAATGCAAAAAGCAAGTTGTAAAATAATACATATGGTATTTCATAAAACAGGATTCTGTGTTGAGGTGTGAGTATGATTGAGTGGGTGGGTGAGGTGTTAAAAAACATGGACAAGGAACTTTGTGATTACACCAAACTATTAAGAGTGGTTATTTCTGGAAAGTAAAGTGGGATTGGTTATGGGGTGAAGGAGAGTTACCACTTTATACTGCCTACTGTATTTGGATTTTGTAAAAAAGAAAGGGAATGGGCAACAAGGAATTGATGTTGTATAAAAAGGCTTGGCTTTGAAGGAAACCAAGAAGATAGCTAGGGAGGGATACAGGTTTGCAGGACAAATTGCCCATAGCTTTCCTGCCTGACATACTAGATTCTTTACACAATTATATAAACAATGAGTTTATATAACCCAACATTGCCTCCTCAATCTAACAAATGTGTGATCGCCATTTCTGATAGATCTCACAGTATGTTCCCAGCATTGCCATGGAACATTTGTGGGGTTGATCCCCAGTTGAGCAGGAATGTGATCTTACAGGAATCAGTGACTTTCAAAGATGTGTCTGTGGACTTCACCCAGGAAGAATGGTACCATGTCGACCCTGCTCAGAGGAGCTTATACAGGGATGTCATGCTGGAGAACTATAGCCACCTGGTTTCTCTTGGTAAGGACCACTTCTCTGAGTGTCTTTCCTGCTGCTAGGTCTTTCCTTCCTTGGTTGCTGTAGTGGTGGTGCCCAGAGTGTAGGTAACTGTGAGCAGGGTGCTCAGGGATCAGAGCTTGTTAATCTCATGGGGACCCAGCTTTATGGGGTTTTGAGCCTGCTCTTTAGGTAAGAGGCCTTTATTTTACAAAACTGGAAATAGGCAATTTGATTGCATGACTCCTTAAGTTGCACCTTTTTTTTCCTTCAGAGTCCCTGAGGATCAAGGACTAGTACTGACTTGTCCTTAGGAGGGTTCTTTGTCCGCTTGCACAAACAACCAAATCTTGTGTATTTACCCATGAGCAGGATATCAAGTTTCCAAGCCAGAGGTGATCTTCAAATTGGAGCAAGGAGAAGAGCCATGGATATCAGAGGGAGAAATCCAAAGACCTTTTTGTCCAGGTAAATGAGTGAGAGTCAGGTGTTAGGAATGAATGCAGATAATGGCACAACGTAGGGAGGGGGAGGTACCCTCCTGCAGCTGGCTTGGGATCTCCTAGATCTGCACAGGAGGCTGAAGCCATCACCTGGCTGATACCTTGTAGGTCTCTCATCTTCAAAAAAGTGTTCCAGCTCTTGCTGGTTTATTTTTCCGCTGGTGGCCTCTGATTCCCTTTGTTAATTAGAGATCCCTTCTGTTACTCATTCGGAATTGAACTCTCCTATCTCTTCCTTGTTTAGTCATGCTGCTTTCACTGTCAGAAGCCCCAGACTTGTAGGAAACACCTGCAGCTTCCTTAATTCTCCCTCCCTTCATAACCTGCCTTCAGACTCCATGCCTCACCACCATCTTCCTTCCTTCTCACGTTCATGCTGAATTGACTCATTACCTCCCTCCACGGTTCCTGTAGTATCCTTCTCTCCCATTTCCTTGCCTGTTAAGTGCTTCTTAGCTTTAGGTCTTTAGCTTTTATTGCTTTTTCCCATAAGTGACTGCCTTAAGGAACCTGCCTAGCCTCCTGTCTCTGTTACCTCCTTACCAGGGTGCCTGCCTCCTGCTAGTTGCAGCTCTTTATTCTATGCAGTAGACTCAAAAGTCTTCCTTATTTGTGTGATGATTACTTTGTTTCCTTCTCAGAAGTCACATAGTTCATATGTATACCTAGAATCTAAATTCATCACCTTTCATCCCCCCACCAGTATATTTTGCTACCTTGCCTATTTCCCATTTCTATCCTTGCCTGTTAGAATCCAGTGGATTCTTAATTGCTCAGGCCGGACACCACAATTAGTTTAGTCTTTTATTTCAACCCAGGTTATTTTCTTCCTATGAGATGTAGCTTAGATTTTCTTGCCTTTTAACTTCTACTAGTGGCACTGTAAACCAGGGCCCCCATTTTTTAATTATTTATTCATTTATTTATGTTATTGAGACAGGATCTCACTCTGTCACCCAGGCTGGAGTACAACGGCGTGATCTTGGCTCACTGTACCCTCTGCCTCCCAGGCTCAAGCAATCCTCCCACTTGAGCCTCCCAAGTAACCAGGGCTGAAAGCATGTGCCACTACACACAGCTAATTTTTTGTGGAGACCAGTTTTCCCTTTGTTGCCCAGGCTGGTCTCAAACACCTGAGCTCAAGCAATCCACCTACCTTGGCCTCCCAAAGTGCTGAGATTACAAGCATGAGCCACCACACCAGCCTTATTTTTTATTTTGAGACAGGATCTAGCCCTGTCACCTGGGGTGGAGTGCGGTGTCTCAATCACAGCTCACTGCAGCCTTGACCTCCTGGGCTCAATTGATCCTCCTACCTCTGCTTCCCAAAGTGTTGGGATTATAGGTGTGAGCCCCTGCTGAGGTCCCAGATTTAGATTGCTATAATTCCCAACTGGAATAGCTCACTCTGTTTTTTTCCTTTTATAAATCAAGTGGATTTTTTAAATTATAGATTTATTGTGATATAATTCACATACCATGAGATTCACGCCTTTAAAGTGTGTAGGTCAGTGGTTTTTTCATATATTCAGAGAGTAGTATTAGATAGTTGTAACGCTATCTACTTTCAGAATATTTTCCTCACCCCAGCAAGAAACTTCATACCCATTAACAGTTACTCCCCATTCCCTACTCCTCTCAGTACCTGGTAACCATTTATCTAATTTCTATTTCTATGGATTTTTTAATATCCTGCATAGTTTGCATAAGTGGAATCATATAATATGGCACTGGCTTCTTTCACTTAGCATCATGTTTTCAAGGTTAATCATGTTGTAGCATGTATCAGTACATCATTCTTTTTTACCATTGAGTAATATTCTGTTGTATGGATATACCACATTTTGTTTAATTATTCATCAGTTGCTGGACCACACTGGATTTTATTTATTTATTTATTTGCTTGTTTATTTATTTGAGACAGACTCTCACTCTGTCAGTTGCTGAACCACACCAGAGTTTACTTATCTTTTTTTTTTTGAGACAGATTCTCACTCTGTCTGCCAGGTTGCAATGCAGTGGCATGATCTTGGCTCACTGTAACCCCCACCTCCTGGGTTCAAGCAGTTCTCATGCCTGAGCCCCCCGAGCAGCTGGGACTGCAGGCATGTACCAACACGCCTGGCTAGTTTTTGTATTTTTAGTAGAGATGGGGTTTCTACTAAAACTCCTGTTGGCCAAGCTGATCTCAAACTCCTGACCTAATATGATCCACCCGCCTTAGCCTCTCAAAGTGCTGGGATTATACGCCTGAGACTCCACGCCCAGCCACTGGGTTTTAATTCTTTATCTTATCTCTTTATTTTATTTTATTTTTTTTTTTTTTGAGATGAAGTCTCACTCTATTGCCCAGGCTGGAGTGTAGTGGTGTGATCTCGGCTCACTGCAACCTCTACCTCCCAGGTTCAAGCAATTCTCCTACCCCAGCTTCCCAAGTAGCTAGGACTATAGGTGCACACCACCACACCCAGCTAATTTTTTGTAGTTTAGTAGAGGTGGGGTTTCACCACATTGCCCAGGCTGATTATGAACTCCTAAGCTCAGTCAATTCACCCACCTTGGCCTCCCAAAGTGCTGAAATTACAGACATGAGCCACCATGCCTGGCCTAATACTTTGTTTTTTTAAAACTTCTGACAAAACCTTGCTATTACTCTCTGTACTTTACTATAGGCAATAGAAACTTCCTTGACTTAGAAGTTCCCTATCAGCCTGGCACGGTGGCTCATGCCTGTAATCCTAGCACTTTGGGAGGCCAAGGTGGGCGGATCACCTAAGGTCAGGAGTTCACGAGCAGCCTGACCAACATGGAGAAACCCCGTCTCTACTAAAAATACAAAATGAGGCGAGTATGGTGACACATGCCTGTAGTTCCAGCTATTCAGGAGGTTAAGGCAGGAGAATCACTTGAACCTGAGAGGTGGAGGTTGCAGTGAGCCAAGATTGCACCATTGCACTCCAGCCTGGGTGACAAGAGTGAAACTCTGTCTCAAAAAAAAAAAAGTTCCCTATCATCCAGTATTATCTTTCTATTCCTGCTAAAACAGATCCCCTTAGGTTGAACTTCTCTTAGTATTCTCTGTAAGTAGCATATCTTTTCCCTCATTAGGCAATATATTCTGCCTATCCAAAGCCATTTGTTATTTGAGTTCAAGGTCTGTCTCACCCATAAGACCTGATATATACTAATATATTTTTTTCTTCCTTCCCTGACAACAAATATCATTTATATCATCTACACTATAAAAACTCAGATTTAATAATATACCATCTGATGGTTTTACCCTTTTTTTAGTTGCCAAAATGTTGTCTTGTTTCTATTCAAGCTCCTATTTAGGAGCTGGCTGGGAAGAGAACTTTTCTCATTTATTCATTTTAACAAGCATTTTTACAAGTCCCACTTAGAAGGATTCTTAAAAAAACACAAGGCATTTTTGGCCCTCAGGAGTTGAGTCAGTTCTCCTTGTAGGATAAGGAATTTGGAAGTTTAGGGTGTTATTGTTGTGATTTCCCTCTCAACATTTTATTATGAAAATGTTCAAATAGGAAAGTTGAAAAAAAATTTACAGTCAATACCACATACCTACCACCAAGATTATCACATGATTGTTGTTGTTAACATATTATTTGCTTTTTTAACATGTTGTTTTAATTACTTTATCATGTATTTCTTCATCTAGCTATCTATCAATCCATCTTACTTTTTTGATGCATTTCCAAGTAAGTTGCAGGCATAATTACATTTCACCCCTACACTTTTAGCATGTATGTTATGTCATTAACTAGAATTTAATATTTATTTTAGTTTTTAAAAGAAAATGTTACATACAGTGAAATGTACAACTTTTTTTTTTTTTTTTTCCTGAAAAAGACGGGGTTTCACCATGTTGGTCAGGCTGGTCTTGAACTCCCGACCTCAGGTGATCCACCCGTCTTGGCCTCCAAAGTGCTTGGATTACAGACGTGAACCACCACGCCCGGCCTAATATGCAATTCTTATATGTACCATCCAGTTCCTTTTGACAGATGCATTCACCTGTCTAACCCAAATTCCTATTGATATGGAACATTTCTATCACTCTAAAAAGCTCTCTGCCCTTAGTATTTAAAAGTTACCATTCTTAAACCCTAAAAATTAATCAATTCACTTGTATCAGTGTTCTGAAGTAAAAGCATGGACTTAGAGATCAATTTATTAGGCAGCTTGAAATAAATTCTTTTTGGTCAAGGGAGGTAATTAGTATAAAACCAGAGCTCAAATAGATGGAAACGATAGTACCAATTGTAAAGGCAAAGATGATTTCCCTCCTGATCAAGGACCTCCTTGATCTCCAAGGGTTATACTTTACAAACTGAGAAAATGTAGTATTTCAAATAATCTTTTCAGTTATATCACTGGGTACAGATTTTCTCTGCAGCAAATGCAGAGAAATGAAACCCAGAACCTCAGAGTTGACAGTAAAGAAATTATGAAATGGATGCATTAGGAAGACAGATTTTGTGGTGGTTTATAAAAGGATAGGAGGCATGGAGAGTTACAGGATCCTAAGATGAACTATGATCCTGTTCCATTTGTATCTGTGCCTAACACAGTCCTGCTCACTTACTTTTTTATTTTCTAACCAGCCCTCCTAGATGGGCTTTCCTCATTCTCTGGATCTTACCACCCACATACTCTGGATCTGCAGTCTTCAGTGTAATTTATTCACTCTTACCTTTCTCCATTTTGGGTCTTCTTCCCAGGATACAGGACTGATTTCAAAACAGAGTTATGTGTAACTTATATTTCTTTCTTCATTCCTACTGTAGCAGTTTGTTTCAACAGAAAGGAATAGAGGACTTTTGCACTTTGGATTTCTTTCAGACTGGAAGACCAGGCCTGAATTCAAATCATCGCATCTGCAGCAGGATGCATCCAAAGTATCCCACTGCACAGATGATCTCTCATGTGCTACATTAGAAGACTCCTGGGATGTTAGCAGCCAGTTAAACAGGCAACAAGAAAACTGGAAGAGACATCTGGGATCAGAGGCATCCACCCAGAAGAAAATAATCACACCACAAGAAAGTTTTGAGCAAAATAAATTTGGTGAAAACTCTAGATTGAACACTGATTTGGTTACACAACTTAACATTCCTGCAAGAATAAGGCCTAGTGAATGTGAGACCCTTGGAAGCAATTTGGGACAAAATGCAGACTTACTTAATCAGAATAATATTCCTGCAAAAAAGAAACCCTATAAGTGTGATAAATGTAGAAAAGCCTTTATTCATAGATCGTCACTTACTAAACATGAGAAAACTCATAAAGGAGAGGGAGCTTTCCCTAATGGAACAGATCAGGGAATTTATCCTGGAAAGAAACACCACGAATGTACTGACTGTGGGAAAACATTTCTCTGGAAGACACAGCTTACTGAGCATCAGAGAATTCACACTGGGGAGAAGCCATTTGAATGCAATGTGTGTGGAAAGGCCTTCAGGCATAGCTCATCTCTCGGTCAGCATGAGAATGCCCATACCGGAGAGAAACCCTATCAGTGTAGTCTCTGTGGGAAAGCCTTCCAGCGCAGCTCCTCCCTTGTTCAACACCAGAGAATTCACACTGGAGAGAAACCCTATCGATGTAATCTGTGTGGGAGGTCCTTTAGGCATGGCACATCCCTCACTCAACATGAGGTCACACATAGTGGAGAGAAGCCCTTCCAGTGTAAGGAATGTGGGAAAGCCTTTAGTCGATGTTCTTCCCTTGTCCAACATGAGAGGACTCATACTGGAGAGAAACCTTTTGAATGTAGCATATGTGGGAGGGCTTTTGGTCAGAGCCCATCCCTTTATAAACATATGAGGATTCATAAGAGAGGCAAACCTTACCAAAGCAATAACTACAGCATAGATTTCAAGCACAACTCATCTCTCACTCAAGATGAAAGCACTCTTACTGAAGTGAAATCCTACCATTGTGATGACTGTGGGGAAGACTTTAGTCACATTACAGACTTTACTGACCATCAGAGGATCCATACTGGAGAGAATCCCTATGATTGTGACCAGGCTTTTAATCAGCAAGCTATTTCTCATCCTGGAGAGAAACCCTATCAATGTAATGTATGTGGAAAAGCTTTCAAAAGGAGTACAAGTTTCATAGAGCATCACAGAATTCATACTGGAGAGAAACCCTATGAATGTAATGAGTGTGGAGAAGCCTTTAGTCGACGCTCATCGCTTACTCAACATGAGAGAACCCACACTGGAGAGAAACCCTATGAATGTATTGACTGTGGGAAAGCCTTTAGTCAAAGTTCATCCCTCATTCAGCATGAGAGAACTCATACTGGAGAGAAGCCCTATGAATGTAACGAATGTGGGAGAGCTTTCCGAAAGAAAACCAACCTGCATGATCATCAGAGAATTCATACTGGAGAAAAACCCTATTCTTGTAAGGAATGTGGGAAAAACTTCAGTCGAAGTTCAGCTCTTACTAAACACCAGAGAATTCACACTCGAAATAAACTCTAGGAACCTTGAAGTTAAGGAATTTCCAGAATGCTTTAGCTAATGTGCTGTTTTGATTCAGGATCAGAGGATTCTTAAAGAGAGAGAGCTTGGGAATGTAACTAATTATATGTGTATTTGTATGTTGTGTGTGGTGAAAACTGCCAGTAGACAGATTTTTTTTTAATAAAAGCCACATTCTCAGATCTGATTACAGACTGGTATGAAAACATCTACATATATCATGTAGCTGGTTGGAAATTAAATGCCTATATATTGGACTTTATAAAGCTTTTGAATATATGTATGCAGGAGATCATCAAGTTTCAACATCTTGACTTATAACCCCCAATGTTAACAGCTTTAAAAAAAATTAATTCCTGCAGTAATGACCAAAAATCATTTTTAAAATTGCTTGACAACTGCACCCAACTGCAGCTCTTACATTAACTTCACCGTGGAACCCAGTTCCATCTCCAGGAAGTCACCATTCAAAGAATTAGATCAACTAGCCCAACCACTTCATTGTACAGATGAAGAGATTGAAAGCCAAAGATATTAAGTGGTTTCTACAGTATGATACAGCCTATAGGGGTAAAGCTGGATTAAAAGTGCAGGTTTCCTGGATTTGGGGCCCCATGGTCTTGTCAGAGAAGAGGTATTTTAGAACTCAGAGGGCTTTAAAATAAATTTTAAGATCTATCAGATACCCAAACATTTAACGAGCACCTATGGGTTGGACACTTTGGGAATTCCTAAAAGCCTACGTGGCAGCAAAATGTATGCAAGTTTATCACAAACCGTTTAAAGCAACTTCTTGGAGGCTTACAAACCACAATTTAACAGAAACTGTAGATGGTTGAATTATTAGTGACTTTTTCCTTTTCCCAGTTACACTTATTATACCTTCAGCTAATATATGCCAGTTTCACAGAACTATTAAGTCCTCTTATTGTGCTTTTTATGGCACGCCCATGAAAAAGCACTAGCTTAAGCCTGCAATATCAGATCAATGGGAAAACAACACAAAACTAAGAGGAGAATTTTCCCCTGTTAATTTTATTGTGGAAAAGTATAAGTCTAATTGCCCATTGCCATAAATTTTGTCTTTTACTCAGTTTAGAGTAACACCATGTACTGGCTCATTTTGTGTGCAAAGAAAATATTTCACCATTAAAAAAATTAACTTGGCTAGGTATGGTGGCTCACAGCTGTAATCCCAGCATTTTGGGTGACTAAGGCACATAGACTGAGCCCAGGAGTCCAAGACCAGCCTGGACAACATGGTGAAACCCCACCTCTTTAAAAAGAATCCAAAATTAGTGGGGCATGGTGGCATGCAGCTGTAGTCCCAGCTACTCAGGAGGCTGAGGTTGGAGGATCTCTGGAACCCAGGAGTGGAGACTGCAGTGAGCTGAGGTCCCAATACTGCACTCCAGCCTGAGCAACAGAGCAAGACCCTGACATACACAAGTCAACTAAAATTTAGTTCTATAATACCTTTCCATCAGCTAAGCTTCAGTGGCCCACTCCATCCTGTAATGCCTCCCATGGACTATCCTAAAGGAATTTCGAGAACCTTCACTGGTCTTTTGACATTGACCATGCAGACAAATTTGGGCACAACTGGATGCTGATCCCTTTTATATAAGAGCTGCCTCACAAAGATAGGTAAATTTTCCCAGCCCTAAATATGAATTGTGGGGCAAGATGATATTAGTGGTATTAATGGTGAACCTCTCCTACTGGCTTCTTTGCTTGCCTTTCTCTCGTCCTGGATGGCATGAGGCAGCACCAAAGCATTCATCATTCTTTGCAGGGAAAAAAAAATGTGCACGGGGGCTGAAATGTAGTATATATAGCTCTGTTAGTCTGTCCTCTGTGATGCAAAATGGAATATTCATAGCAGATCTGCCCTTCTGAGATGTTGACCATCCAAAAATCCTTGTTTTTGGTACTCCATGATTAGGTCACACGCCCTGCCAAGGCCATGCTTGTATTGTCTGATATGTAGCTTGACAATGGGTAATTCTACTCAGACCCTCCCTACCGATTGGCTAGGATGCCTGTCAGGAACTCATTTTGCTACTGGTTGTTTGGGGGTCCCCATAGTGAACTGCTTTCAGGAATGGCATGAATTGTAACCAACTGAGTGCTGCCCCCACTGTTAATGGAAGTTTAAAAAAACTTAGTTCCAGAAGATCCAAAGGAGACCACTGGTTTGAGTTTGGAGCCTGGCCTAGATCCAACCACCACCCTCTGAACTGCAGCACATCATCATTGACAGGGAGGGAGCTTAGCATGTATGTGTGGCTCATTGATAAGGTTTTCTTTTTTTTTTTTTTTGCCACCTAGATTTCAGAGGACAGAAGGTTTTCTTAGTCCCAACAGCCATACACCATGCACTTATGGATGCCCAGCCTTTTAGGGCTACGTGAAATGCATCCTTGTAACATCATTGTATTCTTTCAATAAATAGCCTTCTGAGTTTAATGGGAGTCAGTTTGTCTTTTTCAATTTTCAGAACTTGGCTAAGATTAAAGAGTGATGCACCAAGAAGGAGGAATTAACTGCTAAGCCCATCACAGCCAGGTGAGTTAATAGCTACCATTTACTGAATGCTTACTAATTTAAAGACATTTTGCCAAGTGTTTCACATCTGTCATTTCTTTCAATCCTTATAACTTCTGGTTAGCGGTGTTGTGGTAGCTCTTGTCTTTGTCTGCCCAGCATTTTCCCCCTTTACCTCTTGCAACAATCTGACTGTACTGACTGTAGGAACCCGTCAGGATGTCCCTGGAGCTCACTGATAGTTCTAGGGGCAGGCATGAGACCTAGTTCAGCTAATAAGAGTCCTTTGCCAGAATTTTTTCAAAGTAGAGCTGGAAGGAGCTCTGCTTTGCTCTTTTGTGTTGCTAGGCCAAAAAGATAAAGGCCTAGAGCTTCCTGGAACCCAATTTCTTATCAGAGATAGGAAGCAGGAGAAGACAAGGTTGATATGATGGTGTTCTTGTTTCTGTTCCCTGATGTCCTTGGACCTGGCCTAATTTCTGAAGCTCTCTTTGGAATTTAGGGAGCTCCCCATCAGTTCAACAATTTATCCTTTTGCTCAAGCTAGTTTTTTTATGTTTCTTTGCTTGCATTAAAGAAACCCAAAATATGTATGATATACTTGTATCTGCCAGAGCATCTAGCACACCTCCCTGTAAGATATGAAAAGACTTCTGCACTTTTAGGTGTATTGATGGTGGTGATGCTTGGTTTTTTATAGCTGCAATAGGCTTTTCATTTTGCAGTATTCTGAGTTCAAGATTGAGCACCTTTTAAAAATGCTAAGGTGGTTGATTCCTACTCATCTGCTAAAATGCAAATGGTGCTTCAGGAAAGGTTTTGCTGACTCTCCTATTTCAATTACATTGGTTTCCCTTTCAAAATTTTTCATAGATTACTGTCAATGTCCTCCATGTTACCACAATTTGCATTTGTGATTATTTGGTTTTTTCCTACACTAGATGATGAGATTCAGGAAGGCAGGAGTCCATGTCTGTTTTGATAGCTCTTTTTATTACCCTGCTAATTAATGCCAAGCATATGGTAGGTACTTAATACAGTGTTTTAAGTGAGCAATTGAGTGGAGATTGACTGATAGACAAAGAAGATTGGCCAGTAAATAAAAAGATGCTCAATTTGGAAGACAGAATATTGCAAAATAAAACAATGTAATACTGTTTTACACCAAGTAGGCTGGCAAAAGTTGAGAAATCTGGCAGAGGGGTATTAGAACTTTTATACACTGCTGGTAAGGGGGTAATTTGGTATAATCATTTTGAGGATTAATTTGGCAATATCCAGTAAAACCAAAGCTAAGCGTATCTCATGTCTCATCAGTTCCACTTGGAGATATATATCCTAGACTAGAAATTCTCCCATGTGAGCAAAAGGGACACATACAAAGATGTTTATTGAGGCAGTGTTTTAAAGAGTAAAAATATGAACACAACAGAAATATTGGGGAGTGAATATGTTAACAGTAAGTCGTGACATATTCTTTTTGAGACAGGGTCTCACCCTGTCACCCAGGCTGGAGTGCAGTGGTACAATCTTGGCCCACTGCAGCCTCTACCTCCCAAGTTCAAGCAATTCTCATGCTTCAGCCTCCTGAGTAGCTGAGACCACAGTTGGATGTACTGGACCATATCCAACTAATTTTTATATTTTTAGTAGAGATGGGGTTTCGCCATGTTGGCCAGGCTGGTGTCGAACTCCTGGCCTCAAGTGGTCCAACACTTTGGCCTCCCAAACTGCTGGAATTACAGGTGTGAACCACCATGCCTGGACAATCATGGCATATTCTTATAATTTAACATATAGTTTTTAAATGAAGGAATCGGAGCATCTGGCAAAACAATAAACAAGAAAAGCCTAGCGCTGTCTATTCCACTCCAATATCCATGCAGCTCAATGTGGCTGAAGAAAAACCGAACTATGACAGTTAGTCCCACTTTAATCTCTTGTATGCTAACCTCCAGCATTTGTTTTCCTAGTCCAGTCATTGTCCCACTGTTTTAGGTTGCTATTTTATGACTTCTCTCTTTAACCTCCACAGCACTTCACCCATTCCTCACTCAGCTGGTAACCTTATTTCCTAGTTAACTAAGAACAATGAAAAGGAATTAGAAGAGGCCAGGTGCAGTGGCTCACACCTGTAATCTCAAGACTTTGGGAGGCCGAGGCAGGCAAATTGCTTGAGCCTAGGAGTTCAAGACCAGCCTGGGCAACATGGCAAAACTCTGTTTCTTGCAAAAAAAAAAAAAAGCCAATCTCATAACCTGGTCTCAAAAAAAATAGTTATTATTTTAAAAAAGGAATTGGAAGATAATCCCTCTTCTCTGCTCATGTTATTCTTGCATTCTCTCTGTCACTATGGTTGACACTTTGTTCTCTTATCTAAGACCAAATCCTCTAGTATATTAGATCCCATCCTTAAACTACGGCATCATTCCTACAGTTGTCTCTTTCCTGCATTTTTTTTTTAATCTACTGGATCTTTCCCATTAGCATAATAACATGTATTTTTCTCACCTCAAATATATATATGTTCTATATTCCCCTCTACCTACCTACCACTCCATTTTTTGTATCAGTTAATAGCAAGATTCCTCAGTAGAGGTGTGGAATATTTATTGTCTCTAATTCATCTTCTTCCATTCACTCTTGCACCCTCTCCAGTCAGATCTTTGCGTCTGCTCTCGTCAAGGTCCCTGATGGATTCCATGTGGCTAAATCCAGTGGTCCTTTTCAGTCCTATTGATGCAGAGCAGATGAGTCCATACAGGTGCTTGGCTTCTCCTGGGAAAGAATCCAAGGGCAAGCCAGTGGTATTAGCAAGTTTTATTGAACTGGAATTGCTTCTTCTGAAGCACATCCAACTCCTAAGCAGTGCACCCCAAGTGAGCATTTGTGGACAGTTAGCTAGCTACAGTTATACCTATTTTTAATTACATGCTAATAGTTGGGAGGGTTATGCAGAAATCTCTAGAAAAGGGGTGGTAATTTTTTGGTCATTGTCATAGAAAGGGGTGGTAACTTCTTAGTCATTACCATGGTATTTGTTAATGTCATGGTGCAGGTGGGAATGTCTTATGCTAATGAACAATGAGAGAAGCTAGAGGTTGCTTTCAGCACTGTCTGCTGGTTCCCACTGGTTTCTTCACTTTATCCTGTTGAGACTGGGAAATAAGTTCTGCTGGTATCCTACCTCACTTTTACTGGTCATTTCAACATTATTTGATAATATTAGTTGATCACTTCCTCACACCCATTTTTTTCACGAGGCTTACAGGTTATACTTGATTTTCTTATCCTTTATTGACAGCTACTTCTCCCAAGTGATCTTTCCTTGCTCTAGAGATAGGAATTCCCCAGGGCTCAGTTCTGTGGAAGGGCTATGTATGCAAAGCAATCCTCAAATGCTGAAGGAGCGGAGAAACCAAAGAATGAGGCAGACAAATCCAGTTTGTTTGTGTAATTTTTTAGGAGGAACTTGGAGACAGAAGTGTGGTCATGGGTAGCCAAAAGGTAGATCTTCGCACCACACCCCGTCAGAACCAGGGCTTGTATCTTGGGGGAAAGTATATGCTGTGGAAGGAATGTGCTGAGGGAATGCTCCAGCTGTCACAGCCTATGATTTCTGCAACAGTATCAAGGGTTGTTTTGAGGGAAAGAAAATAGGTGTTTCCACATAAACAGTAATACATCAGCTAGACATTTAAAGGCATTCCCAGAATAAGGGTTACTCAGAAGTCACATGGTGGATTAACATTTAAGTGAAAATTATTTAACTCCTTTGAAAGGCAGATAATAATAATAAAATTTAAAACTCTTGTCCCCACAGTGGTGCATACATATTTGTTGTATGTGCCTCTCTGAATGTTTAAACTCATTTATAGTTAAAGTTGGCTTTTTCTTATTTGATCCTTCCTTCCCCACAACCACCTGCTTGGTTTCCTTCAGGGTATAAGCCTGGATGACTTGTAAACCAGCACATCTGAAGGATTTAGGGAAAGGAATAATGAGCATTGATGCTCCCTAGGGTGAGAAGCTGATCCAAGCCCAAGAAAGAAGGGAGGGACCCAGCATGGTAGCTCATGCCTGTAATCCCAGCACTTTGGGAGGCCAAGGTGGGAGGATCACTTGAGGCCAGGAGTCGAGACCAGCCTGAACAACATAGTGAGACTCATCTCAACAAAAATAAATAATTTTTAGAAATAAAAAATAAAATAAAAATTAAAAAAAAAAGAAGGTCTTGGCACTATCAGAATCAAGCAAAGCATTGCCACTCCCCAGAAATGCCTTTTAAGACACCAATTAAAAAGAAGGGAGCAAAGGGGAGCAAAGGGCCTCTTGCAGATGAGAAGCATAAGTGACTATTTGCAGGAGTTGGTGGAAGGATATTACTAATTATTGCTAATAACTTTTAGTAAAACCCTAGTAATTTTGGAAAAACATACTTTTTTAACAACCTTTTTTTTGACATGGGGGTTGCTGATGCAGTGGTGTGATCATAGCTCACTGAAGCCTCAAACTCCTGGGCTCAAATGATCCTCTGTCCTTAGTCCCCCAAGTAGCCGGGACTACAGGTGCATGCCACCATGACCGGCTGACAAACTTTTTTTTTTTTTGCCATTTAGAATGGTAGCAGACACACTAAAAGTGTGACAAACATTTTAATGGATAAAGGCACCAAGAAATCTGGACCCGAATTATAATGGTATTTTATTATGCTGTGAACAGGGAAGTATTAATGTAGTAATTAATGGAGCTTTTGTTTTACTCTGCATTAAAGAACTGGCAATTTGCAATTCCAAAGTTAGAGTTCTCACAGAATCTTGACAGGGACTTTTCTGTTGGCTTGGAGTTGCTGATAAAGCTCCTAAGGTGAAAACAAAATGCCGTATTCCTCTGCTTTCTAATGGGTGCCACAAAGACTGGACACATGATCCTACAGGACTCGCTAGATGTAAGATTCACACAGCCACTTGATCCTTGGCCCCTATAGATATAGAAACATGTAAGGAGGTTCTGATCCAGAGGAGAGGGGCCTCATGCTCCTGGGCTGAAAGCCCCTACCCTGCCTCTACGGGGATGGGGGACTCAGGCACCAAGAATGAGATACTGGGGAATCTGAAAGTATGGGAGCTTGGCATCTCTATCTCCAGCAAAACCACAGGCCCGCTTCAGAGCTGTCACCTGGAGTTCTTGGGAGAACTTGATGTTTGTTCCTTAAAATGTATTTCCTGAAGTGTGGGGGTGGAAGGTGGTGAAGGATCGAAGAAGGGTGCTGGAGTAGCCCCTAGCAGCAGAACGAAAGACCTCTAAAGGTCTGCATTTGTGTTATTCTTGAGCAGGAAAGGATAGGACCACTCCCATCTGTTTTCCTTGACATCAGAGATCACAACCCAGGATTTCAGTTGTTCCTGGATAGGGTGTCCTTATCATTGATTGTCCAAACAGGGACTCTGAGAGTGAAGGGGGAGCTAACCAGACAGGAAGCTTGGACTGTGCTCTAAAACCCGAATGTATGTTCACCCTGTACCTGGAGCTCCTGGGAAGGAGGACCAGTGGGCAGGAGCCACAAGGCTGTGTCTCAGTGGCTGCTCTGCCAAACTCGCCTTGAGACTGGATAGAGGCAAGGATTGCATGAGGCCAAAGGGAAACTAGGCTGCCCTGCTGTGAATCAACGCAGAGAGCTGGGATGAAGCAGGACCCAGAGGTGCTGTCAGGGCAGGCCACAGACTTCATCACCAAGTGAGTGGCACACTTATAATCTCAGAACTTCGGGAGGCTGAGGCAGGAGGCTCGAGGTCAGGAGGTTCAGGCTACAGTGAGCCATGATTGCACCATTGCCCACAGCGAGATCTGTATATAAAAGCAAAACAAAACTATATATGGTCAGACTAAGTTTCAATAACTGAATGTATTTGCTCAGATTAAGGGATCCTAATACAGGATTTGACAGTGTTGAGGAGTAGGAAGGCATTTTAAGGGTAACATCACACAGGTTAGAAAGGTTTATACCACCAGTTTAGAATTAATAGGAAGACCTGGGTGTGCCTTTTAAAGAGGTGTCCAAAGGAAGCCCATTGGCATCCCCAGACATTTTATGAGCTGTGGTTGGGACATGTGGTTCCACTAGATGCATTGCACACACATGCCATACAGCACCTCCCAAGTGCAGGGACATGTGGCACAGCTGGGGACTACATTCCCCAAAAGCCTTAGCAGCAGCTGACTGCCACTTCTGGACTGAATGTCTTTTTGGTCTGCTCAGCCATGTGCAGTGCTGAGGTTTTGCTTCCTTCTGAGTGGCACAGCGTGGGCGCAAGCTTTTCTGCATGCCTCTCACCAGGTTTCTTGCATGCAGGACCAAGTTATCCTCTTCCTGTGGCTGCCACCAGCCACCTGTGATCCATGGCTGGTACATCCTGGACCAGGCTCCTCCTGCATTCTGACCTTTGCCAGGTGTCAGGAGACTGCTATCTCCTATGTGACCTACTGGACAAAGTGGGGATAAGTTGAACCATATGAAATTGTCTAATTAGGGAAACTCCAGGTCAATGTGCCTCCCTTTTCTGAAAAAATATGGCTTTTCCTTAAGTTTCTCCTCCCCCTGAAACAAGATCATGAAGAACAGAGATGCCATCTCATCTTCCTGTCTCCTTTTAACCCCTCTCCCATCCTCTGGACCACAGGTCTTGTGCAGGTAGGCTAGAGAGAAAATAATGAAATCTTGAGTGGGGAGTTATACTCTCAATAACAGTGGTCAAAGTAATTAGGAGTGAATTTCCCACAAAAAATACCTTAAGCTGGCTAAAATATTGAAGGAAAAAAAAAAAAAGAAAGTATTCCTAAGAGCACAAAGAGCTAAGGAGAGTGAAGAATTGGGGATCAAACTTTAGGAGAAGCAAGAAACAATTCCTGATCCCAGCACTCAAATCTGCTTTTGCCTGGAGGCATTTTGCTGATGAAAGACACACATGTGGGCGAGTTGTGGTGCCTCACACCTACAAACCCAGCATTTTGGGAGACTGGGTTGGGCAGATTCCTTTGAGCTCAGCAGTTCAAGACCAGCTTGGGCAACCTGGTGAAACCCTGTCTCTACAAAAAATACAAAAATTAGCTGGCATGGTGTCTCGCACCTGTGGTCCCAGCTACTTGGCAGGCTAAGGTTAGAGAATTACTTGAGCCAAGGAAGCAGAGGTTGCAGTGAGCAGAGATTGTGCCACTGCATATGCCGGTGTGGGCCACAGAGTGAGACCCTGTCTCAAAAAAAAAAGAGAAAAAAGAGACACTGTGAAACCCACCTGTGACATTGGTGGACTTAATCATTACCCCATAGTTGAACTAACACCCCAGATGAAGACGCCTTCAGGGAAATGATGCACTGGAGAAAATCAAGCTATGGCTAGACAAGCTAGGACTACTGACACAGGATTTTTCTCAGTCACTTTGCCTGTTAGGGACCTCTGTGGCCAGCAGTGTTCCTGCCTGGGCCTCACTCAGCCCTAGTCCTGCTGCAGGAGATGCCTCACCCACTCAGCCTACCATGCCGTGCCTGGCTTGTGCGCTGGGATCTGTACTCAGCCTGCAACTGGAACAGGCATGCCTCAGCCTGCCTGAGTTACTGTTCATACCCATGTTCAGCAGTTCTCAAGTTCTTGTCCTGCATCCAAGAAGGATGAGGTTACATTGACAATTGAAGGGTCTTGGCTCACTGCAACCTCCAACTCCCAGGTTCAAGCAATTATCCTACCTCCATCTCCTGAGTAGCTGGGATTACAGGTGTGCACCACCACACCCAGCTAATTTTTGTATTTTTAGTAGAGACAGGGTTTCACCATGTTGGCCAGGATGGTCTCAATCTCTTGACCTCGTGATCTGCCTGCCTCAGCCTCCCAAAGTGCTGGGATTACAGGTGTGAGCCACTGCGCCCACCCCTAAATTCATTATTTAAACATCACCGAATTCCCAAGAGGTTTGGTTGTTGTGCAATATGGTATTTCTCAAAATTGAGCATTTATCAGAATCAGTTGGAGAGCTGGTTAAAACACAGACACCAAGCTGGATGTGATGGCACATGCCTGAGATCCCAGCACTTTGGGAGGCCAAGGCATGAGAATCTCTGGAAGCCAAGAGTTCAAGACCAGCCTGGACAACAAAGCAAGACCCCGGTCTCAGCAAAAAATTAATACAATAAAAAACACAGGCACTAGCCTGTTTTCTGATCCAGCATGTCTGGGCTGGCTACAGAACATGTGCAATTCTGAAAAGTTCCCACATGATGCTGATACTGCTGGCCCAGGGACCACATTTTGAGAACCACTGATACACATAATAAAAGAATACAACTACTGGGTGGGCACACTGGCTCATGCCTATAATCCCAGCACTATGGGAGTCTGAGGTAGGATTGAGGCCAGGTGTTCGAGACCAGCCTGGGAAACATGGCAAAACTCTGTCTCTCTAAAAAAAATACAAAAATTAGGTGAGCATGGTGGCATCTGGCTGTAGTCCCAGCTGCCCAGGAGACTGAGGTGGGAGGATAGCCCTAAAGTTTGAGGCTGCATGGCACTGTGATCACACCACTGCTCTTTAGCCTGGGCGACAGAGTGAGACTCTGTCTCAATAAAAACAAAACGCACAACTACTTTTGCGGGATGCTGTGTTTTGCTGTTGTGTTGTTTTGGATCTAACACGCCCTCCGGTTTACTCAAAGTCTTAGCCAGTTTTTCCAGCCATATCTTTTCCTCAAATATGTCCAGACAGTATTTTATGGAGGATGTAGATCAAAATATTAACAAGGATAAGATGAAAATGATGAAGCCTTGTGCATTTCATTTTTCTACATATTTTTCTGCATGTGTCTTGTATGACTATGTAAGGTATGTAAGCTAAAAAAAAAAAAATACAAATAAAAGTTTGCAGGGAGGCAGAGGCAGTGCCCCGATGGTGCTGAGCACAGTCACATTAAGGCTGTAGACGGAACCCCCCCCCAGGGAGGCTGCTTTTCCCTGGAGTTTCGCCCACCCAGGTAAGGACAGAGTGAGTCTCTGATGATGGTTGGCAAGCCCAAGTCTGGGGCCTTCAAAGAAACATGGTGCAGCAGTGAGCCTGAGAGGTACAGGAGAGAGGGGGTGGCCTAACAAGAGCTAGGCGAATGGCCTTCCTCCGACCCGGGAGGGGACTGAGTACCTGGCGCTACAACAAAGTGCTCTGCATGAGGCCAGAGGCTTGGAGTGGGAGGAGGTGATTGCAAGTGGTAGCTAACTGGCATTCTCTGAAAGTCAGATTGAATCACCAGATTCTGTTTATTACGAGTAGAACTTTCAATACAGTTTTTAAAAGCTACCCCTTAATTTCTCAGGAGAATGGCAGCTTCCTCTTTTGTCATCAAAATAAATATTCAGCCAAGCGTTAAATTAGGACTTACCGGTGTGTTACTTCTGCCGGTGGATTACAGTGAAGGGTGTTTATTCACTTCAGCTGTCACTTCTTGCCCGGAGAAGTAGTCAGCTGTTCACATTTACTTTTATTTCTAAATGATCTTAAACCATTCCATTCTCCACATTAAGGATCTTATTTTCAGTAACACATTTGTAATTACATTAGGTTTGCTAGTTGTAGTTTTCATCTTTCAATTCAATAGTATTCGTTGTCGTCTTTCTCTCTCCCTGCACACTGAGGTCTTAGTTCAGGGTCTTGCACTTAGTAGGTGCTCAATAAACATTTATAAACAGAAAAAACAGACAATCCCAATGTTGCTCAGTACTTTTCCAGTCAATACTCCTTGCTCTCTGAGTGACCTGGGACAAATTTATTTTTTTTAGAGACAGGATCTCACTCTTGTCACCCAGGCTGGCGTGCAGTGGCATAATCACAGCTCACTGCAGCCTTGACCTCCCCAGGTTAAAGTGATTCTCCAGGCTCAGCCTCCCAAGTAGCTGGGACTACAGGCACTGCCACCACTCCTAGCTAATTTTTTATTTTTTATAGAGATGGGTGGGGGGGGGGTCTCACTATATTGCTCAGGTCTCATACTCCTGGGCTCAAGCCATCCTCCTGCCTCGGCCCCCTGAATAGCTAGAACTATAGATGTGAGCCAGCATGTCCAGCAAATTTCTTAACCTCTCTGTACTTAAGTTTTCTCAACTGTAAAATGGCCATATTAATAGAACCTACCCTGTAGGGCTGTTGTAGATTAAATGGGTTAATATGTTGCACTATGTGTGGCCCATGGTCAGCACTATAGGTGTCCTGCTATTATTTTGTTATTATCATCACAGAAACACGTGCACTGTGCTGGGCCATGCATTGTATGTGGAGTCAGAAGGTGCAACTCTAGGCCCAGTTCGGTGGCTCACGCCTGTAATCCCAGCACTTTGGGAGGCCAAGGCAGGCAGATCACCTGAGGTCAGGAGTTTGAGACCAGCCTGGCCAAAATGGTGAAATCCTGTCTCTACTAAAAATACAAAATTAGCCAGGTGTAGTGGTGTGCTCCTGTAATCCCTGCTATTCGGGATGCTGAGGCAGGAGAATTGCTTGAACCCAGGGGCAGAGGTTGCAGCAAGCACCACTGCACTCCAGCCTGGGCAAAGTGAGACTCCATCTCAAAAAAAAAAAGAAGGTGCAACTCTAGCTGTGCAGTCTTTGCTGGTTAAAACACAGGCCCCAGGCCGGGTGAGGTGGCTCACACTTGGGATCCCACCACTTTGGGAGGTCAAGGGAGGAGTATCACTAGAGGCCAGGAGTTGCAGATCAGCCTGAGCAATCTGCATTGCCTTTCTGAGCCTGAGTTTGTCTGTAAAATTGGGGCTACCATAATCTCACTTGTTAAAGCTGATGTGAGGATTAAGCGAGTTCATAGCTGTAGAGCACCTGCATCTGCTCAGCTCATAGTAGTTGCTTTTTACAATGTGGTAACTCCAGGCGATTGTGGGGGCGCTGGCCTGCTCGGAGCTCTCCCGGGAGCCTCCAGGAGCAAGGGTTGCAGGATCCCTCCCACCTCCCTGCAAGGTACCGCTTGCTTGCCTGGTGGCCACCGGGGGGCGGTGACGCACCGCGAAGGGCGCCCAGGACTACGGAGCTCGGAGCTGCCCAGCCGCGCGGAGCCTGCAAGAGGTGAGCTCGTCCGGCTTCCTCTCCTTGTCTTCCTTCTTTTCTCCCTTCCCTCCTTTAAACGGTGCTGGGATTTCTCCTTCTCTGATGAGATGCCTGCTCTCCGTGGCGTCCATCCACAGGTTCTGCACGGGAGAGGAATAGATTTGGAGCACCCGGCGACAGCAGGGATCGGGGCCAGGGTCAGAAATAAAGAGACCTGGTCGGGCGCGGTGGCTCACGCCTGTAACCCTAACACTTGGGGAGGCCGAAGCGGGTGGATCACCTGAGGTCAGGAGTTCGAGACCAGCCTGGCTAACGTGGCAAAACACCGTCTTTACCAAAAATACAAAAATTAGCTAGGGGTGGTAGCAGGTGGCTATAATCCCAGCTACTCAGGAGGTTGAAGCAGGAGAATCGTCACTTCACTTCAGCCTGGGCGAAAGAGCAAAACTCCATTTCTAAATAAATAAAATAACAAGACCCGCAAATTCACACATCCAAGGCATCGGTGGGGGATGCAGGAGCAGCCAGCATCTCCACGAGCAAAGCGTTCGTTTTTCCACACAACTAATTATTTTGAAATTTTTATACCCACAGAAATGCTTTAAAATCCCACAATCAACAAACATCCTTATTTCTTCCATTTGGATTCACAAATTGTCAACACATTTTGCACACGCATTTCATTTTTATTTTTATTGAACCATTTGAGAGTTACTTGCAGACATCCTGACACTTCACCCCTGGATACTTAAGCCTGTATCTCAGTAGGCAGCCGCAATGCCATTATCACACCTAAGAACCTCAATGTTGATATAATGCTATTATCTCACTTATACATACCCACATGTCCCCAGTTGTCTCATTCATATCCTGCATAGCTGTGGTTTTATTTGTAATCCAGGATCTGATAAATGTTCACATCATTTTTTCTTTCATGACATTTTTAGAGTCCAGGCAGTTATCTTGTAGAAGGTCCCATAATCTGAATTTGTCCTGTTTATTAGTCATGGTTGTATTCAGGCAAGTCGCTTTTGGTAACAATATTGCATAGGTCTTGTTATCTATTTCCCACTATATCATATCAGAAGGCCCATTGTGTAGGTTTGTACTATTTTGTGACACTAAGTTTGATCACTGGATTATCTGTCACAGTCCTTCCTTCTCTCCAACCCCCCCCCCAAAAATAACTAAATCTGACATCACAAGAAGCAGCCAGCTATATCCAAGATGTGGGACAAATAGCCCAACAAACCCAGGGTGACCCAGGCCTCCCTGCTGCCTTTCAAAAAACCTGGGCACGTTCCTGGCACAGGAACATAGGACTTGCTATTCCTGACACCTGGCATGTGCTTCCCCGTGAAGAGCATGGTTTCCTCCCCAACCTTCAAGTCTTTTCTTAAATATCAGCTTTTCGGCAAGACCTTCATTAACTAGCCTAGCCCCAATATCGTTTGACTGTGTCCCCACCCAAATCTCATCTTGAATTGTTATGTGTTGCGGGAGGGACCCAGTGGAAGATAATTGAATCATGGGGCAGTTTCCCCCATACTGTTCTTGTGGTAGTAAATAATTCTCATGCAATCTGATGGTTTTATAAGAGGTTTCCCTTTTTGCTTGGCTTTCATTCTCCCTCTTGCGTGCCACCATGTAAGATGTGCCTTTCATCTTCCGCCATGAGTATGAGACCTCCCCAGCCATGTGGAACTGTGAGTCCAAATGAAACCTCTTTTTCTTTATAAATTACCCAGATTCAGGTATATGTTTATCAGCATCGTGAAAACAGACTAATATACCTCCTTACCCTGCTCTACTTTTTCCCCATTGCAATTATCACCTTCTGACATGTCATATAATTGACTTAACTATATTTGCTGTCTGTCTCCCTCTGGTAGTATGTAAACTCTGTCAGCATAGGGATCTTCTCTATTGTATTCACTGCTGTATTCACTTACAGAATTGCTTTTCACTGGGCTGGCCCCTTCCCCACTTTGAGGTCTCAGTTCAAATGCAAGCCTTCCCTGACAATCCCTTATAACACAACAACTTTCTATTTGTTCACTCCATTTTCGGGTATCTTATTTACTGTTTGTTTACTGTCTAATGTCTTTGTATTTTTTGTTTGTTTGTTTGTTTGTTTTGAGATTGGGTCTCTGTCACCCAGTCAGGAGTGTAGTGATGCAATCATGGTTCACTGCAGCCTCCACTTCCCAGGCTCAAGTGATCCTCCCACCTCAGCCTCCCAAGTAGCTGGGTCTACAGGCATGAGGCACCAAGCCTGGGCTGTGTAATGTCTTATCTCATGGTTTCCACCCCTCATTAAGACAAGGGCTTTGCCTGCTTTGTTCACTGCTATATCCTCAGTACTAGCATATAGTAGGTGCTCAATAAGAATTTGCCGAATGAATGAATGACTTCACAGGGATATGTAACAGTTAAAAACATGCCATTCAACTCGCTTCTCTGGGCCTCTTGATATAACAGTTTAGTTCCTACCTGGCAGAGTTGATGAGGATTAAAAGAGTTAAGTGAAATAAGTGATGAAGCCTAGAGTCATAGCATATATTAACATGTTTAAAGAGTATTTTGATTCTCCCACTGACAGGCTAGACCTGGGGGCATTCACAGGGCTCTGCCATCTGAGAGCCCTTTGTCTCCAGAAAGGACAGAATGCTGGCAGGAGGGGTGAGCAATCCACCAGTATTGTCATTTTGGGTAATAATGGAACATTTTCTTTTTCTTTTTTTTTTTTCTTGAGATGGAGTCTCACTTTGTCACCCAGGCTGGAGTGCAGTGGCGAGATCTCAGCTCACTGTAGCCTTTGCCTCCCAGATTCAAGCAATTCTCCTGCCTCAGCCTCCTGAGTAGCTGAGATTACAGGTGCCCACCACCATGCCTGGCTAATTTTTGTATTTTTAGTAGAGATGGGGTTTCACCATGTTGGCCAGGATAGTCTTGAACTCCTGACCTCAGGTGATCCACCCTCCTTGGCCTCCCAAAATGTTTGGATTATAGGCGTGACCCACCACGCCCGATCATAACTGAACATGTTCTTCCCAAGCTGGTTGGGCTGGTTTTCCTGCCCCTTCCCACAATCAAAACCTTCTTTACTTTGCCAGGAACAGTAGCTTTCTGAAGACACTGCAGGTCAACCATGAATTTAATGGGGACATTTTAGGCAGAGAGCTGAACTTGACTCAGGAGCCTGGATTCTTGGGATCTTGGACAAGGAAGCTGTTTTCTCCATCTCGCTCTGTCTCTCTCTTTCTCTGTGTGTATATGCGTATGTGTTGGTTGGTGAGGAGGAGGGAGACTTCAGTGGAGAGGACTGAATTACTTAGTTTGTAGTCCACTCTTATATTGGTTCATACAAGGATCCTCTCTGGTTTCATTAATTCACTCTTTCATTTATTTTTGTTCTTAGCCCCTCCTTCAGTCACCCTCCTCCCCCACTCTGTTTGGTAACTATCTTTGAGTTTGTATATAACTTTATCAAATATATAGTATTGTTTTATGTATGATTTTAATTTTTTAATGAAAAGAATTATAAAAATTCTAGCTATAGATCAGATTCTGTTTCTTACTCTGGTAACTGGCCTTCAAGATGGCCCCCCAGCGGATCTCCTGATATTCCCATCTTTGAATAGTTGCCTCTGTTATAGACTGAATGCTTGGGTCCCTGCAAAATTCATATTTTTAAGTCCTAACCCTCAAATACGATAGTATTTAGACAAGGGGACTTTGGAAGGAAATTAGGTTTAGAAGAGATCATGAGGTGGATCTCCCATGATGAAATTAGTGCTTTTCTTTGTCTTCTTCTTCTTCTTTTTTTTTATTTTTATTTTAATAGAAACAGAGTCTCACTATGTTGCCCAGGCTGGGCTCAAATTCCTGGGCTCAAGTGATTCTCCCACCTCACCTTACAAAGTGCCGTGATTACAGATGTGAGCCACCTCGCCTAGCCAGGTCTAGTGCCTTTATAATAGGAAGAGAGTCACTGTTCACTCTCTCCACGTGTGTGCACCAGGAAAGGTCATGTGAGCACTCAGCAAGATGACAGCTACATACAAGCCAACCAGAGAAGAGACCTCAGAATGAAACCAACCTTGCTAGCACCTTGATCTTGAACTTCTCAGCCCCCAGAACTACAAGAAATAAATTTCTGCTGTTTAAGCCACCCAGTCTATGACATTTTGTCGTGTAAGCCCAAGCAGGCTGATACCTTCCCACATTGAAGAGAGCTGACCCTGTTCAAACAATAGGATACTGCAGGGAAAGCAGTGTGTGATTTCCAAGGGTAAGTGATGAAAGACATTGTAACCACCTCCTTGCTCTCTCTTGGATCATCCATTCTAGGAGAAGCCAACTGTCATGCTTTTTTTTTTTTTTTTGAAATGGAGTCTTGCTCTGTCACCCAGCTTGGAATTAAGTGGAATGATCTCAACTCCCTGTATCCTCTGCCTCCTGGGTTCAAGCAATTCTCCTGCCTCAGCCACCCGAGTAACTGGGATTACAGGCATGTGCCAGTATACCTGGCTAATTATTTTTGTATTTTGTATTTTTAGTAGAAGTGGGGTTTCATCAAGGCCAGGCTGGTCTTGAACTCCTGACCTCAAGTGATCCACCCAGCTTGGATTCCCAAAGTGCTGGGATTACAGATGTGAACCACCATGCCCAGGGCAGGGGGAACTGTAAATTAAAACAACAGTGAGTTCAGGTGCCCAGCCTCCAATTATCATGTTGTGAGAACACTCAAGTAGCCCTATGCAGAGGTCTAAGAGGAACTAGGCCTTCTGCAAATAGCTGGCACCAATTTGCCAGCCATATAAGTGAACCATCTTGAAAGTGATTCTCCAGCCCCAGTAAAGCCTCCAGATGACTGCAGCCCCAGCAACATCTTAACCACAACCTTGTCAGATACCCCAAGCCAAAACCACTCAGTCAAGCCACTTGCAAATTTCTGATCCACAGAAACTATGTGAGATAATAAATGTCTATTTTTAAGCCATTACGTTTTGGGATCGTTTGTTATGCAGGAACAGATAACTGTTACATTTGCTTTTTTCATTTGGCTTATAGATCTATCCTAGTTTCTCTGTGTTTGTTTAGTTCAGAAGTCATCAGAGTTTTACTATAAAGGGCTAGATAGACAGTAGATACTTGAGGCTAAAATTTAAATTTCATGTAATGTTCATGGTCACAAGATATCCTCTTGATTTTTCCCCAACCAGATTCTAGTGATCTATTATACAGCATAGTGATAGTTAATAATAAATATATTTCATAAAAGCTAAAAAAACAGATCTTAAATGTTCTCATCACAAAGAAACAGTATATGAGGTGATAAATATGTTAATTAGCCTGATTTGATCATTCAATAATGTATATACATACTGAAACATCATATTATGCCCCATAGATAGACACAATTATTATTTGTCAGTTAAAAATAAACCTTGACTGGCCGTGGTGGCTCACACCTGTAATTCCAGCCCTTTGGGAGGTCGAGGCAGGGGGATCACGAGGTCAAGAGATGGAGACCAGCCTGGCTGACATGGTGAACCCCCATCTCTACTAAAAATACAAAAATTAGCTGGACGTGGTGGCAGGCACCTGTAATCCCAGCTACTTGGGAGCTGAGGCAGGAGAATCGCTTGAACCTGGGAGGCAGAGGTTGCAGTGAGCCGAGATTGTGCCACTGCACTCCAGCCTGAGCAACAGAATGAGACTCCATCTCAAAAAACAATAGCAACAACAAAAAACTTAATTGCCCCGCACAGTGGCTCACGCTTGTAATCCCAACACTTTAGGAGGCTGAGGCTGGCGAATCACTTGAGTTCAAGACGAGCCTAGCCAATTTGGTGAAACCCTGTCTCTACTAAACATACAAAAATTAGCTGTCCATGGTGGCACGCACCTGTAATTTCAGCTACTTGGGAGGCTGAGGCAGGAGAATCACTTGAACCTGGGAGGTGGAGGTTGCAGTGAGCCGAGATCGCACCACTGCACTCCAGTTTGGGTGACAGAGTAAGACTGTCTCAAAAAAAAAAAAAAAAAAAGAAATGAAATGAAAACATGTGTCTACATAAAAACTTGTACATTAAAGTTCATAGCAGTACTATTCATAATAGTCCCAAAATAAGGGGAAAAAAGCACAAATGTCTATCAACTGATGAAAGGATACATAAAATGTGGCATACCCATACATTGGAATATTATTCAATCTAAAAAGGAATTAAATGTTTATGTATGCTGCAAAATGGACAAGACTTGCAAGCATTATCCTAAATGAAAGAAGTCAGTCAAAAGACAACACATTATATGATTTCGTTTCTATGAAATGTCCAAAATAAGCACATCTATAGAGATAGAAAGTAGATGAGTGCTTGCCTGGGGGTCAGGGGCCTGAGAAGACTGGAGGGTGATAGCTCCTGAGTAGAGTTTTGGCCGGGCACAGTGGCTCAGGCCTGAAACTCCAGCATTTTGGGAGGCTGAAGCAGAGAGGATCCCTTGAAGCCAGGAGTTCAAGACCACTCTAGGCAACAAAGTGAGACTCCATCTCTACAAAATAAAATAAAAGAGTGTGGTTTTGTTTTTAGTTTTAGTTTGTTTGTTTGTTTTGGTTTCTTGAGTTGTCTTGCTCTGTCACCCAGGTTAGAGTACAGGGGTAGAATCATGGCTTACTGCAGCCTCAAACTCCTGGGCTCAAGCAAGCGATCCTCCTGCCTCAGCCTCATGAGTAGCTGGGACTACAGGCTTGTTCCACCATACCCAACTAAAGTTGTTTTTTTTTTTGTCGGTGGGGGTGGGGAGGTTCTTGTTTTTAATGTTGCCTACACTGGTCTTCAACTCCCAGACTTAAGCAATCCTCCCTCATTGCTGAGACTGCAGACGGGAACCACTGCTCCTGGCAAGAGTACAGGTTTCTTCTTGGGATGACGAACATGTTCTAAAATTGATTGTGATCATAGTTGTGCAACTCTGTGAATGGACCAAAACCTGCTGAAGCACACATTTAAAATGGGCGAATTGTGTGGTATGTGAATTACATCTCCATAAAGACATTTAAAGAAACAAGGGAAGGCGTGCCATAGTTTGTTCATCACTGACAGCACTGTAGTTGCTTAGCCTTTTACAAAGCACCTTTCCTAGAGTTGTTACAACCGGCTGGACATTAACCTCTTACACAGCTGAGCAAGACAAGGCTCAAAGCAGGAACTAATTTGCCCGAAGTCACAGGTGACCAATGTGAGGTGTGAGCAGAATCCAAGTCTTTGGACTTCATGTCCAGTGCTTAGCCCAGCACAGACCTTCCAAGAATGACATCCAGAGACTGGGTAATCACACCCTCAAAGCTCCAGGGCAGAGAAGATGACAGGAGGGGACCACTCCTACCTGTCCCTCCCTGCTGCCTCTGCCACATCCACCAGCCATTCTGATGTCAGTTTTCTCCTCCTTGCCCCATGCTCCCCACCTTCCTTTTCTCTTCCTTCCTTCCTTCCTTCCCAGCACTGCTGAGCAAAGTAGTCACTCCCTGTGTCTTGCTTAGCAGTGATGGGAAGGAAAGGATGAAAAGGACTGGGAGCCTTTTCCAGAAATTCAGTCCACATGACGTATATGAGAAAGGGCTCAGGGAGGGTGAGGAATCATCCAACACCACACAACTGGCAATTTGACCTTGATTTCCTGGATATTTTTGAGAATGAAAGGAGAGGGTTTTGGGCTGGAGTAGGACTTGAAGTGAGCAAAATCCTGTCCCATTCCTGATTATTTTCCCCCTCCATAGCTTCCCGCAACTTTCATATATCCAAAGCCACTACTGTAAAGGTGGCTGGGGTAGAAAAATCTCTTAAAATTAATTGCAGAAA
Source organism: Callithrix jacchus (assembly GCF_049354715.1). NCBI lineage: Eukaryota > Metazoa > Chordata > Mammalia > Primates > Cebidae > Callithrix > Callithrix jacchus. The sequence goes on from NC_133521.1 coordinate 26,141,355, forward strand.
AATACAGAAAAAGAAAATATCTTAGGCCAGGCATGATGGCTCCTGCCTGTAATCCTAGCACTTTGGGAGGCCAAAGTAGGTGGATCACCTGAGGTTGGGAGTTCAAGACCAGCCTGACCAACATAGAAAAACTCCTACTCTTTTAAAAATACAAAATTAGCCGGGCATAGTGGCACATGCCTGCAATCCCAGCCACTCGGGAGGCTGAGGCAGGAGAATTGCTTGAACCTGGGAGGCAGTGGTTGCGGTGAGCCAAGATTGCACCATTGCACTCCTGCCTGGGCAACAAGAAGGAAACTCTGTCTCAAAAAAAAAAAATCTTTATATCTGGTCTTAAACTCCTGACATCAGGTGATCCACCCCACTCAGCCTCCCGGAGTGCTGGGATTATAGGCATGAGCACTGCACCTGGCCATTTCTTTTGGGTATATGTTTAGGAGTGAAATTTCTGGGTTGAATAGTAATTGTGTTTAACATTTGGAGGCTACAACGGTTTTTCACATTCTAGGAGCTAAAAGTGGTTTTTACATTTTTAAATGGTTGGGGGGAAAAAAGGAGAATAATATTTTGTGACACATGAAAATTACATAGAATTCAAATATCAGTGTACACCAAGCCTCATTGAATGGGTGCATTCATTTGTTGGTGGATATCTATGGAAGCTTTTGCACTACAATGGCAGAGTTGGGTCGTGTGACAGACATATGTCCTGCAAAGCCCAAAATATGTACTATCTGGCTTTTGATAGAAAAGGCTTAACAGGCTGGGCGCGGTGGCTCATGCCTGTAATTCCACACTTTAGGAGGCCAAGGCAGGTAGATCACCTGAGGTCAGGAGTTCATGGCCAACATGGTGAAAACCCGTCTCTACTAAAAATGCAAAAATTAGCTGGGCATGGTGCTGAGTGCCTGTAATCCCAGCTACTCGGGAGGCTGAGGCAGGAGAATCGCTTGAACCCGGGAGGCAGAGGTTGCAGTGAGCCAAGATTGCGCCACTGCACCACTCCAGCCTGGTGACAGAGCCAGACTCTGTCAAGGAAAGAAAGAAAGAAAGAGAGAGAGAGAGAGAGGAAGGAAGGAAGGAAGGAAGGAAGGAAGGAAGGAAGGAAGGAAGGAAGGAAGGAAGGAAGGAAGGAAGGAAGGGGAGAAAAGAAAGGCTTACCAACCCTGAACTATGTTTTGGTATTATTAATTTTTGTTTGCCACTTTCTAGGGGCAGCTTGGGCATGCACTGTCTCCAGGTCGGGTGGTAACAGGACCCAGGTCACCAGCCCTTCTCTGCAGGTCCCAGTCTGGTAGAAATGAGAGCTGGCCGGGCATGGTGACTTATGCCTGTAATCCCAGCACTTTGGGAGGCCAAAGTGGGTAGATTGCTTGAGCCCAGGAGTTGAAGACCAGCCTGGGGAACATAGCAAAACCCCATCTCTACAAAAATAAAACAAAATTAGCAGGTGTGGTAGTGTGCACCTGTAGTCCCAGTTCACACCTCACATTGGGGAGGCTGAGTTAGGAGGATAGTTTGAGCCTGAGAGGCAGAGGTTGCAGTGAGCTGAGACTATGCCACTGCACTCCAGCCTGGGTGTCAGAACAAGACCCTATCTCAAAAAAATTCAAAAAACAAACATACAAGAAATGAAGAAATGAGAGCTCACATCTGGCCCCATATTCGGCACTGAGAAACAGTCCTGTGGGGGCTGCTAAGGCTCAGGTGAACTTGAGGGGAAGTGAGAGCTTAGCTTCCACTCCTAGGCAGCCTCCTCTCCCCCATTTAAGAAGATCTGGTCATGAATAATTCATGACTGGCATTTGCAGACCTCTCCTTCTTGTCAGAGCACTTTGATCATCATTAATTAGTCAGAACCTGGCTCCATTGTTGCCCAATAAAACAAAAACAGAAGTGGCTTTGATGCGCTGGGAGCTTCCATCTCTACATCCTCCTCTCTGCCCATTGTCCCATCACCTCTCAAAGCCTGAAAGCCTATTGTTTTGGTCCAAAAGTCAGGCTTCCTGCAGGAACCAAGGTAGTCTCAGGCTTGAAGCCCTGACCCTTATAGCTGGTGTCTCCTCTCTGCCCTCATTGTCCTTGTCTGAAAGATTACGGCAATGATGCCTATCTCTGGGGTTATTATGAAGATTATTGTTGTGAGTTTATGTTTATAAAAGTGTCCTAAGCTGAGTGTGGTGGCTCTTGCCTATAATCCTAACACTTTGGGAGGCCAAGGTGGGAGTATCCCTTCAGCCCAGGAGTTCAAGACTAGTTACATAGTGAAACCTCATCTTTACAAAAAAAAAAAAAAAAAAAAATTAGCTGGGTGTGGTGGCTCCCATCTGTGTGGTCCCAGCTACTGGGGAGGCTAAGGCGGGAGGATCACTTGAACCCAGGAGACTGAGGCTGCAGTGAGCTGTGATCACACCACTGCACTCCAGCCTAGGTACACAGTGAGAATCTGTTTCAAAAAAAAAAGAAAACAAAAAGGTGTTCTGAAGAGAACTGTCAAACACAGCTTATGGAAATATGAAATGGTGTAGATGGTTTGGAAATCAATCTGGCAGTTCTCCACATGGTTAAAGATACAGTTACTATACAGCTCAGCCATGCCACTCCTAGGTATCTACCCAAGAGAAAAGAAACAGGTGTCCGCACAGAAACTTGTACACAAACGTTCATAGCAGCATTATTCATAATAACCAAAAAGCAGAAACAACCCATATGCCCCTTAACTAATGAATGGACAAATATTAATAAAACATGTAGATCTATACAATGGAATATTATGTGGCCATAAAAGGGAATGAAACACTGATCCATGCTACAACATGGATGAACCTTAGAAACATTAAGAAAAAGAAGCCAGTTGGGTATGGTGGCTTATGCCTGTAATCTCAGCACTTTAGGAGGCTGAGGTGGGAGGACTGCTTGAACCCAGGAGTTTGAGACCAACCTGGGCAACATAGCAAGACCTCATCTCAAAAAAAAAAAAAAAAAGAAAAGAAAAAAGAGAAGCCAAACACAAAAGGCCACATATTATATGATTCTTACTTATAGGAAATGTCCAGAATAGGCAAATCCATAGAGACAAAATATAGATTAGTTCTATATTCTGTTTCTCTTGGGCGGAGAAGGGAATGGAAAGTGACTATAAATGGACACAAAGCTTTTTGGGGGGGATGATGAAATTTTTTAAATTAGCTTTTATGTTTTAATTAAAAGTGTAGTAAATGTGGGTCTGATACAGGTCTTTTAATGTTTTAATTGAAAGTATAGTAAATGTGGGTCTAAATACACAAATTACTGGCAAAAAAATAGAAATACGTACACATGCCCTATTACATGTGACCTCAGTAGGGTATATGGGAAACATCACAAAGCAATGGAGAAAGATGAACATTCAGTAAACTGACTGGAGAGAAAACATATTTATGGCTGGGTGCAGTGGCTCACGCCTGCAATCCCAGCACTTTGGGACGCTGAGGGAGGTAGATAACCTGAGATCAGGAATTTGAGACCAGTCTGGCCAACATTGTGAAACCCCGTCTCTACTAAAAGTACAAAAAGTTAGCTGGGCATGGTGCCGGGTGCCTGTAATCCCAGCTACTAGGGAAGCTGAGGCAGGAGAATCGCTTGAACCCGGGAAACAGAGGTTGTGGTGAGCTGAGATTGCGCCATTGCACTCCAGCCTGGGCAACAAAAGTGAAACGCTGTCTCAAAAATATATGTATATGTATGTATATATTCTTATTTCTTCCCTCAACAATAAAATAATATAAAAGTATTAAAGAGTAAAATGTACATGAAAACAGAAGGGGAGGAATATATGTAATAGTTGTTAAGTTGGTGGGTACCTTTTTTATCCTTTATATATTTTGATTATCCTAGGTTTTTACAATAAATTTTTTTTTACCCTATTTTGCTTTGTTTTTAGTAAAGACGGGGTGTTGCTATGGTGTCCAGGCTGGTCTTGAACTCCTGAGGTCCTCCTGTCGTGGCTTACCAAAGTGCTGGGATTACAGGCATGAGTCACCACACCTGGCCTGATCCTAATTTTGCAAAATATGTATGCATACATGTGCATAGGAAAAAAGAATGGAAGGAACCTAAATTGAGGGACATTTCACAAAAAAACGAGCCCATATCAATGTCAAGGTCAAGAAAGGCCAAGGAAGGCTGACAAGCTATTTCAGTTTAAAGAAGAGCTATGACAATTAAATGCAATGCAGAATCCTGGATTAGATTCTGAACTGGGAAAACATATATACACTAGTAATTGATTAAATACAGGCTATAGATAGATAATAGTATTGTTGAAATGTTAACTGTCCCGAGTTTGATAATTACACTGTGGTTATGCATGAAAATGTCTTTGTTTTTAGGACTACACACGGGAATATTTAGGGCATGATGTCTCCAGTGTATCTCAAATGGTTCAGAAAAATACATATACATACTTAGATACACAGATAGATCCATATGTAAATATTTATATATTGTCTTAGTCTGTTTTCATACTGCTATAAAGAACTGCCCGAGACTGGGTAATTTATAAAGGGAAGAGATCTAATTAACTCACAGACCAGCATGGCTGGGGAGGCCTCAGGAAATTTAGTTATAGTTGATGGTGAAGGGGAAGCAAAGCACTTTCTTCACAAGGTGGCAGGAAGGAGAAGTGCCAAGTGAACGGGAAAAGCCCCTTATAAAACCATCGCATCTCTTGAGAATTCACTCACTATCATGAGAACAGCACGGGGGAAACCGCCTCCATGATTCAATTACCTCCACCTGGTCACTCCCTTGACACCTGGGGATTATGAGCATTACAGGGATTACAATTCAAGATGAGATTTGGGTGAGGACACAAAGCCTAACCATATCACATATAGAGAGAAAATTAAAAAGCAAATGGTGAACAACTGGTTAATGCAGGTAGAGTTTCTGGAGTTTCTTGCACTATTCTTGTGATTTTGGTTTCCATTTAAAATAATATCACAATTACAAATTATCAAAAAAGAGAAAGATATAGAAATTTTCAATCTTTGCCGGGTGTGGTGGCTCACACCTGTAATCCCAGCACTCTGGGAGGCTGAGGCAGGTGGATCATTGAGGTCAGGAGTTCAAGACCAGCCTGGCCAAGATGGTGAAATCCCATCTCTACTAAAAATACAGAAATTAGCTGGGCATGGTGGTGGGCACCTGTAATCCCACCTATTTGAGCAGCTGAGGCAGGAGAATCGCTTGAACTCGGGAGGCAGAGGTTGCAGTGAACCGAGACCATGCCATTGTACTCCAGCCTGCACAACAAGAGCGAAACTCCATCTCAAAAAATAAATAAGTAATAAAACAAATTTTCACTCTTCTAGAATTAGTACTAAAAACTAAAATTGGAAAAAGGCAGTACAAATTTTCCAAATAACCTTTTAGAAAGTAATAAAATAATCTGGGTGAAGTGGCTCACACCTGTAATCCCAGCAGCTTGGGAGGCTGAGGTGGGTAGATCATGAGGTCAGGGTTAGACCAGCCTGACCAACAGGTGAAACCTTGTCTCTACTTGAAAATACAAAAATTAGTCCGGCGTGGTGGTGCGTCTGTAATCCCAGCTACCTGGGAGGCTAAGGCAGGAGAATTGCTTGAACCTGGGAGGCGGAGATTGCGGTGAGCTGAGAGTGCGCCATTGCACTCCAGCCTGGATGACAGAGCGAGACTCTGTCTCAAAAAGAAAAAAAAAGTAATAAAATATAGTGGTACCACTTCCTGAAAGAAAAAAAGTGTATGGAGGGACATATACTCCTTGGTGATATGCAAGGTCTGGGACTAGCTAGCTTGGATTAAAATGCTGTCATGCTATTTACTAAATGTATCACACTGGACAAGTTACTTACATCTGTCCCCCATTTCCTCACCTCCCCAGTGCAATGAGGATAGCAATGTCTACTCATGGGGTCTTCACAGGAGACATTAAAGTGTAAAAGATTTGTGACAGTGTAAGAGATTTGGCACATCCTAGGGGCATGTAAATATTAGCCATGATCATATCTGCTTGGTGGGATTTTGAGTGAAACAGTCTATGCATTTTCCGAGCACCATAAAGTGAGCACACAGCACGTCTGAAATCAGAGCAACAACAAAACATCAAATAAAAATGTCATTGGCATTATTTTAGGGGAGTGGGGAGACTCCTTTCCAGTGGCTCAATTTTTCCCTCTTGGACCTCCCTGTCTCTTCCCTCTCTCCACCCCTTTTTCCTTCACCTCTTCCCCCTCTCCTCCTTCACCCCAGACCCGTCCCCTCTGCCCACCAGATTGCATTCCTGGCTTTTTTTCCCCCCCAAAGAACTATAATTAAGCTCTTACTTGGTAATTGCCAATTCATGGTTCCCCATCTGAAATCACACTCATGCCTGGCCTGTTTTCCTTCTTCTCCACCTGGGGAAGCAGAGACGGGAATCAGCAGAGCCCAGGATGTACCTTGTATGTAAAATGCTATGATCTCTATTTGCTGTATATTCGCTCTGTGTGAGCCAGGCAGTGTGCTCAGCCGCTTCCACACTTTACCTCCTCTGATCACAACAACCTGAGTGGAAACTGAAGCTCAAGAGATAGAGTAACTCACCCAGACACTTCACAGATAGTTGGTGGAGCTGGGATTTAAATCCAGTTTGATCTGGCCTCAAAGCTGGGAGATGATACTTCTGCTTCCTCAACTGATGAGTCTATTCTAAACTCCCCAAGCCCAGGCACCTATGCTCTGGTAGTAGTTTAATATCAAAACTGGCCATTCTGACCCCTCACTGTATCTTCATCTTTCATAATAAGACTTTGCAGCCTCTCCTATCTAAATGGTGGCATCTGTTTCTCCAACCCTAGAATCTGGGCTGGCCTTGCTTTGGCCAACATAATGATGGTGTCCACTCTTGGGCTTTGCACACTTCTGCTCTTCTCTTAAGAAACTCCCTCTGCTGTGAAAACAAGCCCAGAGTAGATTACTGGAGCATTGTGGCCCAGTCACCCCTGTTGCTCAGATAACAGGCAGCCAACAGCCAGACATGTGAGTGAGGCCGTCCTAGACCTGCCAGCAACCAGCCGACCTGGGACCTGGCAGCTCCCTGTTGATTCATGTGTGAGCTCCATGGAGGTGGGCCAAGCCTGCTGAAATCCGTAGAACAGCCCAGCTGACCCATGGACTCTTGAGTAATCATTTTAAGCCACTGGGTTTTGGGGGCAGTTTATTATATAGGAACAGCTAACAAATCCAGTCCCTTAAAGAGACTAGGTAAAAGGCTGTTGGGAAGATCTCTAGTGGGAAGGAAAGAACCAACTTAGCAGACATTGACTTAATGCTTACCATGCACTAAGCATTTTTTTTTTTTTGAGACGGAGTTTCGCCCTTGTTACACAGGCTGGAGTGCAATGGTGCGATTTCGGCTCACCGCAACCTCCGCCTCCTGGGTTCAGGCAATTCTCCTGCCTCAGCCTCCTGAGTAGCTGGGACTACAGGCATGCGCCACCATGCCCAGCTAATTTTTTGTATTTTTAGTAGAGACGGGGTTTCACCATGTTGACCAGGATGGTCTCCATCTTTTGACCTTAATATCACGCCTTGGCCTCCCAAAGTGCTGGGATTACAGGCGTGAGCCACCGCGCCCGGCCTACATTAAGCATTTTTACTTAATTCTCACAAACTTATGAAGTAGGGACTTCATTTTTTTTTTTTTTTAATGGAGTCTTGGTCTGTCGCCCAGGCTGGAGAGCAGTGGCACAATCTTGGCTCACTGCAAACTCTGCTTCGGGTTTAAGCTATTCTTCTGCCCCAGCCTTCCAAGTAGCTGGGTTATAGATGGCCACTACCACACCCTGCTAATTTTTTGTATTTTTAGTAGAGATGAGGTTTTGCCGTGTTGGCCAGGGTGGTCTTGAACTCCTGACCTCAGGTGATCTGCCCACCTCGGCCTCCCAAAGTGCTAGGATTATAGGTGTGAGCCACCAACCTGGCCGAGGTAGGGACTTCTATTGTCCCCATCCTACAGATGAGGACACTGAGGTAGAGTGATAATTTGCTTAGGATCTCACAGCTAGTTAGTAAACAGCAGCTGCTTAAGAAAGTGAGATGTGGGAAGCAGAGTCCAGAAAGATGCCTTGTGAACCTACTGAGAGCAAAATACAGGCATTCAGAAACTGAATGGTGAGGCTGGGTGTGGGGGCTCACACCTGTAATCCCAGCACTTTGGGAAGCTGAGGCAGGTGAATTACATGATGGCACTAGTTCAAGACCAGCCTGAGCAATATGATGGAACTCTGAGTGTACTGAAAATACAAAAAATTAACCAGGCGTGGTGGCAGGCACCTGTAATCCCAGCTACTTGGGAGATTGAGGTAGTAGAAGCACTTGAACACAGGAGGCGGTGGTTGCAGTGAGCCAAGATTGAGCCATTCCAGCCTGGGCAACAGAGCAAGACTCTGTCTCAAAAAAAAAAAAAAATGAGAGAGAGAGAAACCAAACGATGGAGGTGCCTCTCAACTGAACAGCCAGTCAGACGGAAGGGTGGCACTTTGGGAATATGGGTTCTTTTTTAAGAGATAGTCTTGCTATGTTGCCAGGCTGGTCTTGAACTCCTGGGCCCAAGCAATCCCCCTGCCTCAGCCTCCCAAAGTGCTGGGATTACAAGTGCAAGCCACTGCGCCTGGCTGAGAATATGAGTTCTTTAAAGGGGCAGAATTATAACAATAATAATTCAATCTACAACTCTTGCAAATATCATCTTATGTTTATTTAACATCTGTTAAATATTTATTACATAAATAAATATTTGTTAAGTATGTATTAGGGGCCTGCCATGCCTGGGCACTCTGCCAGACACTGGAGGCACAGTGATATATTATGGAGTGTTCAGTCTTGTGGGAGATAAAAATAGCAAACAGGAAATTGGGTGCAGTGGCCCATACTTGTAATGCCAGTGATTTGGGAGTCCATGGCAAGAGGATCATTTAAAGCCAGGAGTTTGAGACCAGCCTAGGCAGCACAGTGATAGCCTATCTCTACAAAAAATTAAAGCTGGGCACCGTGATGTGCACCTGTAGTCCCAGCTACTCAGGAGGCTGAGGTGGGTGGATCACTTGAGCCAGGAGTTTGAGACCAGCCTGAGCAAAATGGCAAAACCCATTATAAAAACATACAAAAATTAGCCATGTGTGGTGGTGCACACCTGTGGTCCCATCTACTCAGGAGGCTGAGGTGGGAGGATCACTTGAGCCCAGGAGGTTGAGGCTGCCATGAGCTGTGACCACACCACTGCACTCCAGCCTGGGTAAAAGAGCAAGACCCTGTCTCAAAATAAAATAAAACAGGAAAACAATTAAAGATGTAAGTACAGATTGTGATGATCGCTGGGAAGAAAATACACAAAGTTGAGATCAAGAGTAATGGAGTGGGGGATGAGATTGAATGGGAAGGAGATTTTTTACAATTGATACCGGAAGAGTGAAGAGCTGCCCAAGAGAACCAGAGCAGAACAAATGTTTTCTCTAATGGGCCAGTTAGTAAATATCTTCGGCTTTGTGGGCCATACAATCTTTGTCTCTTGGAGCTTACTTTTGCTGTTACATTTAGAAAGCAGCTATCGACCATACATGAATGAATGAGTGAGGCTGTGTTCCAATAAAACTTTGTTTATGGATACAGTACTAAAATTTCAATTTCATATGATTTTCATGTATCTGAAATATTGGTCTATTTTTATTTTTCTAATTACTTAAAAATGTAAAAACTGGCTGGCCATGGTGGCTCACAACTGTAATTCCAAAACTCTGGGAAGCCAAAGTTGGAGGATTGCATGAGGCCAGGAGTTTGAGATGTGCCTGGGCCAACATAGCAAGACCCCACCTAAAGAAAAAAAGGTGTGGAGGCATGTGCCTGTAGTCCCTACTCAGGAGGCTGAGGCAGGAGAATCCCCCGAACCCAGAAGTTCAAGGTTATAGTGAGCCATGATCACTCCATTGTACTCCAGCCTGGGCAACAGAGCAAGACCCTATCTCAAGCAATACAAAACAAACAAAAAACATAAAAACCACTTGTAGGTCATGGGCAGTATGAAAACATACAGCAGATAAGATTTGGTGCACAAGCTAGTTTGCAAACTCCTGAGCTGCAGAGTAAGAAGGGACCAGGCAGAGAGAACAGCAAGCACACAGGCCCTGAGAGTGAAATAATTGAGACCAATTGAGGAGCAAAATAGAGAATATGGGCCAGGCACAGTGGTTCATGCCTGTAATCCCAGCATTTTGGGAGGCTAAGGGGGTGGATCACCTGAGGTCAGGGGTTCAAGACCAGCCTGGCCAACATAGTGAAACTCTGTCTCTACTAAAAACACACAAAAAAATTATCCCAGCTACCCAGGAGGCTGAGGCAGGAGAATCACTGGAACCCAGGGGGCAGAGGCTGCAGTGAGCCAAGATTGCACCACTGCACTCCAGCCTGGGTGACAGAGCAAGACTCCATCTCAAAAAAAAAAAAAATAGACGGAATGGATTATTTCTAGGAGAAATGGAAAGCCACTGCAAGATTGTATGCTGGGGAGTGACAAGATCTGGTTTTCCATTTTTAAGAGATTGTTCTGGCATCTGTGAGAAGGATAGGCCCTAAGGCAGCAGGTGCAGAGGAAAGTGGAGCAGAGACTGCTGCAATAATTCAAGTAAGAGATGGCGGTGTCTTGGGCCAAGGTGGTCAGAAATAGCTGGATTCTGGCCAGGCGAGGTGGCTCATGCCTGTAATCCCAGCACTTTGGGAGGCCCAGGCAGGCTGATCACTTGAGGTCCGGAGTTTGAGACCAGCCAGGCCAACATGGTGAAAACCTGTCTCTCCAAAAAATACAAAAATTAGCTGGGTGTGGTGGTGCGCACCTATAATCCCAGCAACTTGAGTTGAGGCAGGAGAATCGCTTGAACCTGGGAGGACAGTGAGCCAGAGGTTGCAGTGAGCCGAGATTGCGCCACTGCACTCCAGCCTGGTGATAAAGCGAGACTCCAGAAAAAAAGAGAGAGAGAGAGAGAGAGAGAGAGAGAGAGAGAGAGAGGACGAATGGACTAGAAAGGCAAGTACCAACTTGGGCCACATACTTATTTTGTTGTTGTTGTTATTAGGTTTTTTTTCTTTTCTCAAATACCTTTCTTTTTTTATACATGAGGCTGTGACTTCACTCTTTTATAAAAGCATGTATTATTAGTATTGTGTGTGTGTTTTAAAACATAATATATGTGGTCTTCTAAGTCACAAGGCTTGACACTGGTCAGCTGAAGAGGTTTCTGGGGAAGTGTTGGGGTATATGTGTACATGTTGTTTTGTTTTTATGAAACCATGTATTATTTGGCCAGGCACGGTGGTTCAGGCCTATAATCCCAGCACTTTGGGAGGCTGAGGCAGATGGATCATCTGAGTTTAAGAGTTCAAGACCAGCCTGGCCAACATGGATAAACCCCATATCTACTAAAAATACAAAATTAGCTGGGCGTGGTGGCGCATGCCTGTAAGGCCAGCTACTCAGGAGGCTGAGGCAGGAGAATCGCTTGAACCCAGGAGGTGAAGGTTGCGGTGAGCTGAGATTGTGCCATTGTGCTTCAGCCTGAGCAACAAGAGCAAAACTTGGTCTCAAAAACAAAACAAAATAAACAGACACACACACACAAAATATGTATCATTTTTAATCCTCACAAAAACCCTGTGAGGTAGGATATTGTTAGCTCTCCTTTACAGGTAAAGAAGCCGAGGCTCAGAGAGAGTCGGAAGCACTTGCTCAGGGTCATAGCCAGTACTTTACGACTCTAGCATGCCTTCCCCAGGCACCTGGAAGAAATAACCCAGGGGGCATCATGAATAATTGGATTGGGACAGGAGCAGGGGAAGAGGAGAGGATCAAAAATGACCAGAACACTTCAAGCCTAACCAAGTGGAAAATAATCAGCAGGTCAGGAGGGAGTGCTGGGTTGATAGGGGAATGTTTAAGCCAAAGGAGTGAATACCTAATGGCAAAATTTGGTGCATCATATTGGGGTTTACAGGAATGTCCGTAAGTGCTCTTCTTGTTGGCTGACCTTGCCACTGAGCACCTGAAGCCTGCTAGCAACTGAAAAACTGGGGGGGAAAAAAAATCAACCTCATACTTCCTGGCGAATGGTATGTTCCTTTGAGTACTTGGGTTTCTTTCTACATCAGCAGATTGTACTATCTGTGGCTCTGACTACACGGCCTGATTGATTGACCAGGCTTAAAAGGCCTGTTCTTGAATTTGAAATCTCAGGCTTCCAGTCACTATAGGTCATCAACAAAGACCAAAAGGCCTGGCATGTACCCGAGGTTATTATTCACCGGAGAAGACATTATAAACCACAGGAACGTAAGCCCAGCAAGCAGGAGTGGCCGCCCAGCTCACTAGGCACGCTGTGTCCTCACTCCTCCGTCCAGCATGATTCATGATTAAATATTCAGACAGGAGGCAAACTAGAATTTTGTGTAAACTGGCATTGGAGAGACACTTTGAGAGCAGCTTAATTTCAAAGGTCTAGAACTCCAGAATTTGACATACTTGTGACATTTCAAGTATGAGCTGTCCCTCACTACCCCTTACTGGGACTATACCCTGGGGAGAAATGACCCAAAGGAAAAAAAAATTGTTGGATCACTTGCTAAACTGTAGGTTTGGAAAACTGTGCCATTATACAGGCCCCATCTATGTTAAATATATCATTGTGGGGGAAAAAAAGACCCTCTGTAGGCAAAAAACATACAGAATTAATACATAAAGAAGAAATTTAAATGGCATTTATTCATATTACAGGGTCACCATCCTGCACAACTCCAGGGGGCAGCACTCACATTGGACCCTATTCACAGAGATATACATTTTGACGGTTTGTAAGATAACCTCTCATAATAAGAGAAATGTTGGCTGGGCACAGTGGCTTACGCCTGTAATCCCAGCACGCACTTTGGGAGGCCGAGGCAGGCAGATCACAAGGTCAGGAGTTCGAGACCAGCCTGGCCAACATAGTGAAACCCTGTCTCTACTAAAAACAAAAATAAAAATAAACTAGCCAAGTGTGTTAGCATGCACCTGTAGTCTCAGCTACTCTTGAGGCTGAGGCAGGAGAATCATTTGAACTCAGGAGGCAGAGGTTGCAGTGAGCCGAAACCACACTATTGCTCTTCAGCCTAGGTGACAGAGCAAGACTCTGTCTCAAAAAAAAAAAAAAAGAGAGAGAGAGAGAAAGAGAGAGAGAGAGAGAAATGTTAATTAAAACAATAAGGTACTGTTTTCCATGTGCTGGATTAGCAAGTCAAAGAGTTGACAGGATCCTGTGTTGGTGGGAGTGTAATTTGGTACCCCTTTTATGGAGGGTGTAGAGAGTACTGTGGGCTGGCTCTCTCAATCTGACTCATTCTACCCTCTTTTAGGTGGAAACATTGGAAAGCTAAACCTACACGTTCTAGACTCCCTTGCAGCTAGAGGTTGGATAGAAATTAGGTCCTACTAGTTAGAAGAATTAATGAGACATGGGTAGGTGATGGAAAGACAAAGGCCATTTTTCCTGTACTTTTGGCTGTCTCTTCTGTCAAGTAAGGTTGTGGAGACCTGAGATTTTTCTGCAGCATATTCAGAGTCCATTATCTGGCGTCCTTGGTGTCAATAGTGACATTTTGGTCCTAACTGCTGAATGCAGTTCCAGTAGTGATCTCAGAGGAGTGGCTTCCCCAGAAAGTTAGCTGCATATTGACCTGGGGACCTCTTGGAGGCCCAGGCTACAGTCATTTCAATAATTTTGTGAGCACCTAATTTCCTCTATTAAATCTCTTTCTGCAGCTGGGCGTGGTGGCTCATGCCTGTAATCCCAGCTCTTTGGGAGGCCGAGGTGGGCAGATCACAAGGTCTAGAGATCAAGACCATCCTGGCCAACATGGTGAAATTCCGTATCTACTAAAATACAAAAAATTAGCCGAGCATAGTGGTATTCACCTCTAGTCCTATCTACTTGGGAGACTGAGGCAGGGAAATTGCTTGAACTGGGAGGCAGAGGTTGCAGTGAGCCAAGATAGTGCCACTGCACACCAGCCTGGAGACAGAGCAAGACTCCGTCTCACAAAAAAAAAAAAAAATCTCTTTCTGCTTGAAATACCTAGAGTGGTTTCTGGTTCTTGCACAATGATATAGAGCATAATTTAAACAAATCTATAAAAGTTGAAAATGCAAATATGAAGTCAGGCATGGTGGCTCATGCTGTAATCCCAGCACTTTGACAGGCTGAGGAGGGAGGATCTCTTGAGCCCATGAGTTCAAGACCAACCTGGGTAACATAGTGGGACCCTATCCTACAAAATGTCAAAAAAATTAGCTGGATAGGCAGTACATGCCTGTAGTCCTGGCTACCTAGATGGTTGAGGCAGGAGGATTGCTTGAGCCCAGGAGATCAAGGCTGCAGTGAGTCATAGCCCTGCCACTGCACACCAACCTGGGTGACAGAGTGAGGACCTGTCTCAAAAAGCAAACAAACAAATGCAAAGAAAATGCAAATAAAATAAGCCTCTTAGCCAGTACTTCTACTCCTAGGAATGTATCTAAAAGATACACTCTTTTTTTTTTGAGACGGAGTTTCGCTCTTGTTACCCAGGTTGGAGTGCAATGGCACGATATCAGCTCACCGCAACCTCCGCCTCCTGGGTTCAGGCAATTCTCCTGCCCCAGCCTCCTGAGTAGCTGGGATTACAGGCACGCGCCACCATGCCCAGCTAATTTTTTGTATTTTTAGTAGAGACGGGGTTTCACTACGTTGACCAGGATGGTCTCAATCTCTTGACCTCATGATCCACCTGTCTCGGCCTCCCAAAGTCTGGGATTACAGGCTTGAGCCACCGCGCCTGGCTAAAAGATACATTCTTACGTGAGTGAAATAATTTATGCACAAGGATATTCACTGAAGCATTGTTTATAGTAGTAAAAGATCAGAAACAAGCCAAATGTTAATTAGTAGAAGATCAGTTAAATAAATTAGGGAGACTCATTTCAGTGGAACACTATGCAGTAGTTTTTTGTTTTTCTAGAAAAAGAAGAAAAATAATCAAAGAGCTTCATATATACTCATAGATAACAACCTCTAAGTTATATAAAGTGAAAAAAGTAAGGTCCAGAACAGTGTATCAAAAATAAAAAGAAAGGCCAGGCGTAGTGGCTCACACCTGTAATCCCAGCACTTTGGGAAGCCGAGGTGGGTGGATTACCTGAGGTCAGGAGTTCGAGATCAGCCTGGCCCACATGGCAAAACCCCATCTCTATTAAAAATACAAAAAATTAGCTGGGCATGGTGGCAGGTGCCTGTAATCCCAGCTATTCGGGAGGCTGAGGCAGGAGAATTGCTTGAACCCGGGAGGCAGAGGCTGCAATGAACCAACAGCCTAAGCAACTCTATCTCAAAAAAAAAAAAAAATGGAAAGAAGATATCATCTTTGGAATCTCTCTTTTGGAATATCTCTGGATGGACACAGAAGGAACTGGTGACATTGGTTGCCTCAGGGCAAGGAATGGAATGGCTCAAGGACTGAAGAGGCTTACTTTTGTCAATCCCAGCACTTTGGGAGGCTGAGGCAGGCAAATCATGAGATCAGGAGTTCGAGATCAGCCTGGCCAACATGGTGAAACCCCATCTCTACTAAAAATATAAAAAATTAGCTGGGCGTGGTGGCAGCCACCTGTAATCCCAGCTACTCAGGAGGTTGAGGCAGGGGAATTGCTTGAACCCAGGAGGTGGAGGTTGCAGTGAGCCGAGATCATGCCACTGCACTGTAGCATGGGCAATAGAGTAAGACTCTGTCTTGGGGGAAAAAAATCATAATAATTTATCTTTTTTTTTAGAGCTGGAGTTCAATGGTGCCATCACGGTTCCCTGCAGCCTCAACCTCCCAGGCTCAAGCAATTTTCCCACCTCAGCCTCCCAAGTGGCTGGGACCACATGCATGTGCCACCATACTAGCTAATTTTTGTATTTTTTATTGAGACAGGGTTTTGCTGTGTTGCCCAGGCTGATCTTGAACTCCTGGGTTCAAGCCATCTGTCTGCCTCAGCCTCTGTAAGTGCTAGGATTACAGGTGTGAGCCACCACACCTGGCCAATAATTTTTTTTGTTTTGTTTTGTTTTTTGAGACGGAGTTTCGCTCTTGTTACCCAGGCTGGAGTGCAATGGTGCGATCTCGGCTCACCGCAACCTCTGCTTCCTGGGTCCAGGCAATTCTCCTGCCTCAGCCTCCTGAGTAGCTGGGATTACAGGCATGCGCCACCATGCCCAGCTAATTTTTTGTATATTTAGTAGAGATGGGGTTTCACCATGTTGACCAGGATGGTCTCAATCTCTTGTCCTCATGATCCACCTGTCTCGGCCTCCCAAAGTGCTGGGATTACAGGTGTGAGCCACCACGCCCGGCCTATAAAATTTTATTAAAATAAAATAACCCTCATTTCCCCACAATTTAGAGAATCTCAGAGAGTCCTTTTCTTTCCTTTCCCTCTCTCTCTTGTTGTCTCCCCTAGGAGAATCAGCTAAGGGACTTAGGCAGGGTTGTGGCTCAAGCTGATCTCTTGTGACAGAAATTCTTTCTCCTGAAGCCTCTGTGACATGATAAGAAGAGGTCCCAGCAAATCCCCTGGCACTGGTCAGTGAGAGAGTGCCCATCTTGGCCTCTCTTTTCTACTCAGCTCATTGCTTCATTCATCCCTGCCCCTTTCTCCTGCATCATTAATCTCCTCCACCCATTAGATTTTCTCATCAGCCTTCAGTCATCCTTAATTTATCAATGTTAAAAAAAATAAATACCCCTGGCCCGGCACTGTGGCTCACGCCTGTAATCCCAGCTACTCATGAGGCTGAGGCAGGGGAATCCCTTGAACCCAGGAGGCAGAGGCTGAAGTGAACCAAGATCACGCCACTGCACTCCAACTGGGTGACAGAGCAAGGCTCTGTCTAAAAAAAAAAAAAGAACATTATGCTAGTGAGAAGTGCCAGTCACAAAGGACCAGATACTATAGGATTCCATTAACATGAAAGGTCCAGAATAGAAGATCCATACAGACAGAAAACAATAGTGGTTACCTAGGGCTGAGAAGGATGGGGAGACAGGGACTGATGGCGAAGGGTTGTGGGGTTTCTTTGTGGGATCATGAAAATGTTAATCGATTGTGTTAATGAATGTGCAGCTCTGCGAATATACTAAAGCCATTGAATTTTACACTTTTTAAAATGATTTCTTTTTTTATTTTTGGAGATAGTATCTCACTCTGTCATCCAAGCTGGAGTGTAGTGGTGTAATGATAGCTCACTGCAGCTTCGATCTCCCAGACTCAAGCAATCCTCCCACCTCAGCCTCCCAGGTAGCTGGGCCTGCAGTACAGGAGCACCCCGCCACACCCAGGTGATTTTTTCCTTTTTTTTTTTTTTTTTTTTTTTGTTAGAGATGGGTTCTCTGTTGTCTAGGCTGGTCTGGAGCTCCTGAACCCAAACAATCCTCCTGCCTTGGCCTCCCAAAGTGCTGGGATTACAAACAAGAACCACCATGCCCTGCCCAATTTACAATTTTAATGAATAGATTGTACGGTATGTGAAGTATAGCTCAACAAAGCAGTTATTTATTTATTTATTTATTTACAGACAGTGTCTCGCTCTGTCACCCAGGCTGGAGTGCAGTGGCACAATCTTGGCTCACTGCAACCTCCACCTCCTGGGTTCAATCGATTCTCCTGCCTCATCCTCCTGAGTAGCTGGGATTACAGGCATGCACCACCATACCCAGCCAATTTTTCTATTTTTAGTAGAGATGGGATTTCACTATGTTGGCCAGGCTGTCTCAAACTGCTGACCTCAGGTGATCTGCCCACCTCGGCCTCCCAAAGTGCTGGGATTACAGGCGTGAGCAGCTGCACCCGGCCTCAACAAAGCAGTTTAAAAATTGTGTTACCTGTATATTCTTGTGAGCAAAACTATATATAAAAATCAAAAAAATATTGGCTGGGCTACTTTGGAGGCTGAGGTGAAAGGATCACTTGAGGCTGGAAGGTCGAGGCTGCAGTGAGCTATGATCGTGCCACTGCACGCCAGCCTGGGTGACAGAGCAAGATTCTGTCACCAAAAAAAAAAAAAAAGTTTCCTAAGCTCTTCTCCCCCAGTAAACTTGTGTTCTAGCTCACCTCAGCCACCCACATGATCACAGCCTTAACCTTGTCATTCTGGTAGTTGTAACCCCAAAATCCTGATCTCAAGCATCCTGCTCGATAATCACCACCTCCACCTCCAGCCCACTTTTCTAGTATTCCAACTCCAGCAGTTCTTTGACTCCTTTTGGACCCACAATTCATTGATTCTACCACCTTCCCATCATCTCTTACACTTGACAGTGCCTCACTTCTGTCTTCACGTCTGACATTCCATGGTCCATCATTACAGTCACTCCTTTATATACATCCTCAATTTCCTTGCCCCTTTTCTGTACTCACCCAGGAAAACACCATTTATTCCAACTCTTCTGCTGTGCAGCTGTACCCGGGCAGCTGAACAGGCTGGGGAAAACTCACAACCACAGGGACTTGTTTTAAATGCCTGACCATTAACTTCAAGTGGACCCCTAGCGTTGCTTGGCAATCTTACCACCTTCTCAGGCCATTCACTCTCCCACTCTCCTAGAAATTATTTCATGCCATCTCTCTCTTCTCATGCACAACCCATCCTCCTGTGTGCTCACCCTCGGCCAATGATTTCATCACAAGAGAACTTCCACAAACTCCCACGCCCACATGCACCCACCTCCCTGCATTTGTGAACATGTGTGTGCCCCACCTTCCTTCCTTCCACAGCTCTGGTTTTTTTTTTGTTTTTGTTTTTTGAGACGGAGTCTTGCCCTGTTCCTAGGCTGGAGTGCAATGGCGCAGGCTCAGCTCACTGCAACCTCCGCCTCCTGGGTTCAAGTGATTCACCTGCCTTAGCCTCCCAGGTAGCAGGGATTACAGGCTTGTGCCACCACGCCCGGCTAATTTTTGTAGTTTTAGTAGAGACGGGGATATCACCATGTTGCCCAGGCTGGTCTCGAACTCCTGGCTTCAGCTGATCTGGCCGCCTCGGCCTCCCAAAATGCTGGGATTATAGGCGTGAGCCCCCATGCCCAGATGCCTTCCACAGCTCTGTATGTGCTTTGTTTTATTTTATTTTTGTCATTTTCTGACAAGGTCTCACTCTGTCACCCAGGCTGGAGTGCAGTGGCACAGTCATGGCTTCCTGCAACCTTGACCTCCCAGGTTCAAGTGATCCTCCCGCCTCAGTCTTCCAAAGTGCTAGGAATACAGATGTGAGCCACTGAGCTGGGTCCCCTGTGCCCCTTTTTAAAGATGAATCCATCACTTAGCAATAGATCCTAGCCTCTTTTTTCCACTCAGCCCATTGCTTCAATAATCCTTCCCCCTTTCTCCTGTGTCCTCAGTCTCCTCCACCCATTGCATTTTTACCATCAAACTTTAATCAGCCTGTAATTTGTCAATGTTAAAAAAAAAAAAAAGCTGGACTCAGTGTCTCATACATGTAATTCCAGCACTTTGGGAGGCTGAGGCGGGTGGTTCACGAGGTCAGGAGATCAAGACCAACCTGGCCAACATGGTGAAACCCCGTCTCTACTAAAAATACAAAAATTAGCTGGACGTGGTGGTAGGGGCCTGTAGTCCCAGCTACTCAGGTGGCTGAGGCAAGAGAATTGCTTGAACTTAGGAGGCAGAGGTTGCAGTGAGCTGAGATTGTACCACTGCACTGCAGCCTGGCGACAGAGCAAGACTCCGTCGCACAAAACAAGCAAACAAAACCTAATACCTGCTGGACACAGCCTCATGCCTGTAATCCTAGCACTTTGGGAAGCCAAGGCAGGAGGATCACTTGAGTCGAGGAGTTTAAGACCAGCCCAGGCAATACAGTGAGACACCCATCTTTAAAAAAAAAATTTTTTTTTGGAGACAGAGTCTCACTCTTGTTGCCCAGGCTAGAGTGCAATGGTGAGATCTCGGCTCACTGCAACCTCTGCCTCCCAGGTTCAAGAGATTCTCCTGCCTCAGCCTCCTGGGTAGCTGGGATTACAGGTACGTGCCACCATTTCCGGCTAATTTTTTTGTATTTTTAGAAGAGATGGGTTTCACAATGTTGGTCAGGCGGGTCTTGAACTCCCAATCTCAGGTGATCCACCTACCTCAGCCTCCCAAGGTGCTGGGGTTACAGGCATGAGCCATGGTGCTTGGCCAAAAAAAAAATTTTTTTTTTAATTAGTTGGGCTGCAGTGAACTATGATCATACCACTGCACTCCAGCCTTGGTGACTAAGACCCTGTCTCAAAGGAATAAAACACTTTTTAAAGGTGTGGTCTCAGCTACTTGGGAGGCTGAGGTGGGAGGATCATTTGAGGCCAGGAGGTCAAAACTGCAGTGAGCTGTGATCACACCATTGCACTCCAGCCTGAGCAGCAGAGTAAGAACCTGTCTCAAAAAAAAAAAAAAAGAAAAAGAAAAAGAAAAAGAAAAAAAAAACTGTCTTAGGGAGGGAAAGATGGACATATATGTGATAAAGCAAGTATAGTAAAATGTTGGTTGCAGAATGCAGATAGTGAATCTATTCAGATAGTGGGCCAGATACAGATGGTCACTGTAAAATTCTTTCAACTTTTTGGTATGTTTGAAAACTGTCACAATAAAATATTGGAAAAAAGTTCCTAGCTTGACCTCATTATCTCCCTCCTGTTCTTACCTGATTACTCTGCTCCCTCCCTTTCCAGAAAATCTCCTGAAAAGCATGTCTGAGCTCGTGCCTCTAATTCCTCTCCTCCTGTTTCTTCTCACCGCAATTACAAATCAGCTTTTGCCCCAACAGTCCACCAAAATGTCTCAAAGCTCACCAATCATTTCCACTTTAGGAAATCCAGTGGCCATTGGTCAGGCCTGTTCTTGCTTAACCTATCAGCTACAGAATTTGACTCAGTTGATCACTTCCTGCTCCTTACAAAACTAACTTAATTACTTAATTTCTTTCTCTCTCTCTCTCTCTTTTTTCTTTCTTCCTTTCTATCCTTTTTTTTTTTTTTTTTTTCTTTTTTGTGATGGAGTCTTGCTCTCTTGCCCAATCTGGGGTGCAATGGTGCGATCTTAGCTCACCGTAACCTCTGCCTTCCAGGTTCAAGGGATTTCTTCTGCCTCAGCCTACTGAGTAGCTGGGATTACAGGTATGCACCACTATGCCCAGCTAATTGTTGTAGCTTTAGTAGAGAAGAGGTTTCACCATGTTGGCCAGTCTGGTCTCGAACTCCTGACCTTGTGATCCACCTGCCTCAGCCTCCCAAAGTGCTGAGATTACAGTGGCATAAGCCACTGCACCCAGCCCTTACAAAGCTTTCTTTCCCTAATTCAGGATGACACTCTTCTTCATTTCCACTACCTGACTGCTTTCTCTTCCCCAGTCTCCTGTATTGGTTTCTTCTCATCTGCTCAGCCTCTTATAGTTGATATGCATCAGGGCTCAGTCCTTAAACACTTGCTTTATCTAGACTCCCTCCCTCAGTTATCTCATGCAGTTTTGTGGATTTTTTTTTTTTTTTTTTTTTTTTGAGACAGTGTTTCACTCCTGTGGCCCAAACTGGTGTACAGTGGTGGCTTTTGGCTGCCAACAGGGGTGACTGGGCCACAGAGCTCCTGCCCTCTAGCCTGGGCTTGTTTTCATAGCAGAGGCAGTCTCCCAAGAGAAGAACAACAATGTACAAGGCCCAGGTGTAAACACCATCATTTCTGATGCATTGTGTTGGCCAAAGCAAGGCCAGCTCGGATTCTAGGACTGCGGAAACAGATGCCATGATTTAGCGAGGAGAGGCTACAAAGTCTTATTATAATGGATGAAGATACAATGACGGGTAAGGGTGGCCAGTTTTGATATTACACTACTATCAGAGCATGGGTTCCTGGGCTTGGGGAGTTTCTTTTTCTTTCTTTCTTTTTTTTTTTTTTTGAGATGGATTCTCCCTCTGTCCCCAGGCTGGAGTGTGGTGCCTCAATCTCAGCTCACTGCAACCTCTGCCTCCTGCGTTCAAGTGATTCTCTGCCTCAGCTTCCTGAGTAGCTGGGATTACAGCCACCTACCAACATGCCCAGCTAATTTTTTTTTTTTTTTAGTAAAGACGAGGTTTGACCAGTTGGCCAAGTTGGTCTTGAACTCCTGACCACAGGTGATCTGCCAACCTTGGCCCCCCAAAGTGCTGGGATTACAGGTGTGAGCCACTGTGCCCGGCCTCATGGCTTTAATTACTGTAAGATTATTCCTGAATTTATATCTCTAGCCTAGACCTCCCTCCTTTATTCCGAATTTATATATCTGATTGCCAATCAACATCTCCACATAGACATCTGAGAGCATCTCAAACTTAATATGCCCACAGACTGACCTGGATTTGTCCTGAAGCCTAAACAGTGATTTTTTTTATCTTGTCCAAATTCCTCTCTAAGGGGTCTGGGGAGTTGTGCCCTACAAATAGTAAATTCTCATCAGGTGGGTTTTCTTTAACCCTATATGCTGTGACTAACTTTCCAAACTGACTCTGTCATAACATTAGGAGACAAGGAAGAAAATCAAAATATTTTACACCAAAACATGTTTCTTTGCCATATTTTAAAATGGCTCTACAAAGCTATTCTTTATAGGGGAAATTTTGCATCTGTAAAGAATCTCTTTCTTTTATTTTTCCCTTTTAAGACAGAATCTCACTCTGTCACCCAGGATGGAGTGTAGTAGCTTGATCTGGGCTCACTGCAGCCTCCCAAAGTGCTGGGCTTACAGGTGTGAACCACCGCACCCGGCTAAGAATCTCTATTAACATAGTTAGATCTGCCAGGCATGGTGGCTCATGCCTGTAATCCTAACCCTTTGGGAAGCTGAGGTCCGCGGATCACCTGAGGTCAGGAGTTCAAGACCAGCCGGGCCAACATGGTGAAACCCCATCTCTGCTAAAAATACAAAATTAGCCAGGCATGGTGGCACATGCCTGTAATCCCAGCTACTTGAGAGGCTGATAGGAGAATCGCTTGAACCTGAGAGGCAGAGGTTACAGGGAGCCAAGATCGTGTCATTGCACTCCAGCCTGTGCAACAAGAGTGAAACTCCTCAAAAAAAAAAAAAACAAAAAACTTTTACTTGGAGTGAAACATGAAGTCTTGGAGTGTTTTGAGTGGAGGAGTGATATGATTTTACTTAACCTTTAAAATGATCACACTGGCTGGGCATGGTGGCTCACACTCTAATGCTCCCTCTTTCACGTATAAGAACCTCTGTGGGCTGGGCGTGGTGCCTCATGCCTGTAATCCCAGCACTTTGTGAAGCTGAGGTGGGAGGATCACTTGAGCCCAGGAGTTTGAGATGTGCCTGGGCAATACGGCGAAACCCTGTCTCTACAAAAAACACAAAAATTAGCCGGGCATGGTGGCATGTGCCTGTGGTCCCAGCTACTAGGCAGGCTGAAAGAACTATTGTGATTATATTGAGCAAACCCTGATAACCCTAGATAATCTCTCCATCTCAAGATCCTTAACTTTTTTTTTTTTTTTGAGACAGTCTTGCTCTGTCATCCAGGCTGGGGTGCAGAGGTGCCATCTCGCCTCACTGAAACCTCTGCCCCCTAGGGTTCAAGTGATTCTCTCAAGTCAGCCTCCTGAGTAGCTGGAACTACAGGCATGAACCACCACATCTGGCTAATTTTTGTATTTTTAGTAGAGATGGGGTTTTGCCATGTTGGCCAGGCTGGTCTCAAACTCCTGACCTCAGGTGATCCACCTGCCTCAGCCTCCCAAAGTGCTGGGATTATGGGCGTGAACCACCATGCCTGACCTCTTTTCCTTTTTCTTTTTTTAAAAGAGGTCTCACTATGTTGCCCAGGCTAGCTTCCAACTTCTGGGCTCAGGCTACCTTCCTGCCCCAGACTCCTCAGTAGCTGGAACAAAAGCATGCATCATTATATGCAGCCATTTCTTTTTTTTAAGTGACAATCTTATGAAATAAAATTTATCAGAATTCCTGAGTTTAAATCTCTTTCTGGGCAGGCACAGTGGCTCACCATGCCCCACCAGCAAGAGATTTAAACACAGGAATTCAGCCATGCATGCTACCATACCTGGTAATTTTTTGGTATTTTTTGTAGAGAAAGGGTCTTGCCATGTGGCCTACACTGCTCTAGAACTCCTGGGCTTAAGCAATCCTCCCACCTTGGCCTCCCAAAGTGTTGGGATTATAGATGTGAGCCACCACTCCTAATCCCTCATTTTTTAAATTAATTTTTTATTGCATTTTAGGTTTTGGGGTACATGTGAAGAACATGCAAGACTGTTGCATAGGTATACACATGGCAGTGTGATGTGCTGCCTTCGTCCCCATCACCTATATCTGGCATTTCTCCCCATGCTATCTCTCCCCAACTCCCCACCCCCCGCTGTCCCTCCCCTATTTCCCCCTGACAGACCCCATTGTGTGATACTCCCCTCCCTGTGTCCATGTGTTCTCATTGTTCAACACCCACCTATGAGTGAGAACATGCGGTGTTTGATTTTCTGTTCTTGTGTCAGTTTGCTGAGAATGATGGTTTCCAGGTTCATCCATGTCCCTACAAAGGACACGAACTCATCATTTTTGATGGCTGCATAGTATTCCATGGTGTATATGTGCCACAGTTTCCCTGTCCAGTTTATCATCGATGGGCATTTGGGTTGGTTCCAGGTCTTTGCTATTGTAAAGAGTGCTGCAATGAACATTTGTGTGCATGTGTCCTTATAGCAGAACAATTTATAATCCTTTGGATATATGCCCAGTGATGGGATTGCTGGGTCAAATGGAATTTCTATTTTTAGGTCCTTGAGGAATCGCCACACTGTCTTCCACAACGGTTGAACTAATTTACACTCCCACCAACAGTGTAAAAGTGTTCCTATTTCTCCACATCCTCCCCAGCATCTGTTGTCTCCAGATTTTTTAATGATCGCCATTCTAACTGGCATGAGATGGTGTCTCAATGTAGTTTTGATTTGCATTTCTCTAATGACCAATGATGATGTGCATTTTTTCATATGTTTGTTGCCCTCATGTATGTCTTCTTTTGTAAAGTGTCTGTTCATATTCTTCACCCACTTTTGAATAGGCTTGTTTTTTTCTTGTAACTCTGTTTTAGTTCTTTGTATATTCTGCATATCAGCCCTTTGTCAGATGGGTAGACTGCAAAAATTTTTTCCCATTCTGTTGGTTGCTGATTCACTCTGATTGTTTCTTTTGCTGTGCAGAAGCTGTGGAGTTTAATTAGGTCCCATTTGTCTATTTTGGCTTTTGTTGCCAATGTTTTTGGTGTTTTGGTCATGAAGTCCTTGCCTATGCCTATGTCCTGAATGGTTTTGACCCCTCATTTTTTTACTATAAAAAAAATTTACTCTGGGAGGCCTAGGTGGGCGGATCATGAGGTCAGCCGTTCAAGACCAGATGGACCAACGTGGTGAAACCCCATCTCTACTAAAAATACAAAAAAATCAGCCAGGCATGGTAGCATGCACCTGTAATCCCAGCTACTCAGGAGGCTGACAAAGGAGAATCACTTAAATCCAGGAGGTGGAGGTTGCAGTGAGCCAAGATTGAGCCATTTCACTCCAGACTGGCCAGCACAGCAAGACTTTGTCTCAAAAACAAAAACAAAAACAAAACAAAAAAATTTAAAATTTTTGAAATACATATAAAGTAATAAAAGTTTATTCATCAATAATAAGAAACTTTCTAAACTGCTAATACTAATCAATAGTTTTTGTTCAACCATTCTAGAAAAAAGACTAAATTATTTTCTGCTCTCTCTACAGAGAATATTGTAAAATCATTGTTATATGAAGGGATTACAGGTATGAGCCACTGCAGCACCCAACCTCCTTCTTAATTTCTTTTTCTTTTTTTTTTTTGAGACAAAGTCTTGCTCTGTCACTCAGGCTGGAGTGCAATGGCGAGATCTCAGCTCACTGCAACCTCCACCTCCCAGGTTCAAGCGATTCTTCTGCCTCAGCCTCCTGAGTAGCTGGGATTACAGGTGTGTGCCACTGCTCCTGGCTAATTTTTGTATTTTCAGTAGAGATAGAGTTTCACCATGTTGGTCAGGCTGGTCTCGAACTCCTGACCTCAGGTGATTCACCCACCTCAGCCTCCCAAAGTGCTGTGATTACAGGCATGAACCACTGCATCTGGCTCTCCTTCTTGGTTTCTATTCAGAAATAAAATAAAATTTTTATTGCCTTCCAAGAGGCAAACACTCTAAAGAGGTAGTTTATGTCCTTTCTGCACTCCTTTTTCTTTTTTTTATTGGAGACTTTTTTCTCGCTCTGTTGCCCAGGCTAGAGCAGTGGCATTATTATGGCTCAGTGCAACCTCGACCTCCTGAGCTCACGCCATCCTGCAGTTTCAGCCTCCTGAGTGGCTAGGACAACAGGCACGTGCCACCACACCCAGCTAATTTTCGTACTTTCTGTAGAGGCAGGATTTCACCATGTTGCCCAGACTGGTCTCAAGCAATCCACCCACCTTGGTTTCCCAATGTTCTGGGATTACTGGCATGAGCCACCTTATCTAGCCAAAACTATGTATTTTTCCTGCAGGTATTGAGATGATCGTATTCTTCTCCTTTAACCAGGGAATATGGTGCATTACATGAAAATATTTTCTGCTACTGAAATGCCCTTGCATTCCTGGGATAATCAATAGCATTTATTTTCTGTGGGTTCCTCTTCTAGCTCCCTGTCTCAGTCTCTGCCTTGGAGGGACAATGTCATTTCCTGTCTTGGCTCCTTGTCAGAAACTCCAATAGCTCAGCTGGAATGTTCTAGAAGCTTCTGGAAACTTGCTCTTTAGTGATGTGATGGGAGTGGCCAAGAGGCTCCAGGAGAGAACCTAGTGCTTTAGGCTGTGTGGATATTTGCCCCATAGGAATCAGGTGAAAGCCAGGTAGCAGCTTCCAAAGTTACCTACTTTGTGTTTTTTAGCAACAGAATTCAAATTCTCTGCCCTTGTCTGGAAAGTTTATTCTGTCTCATAGATATTTTTCTTGTGAAAAGTATAACTTTATCATTTTGTGTTTCGAACACTCCCTAAGGGCCAGACACCATGCTCAGTTTTTTATATGCCTTACTATTAATGATGCCAGTTACCATTTACTGATCCTTTCCCCAGTTCTAAGCACTGTGCTCATTGTTCTGCAAATAGTATTTTATTGGCCAGAGAGGTGGCTCATGCCTGTAATCCCAGCACTTTGGGAAGCCAAGGCAGGTGGATCACCTGAGGTCAGTAGTTCAAGTCCAGCCTGACTAACATGGAGAAACTCCGCCTCTACTAAAAATGCAAAATTAGCTAGGCATGGTGGTGCATGCCTGTAACCCCAGCTACTTGGGATGCTGAGGCAGGAGAATCTCTTGAACCCCAGAGGCAGAGGTTGTGGTGAGCTGAGATGGCACCATTGCACTCCAGCCTGGGCAACAAGAATGAAACTCCATCTAAAAAAAAATAGTATTTTATTTAATCCTCTTAATCTCCCTATATGGTAGGCATTAGCTCTATTCTATGCATGAGAAAACTACGACTGAGAGGCTAACTTGCCAGTGGTCACAAGACAGAGGCCAGGTTCCAAGTGGAATTTGTCTCATTGCAGAGCCTTTGCTATGAACCATCGCTATACACGCTCTGGGAAATTGGCTTTGTCAGCCTGAGCATGGCATCTAGGAAACGGCCTGTAAACTCCCATGATCAGTGTTATTAAGAACTGGCAGCTCCTTGTGACCAGTGCGTGACCAAGCATTGACAAGTACAATTGGCTGCAGTCATTTGTGGTCCGACTGGTCTCAATGTCAGCTGTGACACATGTTCACAATGGGTTTCTGCAGTAATAACTCCCTTAGGGAAATTGTGGTGTGCGCTACTTTTTTAAGCTTTCAAAAAATAACAGCCTTATTTGAGATGTAATTCATCAGCCACACAATTCCCCAATTTAAAGTGTACAATTCAGTGGGTTTTGTATATTCACAGACTTACACAACCATCGCCATAATCAATTTTAGGACATTTTCATCACCCTAAAAAGAAGCCCTGAACCCATTAGTAGTTATGGCTCATTTCTTCCCAAACTCCCCAGCACCAGCCAAACACCAATCTGCTTTCTGTCTCTATAGATTTGCCTATTCTGGACATTTCGCATAAATTAACACGATTTTCAATTAATACAATTAATTGTATTCATTTACATGAAATATCCAAATAAGCAAATAATAAGCAATTGTTGACTAATACAAAAATTAGTTGTACTTTTTGTGACTGGCTTCTTTCACTTTAAATAATATTTTTCTTTTCTTTTCTTTTCTTTTTTGTGGCACAAACTCGGCTCATTGCAATCTTGGCCTCCTGGTTTCAAGCCATTCTCTTGCCTCAGCCTCCCGAGTAGCTGGAATTACAGGCGCCCACCACTACACCCAGCTAATTTTTGTAGTTTTAGTAGAGACAGGGTTTTACCAAGTTGGTCAGGCTGGTCTTGAACTCCTGACCTCGTAATCCACCTGCCTCAACCTCCCAAAGTGCTGGGATTACAGGCGTGAGCCACCCTGCCCAGCTTTAAATAGTATTTTCTTTTCTTTTCTTTTTCTTTTTATTTATTTATTTATTTTGAGACGGAGTTTCGTTCCTGTTACCCAGGCTGGAGTGCAATGGCGCGATCTCGGCTCACCGCATTCTCTGCCTCCTGGGTTCAGGCAATTCTCCTGCCTCAGCCTTCTGAGTAGCTGGGATTACAGGCACCCACCACCATGCCTAGCTAATTTTTTGTATTTTTAGTAGAGATGGGGTTTCACCATCTTGGCCAGGCTGGTCTCAAACTCCTGACCTCAGGTGATCCACCTGCCTCGGCCTCCCAAAGTGCTGGGATTTCAGGCATGAGCCACTGCATCTGGCAAGGGCATTTCAGCTGCAGAAAACCTATTCATGTAATGCACCACTTTACCTGGTTAAAGAAGAAAAATATTATCATGTCAGTATCTGCAGGAAAAAGTAGTAGCTTGGGCTGGATGTGGTGGCTCATGCCAGTAAAC
Organism: Callithrix jacchus; assembly: GCF_049354715.1. Lineage (NCBI taxonomy): Eukaryota > Metazoa > Chordata > Mammalia > Primates > Cebidae > Callithrix > Callithrix jacchus. The sequence goes on from NC_133521.1 coordinate 26,170,516, forward strand.
CCAGAACTTTGGAAGGCTGAGGTGGGCAGATCGCTTAAGGCTAGGAGTTTGAGACCAGCCTGGGCAACATGGTGAAATACCATTTCTATAAAAAAGAAATTAGCTGAGTGTGGTGGTGTACTCCTATTGTCACAGCTACTCCAGAGGCTGGGATGGAAAGATGGTTTGAGCCCAGGAGGTAGAGGCTACAGTGAGTCATGATTGTACCATTGTGCTCCAGCCTGGGTGACATAGCAAGTCTCTAGTTCAAAAATAAAAATTAAAAAAAAAAAAATTTAGGCCGGGTGTGATGGCTCACACTTGTAATCCCAGCACTTTGGGAGGCTGAGACAGGTGGATCACTTGAGATCAGGAGTTCAAGACCAGCCTGGCCAACATGGTGAAACCCCATCTACTAAAAATACAAAAATTAGCTGGGCTTGGTGGCATGTGCCTGTAATTTCAGCTGCTTGGGAGGCTGAGGCAGGAGACTCGCTTGAATCTGAAAGGCAGAGGTTGCAATAAGCTGAGATAGCTCCACTGCACTCCAGCCTGGGTGATGGAGTGAGACTGTATCTCAAAAAATTTTTAAAAAAATTAATATGGGGTCCAAAATGGCTCCCGCCGGAGGTCATGGCGCTCGCGAAGGCGAGGTCATCAGTTCAAGGCTAACCTGAGCAACCTCACTAGCTCAAACTGATAGGCAAAAAATAAATAAATAAATAAAATAATTGTTTTTAAATGTTAAAGTTATACAGAGGAAAGAGACAAGGAACAAATAAACTAAACTTCTAGCGTAGGTTAATTTCATCTGGAGAGATAATGAGTGATTGTTGTTTTCTTCTTCCTTGTCCTTTACTTCCCCTCCCCTTCCCAAATTCCTGTATTAATTTAATTACAATGTTTCAGAATTCTTCCTTTTCTGCAGTATCAGCTTAGGGACCTGACCTTCTTGGACCAGCCCTCACACCTGTCTGTCAGCAGGCGGGCCCAACCCGACTGTGCACAGCACCTGGCCCTGTGTGATCCGGGCCTCTTGGCTTGTGCCCACCCACGCCTGCAAGTGCTGTATTCTTGCCAACGCCTCAGATCTCAGGCTTTGATCCTCCAAATGCTTGAAGAACACCGACTCATTAGTTTCACCCCCGTGACTATACAGTGCGGTAGTGGGGGCTTCCCCTTCCTCCAACTCCTCAGGGAAGTGGATCTGGTGCCCTCCAGCAGGCAGCTAAGGACCAGTAGAGAAGGGGATGTTTGTAGAAAAGGTGTTGCGGGGTGGGGATGGGGGCAGTAACAGAGGGACTTGCCAGAGGCCATTTCCTTCCTTCCCTGGCAGATGCGGAATGGAGGACTTTATCAGAGTCTTTAAATTTTTAAAGACTTTTGCTGGTGATGTTTTGTCTTGCTTTCACTGTTTTATCAAAGAGAGCAGGCAAATGGGCTTTGGTGTCCTAAACTATTGTGTATGAGGGTGTGAAAGCCAAGGCTGCTACAGGGACCTACAAAATGAAGATTAGTGGAGGGTGGAGATGGGGCAGGGGGTACTGGGAATCAGGAGAACTGTTAGCGCCTAATGCAGAATTGCTGCTGGATTTTTCTGTGTGGGCTCTTTTCTCTTCTCACCCTGGGATCCAAAGGGAGACCTCAAGGTTGTTCTTTCTGGGTTTGATCCATAGGTTCTGGATCATACCCTGGAAAACTAGAACTCAGATAAGACTGAAATTGTTTTTTGTTTCTTTAAATTTTTTTCCTTTTTTGTTTTCTTGGTCTTTTGTGTAGGAGAAATATACTTCCACCTCAGCTTCTACTATAAGGTTGGCAGCCCTGAGGATCCCTTTTTTTTCTTCTTTTGAGATGGAGTCTCCCTCTGTCATCTAGGCAGGAGTGTAATGGCCCGATCTCAGTTCACTGCAACCTCCACTTCCTGGATTCCAACAATTCTCTTGCCTCAGCCTCCTAGCAGCTGGGATTATAGGCACCTGCCACCACACCCAGCTAATTTTTTTTAGTTTTTCGTAGAGATGGGTTTTCACCATGTTGGCCAGGCTGGCCTTGAACTCCTGACCTCAAGTGATCCGCTTGTTTGGGTCTCCCAAAGTGCTAGGATTCCAGGCATGAGCCACCATGCACAGCTATTATTATTTTTTTTATTTTTTGAGAATGAGTCTCGCTCTGTCGCCCAGGCTGGATGCAGTGGTGTGATCTTGGCTCACTGCAACCTCCACCTCCCGGGTTCAAGCGATTCTTCTGCCTCGGCCTCCCGAGTAGCTGGGATCACAGGAGCGCACTACCACGCCCAGCTAATTTTTGTATTTTTTAATAGAGATGGGGTTTCACCATATTGGCCAGGCTGGTCTTGAGCTCCTAACCTCAGGTGATCTACTCACCTTGGCCTCCCAAAGTGCTGGGATTACCAGCGTGAGCCACCACACCTGACTTAATATTTCTTTTAAAAAAAAATGGTAGTTTTAGTAGAGATGAGATTTTACCATGTTGGCCAGGATGATCTTGAACTCCTGACCTCAAGTGATCTGCTTACCTTGGCCTCCCAAAGTGAGCCATGGCTCACACCATTTTATTATAAAAATTTTCAAAGACACAAAAGAATGAAAGAATTGTATAATGAGCACCTGTACGCCACAACCTAGATTCTCTTATTGACATTTCTGTGTATTTGCTTTATCACCTATCCGTCCAGCTAGCCATCACGCTATCCAGCCATCCATCCATTTCTTATATTCATTGTGTACATCTTTTTCATAAAAATGAATAGTTTTCTACAATAGCATGTTAAATGGCTATTTCCTACTACATCAATGAATGTAGCATTTATGTGACACTTGAAAAACTTGCCTTATTTAGAAAAGGATTTGAAAGAGAATATTCTAGGCTGGGACATGTCAACAAAAAGAGGCAAACTATAAAATATGTAGAGGTCTGTTCTGAGCCAAATATGAGTGACCATGGCTGGAGGCAAGGTCTCAGGAAGTCCTGAGAACATGTACTCAAAGTGGTTGGGTTACAGCTTGGTTTTATACATTTTAGAGGGACATAAGCTGTCAATCAACACGTGTGAGATATACATTGGTTTGGTCCAGAAAGGCAGGACAACGAGAGGCAGGGGTTTACAGGTGGATTCAAAGATTTTTTCAATTGGCAATTGGTTAAAAGAGTTGTTATTATTCTAAAGACTTGGAATCAACAGAAAGGAATGTCTGGGTTAAGAAAAGGAGTTGTGGGCTGGGCACGGTGGCTCACACCTGTAATCCCAGCACTTTGGAAGGCTGAGACAGGTGGATCATGAGGTCAGTAGACCGAGACCATCCCGCCCAACATGGTGAAACCCCATCTCTACCAAAAATACAAAAAACTAGCTGGGCATGGTAGCTCGCACCCGTAGTCTCAGCTACTCAGTAGGCTGAGGCAGGATAATCACTTGAACCTGGGAGGCAGAGGTTGCAGTGAGCCAAGATCGCACCACTGCACTTCCAGCCTGGGCAACAGAGAAAGACATTGTCTCAAAAAAAAAAAAAAAAAAAAAAAAAAAAAAAGATACAAAAAGAAAAGGGGTTGTGGAGACTAAGATTCTTATGAATGTCTCACAGGTGGCCAACCTTAGAGACAAAAGATGGCAAATGTTTCCTATTCAGACTTTTTAATTTTTAATTTAAGTTTTTTGAGAGGGAGTTTTGCTCTGTCACCCAGGCTGGAGTGCAGTGGGGTGATTTCGGCTCACTGCAAACTCTACCCCATGGGTTCAAGGAATTCTCCTGCCTCAGCCTCCCGAGTAGCTGGTATTACAGATACCTGCCATCACATAGGGCTAATTTTTGTGTTTTTAGTGGAGACTGTTTCACCATGTGGCTGGGCTGGTCTCAAACTCCTGACCTAAGGTGGTCTGCCCACCTCCGCCTCCGAAAGTGCTGGGATTACAGCTGTGAGAGGCACTGCTCCCTGCGACAACAACTTCCTTTTTTTTTTTTTTAGATGGAGTCTCACTCTGTCACCAGGCTGGAGTGCAGTGGCACAATCTCGGCTCACTGCAATCTCCACCTCCCGAGTTCAAGTGATTCTCCTGTCTCAGCCTCCCAAGTGGCTGGAATTACAGATGCATGCTGCCACATCCGGCTAATTTTTGTATTTTTAGTAGAGATGGGGTTTCACCATGTTGGTCAGGATGGCCTTGATCTCTTGACCTCATGATCCACCGGCTTTGGCCTCCCAAAGTGCTAGGATTGCAGGTATGAACCTCCATGCCCAGCTGACAACTTCATTTTTTTTTAAACAAAAAACTGGTCCTGTGCTCAGCCCCCAGCATGCAGCAATATTGAGCTAGAATGTAATGATGAAACCTCGAATTCCTGGGCTCCAGCAATCCTCCTACCTCAGCCTCCCGAGTAGCTGGGACTGCAGATGGGTGCCACCACTGCTGACTGAATTAAAACTAAATTGATTTTTATTTGGAGACAGAGTCTTGCTCTGTTGCCCAGGCTAGAGTGCAATGGCGCTCAGCTCACTGCAGCCTCTGCCTCCCAAGTTCAAGCAGTACTTCTGCCTCAGCCTCTTGAACTCCTGACTTCAGGAGATCCTCCCAAACTTCTGGGATTGCAGGTATGAGCCACCTCTCCTGGCCAGATTTGGGAGTTTTAAAAGAGCAGTCGGGGGAACGATCCAAGATGGCCGATCGCTAACATCCCGGGATTGCAGCTCTCAGGGAAGGCGCGGAGAACTAGAGGACGCCACACTTTCAGACAAAGTCTGGTCGCTCACGGAGCAGAAGATCCCCCAGTGGTGGAAACACACGGGTCGCCAGTGTGACTCTCGTGGTCGGCGCAGCGGTTCCGCCGGCACCTCGGCACGGCAGCTCTCGGAGCAGAGTAAACGGGACGGGTTCCCCTTCTGACCGAGGTTTGGAGCCCCGGGAAGGCAGAGTTGCCTACTACGGAAACAAGAAGGAAGCCCGACAGGAGAATCCTGGGCAGAAAAGCACCATCAGTTTTAACGCCGCTGCTCTGGCCCTGGGAACTAACAACCTGGACGTCCACTCAAGAGACCTAATCTGAAAGTTGGTAACTTCAAAGACGAGAGGAGGATAAATTTACAATGACGGGAAGAAACCAGCGTAAAAAAGCTGAGAATACTCAAAATCAGAACGCCTCTCCCTCTAAAGATGATCACAGTTCCACATCAACAATGGAACAAGGCTTGATGGAGAACGAGTGCCTCCTGATGACAGAATCACTCTTCAAGGAATGGATAATAACAAACTTCGGTGAGTTAAAAGACCATGTTGTAGCCCAACGTAAAGAAACTAGGAACTTTGACAAAAGGCTTGATGAAATCCTATTGAGAATAGACAACTTAGAGAGGAGTATGAGTGAATTAATGGAACTGAAGAATACAATACAGGAACTCCGAGAAGTATGCACAGGTTTAAACACTCGAATTGTTCAAGCAGAAGAAGGGATATCAGAGGTCAAAGTCCAACTTAATGAAATAAAACGTGAAGAAAAGATTAGAGAAAAAAGGATAAAAAGGAATGAGCAAAGTCTCCAAGAAATGTGGGACTATGTGAAAAGACCAAATTTACGTTTCATAGGTGTACCTGAATGCAACGGAGAGAATGAATCCAAGCTGGAAAATACCCTTCAGGATATTATTCAGGAAAATTTTCCTAAACTAGCAAAGCAGGTCAACATTCAACCCCAGGTAATACAGAGAACACCACAAAGATATTCCTCAAGAAGACCAACCCCAAGGCACATAATCGTTAGATTCACCAGGGTTGAAACGAAGGAGAGGATACTAAGGGCAGCCAGAGAGAAAGGTCGGATAACCCACAAAGGCAAGCCTATCAGACTTACAGCAGATCTCTCGGCAGAAACTCTACAGGCCAGAAGAGAGTGGGGGCCAATATTCAACATCCTCAAAGAACAGAACCTTCAGCCCAGAATTTCATATCCAGCCAAACTAAGCTTCACAACTGAAGGAAAAATAAAATCTTTTATGAACAAGCAAGAACTCAGAGATTTTATTACCACCATGCCTGCTTTACAAGAGCTTCTGAAAGAAGCATTACACACAGAAAGAAACAACCAGTATTAGCCTTTCTAAAAATACACCAAAAAGTAAAGAGCACCAACATAAAGAAGAATTTACACCAACACATGGATAAAACAGCCAGTCAACATCAAATGGCAGTAACCCTAAATTTAAATTGACTAAATTCCCAATCAAAAGACACAGCCAAAACCCAACGGCATGTTACATCCAGACCTGTTTCACATGCAAGGATACACAAAGACTCAAAACAAAGGGATGGAGAAAGATTTACCAACCAAATGGAGAGCAAAAATAAATAATAAATAAATAAAAAGCAGGAGTTGCAATTCTTGTATCGGATAAAATAGATTTTAAAGCAACAAAGATATAGTGGTAAAAGGATCAATGCAACAACAAGAGCTAACGATCCTAACACCCAGATAGGAGACTTAGATTCAATGAGACAGAAAATTAATAAGGATATCAAGGACTCGAACTCAGATCCAGAACAAGTAAACTTAATAAATATTTATAGAGCTCTCCACTTCAAATACACAAAATATACATTCTTGTCAATACCACATCACACCTACCCATTAGTTTAAATGAAACATTGATTGGCCATTATTAATACCCAATTTTTTTCAAAATAAAGCAATATTTCCATTTACTCTCCTTCTTTCTCTTCCTCTTTCTTCCTCTCCTTTACTTATTTTTTTTTTTTCTTTCCTTCTCTCAAAAAAAAAAGAAATCAACTTGTAAACCTCTAGATCCAGGTCGGCAATGTCTCTTTCATTGCTTGATTTCCTTTCTTCCCTTCCCTCTCTCCCTCCCTCCCTCCCCGCTTCCTCCCTTCCTTCCTTCCTTCCTTCATCCCTTCCTTCCTCCCTACCGTCCTTCTTCCCTTCCTTCCTGCCTTCCTCCCCCCCACAAAAAAAATAAAAATAAAAAAATAAAAAAATTAAAAGAGCAGTCTACCAGTAGTGGGGAAAACAGATTGGAAGGGCACTAAGGAAACTATTGCAGTAGTCCAGGCAAAATGAAATGAAGTAACGTGCACAAAGCCCTTAGCACTTAATGACATGGAATAAGTGGGAGCTATTTGTATTTTATTTTATTTATTTATTTTTGAAATGGGGTCTCACTCTGTTGCCCAGGCTGAAGCACAGTGACACCATCTCAGCTCACTGCAGCCTCCACCTCCTGGCTTCAAGCAATTCTCCTGCCTCATCCTCCTGAGTATCTCGGATTTTGCCACCATGCCCGGCTAATTTTTGTATTTTTAGTAGCGGCAGGGTTTCACCATGTTGCGCAGGCTGGTCTCAAACTCTTGACCTCAGGTGATCCACCAGCCTTGGCCTCCCGAAGTGCTGGGATTACAGGCATAAGCCACTATACCCAGCCAAGAGGGAGCTTTTTTTTTAGTAATCAACAGGCACTTGAGGACTGCTTGAATTATAACTTAAGTTAGTAGTTAGAGAGAGAGAGGAATTTGTGTGTCCCCTGGAATCCTTGAGCCTCTAATCTCCTCCTCTAGTGATAAATACTAGAATTTCTTATCCCTATCAAGTTATTTATTCTGGTAGTTTATTTTGCATTCATACCTGCATTCTTCTCATCAGTGTCATCCTATCAGCTGGAGAGAAGAATTTCATGGAGAGAGTTTGTAATACTTATCATTAGTGATGTGACCTGGCAAGCCACCTAATCTCTCTGAACTCAGTTTTGTCTTGTGTATACTGGGGACTATATTGGTCAGGGTTCCCTAGAGGGACAGAACTAATAGGATACATATGTATATTTATGAATTTATTAAGAATTAATTTACATGATCACAGGGTCCCACAATAGGCTGTCCTTAAGCTTGAGGACCAAGTAGAGTCAGTCTGAGTCTCAAAACTGAAGAACTTGGAGTCCTATGTTTGAGGGCAGGAAGCATCCAGCACGGGAGAAAGATGTAGGTTGAGAGGCTAAGCTGGTTTTGCCTTTTCACGTTTTTCTGCCTGCTTTATATTCCCCGGCAGCAGATTAGATCGTGCCCACCAGATCGAGGGTGGGTCTGGTCTGCCTTCCCAGCCCACTGACTCAGTGTCACTCTCCTTTGGCAACACTCTCACAGACACACCCAGGACCAATACTTTGTATCCTTCAATCCAGTCAAGTTGACACTCAGTATTAACCATCACAGAGACTCTTCTGGATATTGGGATATACAGGTATCTGTTCTGTCCATCGTGAGGATCAGTGAATAACTGTCCAGAAAGGATTTTCAAAATACAATTAAAAATCATTATTATTTCATTCAATAAATGTTTATCAAGCAGCTGGGTGCCATCCAGGCTGGAGTGCAGTGGCATGATCAAGGCTCACTGCAGCCTTCATCTCCCAGGTTCAAGCAATCCTCCCACCTCAGCCTTCCAAGTAGCTGGGATCACAGGTGTGCACCACCACACAAAAGTCCAAATTGTATGGAGCTGACATTTTGCTGAAGTCCATTCTAATTCTGGTCTTTTTGGATTTTGATTCTGTTTTCTTAAATTGTCACATGACTTTGGGCCTCTGTTAAAAAATAAAGATTCTTGGCGTGACCACAGTCTTAATGAGTTAATAAGGGGAAGGTAGTATGTGGAAGAGTTAACAAGCCCTCTAAAGTTATTCAGAACAAAGGAAAATAAGAGATTAAGTAAATTAAAATGCCTCCCTTTTCCTTTTCCCAAACATTGATCAGCCACTCAGCAATCCTGCATACACATCTGTTTATATATTGAATTATCCAAAATATTTCTATTAAGAAGTAGCTTCTGATGGCTTGAAGGAGAAACAAGTCCAAACATCGGAATCCGACATGTGCCCTTGAACGAGAAAGTGGTGGTGGGGGGGGGCGCAGGAAGTGCTGTCCTTGGCCCTGTTTTTTGTCTGCCACTGAGCCATGGGCAGGGACTCTTTTGATTGTTGGGATATACAGATATCTGTTCTGTTCATTGTGATCAGTGAATAAACTGTGCAGAAAAGATTTTCAAAATACAATTTTTAAAAATCAGGTAATCTAAATCTAAGTCTAATCTAAATCTAAGTCTGATCTAAATCTTGGTGTGCTCATCAGCAAAACAAAGTTATGCTTTCTCAGATAGTACCAGTTCATACATAGGTGCTGGGTTAACTGCATCAGAATCACCTGGAGAACTTATTACATCTCCAGATTCATGGGCACCATAGAATGGAAGAGTCTGATTTAACGGGGATAGGATGGCATCCATCACTTCCTCTATTTTTATTTTATTTTTTATTTTTGTTTTTTTCTGAGACAGTTTTGCTCTGTTGGCCCGGCTGGAGTGCAGTGGCACGATCTCCGCTCACTGCAACCTCTGCCTCCTGGGTTCAAGTGATTCTCCTGCCTAAGCCTCTTGAGTAGCTGGGACTACAAGCCTGCGCCACCACACCTGGCTAATTTTTGTATTTTTAGTGAAAACGGGGTTTCACCATGTTGGTCCGGCTGGTCTCAAACTCATGACCTTAAGTAATCCACTGCCTTGGCCTCCTGAAGTGCTAGGATTACAGGTGTGATCCACTGCACCCAGCCTTTCTGGGGAATTTTTGATATGGATCCAGACATGGGATCTTGCTGGGCTAGATCAAACTCTCAGAACCTCAGCTCTCTCATCTGTACCATATAATCATTCCCCTGATGGTAAAATTAAATAAGCTAACGTCTATCATGCACATAGAACAGCATCTGGCATGTAGTAAGTACTGTGTAAGTTTTAACTGTTCAATCAGCCAGTGTCCAATCAGGAAGACAAAAACCACTGTGAGTATTTAAACCAGAGAAGCCTGAGTAACATAGGGAGACCCCATCTCTGCAACAAATAAAAATTAGCTGGGCATAGTGGTGCTTACCTGCAGTCCCAGCTACTCAGGAGACTGAGGTGAGAGGATTGCTAGAGCCGCAGAAGTTGAGGCTGCTGTGAGCTGTGATGGTACCACTGCACTCCAGTCTGAGCAACAGAATGAGACCCTATCTCAAAAAAAAAAAAAGTCATGGAGAGGATGATAATACAAACGGGGGATGGTGACACAACACGGAGATTAGACAGCATGAAGTCGGCTACCCCTTAGCCAAAGGAAGAAAGACACTGTAGTCTAGAGCCTGAGGTCACCTGGAAGACCCTCAGTCAAGCTGGATCTGCAGACAAGACACAGCCACTTCCAAGACACTGCTGAGTTTGGCTGGGCGTGGTGACTCACGCCTGTAATCCCAACACTTTGGGAGGCTGAGGCAGGCCAATCCCCTGAGGTCGGGAGTTTGAGACCAGCCTGACCAATATGGAGAACCCCGTCTCTACTAAAAATACAAAATTAGCCAGGCGTGGTGGTGCATGCCTGTAATCCCAGCTACTTGGGAGGCTGAGGCAGGAGGAAAATTGCTTGAACCCAGGAGGCAAATGTTGCCGTGAGCTGAGATCATGCCATCACACTCCAGCCTGGGCAATAAGAGCAAAACTCCGTCTCAAAAAAAAAAAAAAAAAGACAGTGTTGAGCAAGCTCTCTGGCTCTTTCGTTTATCCTGCCTCCTGTCCTCTCAATAGTGCCTCCATCAGCTGAGCCCAGCAGGACGTCATCTTTCCAGGGAGCCTGGGAAACAGTTTGTAGGGGTCATCCCTGCCTTTTAGGGGAAGGATGAAAAATGGCTCTGAAGGCAGATTTGTATATTTTGTTATTATTATTATTCTCATTGTTATTTTCTTTAAGGTCCTTTTGGCCCTAAAGTTCTCGGAGTTTCTAGACCTTAACCAACCACTGCAGCGGGACTCGGGGCATCGTGAGTGCTTATTGATTAATTGATTCCTTGCCCTCAGTGTACACACATGCATAACTGTTTGGCTTCTGTTCTCTGAAAACTGACAGCTCAGGCCTTGGCAAAAACTCCCAGTGCTGAGGGCAGTGCAGCCCCACCTAGGATTCAGGGAAAGGGAAGGTGTGCAGCCCAGGTTTCTTGACCTGGGCGGGCTGCCTCAGCACCTTTAAGGATTCAGAAGTGATAAACAGGAAGAGCTGGTTGGTGATATCACAGGGCACATAGAAGGGTCCTGAGGAGGTCAGGAAAAGATGCAAAGAGATACGATTCTGGAATCATTCTCGCAGAGCCCTGGGGTGTGAGGCGCCAGGGAATAGAGCCTCACCCCATTTTAAAGCTACTTCTTGGAAGCCTGAAAACACCCACTTGTCTTTGGGACACATCCCTTTCAGTGTGTGTGGGAGTGAAACTCTGGGAACTTTACTACCAAAAATGGGCAGAAAAGCTCTTTCTCAATGTTTCTTGGAAGATCCAGAATTTAACCTTGACCAAAGGCAAACGTGTTTATTTTGAAAGGTTCTTAGAGAAAGGATTGAATATCGTGGAATTCTTCCAAATACACCAAAGATCTGCTCCCCCAAATCATTCTTCCAGCAAATATGTATGGGTAGCAGGTTGGCTAAGTCAGGCAGTGAGTTTGGGAGTGAGAACTAGATTAGCCTGCTGCTTTGCGTCTGCCCTGGCTATGTGGCCTTGGGCAAGAGACTTGACTTCGGTTTCTTTGTCTGTAAAACAGGAATAATATGAATTACCTCGTAAAGTTAGGAGGATTAGAATGAGCTCATGCATTAAAGTATTTACGCAGAGCCTGGCATCCAGTGAGTAATCAGGAAATGGTAATAATTCATTTTATTGTGCCTTGCCTGACCCGTATGACACTTTGCAAAACATTTCCCTTCCCTTATATTAGTTGATTAGATCTCTTATCAGCTGGGAGACGTGGGTCAGGAAACCAACACTGAGGCCGGGCATGGTGGCTCACCCTGGTAATCCCAGCACTTTGTGAGGCCGAAGCAGGCAGATCACGAGGTCAGGAGATCAAGACCATCCTGCTCAACATGGTGAAACTCTGTCTCTTTAATTAAAAAATTATATGTATATACATAAATATAAAAATTACAAATATTTTTTAATGTATGTATATATATATATATATATGTAGAAGGAAACCAACATTCATCTCGACTCTACTGTGGATCTAGCCCCTTGCTACATGCTTAACAGTGATCATCTTGTTGGTTTCAGTTATTCAATAAATATTCTAGTATCTATTTTATGCCAGGCTATTCTATGCACTGGAGATACCGCAGTAACAAGGGAGACAAAATTCCCTGCCTCTCTCAGAGGACACATTCCATGCAGGGAGACACACAATGAGTACAATTTAACAAACTCTTATGTAAACTGTCTCCTGAAGTGCTTTACAAATATTAATTCCCAGCCTATGAGGAAGGTGTTATTATGCTTATCCCATTTTACAGAACACTGAATTCCAAGGGGATTGAAAGTCACTTGCCCAAGGTCTCAGAGCTAAGGAGAGCTGGATTCAAAGCCAGGCAGTGTGACTCCAGAGTCCATGCTCTTAATCTCTCTCTTTTTTTTTTTTCTTATTTTGAGACGGAGTCTCCCTCTGTCACCCAGGCTGGAGTACAGTGATTCCATCTCAGTTCACAGCAAACTCCTGGTTCAAGTGATTCTCCCACCTCAGCCTCATGAGTAACTGGAACTACAGGCATGCACCACCATGCCTGGCTAAGTTTTATTTTTGAGCTGGAGTCTTGCTTTGTTGTCAGGCTGGAGTGTAGTGGCGTGATTTCACCTCACTGCAACCTCCGCCTCCTGGGTTCAAGTGATTCTCCTGCCTCAGCCTCCTGAGTAGCTGAGACTATGGGTGCTCACCACCATGCCCAGCTAATTTTTCTAGTTTTAGTAGGACAGAGTTTCACCATGTTGGCCAGGATAGTTTCCATCTCTTGACCTCGTGATACGCCTGTTTTGGCCTCCCAAAGTGCTAGGATTACAGGCGTGAGCCACTGCGCCCAGCCAATTTTTTGCATTTTTAGTAGAGATGGGGTTTCACCATGTTACTGAGGGTGGTCTCCAACTTCTGAACTCAAGTGATCCGCCCGCCTTGGCTTCCCAAAGTGCTGGGATTATAGGCATAAGCCACTGTGCCCAGTCCAAGCTCTTCCTCTTTACTCTAGGTCATCCTTCAAAAAAAATTATATATGTTCTAATAAAATGTGATAAGTGCTATGAAAAAAAATATGCTGGGTGTGGTGGCTCACACCTGTAATCCCAGTGCTTAGGGAGGCTGAGGCAGGAGGATCACTTGAGCCCAGGAGTTGGAGACCAGCCTGGGCAACAGCAAGACCCCGGCTCTACAAAGATAACTTTAAAAAAGCAAAAAAAAAAAAAAAAAAAATTGCAGAGGAAAGGGGGAAAAGAGAGGGATGGGAGAGTACCATCTCTGCAGGGGGGCTGGGGAGGGCCTCTCTGAGGAGCCATACCTGAACAGAGACCTGAAGGCGGTAAGGGAGAGGGGCAGGTGGATGTCCAGGAGAGCGATCCAGGCAGAGGGAAAGGCAATTGCAAAGACCTGAGGTGGGCCCTCCCCTGGTGTTGGGGAAGCTCCAGGATCTAGTGGGAGCCAGAGAGGGAGATGGCTCGACTGGAGCCTCTGGAAGGAGAGTGCATGAGGCGCAGGTATGCGGGGGAAGGCCAGGAGTTCAGTTTGGGATAATGTCACCATCACTCATCAATTGGAAAGTTCCAGGGGGCTTTGCAGGGTCAAGGAACTGACACCAGGTCACTCAGGCAGTCATTTTCAGAAGCATGATTCCCAACTCAGGTCTGTGGACCCTAACTTCAATGCCATGGGCATTTCCCAGTTTGGGTGCTGTGGGGAAGTCTGGAGAGGTAAGAGTCTGATAGCCCTGACCTCGTCCATTTGCATTGCTATAAAGGAATACTAGGGACTGTGTAATTTATAAAGAAAAGAGGTTTATTGGTCTGGGCACAGTGGTTCATGCCTGTAATCCCAGCACTTTGGGAGGCCAAGGTGGGCAGATCACTTGAGGTCCAGAGTTCAAGACCAGCCTGACCAACATGGAGAAACCCCATCTCTACTAAAAATATAAAATTAGCTAGGCACGGTGGTGCATGCCTGTAATCCCAGCTACTTGGGAGGCTGAGGCAGGAAAATTGCTTGATCCCAGGAGGTGGAGGTTGTGGTTAGCGGAGATAGCGCCATTGCACTCCAGCCTGGGCAACGATAGTCAAACTCCATCTCAAAAAAAAAGAGGCTTATTTTGGCTCATGGTTCTGCAGGCTGTACAGGAAGCATGATGCTGGCATCTGCTTCTGGTGAGGGCCTCGGGAAGCTTCCAATCATGGCAGAAGGCAAAGCGGGGATGTGTCACATGGAGAGAGAGGGAGTAACAGAGAGGTGGGGGAGGCACAAGGCTCTTTAAACAACCAGCTCTTGATGAACTAACAGAGCAAAATCTCACCCATTACCATGAGGAGAGCATCAGGGTATTCAGAAGAGACCCGCCCCCATGACCCAAACACCTTCCACCTGCCCCTCCTCCGACAATGGGGATTACACATCAACATGAGATTTGGAAAGGACAAATATCCACACCATGTCAGGCCCAGAGGAGCTTCCCAGGAGGGAGGAAAGAGGTAGTGGAGAGAGAAGCGGAAGAGATACTCCAAGGAAAGAAACGATGCCAGGGATTTCACATGGCAGGGGGTAGCATGGGTTTAAAAGTGAATGCAGATGAGAGGCACTGGGAGGTGCAGTTTTTGTTTTAATTTTTACTTTTTTTTGAGACAGAGTCTCTGCTGCCCAGGCTGGTGTGCAATGGTGCCATCTCATCTCACTGCAACCTCTGCCTCTCAGGTTCAAGTGATTCTCCTGCCTCAGCCTCCCAAGAAGCTGGGATTATAGGTGCACACCACCACACTCAGCTAATTTTTGTATTTTTAGTAGAGGTGAGGTTTCACCATCTTTGTCAGGCTGGTCTCGAACTCCTGACCTGAGGTGATGTACTAGGCTTGCCCTTTTAAAGTGCTGGGATTACAGGCATGAACCACCGTGCTTGGCCACTCAGTTTTTTAGGGGAGAACAGAAGGAGTCCCAGCCCTGTGTAGTTGGACAGTGTTGGAGATAGTATGGATGTTCTGACTGCTGAAGCAGGCCATGCTCACTTAGAGATAGGGAGACCCTAGGGTCCAGCACCGTGGCTTACACCTGTAATCCCAGCACTTTGGAAGTCCAAGGTGGTGGATCACCATCCAGATATGGAGACCATCCTGGCCAATATGGTGAAACTCTGTCTCTACCAAAAACATAATAATTAGCTGGGCGTGGTGGCACACATCTGTAGTCCCAGATACTGGAGAGGCTGAGGCAGAATAATCACTTGAACTAGGGAGCCAGAGGTTCCAGTGAGCTGAGAGCATGCCCCTGCACTTTAGCCTGGTGACAGTGGAAGACTCTGTCCCAAAAAAAAAAAGATAGGAGACCTCCTGGGCAAGCCTTTCTCCGCAGGCTGCCCCAGAATGGATACTTTCCCATTATGACAAATGAATTTCCCCAGGCTAGACCTCTCCCCTGAACTGGTATATGCAACCACAGGCTTTCAACATGGTACCCCTAGGCATCTCTGACACACCCCAAATGGAAGTTCTGATCTTCCCCAAGTCCCAAGCTTGCTCTATCTGCAACAAGACTCCAAGAAGTCATGAATCCTGAGACAAAGATTCATGGGCCTGAGGTGACTTTTTTTTTTTTTGGAGACAAGTTCTCACTCTGTTGCCCGGGCTGAAGTGCAGTGGCCTGATCATGGCTCACTGCAGCCTCAACCTCCTGGTCTGTAGCAATCCTCCCACCTCAGCCTCCTGAGTAGCTGGGACCACAGGTGTGTACCACCAAGCCCAGCTGATTTTTTATTTTTATTTATTTATTTTATTTCGCATTTTGAAATGGAGTCATGCTCTGTGGCCCACCTAGGCTGGAATGCAGGGTTCCATCTAAGCTCACTGCAACCTCCGCCTCCTGGGATCAAGCGATTCTCCTGTCTCAGCCTCCTGAGTAGCTGGGATTACAGGTGTGTACCACCACACCTGGCTAGTTTTTGTATTTTTAGTAGAGATGGGGTTTTGCCATGTTGGCCAGGCAGGTCTTGAACTCCTGACCTCAGATGATTTGCCTGCTTAAGCCTTTCAAAGCGCTAGGATTATAGGTGTGAGCCCGGCCCACCCTATTTTTGTTTTTGTAGAGAGCTGGTCTTGAACTCCTGGGCTCAAGTGATCCTCCCGCCTTGGCCTCCCAAAGTGTTGGGATTACAGGCATGAGCCATGGCAGCTGGCCCTGAAGTGAATTATTAAGGAAGTGCTCCTAGGAGGAACTGGTAAATGAGTGGGAGAAACAGGATAAAGAAGAGAAGGAAGCCCAAGAAGGATGTGATACCAGGCCAAGTCCCAAAGAGGGTGGCTTCATCCTAGGAAAGGAAGTGGTATCTAGGAGTTTGCCCAACTGGAGGAAAGGAAGCTGGGTTTTCATATTCTTGCACCAGTTGGTAACTGGCTATGGGCTGGGGAGTCAACTCCTGGGCACTTCCTTGCAAGGGCAGAGAGACTGAAAAGTCACAGGTGCAGGACTGAGGATTACAGCACACAGCACCATGGAGGGGAGTTGGGAAACTGAAAAAGTGATCCCAGGGAGTCCAAGCAGGGCCCTGACAGTGTCCACTACATTTCCCTTCCCTATTTCAGAAATGGCGTTGTCTGGCTGGGCGCAGTGGCTCACACCTGTAATCCCAGCACTTTGGGTGGGTGAGGAGGGAGGATCGCTTGAGCTCAGGAATTCAAGACCAGCCTGTACAACATAGCAAGACGTTGTCTCTACTAAAAATAAAAAACACTAGCTGTGCATGGTGGCATGTACCTGTAGTCCCAGCTACTTGAGAGGCTGAAGCAAGAGGATTGCTTGAGCCTGGGAGATCAAGACTGCCATGATCTGTGATGTGCCACTGCACTACAGCCTGGTGAGAGAGTCAGACTCTGTTTCATAAAAGAAAATGGCCTTGTCATTCTGCTGGTTGCTCAGGCTAGACCAAAAACCCTGGAGTCATTCTTGACCGGTTCTGTCTCTCATACTCCATAGCAAGCCAATCTTTTGGCCAATCTTGTTGTCAATATTTCAAAATATACCCAGAATTTGATCATGGGTTTTTTTTAGTAAATAAAAAAACAATTGCGGTTAAAGTACATAAAACATAATATTTACCATCTTAACCATTTTTTAGTGTATTCTTCAGTGGTATTAAGTGCATTCCTATTGTGCAACCATTGCCATCATCCATCCGCTGAACTCTTCATCCTGCAAAACTGAAACTGTGTCCCTATGAAACATTGCCCATTCATCTATCAGTGGATGCTTGGGTTGCTCCTACCTTCTGACTATTGTGCATAACGCTGCTATGAACATGAGTGTACAAATATCTCTTTAAGTCCTGCTTTCGTTTTTTTTGTTTTGTTTTTTTGAGACAGCGTTTCACTCTGTCACCCAGGTTGGAGTGCAATGGCACGATCTCAGCTCACTGCAACCACTGCCTCCTGTGTTTGAGCAATTCTTCCACCTTAGCCTCCCACTCTCAAATAGCTGGGATTACAGATGTGTACCACCACGTCCAGATAATTTTTGTATTTTCAATAGAGATAGGGTTTTGTCATATTAACCAGGCTGGTCTCAAACTCCTGACCTCAAGTGATCTGCCTGCCTTGGCCTCCCAAAGTGCTGGGATTATAGACGCCAACCACCGTGCCTGGCCCTTGCTTTCACTTTTTTTGAGTATGTACCCAGGCATGGAATTGCTAGGTCATATGTTAATTCTATTTTTTTTTTTTTGGAACTACCATAACGTTTTCCATAGCAATTGCACCATTTTACATTCCCACCAACAGCACATAAGGATTCCAATTTCTCCACATCGTCGCCAATGCTTGTTATTTTCCGGGTTTTAAAAATTCTTCTCTCAGGTATGGTGGCTCACACCTGTAATCCCAACATTTTGGGAGGCTGAGGTAGGAAGATTGCTTGAGCCCAGGAGTTAGAGACCAGCCCGAACAACATAGGGAGATGCCGTCTCTACAAAAAAAAACAAAATTAGAAAATTAAAAAATTAGGCCTGACATGGTGGCTCACGCCTGTAATCCCAGCACCTTGGGAGGCTGAGGTGGTCGGATCACCTGAGGTCTGGAGTTGGAGACCAGCCTGGCCGACATGGTGAAACCCCATCTCGGTTAAAAAATACAAAAATTAGGCCCAGCATGGTGGCTCACACCTGTAATCCTAGCACTTTGGGAGGCTGAGGCGGGCAGATCACCTGAGGTCAGGGGTTCAAGACCAGCCTGGCCAATATGGCAAAACCCCATCTCTACCAAAAATATAAAAATTAACCAGGCGTGGTGGTACACCCCTGTAATCCCAGCTACTTGGGAGGCTGAGGCAGGAGAATCATTTGAACCTAGGAGGTAGAGGTTGCAGTGATCCCAGATAGTGCCACTGCATTCCAGCATTGGCGACAGAGCAGGATTCCATCTTAAAAAAAATAATAATCCTTTGCTTATTAAAAAAAACCAAAAATCCTTTGCTAGAGAATGGCTGTTTTAGGAAAGCAGCCATAAACTAGGTTTGGATTCAGAAGCTCTAAGACAGAAATAGAATATTCAGTCGTTTTGGTTTTGGTTTTAAGAAATGGCACCTTGTTCTGTTGCCCAGGCTACAATAAGAATATTTAGTAGTTTTAATTTTGATCTGAACAAATGAAAAATGACAAAAAAAAATAATAATAATTAGCCTGGCATGATGGCACACACCTGTATTTCCAGCTACTTGGAAGGATGAGGTGGGAGGATTGTGCTTGAACCTGTCAGGCTGAGGCTGCAGTGAGATGTGATCACGCCACTTCACTCCAGCTGGGGTGACAGAGCAAGACCCTGTCTCAAAAAAAAAAAAAAAAGAAAGAAAAAGCCTGTTTTAGACCCACTCCATAATGACCAACTTGAACCAAGCTGTTTCCTCTTCTGCTTGGATAACTGCAGTGGAGCCCCCACCAGCCTCCCTGATTCCCTGGTCCCTTGTCATTTTCTCAACATCACTCCTCTGCTCAAAACCAATAGTGAGTGGCTGCCTCTCCTCCTTCCCCAAGTAGGAGCCAAAGTTCTTACCACGGCCTGCAGGGCTTTAGGTGTGCTCCCCACCCTCCCACTCTGACTCACTTCCTACTTGCTCTCTCTACTCCAGCCACGCTGGCTTTCTTGCTGTTCCAAGTAATCTACTGCCTTGGGGCCTCTGCCCTGTTTTCTCTGCCTGGAATGCTCTTTCTTTGGATATCCTTAGCTGTAGCATGGTTCACTCACTTCCTTCAAGTCTTTGTTCAAATGCCACTTTCTGAGGAAGGCCTCTGGGCTTTCTTGTTTGCCCTCCCAGCTCCCATCCATTTTCTGCCCTTTTATACCCTCTCCTGAGCCTGGGGAGAATAACCCCTATAGAAAGCACATGGGCTTTTTTGCCTCAGACTTCTGAGTGGGTTCGGTGAATGGGAGTTGCCACCAGGAGATGAAAATCAAGAGGGGGAGACACTGGGTATTTTTTTCCTGCACTTTCTCTGCTCCGCTCTGGGCAGTGGCTGTGTCTTCCTTGACCACAGCTGCATTTGGGAGTGGATCCCACACTTCCCTATCCCCTTAGACTCGGACTTCCAATAACACGATTTCCTCTTTGTCCTAAGTCCTCAAAATAGTCATGCCTCCCAGCTCTTGCTTGTCTCTGGTGCCTCAACAACCCTGCTGTCCGGATTCCTGAACCCTGCCCATTTTTCTAGTCCCTTCCTTAAGATTTGAATCTCTTGAGTTCAATTCTGTCTCCTGCTAGACACTGACTGGAACACCTGTGAATCACTTTATTTCCAATTTCCAATTCCAATCCCAATCCTCTCCCTCCCCTGCTTTTTTGAGATAGGGTCTCACTCTGTGCTGCTGGTGGGAATGTAAAATGACGAAGTCTCAGCCAGGCATGGTGGCTCACGCCTGTAATCCCAGCACTTTGGGAGGCCGAGGCCGGCAGATCACTTGGGGTCAGGAGTTTGAGATCAGCCTGGCCAACATGGTGAAATCCCATCTCTATTAAAAATACAAAAATTAGCTGGGCATGGTGGCTTGCGCCTGTAGTCCCAGCTACTGGGAGTCTGAGGCTGAGGCAGGAGAATAGCTGGAACCCGGGAGGCAGAGGCTGCAGTGAGCCGAGATAGCACCACTGCCCTCCAGCCTGGCACCTGGCAACAAAGCGAGACTGTCTCAAAAAAAAAAAAAAAAATGGCGCAGTCACTATGGAAAACAGCCTGGTGGTTCCTCAAAAAATAAAGCAGGCTGGAGTACAGTGGTGCCATCGTAGTTCACTGCAGCCTCAACCTCTTGGGCTCAAGCTATCCTCCCGCTTCAGCCTCCTGAGAAGCTGGGACTACAGGTCCCTGCCAGCAGGCCTGGATAATTTTTTTTTCTCGTATTTTTTGTAGAGACGAGTGTCTTGACATGTTGCCCAGGCTAGTCTCAAACTCCTAGGCTCAAGCCATCCACCCACCTCAGCCTCCTAAATGAGATTACAGGCGTGAACCACAGCTCCGCCCCCCCCCACCCGCCTCCCCACAGTGTCCTTGTTCTTGTATGCAGAGCATGTTACCATCTAACATATTGTATTTCCACTTATTTCTTCACTTTCCTCTACCCTCCACACTGGATGGCAAGTCCGAGGGCGCAGGGATGTTTGTTCACTGTTGTATCTGAAGTGGTTGGCACATCGCCGGCTGTCAGCAAATGTTTATGAAATGAATGAATGAGTGAATGACCTACAAGGGGAGCTAAGGAGAAGGAAGCGGTGCGGTCCGCGTCTCAGGCAGGCAGAAGAGCTGACTCTCCAATCTTTGCTCTTCTACCTGCCTCCGCCCGGAATGCTGAGTGCCCGGGAAGGAGGCGGAAATGAGCGCGCTTAACAGCCCTCCAGCCCGGTGTTTACTTAATTAGGGCCTGTATCCCGAGGCTCGTTTGTATTTAACCGTCCGCCTAATGGCTTCATCTGGCTCCGGGCGGGCGCGGGGGAACCTGCCAGGCGAGGGTAGGCCTGGCCGTCCCGTCCCGTCTGGGGCCCACTCCATTGCGCCGCGCGAGTGCGCGGAGACCTACCTTCCCGGGTGCACGGAAAGCTCCCTGCGGGAGATCCAGGCCGGGAGGGGCGGAGCTCAGTGAGCAGCCCCAGGCTTTCCCCCAGCGTGGTCCACCCCCAGCCTCAGTCCCAGCCCCAGCTGTTGGTCTCAGCTGCCGGATAAGGGAGTGCTCTCGAGGTACCAGATGCCAGTTGCTCGTTGTACCCTCAGCCATGAAATTGGAGGATGACGACGCTTCTCATTCTCTTAATTCGGGGGATTTAGGGGTGCTAGAAAGAGCCAGGCATCTGAGAGCATTAATACTAGGCAGCATTTGGGCACTCGCTCTGTGCCAGGTACTGAGTTTAGCGTTTTAAACCTGCTAATTTATTTAATACTCATCTATGAGAGGGTAAAATATTAAGATCATAGCAGCCCCATTTCACAGATGCAGAACTGAGGCCCAAGGGGTTCATTTCACTTGCCAGAGGCTTCAGCGCCAGTAAGGGGTGGGACCCAAGTTTGAACTCAGGCGGAGCAGGCTTAGATCCCATGCTAGGCCTGAGAGCAAGACCCTCACCATAGCAACGCAAGCAGTCCATCGCTTAGCCACAGGCCTGGCGGGAAGGAGGACGGGTAGGTTAACAGGTTAGCCCTTGAAGGTCAAAGAAGCTATCATTTAAAACTCCAAGCCCGGCGCAGTAGCTTATGCCTATAATCCCAGGATTTTGGGAGGCCAAGGCGGGCAGATCACCCTAGGTCGGGAGTTCGAGACCAGCCTGGCTGATATGGTGAAACCCCCCTCTCTACTAAAAACACAAAAATTAGCCGGGCATCGTGGCGGGCGCCTGTAATCCCAGCTACTCGGGAGGCTGAGGCAGGAGAGTCGTTTGAACCTGGGAGGTGGATGTTGCAGTGAGCCAAGATCCCTCCACGGCAGGGGGCGACAGTGAAACCCCATTTCAAAAAAACAAAAAACAAAAATCCCTTCCAGTTAGTTCCTCAAACCCCTATATCTGAGTTGGGGAGGAGGGAGAAGGACCAGGAGGCAGCATCCAGGGCTTCTCGAGGCAGGAGGAGAAGGCGGGGGATGAGTGAGGGGACCGGCGAGAGAGACTGGCCGGGGAAAGCTCAGCTCCGTGGGGAAGGGCTTGCGCGATAGTGATTGAGACTCAGGACCGTTTTTATGGCCAAGGCCCACATGTTTGCGGCAAAGAGGAAAAGCACTTCAGGTCTAATGTGGTGGAATGAGAGTAACCTAGAGGAACGAATCCCAGGTCTGGCGTTTATCTCCTAGGAAGAGTGTGGGAGAGCTGTTTTCGAAGGGAGACTCGGGAGGCTGCTTTGCACAGCAAGCAGTTTTTACTCAGCTTATATACAGTCTTTCAGACCAATTTCAAAACCTCTGCGTTTTAAAAATTGCCTTTATTTACATTTTACAGGCAGTTGAGAAAGCGTTATTTACATGGGGGTTTGGGGTGCTGGAGGTTATGGGACTAGTAACCGCGCTTTTAGCTGGCACCCTTTGGCACCACTACAGCTTCCAAAGTCTAGGACTTTCTCTCCTAGCTTCCATTTGTTTCTCTGTAAAATGGAAGCAGCGGACAGGATGCGGCGGCTCACGCCTGTAACCTGAGCACTCTGGAAGGCGGAGGATCGCTTTCAACTAGTTCGAGACCAGCCTGGGCAACAGAGGGAGACCCCCCCAACCTCCGCCACCTCATCTCTACAAAAATTTTTTAAAGAGTTAGCCGGTTGTGGTGACGCGAGCCTGTAATATCAGCTACGCGGGAGCTGAAGCAGAAGAATCGCTTGACCCCGGGAGGTCGAAGCCGCGTTGAACCGAGATCGCGCCACTGCATTCCTGGGCGGCAGAGTGAGAACCTGTCTCCAAAAACATAAACAAATAAAATAAAATAATAAAAATATAAGGAAGTTGAATCCAATTCAGTAACGCGGTCCCTCAGGACCTGGTAGTTTTAATCCCTGTAGGATCCTCTCCGCGGGCTGGCACGGGATGTGCAGACAGAGGCTTGGGCGGCCCCTCTGTAGCGGGTGTGGGAGGACACACGGTCCCGCATCAAAGCTTTGGGATGACAGCGCCTCCGGGGAGCATGAATGCGGAGCCTCTGTTTTCAGTCGACTTCAGATGCGTCTCCACTTTTTTTCCGCTGTAGCCGCAAGGCAAGGAAACACTTCTCTTCCCACACTGCGGAGGCTGAGGAGTGCGCCGGGTGTTCTTTTCTCCTCGAACCCAGAACTGCGGGCTGAGTCCCTGCCGAGAAAATCTCCAGAAAAACCAGGAGAGCAAAGGAGGGCGTCTGGTAGGCTTGGAGGGGTACGCTGGGGCCTCCACGGCACCAGCAGCGGGCCCACCTGCGAAGGGGCGGGACCTCGTGGCGCTGGACCAATCAGCACCCACCTGCGCTCACCTGGCCTCCTCCCGCTCGCTCTTGCGGGGCGCGGTGCTCAAAGGAGCGGGAGCTGAGTAAGACACTAGCTCGCCGTCGCAGCAGCTACCTCACCCCTCTCTCTCCAGCCATGGGGCTCCCTCGTGGACCTCTCGCGTCTCTCCTCCTCCTCCTCCAGGTACTCCACAGCCTCGCCCTGGCCCCGGCTGGGACCTCTCTTTGGGGGACGGGCGGGGTCCACACGGGGAGGTGGCGTCTGGGAGAGCTCCGGGCTGCGCTATCTGGTGTCAAGGGAGTCCCGGAGGGCCCCGGAGAACACCGCAGGATGGAAGTACAGGGCCGGGCACGCCTGTGACCCAGCCTCGCTCTTCCCGCTCTGTCCTACGGCGCAGGTTTGCTGGCTGCAGTTCGCGGCCTTCGAGCCGTGCCGGGTGGGCTTCGGGGAGGCTGAAGTGACCCTGGAGGCGGGAGGCGCGGAGCAGGAGCCCGGCCAGGCGCTGGGGAAAGGTAAGACCCTCCGGGTGGAACCGCCGGGCAGGCGCCGCACGTGACCTCTCTGGTGTGGCCCGCTCGTGGGGTGTTCGGGGCTGGGGCAGGGGACTCCTGGCGTCACCTCAGGTCCAAGGGAGACGCGGAACGCGTCTTTGGAGGCGGGGACGACTGGGATTAGGAGTGGTGGCTGACAGAGAAGGCTGAGCAGCAGAGCGCCTTTGACATCCGGTAGCCACTTCCTACCTTGACCCCCTCCTGCGGGGTGCCGGATGGCTGAGCCCCTCACCCAGTCTCGACGTGGGAAGTTCTACCCCGCTGGCTCCAGCAGAGGAATGCGCCGGCCACATTCTTCCCCCAACCCCCTCGCAGGTGTGGGGATGAGCCTGCCCCGGGCAGCCCCTTTCGCCCCTCTCGGGCCCCTTTGTGAACCGTGCTTTGTGTCTTCGACAGACAGACCGGGTCTGTTTCTCTTCTCCGCGCTCCCCTACCCCGCCCCCCTTCTTCCTCGGCAGCTGGAATGCACTCTTAACCCTGCCCTTTCCGGAGGGCCTGCGCCCCTGCAGCCTTCCTGGAAACTGGGCCTTGGCACACCTGGGCTGGGGCCATCACCTACGGGACAACCCGGTCCCCAGCGTCTAGGGCCTGGGATGCTAGGTCACTGGGGGCAGTTGCGGGGGAGAGTGTCCCAAGCTGGCAGGCCTTGGGCTATGGGGGCGATGGACGAGAGATCAAAGCACATTTTTGATCCCTCAGTTACTCCTCCCCACCCTACCCCAAGTTCAAAAACCTGAGGGTGGGGGTGCCCTTTAGTGGGGAGAACCAGTGTGTTATGAGACCCAGGGTGTTGCTGGCTAGTGGGGGGCTTTCTCCCATTTTGGGGGGGGAGGAACTGTAGCTTACCTGGCTTTCAAAACATTGAGAACCCTTGCTACTTAGCATTCTTCTAAAGTCTCCATCAGCATACACCTCACCCCAGCCACGAATTCCCACTGCTTGAATGTGAATGCCTAGAGGACAGAGTGGCTCTCTTTTATTTCTCCAAAAGAGGATTGAGGACCTTGAGTCTGTGGAAGCCCTTTTTAAAAAATTCTTTCCCCGAATAACTCTGTAGATTGACAAAACAATTAACACCCAGGCTAGGCCAGGTTCCTTAAGCCCTTGGCTGTAGGGAGCCGAGGAGAGGCATTAAGAAGCCATGCCTCATAAACTTTAAATTCTTCCACAGGGGTTTATTACTGGCTGGCTAACAAACTGCAACTCAGCCAACCTGTAAAAATGTGAACTCGGGCAGGGCCCCAAATCCAATTCCGGCTCCCTGAGGAAATCTTATTGCTAACCAGACTTCCCCCATTGTCAAATTTCTCTGGCACAGTCTCCCAGAGCAGGCTATAGCTCTGAGTGCTGTCTGTACCTTATCTTTTCTACTGAAGCAAGAAATATCAGATTAGCTGTCACTTCACTAGGCTTGAGGTTTTGCGGGGAAGCGGTGATCAGGTTTTCGATTTCATGGTTGGGTTAGCGAGTGCTTCGCAATGACGTTAGGCATTTTAAACCTTTAGAGGAAATTCAACGTTCTCGGATGTCTGCTTTACGGTTGTAAAAATGGTGAGTTTGTGCCAGCAGCACACCTGGGTTATACAACAAAGGGTGGGTTAATGCGCTTTGGCGCACCTTGAAACTCCCTGCCACATGGCTGGTTCTTAGAGTAGACTTTCCGTGGCATGGGCTGCTGCTTTCTTTAAGTAAAATCTAATTTCTGGGTCCAGTTGGTCCCCATAAATTGGGACTTCCCAACAAAAAACTTCGATATTTCTCCACTTGGTCTTCAGCTGGCACTTTTCTACCACTCCACCGTAGTTCCTCATCCTCAAAACACAGAGCCCAGCCTGGATCCAGCCACGTTGAAAGGGTTATCCTGCAGGAACATATACACTGTAAGTTTAGCCAAGCACACAAGTTTCCATATTGCTAAGGAACAATCACCCCCGTTGTTCGCCCTGGGTTATGAATATCAAGGGTGTCTATGAAGTTCAGCTCAAAGAACTGATCTGATGTAATTAATGCTTGTTTGTATGTGCATCTTCCTCTTCAAAGCCCTTCTGCAACTCTGAGCTTGCTTTATCCTCCTAACATTCCCTTGAAGCAGGTGAGGTAAATATTAAACAAGTTGAGCTCTTAATCTGAGCAGTTTTGAACTTCAGAAACCCCGTAGTCTAGCCTTGCCTGAGGTTCTGAGGGTGGAGAAACAGAGGCACAGCTTAATGGATTGGATTCATAAGACAAACAGCTTGTGAACTTCTTTAAGAGTGACAGACACAACTCTTACCTCTTGGTATATGTCCAGGACCTGGCACCTTACAGGATGCCCAGTAGGTATCTGCATAAATTATGGCAACCTTGTGAAGGACGGCCCATTTTATAGATGAAGGCTGAGTGACGGTGGCTTCACCAAGTCATCACTGCAGTGATCAGCTGGGATTTGAATGGAAATTTCTGACTCCTGAGTTCCCTGGCTTTTTATTTTTTATTTTTATTTTTTGAGATAGGGTATTGCTCTCTCAGCCCAGGCTGGAATGCAGTGGTGCAATCACAGCTTACTGCAGCCTCTACCTCCTGGGCTCTAGTGATCCTCCTACTTCAGCCTCCCTAGTAGCTGAGACCACACATGTGCTACCACACCTGGCTAATTTTTAATTTTTTGTAAAGATGGGGTCTCACTCTGTTGCCCAGACTGGTCACAAATTCCTGGGCCCAAGCAGTCTTCCCACCACAGCCTCCAAGCACTGAGATTACAGGTATGGTCCACTGTGCCCGGCTCCCTGGCATTTTTTACTACCAGAAAGTAGGACCTGAGTGGAGAGGGTGGAATGTTGGATGCCTGAATCCCACAGCTATAAATAATACCCCCTCTCAACCCCGCCCCAAGAGGGCTTAGTCATTTATTTTGTTGTTGTTGTTGTGGAGTTTTCCAGAAATATTCATGTAGAGGAAAGTGGTTTGGGTTTATTCTCTAATGACCCAAGTGAGGGGGCTTGACTAGCTTAAGAGGAAAAAGGTTAATCTGGAGGAAGGGGAGCAGGAACATTCCCCCACAATCCCACAGTCTGGGGACCATCTTCCTTGGAGTGTGGCCTGGAAGCAGACAGTGGAGGGGTGGGAGGGGGGAACTTGCATGGTATTAGTGCAGTGATTAAAAGTGAGTGCATGGTATTAGTGCAGTGATACAAAGTGCCTGTAATCCCAGCACTTTGGGAGGCTGAGGCGGGTAGATCATGAGGTCAGAAGTTTGACACCAGCCTGGCCAACTAGTGAAACCCTGTCTCTATTGAAAATACAAAAATTAGCTGGGCGTGGTGGCGGGTGCCTGTAATTCCAGCTGCTTGGGTGGTCGAGGCAGGAGAATCACTTGAACCCGGGAGGCAGAGGTTGCCATGAGCCGAGATCATGCTACTACACTCCAGCCTAGGGGACAGAGCAAGACTCCATCTCAAAAAAAAAAAAAAAAAAAAAAAAAAAAGTAGCCTACAGTGGGTCTACTCATCCTTAAGAGTGAGCAACTGAGAGAAGCAGCTTAATGGCAGTCAAACAGATAGAGTCATTCATTATGGCCTTCAGCAGGTTCAGCTGACCCATAGTCAGCCTTTAGGTCATCATCAGCTTTGGGAGGAAACTTCTGCATTCAAAGATGTATCTCAGTGAGCACAAGTTAACATCAAGATGGTTTTGTCTATTTCAGTTCTGGGTGTAAAAACTGCCTTTTATTCTGGAAGCCCCTACTCTGGGGTATGCCCTTTATTTACATTTCATTCTTCCTGTAAGCATATATTTAGCATCTGCATAGATCAGGCTGCTGTTCTAGAACTTCGGCTAAAGCAATGAAAAAAGCAAAGTCCCTGCCCTTGGGGAGCTTACAGTCTAATTTAGCAATTTATTTCCTTCCTTCCTTCCTTCCTTCCTTCCTTCCTTCCTTCCTTCCTTCCTTCCTCCTTCCTTCCTTCCTCCCTCCCTCCCTCCCTCCCTCCCTCCCTCCCTCCTTCCTCCCTCCCTCCCTCCTTCCTTCCTTCCTTCCTTCCTCCCTCCCTCCCTCCCTCCCTCCCTCCCTCCCTCCTTCCTTCCCTCCTTCCTTCCTTCCTTCCTTCCTTCCTTCCTCCCTCCCTCCTTCCTTCCCTCCCTCCTTCCTTCCCTCCTTCCTTCCTTCCTTCCTTCCTTCCTCCCTCCCTCCCTCCCTCCCTCCCTCCTTCCTTCCTTCCTTCCTTCCTTCCTTCTCTTAAAAACAAAGGTTTTATTTCGTTTTGTCCACAGTAGGTATTTCACATTATCTCATGGTGCAGGGCCCCGGGATGGGGGTCCCTGTGCAGTACTTGGCGGGGCGTGTGGCCAGGGGAGATGAAGCAGTATGCTAGCTGCTCAGGCCCAGAAGGGGAGAAGGAGGGCTGGAGGCTCCTTAAAACCTACTGAGGGGCCAGGCATGGTGGCTGACAACTGTAATCCCAGCACTTTGGGAGGCCAAGGCAGGTGGATGACCTAAGGCCAGGAGTTCGAGACCAGCCTGGCCAACATGGTGAAACCCCATCTCTACTAAAAATACAAACATTGGTGGGGTGTGGTGGCGTGTGCCTGTAATCCCAGCTACTTGAGAGGCTGAGGCTAAAGAATTGCTTGAGCCTAGGAAGCAAAGGTTGCAGTGAGCTGAGATCATGCCACTGCACTCCAGCCTGGGCAACAAAGTGAGACTCTGTCTCAAAAACAAACAAAACCTACTGAGGACCACAGTGGCGGTGGTTAGCATGGAGGGGGGTCAGGCTTAGCCCCAACAACTCAGAATTCTACTTCCTTGTAAGGGCCTCAGTTTCCCCACCAGCCCCTTGGGCAGGCCTGAGGGTCTGAGATCTGATGGTCTGAGGGTCCTAGAGAAATCCAGCCACTCAGAAGCCTGAGATATTTTAGCATCGTGGCCAGGCCCCCTCTCCCAGGGGACCCATTTCCCAGCACCCTCTCCACTGGCCCCACCTCATTCCTTGGGGTAAAAAGTATTTCTTCTTTCTTCTTTCCTCCTCCTCCTCCTCTTCCTCCTCCTCCTCTTCTTCTTCTTCTTCTTTCTTCCTTCTTCTTTCTTCTTTCTTCCTTCTTCTTCCTTCTTTCTTCTTTTTGAGACAGTTTTACTCTTGTTGTCCAGGCTGGAATGCAGTGGCACAATTGTGGCTCACTGCAAACTCCACCTTCCGGATTCAAGCAGTTCTCTGCCTCAGCCTCTCAAGTAGCTGGGATTACAGGCACACGCCACCACACCCTACCAATGTTTGTATTTTTAGTAGAGATGGGGTTTCACCATGTCGGCCAGGCTGGTCTGAGATTATAGGCATTCACCCCCATGCCTGGCTAATTATGTATTTTTAGTGTAGACAGAGTTTCTCCATGTTGGTCTGGCTGGTCTCAAACTCCCCACCTCAGGTGATCTGCCCACCTCGGCCTCCCAAAGTGCTGGGATTACAGGCGTGAACCACCTCGCCCAGCCACATTTTTCTTTTGTTAATACTTGAAACTTTTGTGGGTACAGAAACCACAAACTGATCCGCTGACAAAAGGGGGAAGATTCGAGGCAACTGGAAACCTTTGGGGACCCATGTCCAAGTCTCTTCTCCCTAGCATGGCTTGGCCCACCACCTGGACGTGCCAGCAGGGACCCTTATCCTACACACATGGAGATACAGCCTTAACCCCTTCCCCCACAGCCCAGTGGCTCAGTCCTGTGAAGGAACCGAGGCAGGGGGGACAAACCCTGCTGCCAGATCCTATGCCACCACTCACAGACCCTTGGTTGATTTCTAGCACTAAATAAGATTTTTTTAAAAAAAGATGAAAACACAGAAAAACTCCAAAGCCCAGACAGGGAAATGATGTGGGGAGAGTGTGCTGGGAGCCTTAGCTGGCCGCCTCCTAGTAGTAAAGGGGATATTCAGGGGCTTCCCCTGGGCCTCGGCAGTTGCTGGCACCTGAGGGAGCCCTGTTGGCCACTGGGCCTTGGGGGCAGTACTTGGGGTCGTATATATATCTGCTGGCCAAGACCGAAGACCTGGCTGCTCTGGTTGGCGCTCTGTGTGTACTCCATCTGCAGAGACATGGAGGAGTTGTCACATTTGTTGGTTCCCAACTTGGTGTCATAGATGTGCCGCTGGG
Source organism: Callithrix jacchus (assembly GCF_049354715.1). Taxonomy (NCBI): domain Eukaryota; kingdom Metazoa; phylum Chordata; class Mammalia; order Primates; family Cebidae; genus Callithrix; species Callithrix jacchus. The sequence continues at coordinate 26,200,683 of NC_133521.1, forward strand.
TCTGGGGAGCTGTCATGCCCACCTGGCTGGCGCACTTGTTTGTAGCCATCTGGATGCTGATGGTCGAGTGGTCCGTGGTGGGCAGGATGTGGTTCCTGGGGTGATAGAGATGCCTCCTCATGCTGTACGCAGTCATGCCCGACTGGTGCCACATTTGTTGGTGCCCATCTGCCAGCCTTCTCATGGTGGCGTTGTCGAAGTTCTGTTTCTGCTTCTCCGAGTACTTGACCCCGATGTCCATCCCGCTCTGCAGCCCCTTAGTCTTGGCCTTCCCCACCAGGGTGAGAAGAGACACCTGCACCTGTGTCATGTTCCCGCTCTCAAACACGTTGGTGGCCTCAAACAGGTCCACAGGGTTCATGTTGTAGCTGACCATGGCTTTGATGAAGTTCGAGAGGTTTTCTAGCTGGTGCCAGTTCTGCATGGAGTGGTTGATCTTGGGGACTGAGCCTGGCTGCAGCTTGTTCATGAGCATGCATAAAATAATCCTGTCCTTCAGGCCCTTCTGGAAGTCGGGGCAAATGGAGAGGCTGCTGGGTCCCTCAGTCCAGCTGCGGAGCTCTGCCTCCTTCTGGGGGTCGTATTTGGACAGGAGCCAATTCTTGACCTCAACTGAGAGCCGGTAGGAGAGGCCCTTGTTGAACCGCAAGGAGCTCATGGTTGGTGGCAGGACTGAACTGATGGGATGGGACCGATATAGGCCCTAATTTAGTAATTTTCTGTGCTTATGGGCTGCTTTGCAAAGCAGTTGGTGATAATTTCCACTGAGCTGTAAAATGAGATTAAGGAATTCAGTGAGAGGTCACTGGTACAATGAACAGAAGGCCAGGACTTAAACCCTGGTGTTCGGCCTCCACAGCCCAGGGGGATTCCATGGTGGTGCCCTGCCTCCTGGCTTAGCAGCAGAGTAGGGTTACTTGCTGAACACTGTCCTGCATCAACAGTAGCTTGTGCCTGGGGAGCATGTCTCAAACCTCTAGTCTCCCCTCCTGCCTCCTCATGTGGTGTGTTCCTAGGTTACCCAGTGCAGAGTGCTCTCTCCTCCCTGCTGCACAAGGAAGGCATTGCTCATGACAAGCAGAGTTTCTAGGGCCAGAAACTATAGCTCTGCACAAAGCATTTGGAGGATGATGGAAGAGAAGGAAGGAGGGAAGGGTCTCTGCGGCTCCAGTGAGTTGGGGCCTTTGGTCCTGATGCTGAGTGGTCTCCATTCAGAGACTCAATGTTATTGAAGAATCACAAATGTAGACAAAAGTGCCCAAATGATAAGTGTGCAGCCTGATGAACATCACACAAACTTAAAACCCCTGTGTTTCTGGCACACAGATCAAGAAACAGCATTACCAGGGCCTTAGATACCCCCTCCCTCCTAATTTCAACCCTTCTCTCAAGATAACCACTGTTATGACTTCTGAATACCACAGGTGAATTTCCCTGCATTTATTCTTTCTGTAAGGGAATCATACAGTTATCCCCTTGCCTCTGGCTGCTTTCACTGCACCATTGAAAGATTCTTGCATAATTCTGGAGTCGTGGTTCTCACCTGGCCCTCTGCTAAGAGACAAGTCTTTATTATGTACTTGGTCTCATCCTTTGTCTTTGGGGAGAAAAGCTTCCTTTTCTTTGCCCTTATCCTGATGCTTGTTTCTTTCCCCCAAAACAGAAAGGGAATTTGGAAAGGGGGGGCCCTGAATTTCTTTTTTATTTTTATTATTTAATTATTTGTTTTATTTTACTTTTTTTTTTTTTTTGAGACAAAGTTTTGCTCTTGTTGCCCAGGCTGGAGTGTAATGGCGTGATCTAGGTTCCCTGCAACCTCCGCCCCGTGGGTTCAAGCGATTCTTCTACCTCAGCCTCCCGAGTAGCTGGAATTACAGGCATGCGTCACCAAGGGCCCTGAATTTCTTAAGTGAGAACTTCTTCCTGGGTGGAGATTTATTTTTTCTTAATTTTTAAATTCAAACAAATTTTTTTTTTTTTTTTTGCAGCTGGGCATGGTGATTCACACCTGTAATCTCAGCACTTTGGGAGACTGAGGTGGGCAGATCACCTGAAGTCAGGAGTTCAAGCCCAGCCTGGCCAAGATGGTGAAACCCCATCTTTACTAAAAATACAAAATTAGCTGGGCATGGTGGTGTGTGCCTGTAATCCCAGCTACTTGGGAGGCTGAGGCTGGACAATCCCTTGAACCCAAGAGGCTGAGGTCAGAGATAGGGTGACTGTATTCCAGCCTAGGCAACAGAGCAAGACTGTCTCAAAAACAAATTGTTTAAAAAAAAAAAAATAGAAACAGCTAGGTGTAGTGGCTTACGCCTGTAATCCCAGCACTTTGGGAAGCCAAGGTGGGCAGATCACTGGAGGTTAAGAGTTTGAGACCAGCCTGGCCTACATGGTGAAACCCCTGTCTCTACTGAAAATACAAAAATTAGCCAGGCATGGTGGCATGCACCTATAATCCCAGCTGTTTGGGAGGCTGACAGGACAATTGCTTGAGTTTGGGAGGCGGAGGTTATAGTGAGCTGAGATTGTGCCACTGCACTCCAGCCTGGGCAACAGAGCAAGACTCCGTCTCAAAAAAATAAAGATAAGGGACTCACTGTGTTGCCCGGGCTGGCCTTGAGCTCCTGGCCTCAAGCAGTCGTCCCATCTCAGCCTCCCACAGTGCTAGGTTTACAGGTATGAGCCACCATGCCTGGCCCTGGGTAGAGCTTTTGGTCCTGACCAGTGTGTGGGTGGGCAGCAGCCTTCTTAGTTGGCCAACATGTTCAAATCCAGTTCCTCTCTTACTATAGAAACAGTGAAGTGTCTGAGATCCAAGGCCAAGTTGAAATGGTCATTCAGTCAACAAATGTCTGAATACCTACTGGGTACTAGATACTCGAGGGAAGCAAGGACACAGCTCCTTAACCTCAAGGAACTCCTGATTAGAGAAAGAAGCAAGTCTGTTACCTGGAAATTTTAATAGTAAATCCTTCATTTGACAACTACTTGTTGAGCACCTACTAAGTGTCAGGTACTGTTCTAGGTGCTGGGGGTTCATTAGTGAACAAAATGTGCAAAATTCCCAGCATCAAAGAGCCACTTAACTGCTAGTGTAGAGAGACAAAGTAGGTACAATATATGCACATACGATATTGAGCGGGGACAGGCGTGGTGGCTCACGCCTGTAATCCTAGCACTTTGGGAGGCTGAGGTAGGTGGATCACTTGAGGTCAGGAGTTCAAAACCATCCTGGCCAACATGGTGAAACCCTGTCTCTACTAAAAAAATTATAATAATAATTAGCCTGGCATGGTGGCAGGCCCCTGTAACTCAGCTACTCAGGAAGTTGAGGCAGGAAAATGACTTGAACCCAGGGGGTGGAGGTTGCAGTAAGCCGAGATCGAGCCACTGCACTCCAGCCTGGGCGACAGAGCGAGACTGTCTCAAAAAAAAGAGATTGAGGGGGAAGTGGGAAAGGAGTGATACAGAGTCACATAGGAGAGGTTGCTGACACATTCTTGGAGAAACCTCGAGGAACTGATGTCCAAGCTGGCAGCTGAGGAAGAATAATTAGGCAAGGGAGTTGGACATGAGAGGTGGCGTGGAGTGTTCTGGCAGAGGAACAACATGAGGGTTCCAGGGACTTGGAGACGTTTAATCTGGCTGGATCATAGAGTGTGAGGTGGGGACAGCCAGTGAGGAGCAGGCAGGATCCAGCCCTGCTTGGAATTTCTCACCCCATAACAGGCAGCAAAGTGTTTGGGGAAGTCCCAGTTGTCCCAGTATGGGGACCAGGGTCTCTGAAGTCTTCGCTGGAACCAGGGTATTGGCCCCTACTTCCAGCAACCCTTCTCGACTCCCCTCCCACTTCTCAGACGGGAGGACTGTGCCTGCCTCAGTTGTCTTTTTATCATTTCGTTTAGTCACCCGGCATTGCCAACCCAGGCAGCAGGGCTGGCAAGGAAGGGCTGTGAAAAATCACCACCACCACTCGGATACCAGTTGAGAGCTTACTGAATTCCAGAATCACACTGTGTACTTTACGTAATAAGCCCCTTTAATCCTCCTTAAAGCCCCATGGGGTGGGAGGAATTGGCCCCATTTAACTGGATAGGAAACCTCAGCTTGTCACTTTGTAACATATCTAATGTCACCCAGCTAATAAATTGTGGAGTCAGAATTTGAACACAGGTGTGACCCCCTAAGTGTGAGGCACTAACCATTTGGAAATCAGGGTGGGAGAGGGAAAGAGATTTGGAGTCTTCTGGCCCAAGCCAAATTAGAGGAAGACTGGAAATAGTTAACTTGTGACCCAAGAGCTTTGAATTCCTATTCCCTTCACAGGCCCCTGCTAATCACCAGGGGAGTGGGGATGGCAGGCACTTCTGCCCAGGACCTCTGGCCTCCCTTTCAGGATAGGAGGGAATAGGGAGGGTTCAGATACCAGGCCTGATAGCACTCACACTGACACTCCTCTGCAGAGAATCTGCTCTGCTTCTCCTCACCCCACCCCCACCTGACTCCAGCAGTGAGGACCTCCCTGCTCTTGTTCTGGGTGGAAGAGCTTGACAGACCCTTCCCCACTCACTCCTCCTCCCCTACCCCAACCAAATCTGGACATTCTCACTGTTCTGGGTTGCCCAGAGCATCAGAGGTCTGCGAATTCCTCCAGCGGACAGAATGCGCTCCAGGCTGCAGCCGCTGTGGTCTGCTGGACTTAAGGGTGCTGGCGACCTGCTGCTTAGGCAGTGAACCAAAACGCCTCACCCTGGGAAAGAAAGCCAAAGAGGCTGGGTGTCATGGCTCATGCCTGTAATCCCAGCACTTTGGGGAGGCCAAGGCAGGCAGATCACCTGAGTTCAGGAGTTCGAAACCAGCCTGGCTAACATGGCGAAACTCTGTCTCTACTAAAAATACAAAAATTAGCCAGTCATGGTGGCACGTACCTGTAATCCCATCAACTGGGGAGGCTGAGGTAGAAGAATCGCTTGAACCCAGGAGGTGGAGGTTACAGTTAGCAGAGATCACACCACAGGACTCTAGCCTGGGTGACAAAGCAAGACTCTGGCAAAAAAAAATCACTCATGGTGGCTCATGCCTGTAATCCCAGCATTTTGGGAGGCCAGGAGTTCGAGATCAGGCTGGCCAAGATAGTGAAACCCCAACTCTACTAAAAATACAAAAAAACTTAGCTGGATGTGGTGGCACATGCCTGTAGTCCCAGCTACCCAGGAGACTAAGGCAGGAAATTCGCTTGAACCTGGGAGGCAGAGGTTACAGTGAGCCAAAACCGTGCCATTGTACTCCAGCCTGGGTGACAGAGGGAGACTTTGTCTCAAAAAGAAAAAGCCAAACAAACCTCTTCCTTTCTCCTTCAACCCCATCTTTGAACTCAGGACTCTGGCTCTGTGGCTATCTAACATCTGAGGAGAGGGCTCAGAGCCAAGGCCACAGAGCCAGGAGGTGGGAGGGCTGGTAGGCTGCCTCCCCTCGTGAGAGCCTCTCCAGGTGCTACTGAACCCCAGGAGGAAAGATCTGTCTTTCCCTAGGACTTTGAGGCATCTTAGGGCTAAATGGGGAAATGGAGGATGAGGAGGTATAATCCCAGACACTTCTCTTTTCCTTCAATCTCAGTAGCTCCCTTTTTGTTCAAGACCACATAAAGTTAGTTAGAAGTTACTTATTAGCAAGAGACCTTGACAACCTGTTTTACCCCAGAAGTAGAGGGTTTATTTTTGCTTGAGTTCTGACCTTAGGGTCTCACATTCACTTTAGGAAGTCATTGATACCCAGGAATTAACCGTGTCTAAGAGTGCATGTACGTCTTTCTAAGAAGGCTCCTCTTCAAATTTGGGGACCACAGATATTCCCCAGATCTCCCAATTTTTTTTTTTTTTTTTTTTAGACAGGGTCTCACTATGTTGCCCAGGCTGGTCTTGAACTCCTGGCCTCAAGTGATCCATCTGCCTCAGTCCTCCCCCAAAGTGTTGGGATTATAGGCGTTAGCCATGACTCCTGGCCCCCAGTCATTTTATAGATAAGCTAGAACTACTGCCTAGAGAAATAGTTTGCACCTGGGTCCATTTGGAAATTCTTCAGACTCTCATTAAATTCAGCAGTGGGAACAGGCCTGATAGTGTACATCCCGGCACAGGCAAGGGAAAAATGGATTCTAAGCTGTTTCTCATCCCAAATGATGTGGCCTGAAGCGAGTTACAGAGTCCCACTCCTCAGCCTTGAAGTGCTAACTCCCCTGTGCGTGGGAAATGGCCCAGGAGCCATGAGGAGGTGGGCAGCTGGTTGGACTGCTCACTGGCTAGTGAGAGCGCCCAGGTGGAGGGTTCAGTTACTATCCTGGGTGTCTTGCTGAAGGCTTGCTGCCTTCTGAGTGGCCTTTTCACAGCGAGCCCCATCTTGTTGTAGTTCCAGGCAGGGGAGAAACAGCTACTTGTGAGCTCTCCCTACAAGCCAGGACAGGACCAGGCCCACACACTACCCTCTCCCTGTGGAGTAGCTTCATCCAGGCTTGCCACCACACTTCAGGAGCTGCTGTTCTCTTGCCTTTTATGGTCTTTTTCCGCTTCCAGAAGTCTCCTGCATTCCCCAACTGGGACTCAACCCCACTCCAACTGGTTTATCCCTGCTTTTGGCCTCTAAGTCAGTAGTTTGCAGCTTGGCTAGTGATCAGATTGCCTGGGGAGCTTTTTATTTTTTATTGTCTCCACCCCAATATATACCATTTTATATTGTTTATGTAGGGATGGTTGGTTGGGATTTCAAATGAATACATGAAAATATGTTCACTGTGAAGACACACTTTTTTTCAATAAAATATGTGGCACTTACTATGTGACAGATAAAGTTATTAGTACTTTATGTGCATCAGCTCATTTAATCCTCAAACATCGTTGAGGGAGGTACTATTATTTGTCCCCATTTTACAGGTGAGGAAACTGAGGCCAGAGAAGTTAAGTAACTTGTCCAAGATCGCACAGCTAAGTAAGTAGTAGAGCTCAGATTCAAACCTAACAGGACTGAGCTTACTCCACTGAACTTGACTGCCTGCCAACAGAGGCTGGGGTATGGTGGCTCACAACTGTAATTCCAGCACTTTGGAAGGTTGAGCGGGGAGGACTGCTTGAACCCAGGAGTTTAAGGCCAGCCTCGGCAACATAGTGAGACCCCCCATCTCTACAAAAAATACAAAAATGAACCAGGTGTTGTGGAATGTGCCTGTAGTCCCAGTGACTCAGGAGGCTGAGGTGAAAGGATTGTTTGAGGCCAGGCACAGTGGTTCACACCTGTGATCCCAGCACTTTGGGAGGCCAAGGTGGATGGATCACTTGAGGTCAGGAGTTCGAGACCAGCTTGTCCAACATGGTGAAACCCTGTCTCTACATACAAAAATTAGCTGCACATGCTGGCGTGTTCCTGTAGTCCCACGTACTCTACTCAGGAGGCTGAGGCAGGAGAATTGCTTGAACCTGGGAGGTGGAGGTTGTGGTGACCTGAGATCGAACTACTGCACTGCACTCCAGCCTGGGCTGAGTGAGACGCTATCTCAAAGAAAAGAGAAAGGATTGTTTGAGCCCCGGAGGCAGAGGTTGCAGCAAGTCAAGATTAAGCCACTGCACTCTAGCCTGGGTAACAGAGCAAGACCCTGTCTCCAAAACACAAAAAAATTAGAAAAAGAAACACATAAAAGTTCTTCTCTTCCCCAGTTCTACTCTCTAAGGGCAGTTACTGATTTTATAAGAATCCTTGTAGACCTTTTTTTTGGCACAAAAAACTTATGTATGCATTCAGGAATTTTAAAAACAAGAATTGGACTTTATCATGCATACAAATGTTATTCTGCAATTCACTTTTCAAACTTAGAATCAGAGGCATCTTTCCAGACTGTTAACTATACATCTATCTTGTTTTTAATAGTGCTGTAGTCTTTTACATGGTGAATGTACCGTGATTTATTTAGCAAATCTTCTGCTTTTATCTTTTACAGATATGGTGGTAGGGAAGAGTTAATATCAAAATTGTAAAGTGTTTGGATTTTTAGAAATCTAGCTATCAGTAATTGCCTTATTAGGAGGAAAGACTGCTGTGGAAAGATGATTGAGTGAGCTGTTCATCTTCACCCCATCCAGATAATTGAGCTTTCATGTTTAAAGACAGAAAAGACTCTGCTGTAAACTTCGATAAGACAGACTCTACTGTAAACTTAAGGTTACTAAACCATTTACAGATCATTAGTGTTCACACTAACCTTTGTTTTATGACTATCTAAATAACAGTAGTTTCAAAAGCAAATACATTCACCAAAAATCAAACTTTTAATTTGCATGAGTCAGAAGTAAACTACTACATTTAGTCACACTAGCATTATTTTCCTTGGGTGTTGAGCGATTGAGAATGTGTCATCAGTCAATGCAAAAATGCATTTTTTTCTCAAGTTTTTCTTTAGATTTCAAAATCTAGTTAGCAAGCATTTTGCTGAATAAAAGTTGATTTCCAGTCTTGAAGCAGACACTCATTTCTATTTTTATTTTTCCCCCAAGAGGAGATTGAGTTTTTTCTTAAACTCAAATATTACTGCAGTAAAGCCTAGGACAGGGCAGTTGCATGCTTGAAAACTTGAAAACCTAAAATAATTCGTAATTCCCATGATTCAAGACTTACATTCTCAGATGAACACATATGAAGTGTATGTATGAGGTGGGGAGACCCAGGGGATACTTACAATTCACTACTCTCTCTAGCTTTGAAATTATGTGACTTAAAAAATTTCAATTTGGAGAATTTGCATTTCTTCAATTTTTGCATACAAAGTAAGACTAATATTTATGGCACAATTTCAAATTTCTGCAGCTGAAGTTTACATGAAATATATCTGTGTTATAATGTATAGAGTGCTTGAATTGGGATCCCAGAGCCAGTGCATCTGGGTTGAATGTGTTCACTTACTACTTGGGGAAGCTTGGGGCAAGTTACTTAATCTCTGTGCCTCAATTTTCTCATCTCTAAAATGGATATAATAATGGGGATCTTGTATGGTTATAGTGAGGATTCAATGAGTTTGTGAATGAAACAGCATGTAGTGAGTACATCAATGTTAATTGCAAGTGGCAGGAGGAATAGCAGTATTGTTATAGCTGGAATAGTTTGTATACATATTTCTGTAGACTGGATTTCTAGAAGTGAAGTTGTTGGGTCACATGACTTTCTAAATTCATTCAACAATTGTTTTGTGAGACGGAGTCTTGCTCTATCGCCCAGGCTGGAGTGCAATGGCGTCCACCTCCCAGGTTCAAGTGATTCTCCTGCCTCAGCCTCCCAAGTAGCTGGAATTACAGGCACCTGCCACCACACTCAGCTAATTTTTTGGTATTTTTAGTAGAGGTGGGATTTCGCCATATTGGCCAGCCTGGTCTTGAACTCCTGACCTCAGGTGATCCGCCCACCTTTGCCTCTCAAAGTGCTGGGATTACAGGTGTAAGTCACTGCACCCAGCCAATCACTAGTAAACATATAATCGCAAGTTGTAATAAATTCTAGGAAGAAAGTTATACAAAGCCAGAAGGGTTTTTCACAGGGGAATCTGATCTAATTTGGGAGGGTTGAGGGAAATTTCCCTGAAAAAGTAACTTTTGAATTGGGATCTGAAAGATGTTAGTAGTTAACTGTAAAATTGGAATGGGAATGCAAGGAAACACTGTTCCAGACAGATGGAGCAGTGTGTGCGAAGGCGCTCTACCTTCCCAAGTGGTGGAACTAAAGATGCATGCCACTGTGTCCTAATCTCCACTGGAGATTGTTCAGTGCAGTGGCACACTCCGCCTCCTAGGTTCAAGCAATTCTCCCAGGGGGTTATGCTGTATTTAAGAAGAGGATCCGTTTGGCTAGAGAGTAGAGATAGAGATTGACACATTAAAGAGTTTGTTTTTTAGGACATGGTGGCATCCACCTTTAGTCCCACCACTTGGGGAGGCAGAAGCAGGAGGATCACTTGAGCCCAGGAGGTCTAGGCTGTAGTATATGATGACTGCACGTGTAAACCAGCTACTGAACTCCAGTTTGGGCCATATAACGAGACCTTGTCTCTTTAAAAAAGATTTTTTTGGCCAGGCACAGTGGCTCACACCTGTAATCCCAGCACTTTGGGACGCCAAGCGGGGGGGGGGGGGGGGGGGGGTGGATCACAAGGTCAGGAGTTCGAGACCAGCCTGACTAACATGGTGAATCCCCATCTCTACTAAAAATACAAAAATTAGCTGGGCGTGGTGGTATGCGCCTATAATCCCAGCTATTCAGGAGGCTGAGGCAGGAGAAACACTTGAACCTGGGAGGCAGACAGTTAGCCAGGATCGCACCACTGTACTCCAGCCTGGGCGACAGAGTGAGACTCCGTCTGTGAGGGGGGAACAAAACAAAAGATTTTTTTTGTTGTTTTGGTTTTTTTTTTTGGTCTGGTTTATTTTTTTTTTTTTTGAGATGATATAGTCTTGCTCTGTCATCTCGGCTCACTGCAACCTCTGCCTGCTGGGTTCAAGCGATTCTCCTGCCTTGGCCTCCCAAGTGGCTGGGACTACAGGTACGCACCACCATGCCCAGCTAATTTTTGTGTTTTTAGTAGAGACAGGGTTTCACCACGTTGGCCAGGGTGATCTTGATCTCTTGACCTTGTGATCTACCTGCCTCAGCCTCCCAAAGTGCTTGCTGGGATTACGGGTGTGAGCCACTGTGCCCGGCCTTTTTTTTTTTTTTTTTTTTTGGCAGAGTCTTGCTTGGTCGCCCAGGCTGCAGTGCAGTGGCACAATCTTGGCTCACTCACACTCTGCCTCCTGGGTTTAAGCATTTCTCCTGCTTTAGCCTCACTGGTAGCTGAGACTACAGACCCCTGCCACCACGCCTGGCTGATTTTTATATTTTTAGTAGAGGTGGAGTTTCACCATGTTGGCCAGGCTGGTCTTGAACTCCTGACCTCAGGTGATCCACCTGCCTCAGCCTCCCAAAGTGCTAGGATTATACTTCTAAGCCACCAGATTGTTTTTTATCCTAAGAACAAAGGCTTATCATTGAATTTTAAATGGGGAAGTGACTTTCTTTTTTTTCAAATGTGCTATGCTTTTGCATTTTTAAGAGATTCGTCTTTTTAAATGGAGATTTTTGTACTCTTTTATACTAAAGATAACATATGTACTAAGGTGGTTGGGGTAGAGATGGAAGGGGCCTAAGCCTTGGCGGGTGATAGTCTGGGAAGGGAAGCTCTAAGGGAGAAATGGTCAAGGAAGAAGCTGCTATTAGCTAAACCATAAGCCAGGCATTATGCTAAGTATTAACTCATTTAACTGAGGTAGATACTAGTATCATTCCCATTTCATAGCTGAGGAAACAGGCCCAGAGACATTAACCAACTTGCCCAAAGTCAGTGTGGACCTGTATGTGAGCCTGAGCACCCTGGCTTCAGACCCTGGGCTGCTTCTGATACCCAGATTTTATTCTCAAGCAGCTGAGTGCATGATATGCTGTTCCCTGGGCGAGATGCTGGACAAAGACCATATTTGGGTTAAGTAAAGATCGTGAATTTAAGTTTTGACATACTGATTTCAGGATATCTTGAAAGCATCCAAAGGAGATGCTGAATAGACAGATAGAAGTATTGGTCAGAGGAAGGATCAGGATATTGAAAATGTTAATATGTGGTCTGAAGTGCCATCAAAAAGCTGTACCAATTTACCTACTCATGAGAAATAAATGAGAGAATCAAGAACTTTTAAAAAAGCAACAAACTGCTTTCCCCAGATCCACTTCCAGAAGCTGACTCAGTAGAAGTAATAGGTGGCTGGTGGGCTGGGACTCTGAATTTTTTAAATAGTTCGCCAGATGATTCTATCAACTATGTTTGGGAATCACTGCTCTGTGACAACACTAAGGCCTCTTTGAAGAGCTAATGTATAGAAAGGAACAAACTGGTGAGATGTGAATCAAAGAAGCATAGCATTTTATTGATTTTATTTTATTATTTTGAGACAGGGTCTCACTCTGTTGCCTAGGCTGGAGTGGATGGCGTGGTCATGACTCATTGCAGCCTTGACCTCCCAGGCTCAGGTGATCCTCCTACCTTAGCCTCTCGAGTAGCTGGGACCACAGGCATGCCCTACCACTCTCAGCTAATTGTTGTATTTTTTTGTAGAGATGGGGTCTCGCCATGTTGCCCAGGCTGGTCTCAAACTCCTGGACTTAAGTGATCCACCCGCCTTGGCCTCCCAAAGTGCTAGGATTACAGGCATGAGCCACTGTGACCAGCTGCGTGGCATTTGGGACTTAATTTCCTATGCTTGCCTCTATGGCAGTTGATCCCATTTTTTAACTTTCTGCTTATATTAGGATTTTGAATGGCCTTCACCTTCCTGTCCTTTTGTTTTGCTTTTTAAATCACTGTCCCTGGTTTTTAATACTTCATTCTGCTTTTTAAAGCACAACACAGCCAGGTGGAGTGGCTCACACCTGTAATCCCAGCACTTTGGGAGGCGGAGGTGGGCAGATCACGAGGCCAGGAGATTGAGACCATCCTGGCCAACATGGTGAAATCCAGTCTCTACTAAAAATAAAAAAAAATTAGCCAGGCGTGGTGGCATGCGCCTGTAGTACCAGCTATTTGGGTGGCTGAGGCCAGGAGAATTGCTTGAACCCAGGAGACGGAGGTTGCAGTAAGCTGAGATCGTGCCATTGCACTCCAGCCTGGGCGACAGAGTGAGATTAAGTCTCAAAAGAAAAGAAAACAAGAAGAAGAAAAAGAAAGAGAGAGAGGAAGGAAGGAAGGAAGAAGAAAGGAGGGAGGGAGGGAAGAAAAGAAAGAAAAACACACACATCATGTTTGGCCCTAACAAGCACCTTGGTGTGTGTGTGTCTGTGTGTGTTCCCATTTTAGAGACTGGGAATTAATAAGGGCTTACATTTATTGAGTGCTTACTGTTAAACAGTTTAGAGATTAAGCGATTGACCCAAGGCTGCAGAGCCAAATACACAGCACTTTTACCTACCAGACCCTTAATTGTTATACAGCTGTCTCAGGTTGATCACTGGGATCTTAGTTCCTTTGTTCTGGCATGGTCCTGAGGATGGTAGTCAGTGAGCCAGACAGCACACCTCATGTTGTGTCAGTTATTGTTCCAAACTCCCAGAGTGCCTAGTTTGGGTTTCACTCTGGGATTATAAGCGAAGACTCACCTCCCAAGGGTTATGAGGAACTTGAGTAACACAGCTCTTTCCAGAGAGCTTTTTTCAGTGAAAACTCCCCTGGAACTGCTTTCTCCATCCTCAACAACATGAGGTTGCCATATAATTTTTCTAGTCGGGGGAAAACTCACATCAAATTCGAATTGCAAATCAAATACATGTTTAATATGGAAAAATTGGAAGATAAGCAAAATACAGGCCCACGACACATAAGGGACCTTTGTCTTTTCAAATGAATATCTGAAATCTATCATCCATTTCCCAATATTTCCACCTGAGTCTTTGTTGAGGATATCTGATCTGAGACAGAGGCCCTGAGTCTGCATGACCTCACCACTCACTCTCCAGCCTTGCCTGTCCAATAATCCAGCTTCCTCTAATGCTTGGATGGGTCAGAAAAGGGCTCCAAGCTGAGGGCCTCAGACACCTAGTAGTCCCCATCTGCTGGAAGATCCAGGTCCAGGGGTCCTGTGTGTAGATGGGGGCTGGCTGCCAGGTGTAGCTGTATTCCACCAGGGTCCAGATGCCCTCCAGGACCTCCTCTGCTTACAGCTCTAGGGAGGAAGTCCTGGACCCCCAAGAGGTGCACCCGGGGCTCTGGCAGGCCCTTGCAGAGCTGCCCCAAGCTTGCCCCGGGGCCGCTCCCAAGTGAATCCAGGAGCCCCGAGGCCTCTTGGGATCCCAGCATGCACCTATTTGCATACTTGGATTCCCCCTCCCCGTTGGCCTCCAAATGGATCGGGCTCACTGGCCGCCATCTTGGTTTTCCTGTGCGTGGAAAATACTTGGTGACCCGAGAGGCAGACCACGGCCTTGGTACCAGGTTTCAGCCCCCCTTTCTCTCTTCTTTTGGTACAAGAATAAAACAATTAATATTTTATATAATAATTGTCAGACTTGTGCTATAAATGGCTTTGTGACCTGCTTTTTTCCACCTTCTGCAAAGTACTTTTTACTGGATAGATTTTCTTTTACAATATTTAAGGCTGTAGATTAGACATTTGGATGACTGGCACCGCATAATTAACTGTTCTATTGAAAGTTAGGTTGTTGAGACCTTTTTTTTTTTGCTTTTTTTTGCTATTAAGCAACAGTCACGAACATCATGGCAGGTATGGCTTTGTCACATCTGGGATGGTATCTTGGCACAATTCCTGGGTCAACGGACTTGTTTAAGGCATCTTAATTTGCCAGAAAGGTAGTGCCGGTTAACATTCCCTCACCCCTAGCAATATATATAGCAGCACCCAGTTCCCAAGTGTGACACAGCACTTGTTCTTTTAATTTGTGTTTCTTGGCTGGTGAGCTTTTTTTCTATATGTAGTTTTATTTAGGAAAAATGCCAGAATCTTTTTTTCAAGTCAATTCCACTTACATTTCCCCTGTGCCCTCTTATCCCAATCCCTTAACAGAAGGTAGTGATAGCTATAAGGACAAGTTTGTTTGTTTTGTCAGCTAGATATGTCCCTAAACCAAGCTAAAATAGATTTACTGGGCAATCACTTCCCCCACTCCCCAGGCTGCCTTTTGGCCATAGCATGTTTAAGCTGATGTTTTCCTTTTCCTCTAGTCAAAATACCCAGAGATCAGTAGGGAAATTGGTGAAGATTGAGCTCTTGATGGGCATTTTGTCTCCAGAGAGATGGGTGGTTTTATTTTGCCAGAACATCTAGTAATGTTGGACATTGGGACCACATAGCATGAAGAGACAAGCTCCTGACCTTCAATTGTGTTCCCTTGGGAGTATGGAGGTGTCTAGGCAAATTCCAACCTAAAAGCAGGCCTGGAACATAAGAGGAATGAGTTCTCAGCCCAACATCCATCAATTTGTATAAGTCTATTTAAAAAGCTTTCTTTTTCCAATAGCTCTAGTACCCCAGGGACCAAAATCTTCTTGCCCAAGTTTTTTTAGTGGCGCCAGTTCAGGACCTGAGGCCAGCCTTGGCAGGATGATCTTTAGAGAGGAGCTTTGAACATAGGCCAGGGACTCCTGGTTCCATTAGATGTCTTCTATCTAGTGCAGATACATAGAGCTCTGGCTTTTTTGTTAATTTCTCTTTTTGTTTATTTATTTTTACCTACAATGTATTCTATGATATTAATTGTTAATTTCTCTAGAAGCGGTATCAGGTTACTGATTCCCTTTTTCCCTTCCCCGACATATTGTAGGAAATGTGCATTTAGGCTCAGTGCTAAAAGCTGTCCATTTATATTGGTAGAGCTAACACCTCTTTATCGAGTTCATTGACCTTGTGATTCAGAATCATTGTGAGAGAAACTGAGGCTAATGTAGTCGAATGACTGAAGCCCTGGATGGGTATGGAAGAAAGAGCTATGTTTAGGCTTCCATTTTCCAGCTTTAAATTCTGAACTATTGCCCCATGTGCTCATCATCAGCTTGCTCCAGAAAGAGTCTGAGGCAAGCCCATTCATGCCCCTGTGATCTGGCCAAGTTGTGTGGCCTTGTGGAACCATGCTGCAGTTAGGAAAAGGAGTCAGTTTACTTCACCAACTATTAAAAGGTGGGGTAAAGGAGGGATGAGTGATGATGAGACCTGGTTTCATATCAGTTTCATTTTGAAACTAGTGATACAAGACAGTGGTTCCAGGAGGCATCTGGGAGGAAATTGTAATGATCTGCCTCAGGGTTTACCATTTACCGGCCTGTCTGTGACTCATAGCTTGCAGAGGAAGACTACTCATGTTCCTACCCATGCCCCAGCAAGTTTCCCTAGAAAGGCCAGCTTGTCCATAAAATCTCTGTCTTCCGCTTCCTTCAGTAAACCACAGAGCACCCCTACAATACAGCCCTCTCCAAATGCAGACTGAGCCAGTTCCCTATTGTGCCCTTTTGTCCTATGTGTCATTGTCTTTGCCTCAGCTTCATCCACTGAGTAAAGCATACATCTGAAGCTAACTTCTTCCCACTTTGAGAGAGAATTTTTTGGTAGTCTAAGAGGCCAGGATGTGGATGTCAGAAGCCTAGGTTAATTGTGAGTGGGCTAAGATACCTT
This sequence comes from Callithrix jacchus, assembly GCF_049354715.1. Taxonomy (NCBI): domain Eukaryota; kingdom Metazoa; phylum Chordata; class Mammalia; order Primates; family Cebidae; genus Callithrix; species Callithrix jacchus. The sequence continues at coordinate 26,216,915 of NC_133521.1, forward strand.
TTTTTGAGAGCTTACCTTACCCTGGGCCAGACACAGTATTCAGTGCTGTTTGAACACTAACCCTTTTAATCTTCCTAATAACCTGATGAGGTAGGTATTAATGTTTCATTTTCCATGTGAGGACACTGAGCATCCATATACTCATACAATTTGCCCAATTATGTGATAGGTAAGTGATACTATAGGGATTGGAATCCAAGTCTTTTGAACTCCAAATTTTATATTCTTCGTTACTTCCCTGCCTTCAGGATCTAAAACCTGATCTTGCTGCTTCCTGGGGCAGTTCAACGCCTGGCAGCCTCTTGCTTCCTGAGTTGTCAGACTGGGAGCAGTAATATTACCTTGAAGGTTATTTTGTGAGGATTTGGGTAGGAAAACACGTGGCTGGGTATCCTGAGCAGAGTGGGTGTTTGAAGCTTATTCCTGTCACTCTGGACCATTGCTCCTCAGTTGTGTTCTGCACCCAACTCAAAGCAGAACTGATGGGACCAGGCCCTCGGTGTACCTGGAATATGCACCCTGAGTGGGAGGCACATATGCCTATAATATGACTACTGGCTTCTCCTTGATTGTTGACACTGTCCCTTCTAAGAACAGATGGACAGCCCAGATACTATGCTACAAATACTTGGAACTATGTAATGGTGGAAATATGCCAGTGGGAAGCAGATTTTGTAGACAGCGGAAAGAGGATTTCTGGCTCCCCTGGGGGAGTAGCAGCCCTAGAGTTTTGGGAATTAAGTCTTCTGAATAATAGGGGAGTCAATCCATTAGCCTCCTGCTGGTTAACATGGTAGGAGAGGATTGGAGTCATTATGTCTCTCCTTACAGGAAATAATTGACAGAATTGTCTGGTTAGCCCTTTACTGGCTGAAGACCTTTCCTTGGGAAGAGGACTGTTTTAAGATGGAGAAAAGTGGCCAGGCATGGTGGCTTATGCCTGTAATCCCAGCACTCTAGGAGGTCAAGGTGGGAGGGTCACTTGTGCCAGGAGTTCTAGACCAGCCTGGGAAATATAGCAAGACCCGTATTCCACCATTACATAGTTCCAAGTATTTGTAGCATAGTATCTGGGCTGTCCATCTGTTCTTAGAAGGGACAGTGTCAACAATCAAGGAGAAGCCAGTAGTCATATTATAGGCATATGTGCCTCGCACTCAGGGTGCATATTCCAGGTACACCGAGGGCCTGGCCCCATCAGCTCTAACCTGCTTTGAGTTGGGTGCAGAACACAACCGAGGAGCAATGGTCCAGAGTGACAGGAATAAGCTTCAAACACCCACTCTGCCCAGGATAGCCAGCCAAGTGTTTTCCTACCCAAATCCTTACAAAATAACTTTCAAGGTGGTATTACTGCTCCCAGTCTGACAACTCAGGAAGCAAGAGGCTGCCAGGGGTTGAACTGCCCCAGGAAGCCCCAAGATCAGGTTTTACTATATTTCCTATCTACCCCCCGCAAAAGAAAAGTGACGCTTAGTTTTTTTAAATCACTGTTTGAATAACTAATGCAGACACAACAGTCAGCATTCAAAAGAGTGTACAATAGGCCAAGTGTGGTGCCTAACAACTGTAATCTCAACACTTCGGGAGTCTGAGGCAGGTGGATCACTTGAGGCCAGGAATTTGAGACCAGCCTGGCCAATATGGCAAAACCCCACCTCTACTAAGAAACACAAAAAATTAGCTGGGCATGGTGGCAGGTGCCTATAATCCAAGCTACTTAGGAGGCTGAAGTGGGAGGACTGCTTGAATCCAGGAGGCAGGGGTTTCAGTGAGCTGAGATTGTGCCACTGCACTCCAGCTTGGTTACAAGTGAGACTGTGTCTCAAAAAAAAAAAAGTATACAGTTAAAAAGTCTTCTCCCTCAGCGAGGCATGGTGGCTCATGCCTATAATCCTAGCATTTTGCGAGACTGAAGTTGGGTGATTACTTGATCCCAGGAGTTTCAGACTGGCCTGGGCAAAAATAGACCATGTCTCATTGTTTAAAAATAATGTTGAAGGTCAGGCACAGTGGCTCACGCCTATAATCCCAGCACTTAGGGAGGTCAAGGCAGGCAGATCACCTAAAGTCAGGTGTTTGAGACCAACCTGGCCAACATGGTGAAACCCTGTCTCTACTAAAAATACAAAAACAATTAGCTGGGCATGGTGGTGGGCACCTGTAATCCCAGCTACTTGGGAGGCTGAGGCAGGAGGATTGCTTCAACCCAGGAGGTGGAGGTTGTAGTGAGCCAAGATTGTTCCACTGCACTCCAGCCTGGGCGACAGGGCAAGACTCCATCTCAAAAAATAAAAATAATTTTTAAAATAAAAGCCTCATTCTTGTCCATAAGCCCAGTTTTTTGGGTTGCCTTCCAGAGCTATTTTACAAATATAATTTAAAAATATGAATGAATGTTAGCATAGGTTCCAGATATATTGCTCTATGCCTTTTTATAACGGGTATAATTTTTAAAAATGAACAATATATCCTAGAGATCTTTCCATATAGATACAGAATAGGAGCTTCCTTGTCTTTTGTGTCTTTTTTAAATGGCTGCTTAGTGTTTCATTGGATAGATGTTGGCATAACACAAAGTTAAGTAATCCCTTATTGATGGACATTTAGATTGTATCTGAACTTTTGCTATTACGATTGATGTGGTGTTAATTTGGTTAGATAGCTAAGGCATGGTGATTTTGGAGTATTCCATAAAAATTCAAAGATGCTTGAGGGTAGATACTGTGGTTTCCTGGTATATTCCTAGTGTCTAAAAGAATGTCATTGGCACACAGGAAGCATTTAAGTACTGAATGAATGCCGCATTGAAGAACCTGGCTTCAGAACCTGACCACCCTGGGTTCTCATTCTAATTCCATGCACCAACTGTTAGACTTTGGGCAAGTCATCTCATCATCCCCTCACCCCCAGCCCTAGTTTCCTTATGTAGTAAATGGTGGGTAATGCTCAACCATGAATGTATGGACCCCCAGAACCTTACAAAACACACTATGTCTCAAAAAAAAAAAAAAATAGTAGTACTACATAGATGTTATCTATTAACAGTAATTTAGGAGGGGAGGGATTTGAAATGGATGTATTTTTTTATTTTTATTTTTTTTGAAAAGACATGGTCTAACTATATTGCCCAGGCTGGACTCAAACTCGTGGGCTCAAGCAATCTGCCCATCTCAGCCTCCCAAGAAGCTGGTACTACAGTTGCATGCCACCATGCCCAGCTGAGATTTGATATCTGCTTGCTAGGTTTGCTAGCAAAGTACTAGTTACTAGGGTGGCTTAAACAACAGAAATTTCTTTTTTCTTTTTTTGAGATGGAGTTGTGCTCTGTTGCCCAGGCTTGAGTGCAGTGGCACTATCTCCGCTCACTGCAACCTCTGCCTCCCAGGTTCAGGTGATTCTCCTGCCTCAGCCTCCCAAGTAGCTGAGATTATGGGCGTGTGCCACCATGCCTAGCTAATTTTTTGTATTATTAGTGGAGATGGGGTTTCACCATGTTGGCCAGACTGGTCTTGAACTCCTGACCTTATGATCTGCCTGCCTCAGCCTCCCAAAGTGTTGGGATTACAGGTGTGAGCCACTATGCCTGGCCCATAAATTTATTTTCTTATAGTTCTGGCTTATAGATGGACATCTCCCTGTGTCTTCACATGGTCTTCTCTCTGTAACTATTTGTGTCCAAAGCAAACCTTTTCTCTTCTAAAGACACCAGTCATACTGGATTAGGGCCTACTTTGACTTCATCTTACCTTTTTTTTTATGAGATGGAGTCTTGCTCTGTTGCCCAGGCTGGAGTGAGGTGGCACGATCTCAGCTCACTGCAACCTCTGCCTCCCAGGTTCAAGCAATTCTCTGCCTCAGCCTCCCAGATAGCTGGAACTATAGATGCAGGCCACCACACCTGGCTAATTTCTGTATTTTTGGTAGAGAAAGGGTTTCACTGTGTTGGCCAGGCTGGTCTCGAACTCCTGACCTCAGATGATGTGCCCATCTCGGCCTCCCAAAGTGCTGGGATTATAGCTATGAGCCACCACCCCTGGCCAACTTCATTTTAACTTAGTTACCTCTTTAAACTTCCTATCTTCACATATAATTGCCATTTTAGGTACTGGTGATTAGGACTTCAACATATGAATTTTGGAGGGACACAGCTCATGTTAAGGGAAAACTTGGACCTACAGAAAAATTGAGAAAAAAGTTGCCAGCAGGTAGTCATGGTGGAATGATTATTGCGGTGAGGTTGAACCTAAGTTTCTGGTAACCCTAATCATTGGGAAAGTTCGTTTCCTTCCAATCATTTTTCTGTGTATAATTATACATACTTTATAGTAGTTCTACATTTTACTTGTTTTACTAGCATAGTATAAGAATTTCCCTGTATAAACTGTTACATTGCATAGCTGGATAAATACCCCATGGAATAAGTGCCCCCATAGATTATTTAACTTGTGCCCTCTATTGAAGATGATTTGACCTTTGCCACATATCCTTCCTGGTCTTTCTAGCACTAAGGCAAAGCAGAGTTCCTCAGAAGATGAGTCTGTAAAGCTGTGTGCTGGCAATAAAGGGCAGGGCCACCCTGGGGATCATGTGGCCCCTGGGACCCTCTGGAACTGAATCAAGCCTCGGTCTCCTTTCCCCTTCCTCCCACTGGCCAAGCACATCACAGCTCAGCACTCCTCAGCGGGAATGTTGTCAAGGAGGCAGGGCTGGTTCCTAAGCAATCTTCTCTTTCTCATGATCACGTTCCAGCCTTCCCACAGAGGATCCTTCTGTATGTGGTAAGCTCTTGGGCTCTGAGGCAGCTCTTTATGGTCCCCGACCCCCTCTGTCCTCTTCCATTCACTGAGTTTGCTGCCTAAAAGATGCCCAGTATCTTAAGTTTCTTTGCCTAGATTAGTTTTGCCTGGTTTTGAACTTCTGTCAGTGGAATCATGCGTATGTCCTCCCGTATCTGGCTTCTACTGTTCAACCTTATGTTTGTTATATTACCTACGTTGTTGCCTTGTGGTTCATCACTTCATTATGTGACTATACCACAGTGTTTCTACCCATTCTCCCTTGATGGACGTTTGGGCTGATTCCAGTTTAGGTATTATGAATATTTCTGATATGAACCTTATAATACATATGTTGGCAAGTGTATTTTTGTTGGGTCTGTACATCACGGTGGAATTGCTGGGTCTTAGGGAATTCATATATCAATTTGTACTGCCAAATTGTTTTCCAGAGTGATTGTCCTCCCATATCAGACTTTTGTTTGTGTGTGTGTTAAAATAGGCATAACATAACATTGACCATTTCAACCATTTTTAAGTAAAGAATTCAGCGGCACTACGTCCGTTCCCAGTGCTGTGCAGCATTGCCGTTACCTATCTCCAGAGCTTTTCTATCATCCCCACAGAAACGCTATACTCGTTAGGCATTAGATACTAGTTCCCCTCCCTTCTCTCTATCTCTAGCCCCTGGTAAATTCTATTTTTTTTTTTTTAAAGAGATAAGAGTCTTGCTGGAGTACAGTGGGGCAGTCATGGCTCATTGCAGCTTCAAACTCATGGGCTCAAATGATCCTCCCACCTGATTCTCTCACATTGCTGGGACAGGTGCATACCACCATGCCCAGCTAATTTTTAAAAAATTTATATAGAGGCCAGATGCAGTGGCTTACATATGTAATCCCAGCACTTTGGGAGGCCAAGGCAGGTAGATCACCTGAGGTCAGGAGTTTGAGACCAGCCTGGCCAACGTGGTGAAACCCCGTCTCTACTAAAAAAAAAAAAAAAAAAAAAAAAAAAATTAGCTGAGTGTGGTGGCACGCGCCTGTAATCCTGGCTACTCAGGAAACTGAAGTAGGAGAATTGCTTGAACCCAGGAGGCAGAGGTTGCAGTGAGCTGAGATCATGTCACTGCACTTCAGCAGAGGTGACAGAGCAAGACTTTGTCTCAAAAGAAAAAAAAGGGGAGATAATACCTATCCTGGTAGCATAGTTGTAAGGATAAAATTCTCCTCTAGGCCAGGCACGGTGGCTCACGCCTGTAATCCCAGCACTTTGGGAGGCTGAGGCAGGCAGATGATGAGGTCAGGAGTTCGAGACCAGCCTGACCAACGGTGAAACCCTGTCTCTACTAAAAATACAAAAATTAGCTGTGCATGGTGGTGTGTACCTGTAATCCCAGCTACTCAGGCTGAGGCAGGAGAATTGCTTGAACCCACGAGGCAGAGATTGCAGTGAGCTGAGATTGCACCACTGCATTCTGGCCTGGGAGACAGAGTGAGACTCCACCTTAAAAAAAAAAAGCAATTCACCTCTAGCTGGTAAATAGTGGTTACTAAGGCGGAGTGCTTGTTGAAAGAGTAACCAAGCAGGGGGGTATTCAGAAGGAGTGAAATGAACTAAAACAACCAAAAGTTGACTCAGTGATCTGTGTGGGTATATTCTCTCCCCTTTTTTTTCTATGTAAATATATAGACTGGTGGCTTTCAGAAAATCTTCTGCCTTTAGCTATGACCTTAGTCAACCCCATGTCACATGAGACCACCTGGGGCTAATGTCCCTGAATGTCTATGATATTGGTCCTCTGGGCTCATAAACAAAGAAGAGTTTGGCCCACAAACTGACCACGAGGCAATCTTCCCTCTCAAAACCAAACTTGGAAGCCTCATCTGAAACTTGTTAGTCACACTGCTGGTCAGAGGAAGTAAGCCAAGTCCCCCTTCTTCAGCCACTTGATAACAGTCCTTAATCCAGTCAGGGGACTCTTGTCAGTCTTGTTTCCTGGAGCAACTTCCAGAATACTCCTGCCCTCCTAATACTCTCTTTTCCCTTTCCCCACAGTATTTGCGGGCTGCCGTGGGCAGCAAGAGCTGGCTCTGTTTAACACTGATAATGACGACTTCACTATGCTGAATGGCAGGACAGTCCAGGTAAAACACCATGTCCACCTGCAGGACAAAAGAAAGATGTTCTCTGTGCATGCCCAGATTGCTGCTGGCCAGGAGCGCTTGGTTGCTGTGGCCATTGTGAGCCAAGTCACCCCTTCAGAGGAGCTAGTGTTAGTCCTCAGCTGCCCACAGCTTGGGTGTGAGCACTTATCTAAGGGGGGTAGTGCTTGCAGCTACGCAGCAGCGGTGCCTAAGGTCAGGCCAGTAGAGCCACGAGCTGCCTTGTGAGTAATCACCGAGTGTGCTAGGCCCCTTAGATTCCCTCTCCTACCTCCCTTTACTTCCTTCCCTTATCATCCATGTTAACCCCAACTGAAGGTAGTTCTAAGTGCAGGCCTGCCAATTCCATGAGCTTCAAGGAAGAGGCACCTGGGGTGCTTGGCCACACTTTGTTTTAATTTTTGAGTGGCTAATATAGCCATGTGGTTCAAAAATAAAAAGTATTAATAAGCTATACAATAAATAATCTCCCCTTGTTTGCTTCCATTTGCCTAAAGCCCTCTTCTCCAGTCCAATAGAAGACAGTTAATGACAGTTCCCAATTTCTTTCCTTCCAGAGTTTATAAATAGTCTATACTTATATGTGTTACATGTTTATATTTTACATGTTATCTATTTCATATATATATATATGTATATATAAACAGAATTTTGGGCTGGGTGTGGTGGCTCACACCTGTAATCCCAACACTTTGAGAGGCTGAAGCAGGTGAGGGATCACGAGGTCAGGACTTTGAGACCAATCTGACCAACATGGTGAAACCCTATCTCTGCCAAAAATAGAAAAATTAGCGGGGCATGGTGGTGCACACCTGTAATCTCAGCTACTCAGGAGGCCGAGGCAGGAGAATTGCTTGAACCCCCAGGAGGTCAAGGTTGTGGTGAGCTGAGATCACACCTTTGCACTCTAGCCTGAGAGACCGAGTCAAAACAAAACAAAACAAAACAAAACAATTATTTTCCCTCTTATGCAAAAGCTAGGATACTGTTCACATGTCTGTACCTTTCTTTTTCTACTTACCAGTATATCAGCCCAATGTCTACCCTCTTCCCAATATTAGTTTTTTCTGTATTCTCCCAGACTTCATCCATGTATAAGAAAATATGACTATAGGGTCTTATTTCATACCCTTTTACACAAAAGATGGAACAGTGCCTGGTATGTATTAAGCACAATGTGTTTGTTAAATGAAATGATGAAACTATATTAAGCTGCCCTATACCTTAATATTTTCATTTGGCAACATATATCAAAGATCAGACTGGGCATGGTGACTCATGCCTGTAATCCCAGCATTTTGGGAGGCCAAGGAAGGCGGATCACTTGAAGTCATGAGTTCGAGACCAGCCTGACCAATATGGTGAAACCCCATCTCTACTAAAAATACAAAAATTAGCTGGGTGTGGTGGCAGATGCCTGTAATCCCAGCTGCTCAGGAGGCTAAGGCAGGAGAATTGCTTGAACCTAAGAGGCAGAGGTCATAGTGAGCCGAGATTGCATCACTGCACTTCAGACTGGGTGACAGAGCGAGACTCCATCTCAAAAAAAAAAGAAAAAAAAGATCTTTCCCTGTTGGCACATAGAGAGCATACTTATTCTTATTTTTAGAGCTGCATAGTATTCCACTAGGTAGATGTGCTATAGTATATTTCACTGGTCCTCCTCTATAAGTAAACACCCAATTTCTCTTGCAATAATAGGCCCATCTAGGTCTCCTTACCCTTAACTCTTTTTCTATTATTTATTTATTTATTTTTTTTTTTGAGATGGAGTTTCGCTATTGTTACCCAGACTGGAGTGCAATGGTACGATCTCAGCTCACTGCAACCTCTGCCTTCTGGGTTCGAGCAATTCTCCTGCCTCAGCCTCCCGAGTAGCTGGGACTACAGGCGCACACCACCATGCCCAGCTAATTTTTGTATTTTTAGTAGAGACAGGGTTTCACCTTGTTGACCAGGATGGTCTCCATCTCTTGACCTCGTGATCCACCCTCCTTGGCCTCCCAAAGTGCTGGGATTATAGGTATGAGCCACCACACCCGGCAACTCTTTTTTTAAAATTTAACATAGGGTCTCACCATCTTGCCTAGGCTGGTCTCGATCTCCTGGGCTCAAGTGAGCCTCCCAAAGTGCTGGGATTATAGGTGTGAGCTACTATGCTCAGCTACCTTTAACTCTTACAGATGAGAGGATGTTGAATGTGTCCCAGCTATTTGCACATCCAGTTTAAGGGGTTTCTCTCCTTGCAGGAAAGAAAGTCACCAAAGGAAAGGAAGTCGTTGAAGATCTTCCCATCCAAACGTATCTTACGAAGACACAAGAGAGAATGGGTGGTTGCTCCAATATCTGTCCCTGAAAACGGCAAGGGTCCTTTCCCTCAGAGGCTGAATCAGGTATGACTGTGCCTTCTGCTGGGAGTCACTGGTGACTGCAGGAACCCCCATCCAAAGGCCTGCATGTGAGATTTCTTGCTACTGAATGTGGGGGCCTGGAGAGGAAAACCTCTCCTATGTGAGCAGATTCTACTATGGCAGTATCCCTCTTCACAGAGGATTCTTTGTCACAGTCATGGGATATTTGTTACTTTGTCAGCTGCCATTTTCTTTTTACTCCAGCTCAAGTCTAATAAAGATAGAGACACCAAGATTTTCTACAGCATCACGGGGCCGGGGGCCGATAGCCCCCCTGAGGGTGTCTTCGCTGTGGAGAAGGAGACAGGCTGGTTGTTGCTGAATAAGCCACTGGACCGGGAGGAGATTGCCAAGTATGAGGCAAGTAGCCTTTAGTGTTTACTGTAAATATCTCCTCAGAAGTGGGGTCCTAGGCCTGGTGAGGTAGGTAGCACCAGGCTGACTCCAGAGCTGTGTACCCCACAGCTCTTTGGCTATGCTGTGTCAGAGAACGGTTCCTCAGTGGAGCACCCCATGAACATCTCCATCATCGTGACTGACCAAAATGACCACAAGCCCAAGTTCACCCAGGACATCTTCCGAGGGAGTGTCTTAGAGGGGGTCCTGCCAGGTAAGAGGATTGGGAAGGGGACTGCTGTGGGGCTACTGGGCCCACACCCTTAAATGCTAGAAGATCCCACCATACCTAATTTCCTTGGCTGTGTATCAGATTATCAAGGGTCTACTTAAAAATCCAGATTCCCCCCTTCTATCCCAAGGTTCCTGAATAAGAATGATCCTGGAGCAGAGCTCTGGAATCTGTATATTTGAAATTTTCCCTGAAGCTTCAGATGATCAGCCAAGCTTGGGAGCCACTAGCTTTTGAGCTTCAAAGACCTAGATTTGAATCTTGGCTTTGCGTTTTTACTGGCTGCGATCCTGGACATGTTCTTGACCTCTGAGCTGCAATTCTCACATCTAAAAATGGGAACAATACCAACCTTGAAGAGTGCAGAAGATTAGAAATACTATGTGCAGACTTACGTAATACAGAGCACCTACCACAAGTCTCTTGAGTGCATGGCAGCCACAGCAGACTGGAGGTGTGTTAGAATGTGGCTGATGGAGGCTGGGCATAGTGGCTCATGCCTGTAACCCTAGATCTTCAGGAGGCCAAGGCGGGCAGATTACTTCAGATCAGGAGTTTAAGACCAGCTGGGCCAACATGGTGAAATCCTGTGTCTACTAAAAATACAAAAAAATTAGCTGGGCATGGTTGCAGGCACCTGTAATCCCAGCTACTTGGGAGGCTGAGACAGGAGAATCACTTCTGAACACAGAAGGCAGTTTGCAGTGAGCCAAGATCGCACCATTGCACTCCAACCTGGTTGACAGAGTGAGACTTCATCACACACTCACAAAAAAGAGTTCTAGAAGTAGACAGAGCTGGAGTTGGAGCGGGGAGAAAAGATACTCACCTTTCTCTCCAGGTACTTCTGTGATGCAGGTGACAGCCACAGATGAGGATGATGCCATCCACACCTACAATGGGGTGGTTGCTTACTCCATCCATAGCCAAGAACCAAAGGATCCACACGACCTCATGTTCACCATTCACCGGAACACAGGCACCATCAGCGTCATCTCCAGTGGCCTGGACCGGGAAGTGAGTGGCCCTTATGGAAAGTGCTGTCTACCCAGACTTGCCCAGGCTGGGGTCTGACTCTGACAGCAGAAGCTCCTGTCCCTGCCCACAAAGCCCAAGGCAGAACAATGAGGACCCACGTCAGCTGGGATGGCTGCTGCTGTGTTCACATGCGGATGCCCCTGGCTCCCTTGGGTCCGTGGCCCACTGCCAGCCAATCTTGTTAAATCTCCAGGACTGGGAGGCAGCTATAAAATGCCTGCTTTTGGTATTTTCTGTAGGTTTTCTCATTTCCTTTTAGAGTGGCTCACTTAGTGTGCACATTACCCAAATTGGTCCCTTGTGTGCCACAAAGTAGAATTAGCTCCATGGATACTGGAGTTGCCGCCTGCTTCCTAATTAATCCCTTTACCCAAATCCTCACTCAAAACTCTTGTCCTGAGGCCAGGCATGGTGGCTCATGCCTGTAATCCCAACACTTTGGGAGGCTGAGGCGGGAGGATCTCTTGAAGTCAGGAGTTCAAGACCAGCCTGGCTAACATGGTGAAACCCCATCTCTGCTAAAAATACAAAAATTGACTGAGCATAGTGGCAGGCACCTGTAATCCTATTTGGGAGACTGAGGCAGGAAAATCACTTGAACCTGGGAGGAGGAGGTTGCAGTGATCCAACATCATACATACCCCTCCAACCTGGGCAACAGGGCGAGACCCTGTCTCAAAAAGAAAAGCAAAACTTGTCTGCATGAAAAAAGAAAAAAAAAAACTCGTTCTGGAGCAGTCAAGGGTCAGGGGGCAATGCCCAGGCTTTCCTAGGACAGGTCCAGGAGAATGGTTTGGCTCTCTGGTTCCCTTTCCATCAACACCCTCTGCATCTGTTCTCCTGGCAGTGGGCAAAGGGTCGTGAAGGAGTCAGCATTACGATAGGGAGAGACACTCCTCTCTATCCACATACCCCTGAGCCAGTGCTTCCTGGAGCTCAGGGGAGGGACCCTTCAGACTGAACCCACAATGGGCTTCTCCTCTCTTCTCCCTCTCCCCAGAAAGTCCCTGAGTACACACTGACCATCCAGGCCACAGACATGGATGGGGACGGCTCCACCACTACAGCGGTGGCAATAGTGGAGATCCTCGATGTCAATGACAACACTCCTGTGTTTGACCCCCAGAAGGTAATGCCCCTTCCTCACTCAGTACCTCATCAGATAACAAAGGACCAAGGTTTGTCTTTCTGAGGAAATTTTGGAACCAGTCTATATTGCTTCAAATGCCAGTCCCAGCACTATGTCTGTGTGACCTTAGGAAAACTACCCAACCTCTCTGTGCCCCATTTCCTAATCTGTGAAAAGGAGATAATGATAATACCCACTGCATTGTTCTGAGTTTCAAATAAAATAATCTATGTACGTTTCTTTACACGATGCCTGAAAATAATTGCTTGATATGAAAATCTTTGTTGCTATGAAAATATATTTGCCTTGTACCTATACCTGCCCATCTTTTCCCAGTGAATGCTTGTGCACCTCCAAGGCAGAGGACTCAGTGCCAGTCAAGGTGCCAGTCATGTCCTCTCACTTCCATCTTTAGACAGCTCTGAACGTTAGTTAGGGCTGATTAAAAATTTGTAACGAGGCCAGGCACAGTGGCTCACATCTGTAATCCCAGCAATTTGGGAGGCCAAGGCAGGCAGATCACTTTAGGCCAGGAATTGAAGACCAGCCTAGACAATATGGCATCTCTACTAAAAACAAAAACCCCATCTCTACTAAAAATAAAAAACTTAACTAGGTGCAGTGATGCATGCCTGTAGTCCTAGCTACTTGGGAAGCTGAGGCATGAGGATTGCTTGAGCCTGGGAGGTGGAGTTGCAGTAAGCCGAGATTGCACCACTGCCCTCCAGCCTGAGTGGCAGAGGGAGACTGTCTCAAAAAAAAAAAGTGTCTGAGCAACTGATTTCCCAGTCTTTGTCACCTGTCCCAGAACCTCTAAAAAAATTCCTGTTCAGTGCTCCAGCCAATTCAGGCACCTAGCCCTTCTTGCCACCTTCCTTATTACTCTGATCTCAGCTGGATAGGTAGCTACACGTTGCAGGGGCTTAGGCATGCAAACCAGTGAGAACATCAGGTCCCTGTGTAGGGATAGCAGGTGCAGGATTGGTGTGGTCTGTGCCAGCAGCTATGAGGCTGATGCTGGGGACATCCTGCTGCTGTGTGTACCCTGAAACCCCTCAAAGTAGGTGGGTGGTCAAGGAAAGGATAAAGGCATGGGGATCCCCTGAGGTTGGATGGAGGCTTCCCAGCCCCTGGAGTGGGACGGTCATTGTCTCTACTCTGATAGCTCTTTGCTTCTCACACTGACAGTACGAGGCCCGTGTGCCTGAGAATGCAGTAGGCCATGAGGTGCAGAGGCTGACAGTCACTGATCTGGACGCCCCCAACTCACCAGCGTGGCGTGCCACCTACCGCATCGTGGGCGGTGATGATGAGGACCATTTTACCATCACCACCCACCGTGAGAGCAACCAGGGCATCCTGACAACTAGGAAGGTGAGTCAGTTCGGGGTTTAGACAATGGCTATACCTGGGGCAGTCAGGTCTGCAGCCTTCAGGACAAGGAGCCACTGCCTACCATGGGCTGGTCACCAGAAATCATACCAGCCCAGAGGCTCCCAATGCTGTTCTACCACTCTTGGGTTGAGGAGTCCCTTTGTTCAAACTAAATCTTACCCAGGAGCCCACTTCATAAATAGGTAAGAATCACTGATCTAATTGAAGCAGATCAGTGAACCCTCCTCTCAGACCAGTGTGTCCGGTGGCCACCCCAAATCAGTCTCACATAGAGTGTCCATTTTATTGATATCCATGTTAACTTTGCATTTACTCTAAAACTCATGTCTAGGTGTTTAGATAATGTTTCAAATCACATAGTACTTTTGCACACTCTTACCTCTTAAAAAATCTCTTTTGCGTGTGTGTATTTTTGTTTTTATTGGGGTATAGGACATACATTGGGTCAAAAAGTCTGCATAAGACTGGGGGCAGTGGCTCACACCTATAATCTCAGCACTTTAGGAGGCTGAGGTAGGAGGATCACTTGAGGCCAGGAGTTTGAGATCTCATCAGTACTAAAGAAAAAAAAGAAGATGATAGGGCATCAGTTTCTTTACTTCCTGGGTTACTATGAAGAATTGTGTGGTTTGAGAAGCAGGGCATAAAATAATAATATTTTAAAGACTGGGGTTTGCTGTCCCCTTTTCTGCAATAATACTTTATAATGCCACTTTGACATTGTTAAATGATGTGAAATGAAGTTCATTTATAGTATAACTACCCTCACTCATAATTCCTAGAAATAGAGAATGTCCTAACTAAAAAAATTCAGCCTGGGCAACATGGAGAAATCCTGTCTACACTAAAAGTACAAAAAGTTAGCTGGGACTGGGCACTGTGGCTCATGCCTGTAATCCCAGCACTTTGGAGTCAAGAGTTTGAGACCAGCCTGGCCAACATGTTGAAACCCCATCTCTACTAAAAATACAAAAATTAGCTGGGTGTGGTGGCATGCTCCTGTAGTCCCCGCTACTTGGGAGGCTGAGTCAGGAGAATCACTTTATCCCAGGAGGTAGCGGTTGCAATGAGCCAAGATTGTGCCGCCACACTCTAGCCTGGGTGATAGAGTGAGACTTCGTCTTTAAAAAAAAAAAAAAAAAATAGCTGAGTACAGTGGCATGTGCCTATAGTCCCAGCTACCCTAGAGGCTAAAGTGGGAAGATCACTTGAACCCAGAAGGTCAAGGCTGCAGTAAGCCGTAATTGAGCTACTGCATTCCAGTCTAGGTGACAGAGCAAGATCTTGTCTCAAAAATTAAAAATTGTACAAAAAGTTATTAAATGTAAGATACTTTAGTATGTAAAATTTTGGGCACAACTATACTAGAAAGCATAATTAAGTGATCAGTTCCCCACATCCATTTGTAGAATCATCCAAATGTAGCGCGGACCCTGTGTTATCCTGGCAGCTCAGATTGCAAGTCATGTTGATGTCTTCAGAACAGTGAAGAAGCAATCTTGGGAAAGTCCTGAACAAATTAAAACATGGCCTCCCCTCAGTAGTTGCATTCCTGGAAAATGAAGTACATACCAAAACCACACAAAAACTTGGCTTATATGTAAACCCTTTCTGGCCTCTAATAATACTAAACAGATTTTTCACATCCAGGAGCATATCAGTGTCCATGGGGATATTGACAGGTCACATGGGATATGGGACAGCTCATCATGTTGGTAACATTCTGATTCTGGGACCACAGCATCCCTGCCCCAGCCTGTAAATGCCAGTGGTATCCTGTCATTTTGACAACTAGAAATGCTTCCACAATTTTGTTTTGTTTTGTATTGTTTTGAGTCTTGGTATATCAACCCAGGCTGGAGTGCAGTGGCACAGTCTTGGCTCACTGCAGCCTCAACCTCCTGGGCTCAAATGATTCACCCACTTCAGCCTCCCAAGTAGATGAAGCTACAGGCATGCACCACCATGTCCAGCTGATATTTGTATTTTTGTAGAAACTGGGTCTCCCCATGTTGCCCAGGCTGGTCTTGAACTCCTGGTCTCAAGGGATCCACTGGCCTTGGCCTCCCAAAGTGCTGGGATGATAGTCATAAGCCACAACACCAGGCCCCTCAATTTTCTCAAACATCTCCACCACTCCACTTGGAATCGGTGTTCTAGGGCTTATTAATACAGTTACCTTTAGGATGGTCTGAGAGGCCCCATTAGATGTGCACTGAGGAAACACAGGAGTGTATATGGGACAGGGAAGGGGCAGCACTGTTGCTAGTGGGGGCCTCAAGCCCCTCAGTGTTGGCTCTTCTGACATCTCAGCTGTACAGGGCCTCCTCTCAAAATGCTGGTCCAGGTCCTTGTTCACTTCTCTTCTAGGGTTTGGATTTTGAGGCCAAAAACCAGCACACCCTGTACGTTGAAGTCACCAATGAGGCTCCCCTTGTGCTGAAGCTCCCAACCTCCACAGCCACCATAGTGGTCCATGTGGAGGATGTGAATGAGGCACCTGTGTTTGTCCCACCATCCAAAGTTGTTGAGGTCCTGGAGGGCATCTCCACTGGGGACCCCGTGTGTGTCTACACTGCGCAAGACCCTGATGAGGAGAATCAGAAGATCAGGTACTCAGGAGCTGGGCTCAGTGAGCAACATACATGGGTATGTTGGGTGGGTGGGTTATTATGGCCAGCATTTGTTCTGGTTACCACAGAGTTTGTTAAATAGGAGTATCCCTCCTGTGTAGGTCCTCTTCCTACCCTCTTTGAGACTGAAGACTGAATAGGGGTTCGAGGGCAGGTATTTCTCACTCTGTCATGTACCTCTGCTGGGACCCCTGCAAATGCAGGGGCCTCCATTGATGGGCGAGGTACATTTTCCATATGATCCTGCTTAGGAGCCCAGAGGCCATCCACCAGTTGGTATGAGGAGGCCTTGAATGACAACATCAGAATTCTAAATATTCTGGATGTGACTGATCTCGACTTTTCCTCTTCAGCTACCACATCCTGAGAGATCCAGCAGGGTGGCTAGCCATGGACCCAGATAGTGGGCAGGTCACTGCTGCAGGTACCCTAGACCGTGAGGATGAGCAGTTTGTGAGGAACAACATCTATGAAGTCATGGTCTTGGCCATGGACAATGGTGAGAGCATCCTCCCAGCCCTCCCACAAGGGTCACTTTTGGTTTTCAGGTCACATGACACAACACAGCATGTTCCCTCCACGGGCAGGGTATGGTATCAGGGAGGGCTATTTGCAAACCAATCCAGATGGTCAAAGGGGTCTTTCAGAGGAGTCTTTTTTTTTTTTTTAAGAGATGGGGTTTTACCATGTTGGCCAGGCTGATCTCGAACTCCTGACCTCGTGATCCACCTGCCTCAGCCTCCCAGAGTGCTGGGATTACAGGCATGAGCCACCGTGCCTGGCCCTCAGAGGAGTCTTTTAAAGACTTCTCTTAGCATTCCAATTTCCCTAAAACCCAAGAATTGGGAGGGAGACAGGTGTGGTGGCTCAGGCCTATAATCCCAGCACTTTTAGTGACCTAGGCAGGAGGATCACTTGAGCCTAGGAGTACAAGACTGACTTGAGAAACATACAGAGAACCCAACTCTACAAAAAATTAAAAAGACCAGGCATGGTAGCTCAAGCCCATAATCCCTGCACTGTAGGAGGCTAAGGCTAGCAAATCACCTGAGGTCAGGAGTTCAAGACCAGCCTGGTCAACATGGCAAAGCCCCGTCTTTACTAAAATGTAAAAAATTAGCTGAGTGTGATGGCACATGCCTATAGTCTCAGCTACTCAGGAGGGTGAGGCATGA
The DNA here is from genome assembly GCF_049354715.1 of Callithrix jacchus. NCBI lineage: Eukaryota > Metazoa > Chordata > Mammalia > Primates > Cebidae > Callithrix > Callithrix jacchus. The sequence continues at coordinate 26,234,267 of NC_133521.1, forward strand.
GAATCACTTGAACCCAGGAGGCAGAATTTGCTGTGAGCCAAAATTGTGCCACTGCACTCCAGCCTGGGCAACAGAACAAGACTATCTCTAAATAAATAAATAAATAATCGGAGTTAGGAGAGTCCCTTCAGCCTTAGTTTTTGGTTCACTGAGTCCTGAATTAGCCTGTCAGTTTTCCCTTGTGATTGATTGGTAGGGGCTGACTGGACAGTGCCATAACCAATCCCCACACCATGACAGATGGGGGGTTATAATGTAGTTGTCACCCCTGCTTGACATGTCATGAACCAGGACCTGCAGGAAGGTGGGAGCTTGCAGCAGGGCTGTGAAGGGAGGCTTCCCTGCAGCTGATCAGCAAACACTGGAGTAGCCGTGAGGTAGCCAGTAGGTTTCACTTTGCACTTACAGTGGCTGCCCGGGTGAAGTGGCTGCAACTGTGCCATGAGCAGTTAGTACTCTCTGCTGTGGACGAAATGAGAATGAAGCCCAATTGGCATGTAGGTGCCATGTATTGAAGCAAGGGCCGGGAAGCTCTTGAGAGGTGAGAGCTGGGCGGTAAACAGGAGCCTCTCTGAGGCTGACTGGGTAGGGCCCAGGGAGCTCATCGTATGTGTCACTATGAACAGGAAGCCCGCCCACCACTGGCACGGGAACCCTCCTGCTAACACTGACAGATGTCAACGACCATGGCCCAGTCCCTGAGCCCCGTCAGATCACCATCTGCAACCAAAGCCCTGTGCCCCAGGTGCTGAACATCACGGACAAGGACCTGTCTCCCCACACCTCCCCTTTCCAGGCCCAGCTCACACATGACTCAGACATCTACTGGACAGCAGAGGTCAACGAGAAAGGTACCTGAGTGAGTGGTGGTAGTGGGTGGGTGCCAGCCCCACTGGTGGGCATCTGTCCCACACCAGGCTTCCGCACACATTCGCATCTAGCATCTTGTGGAGCACAGAGGCAATGGTCTCAGGAACCTCACTCAGATGCTGTTTATTAACCTGGTGGAGGCCTTTGGAATTCCATAGGACCCCTGAAAAACTGAGGCCTCGGGAGGGAGGGAGGGAGAGAGGGAGGGAGGGAGTGACCTGGCCCATGTCACATAGAGTCAGGACTCCAGCACAGTGATAGTAGCCAACACTCATTGAGCACACTGACTGTGTGCTAGGTCTACTTCATGTGCTCCACGTAGGTTAGATTCCTTCATCCTCACAGCAGCCTGTGAGCAGGTATCTCTCTCTTTCTATTTGTCTCTCTCTCACATATACACACACACACTCATGCACGCACACACACCCATTTTACAGATGAGGAAAACAAGGCTTACAGAAGCCGAAGTATCTTGCCAGAAGCATTATGACTTTAAAAATAATGTCACCAGAATTTTTTCTTTTTTGAGATGTAGTCTCACTCTGTCTCCCAGACTGGAGTGCAGTGGCACAATCTCAGCCCTGTGCAACCTCTACCTCCTGGGTTCAAGCAGTTATCCCTGCCTCAGCTTCCTGAGTAGCTGGAATTACAGGTGCTTGTCACCATGCCTGGCTGATTTTTTATTTTTTAGTAGAGACATGGGTTTGCCATGTTGATCAGGCTTGTCTTGAACTCCTGACTTCAGGTCATCATCCCGCCTCGGCCTCCCAAAGTGCTGAGATTTACAAGTGAGAGCCACCACATAGCCTACCAGGGTTTTAATCTAGGCAGTCTTCACTCACCAGGGTGTGCTGCTGCCTGCCATTGTTTGCACTCTGATGAAATACAAAATGCTTTTTCTTGTTTTCCTTATTTAATTTTTCTACCAAACTCTGTGGGTCAGTATTTTAATCCCTATTTACAGCTGAAAGTGTGGGCTTACAGAGGTTAAATAGCATGCCCGAAGGCAGAGAGTGGTAAGTAGTAGAAGTTGAAGTCAGGCTTTGACTAGAGCCCCTGACAGCTCACAGGTGGCAAAACTGCCATCCACCTCCTTGTCCTACCTCTTTCTGATCCACCAGCTCCAAGGTTCTCAGCTTTCAGTGATTGCTTTTAGTTGTCATGAGAACCAAAGAGGGGTCTTACTGGCATTGAGTGGGTGAGGACCCAGGGTGATGAGAAAGGTAGGTCCAGCCCCATGTGCCTATGAGGCCCCTGCAGGAACACTGTCTCACCCTGGTGTAAAATGTTTCCCCTTTACTCTTGGGGCTGGAATCCCCCAGATAGGAAATGGGGAATCTCTGCCTTTAGAGTCTGCCCAAAGAAACTGAACAGCAATTTCTATTGCTGCTAAGCCCAGTCCAGAAATGACTCAGGAAACCTGCTTTAGATATCACATTATCTGATTTGTTGTGATTCCTGTGATCTGGGTGTCTATATCAAGCACCTTTCCCTTGGGGAATCCCAAGTCGGTCTGCGGTCACCTCCCTGTAGCCTAGAAGCCATTTTTGTCTCCTCCGTATATAACATCTAAGAGCTTAAACTCTGGAGCCAGATTGCCTTGATTAAAGACCTGACTCCTCCATTTACTAGCCTTGTGACTATGAGTAGTTTCTAAACTTCATTGTGCCTCAGTTTCCTTATCTGTAGGATGTGGTTCATATATGTACCTAAATTCCATACAGTTACTGTAAAGATTAAATCAGTGAATACAGGAAAGGCATCTTGTCTTGTATATCACTGCTTAGTAGATACGAGCAGCCATCTTAAATGCCATTATTTTCCAACAACAGTTGCAGACAGGCTCTGTCAAAGCATAAGCATTATGGTTGGCCAGGTGCGGTGGCTCACGCCTATAATCCCAGCATTTTGGAAGGCCAAAGCAGGCAGATCACCTGCGGTCAGGAGTTCAAGACCAGCCTGGCTAACATGGCAAAACCCTGTCTCTACTGAAACTACAAAAGTAGCTGGGCGTGGTGGCAGGCACCTGTAATCCCAGCTACTGTGGAGGCTGAGGTGGGAGAATTGCTTGAACCTGGGAAGCAGAGCAAAATTGCACCATTGCATTCCAGTGTGGGCAACAGGAGCAAAACTCCATCTCAAAAAAAAAAGCATAAGCATTTTGGCCCAAAATCCAATGTTATTAATACCTATAACAGTATTGATAGCCTGGTTCTTGGCTTTAATGTCATTTTTCCATTTGCCCTTATCCTGTTGTCAGGGAAATTAATCTAGACTCTACCCCATGTGACTTCAGGCTAGTTCTCTTAATTCCCTAAGCCTCGATTTCTGCATTTGTAAAATGAGGGTAACAGCAGTTCCCACCTCTTAAAGTTATGGTGAGGATCAGGGTAGGGCCTGGCACTTAGTGTCCATTTGGTCACCACTGCCATCATCATCAACAACTGAGAAATCAGCTTTACAGGATGGTTAGAGATGTTTTAGGGACATATTCCCCATGTTGGCTGCTCTGCATGGTAGACTAGTTCAGCCTGGAGAGCTGTCTCTGTCTCCTGCCACTGAATGGGGACAGAGTGGATTCTCCCTTCTGGCCCTTTGACTCAGAGGAGCGCAGTGAGAGTGCAGAGCATTTTAACAGAAAAAACTTGAAGTCTGTGCTGAGATAGGCTGCCAAGCCTGGGGGTGGGTGGGGTAGAAACTTGGGGGTGGTTTTTGATTGCCCAAGTGATTGGGGGCACTACTGGCATTTAGTGGTAGAAACCCACAATGCTGGGGCAAATCCTGCATAATGAAAAAACTTCCACTCAAGCTAACAGCTCCCTTCTTGAGAAGGTTGAGTCAAAGGCCTTTCTTCAGAGAGGCTGCTGATACTATATTTGTCCCCCAGTCTCCCACACACATAGCCCCCCTCTCCACTCTGGGATTGCCACTCCGTCTCCCCCGAGTGGTGCCCAATATGAAAGCTAGGCTGGCCTTTGCTTCTGCTCTGTGGTTAGCCTGCCACCCCCTGGGCCTTGGAAGGCCAGTTAGCCCAATACCTGCTGCAGCCTCATTTCTGGCATCCTGCACTTGTGTGATGACTAATGCTGTGATAACAGAGGTTAGCATCTGATCTGATCTGCCTGACATTAGCACTTACATAACTAAGTCATGTGCATTTAATTTTATTAATAATTGAACGCGGCCTGGCATGGTGGCTCACGCCTGTAATACCAACACTTTGGGAGGCTGAGGAGGGCAGATCACCTGAGGTCAGGAACTCAACACCAGCCTGGCACAAAGACCACCTCTGCTAAAAATACAAAAACTAGTTGGGCATGGTGGCACATGAGAGACTACTCGAGAGACTGGGGAAGGAGAATCACTTGAGCCCATGAGGTAGAGGTTGCCGTGAGCTGAGATCATACCAATGTACTCCAGTCTGGGTACTCTGTCTCAGAAAAAAAATAAAAAATTGAATGCTCACTTGGAAATATCGGTATTTCATATAAGATTGGGTTAGCTATGGGCTGTTCCGCCTATGGTGTAGCCATTCTTTATTCCCTTATTTTCTTAATAAACTTCTTTTTACTTAAAAAAAAAAAAAAAAAAGATTGGGTTAGCTATCTTTTAGGAAGAATTTTTTTTTTGAAGCAAAGAACAGGATAGCAGCCAGTGATGCAGAGAAGTTATCGGTCTTGTATAACATGGCTTTTAGAACTTCATGTTTTAAAAATACTGTGATTATCAATTTTTTAAAAGTAAAATGATGAATTAGTTTTTTTATCCCAATGATCCTTTTCATTATGGTGAATTTTGCTTTAGCCAAAGATCAGCTTTTACGGCTGTTTTCCAAAGTGTGCTTGTGTATTTCTCCCCGTTGCCCACTTGTGGAGGCTGTATTTTCAAACTTGACTCATGGTATACTCAGATCCCTGAACTCATAGTATCTCGTGGCTAATCAATGATCTGTTCACTCCAGGTGACACAGTGGCCTTGTCCCTGAAGAAGTTCCTGAAGCAGGACGAATACGACGTGCACCTTTCTCTGTCTGACCACGGCAACAAGGAGCAGCTGACGGTGATCAAGGCCACCGTGTGCGACTGCCACGGCCATGTGAAGAACTGCCCTGAACCCTGGAAGGGGGGTTTCATTCTCCCTGTGCTGGGGGCTGTCCTGGCTCTGCTGCGTGAGTACCAGGCACCCGCCCCCTCTCTGAGGATGAAGGAGTTGAAAGACTGCATTGCACCTTGAACTTCAACTTCTGGAACTAAGAGGCTACCCACATTGCCCGTCTACTCTTAAACATTTTTTTAGACAGGGTCTCACTCTGTAGCCCCCAGGCTGGAGTGCAGTGGCATGATCTTGGCTCACTGCAACTTCTGCCTCCCAAGCTCAAGTGATCCTCCCAGCTTAACTTCCCAAGTAGCTGGGACTACAGATGTAGGCCACCACGCCCAGCTCATTTTTGTATTTTTTTGTAGATAGGGGGCCTCACTCTGTTGCCCAGGTGGGTCTCAAATTCCTGATCTCAAGCAGTCCACCCACTTTGTCCTCCCAAAGTGCTGGTATTACAAGTGTGAGCCACTGTGCGCAGCATACTCCTTAAACTCTTAATTCTAGGAGTGTCAATCAGTAGGTCTTTCTGGGGCTTGTGGAATGTTCCAGGCTTTGGGGATACAGTGGTGAGCAAACAGACTTCACCCTGCCAGCAGGTCGTCTGGAGGCCTGCACAGTGGTTCTGAAAGGGTGGTTATATACCAACAGCATTAGTATCACCAGAATTCGCTATTATTAGAAAGGCAAATTCTCAGCTCCTGCTCCAGACTTACTGATTAAGAAATTTAGGAATAGAACCCAGTAATCTACATGTTAACAAGCCCCCAGGGCATTCTGATACATGCTAGACTTTGTAAATTACTGCTCTTGTGGGAGGAAATGTTTAGTTAAAAACGAATTTCTTGGCTCTAAAGATAGAACCTATCACAGTTGTTTTTTCCACCTTTTGACTTGGTCCTCACAGACAACACTCATGTCAGTCAGAGATCAGTCACATGAATACAAGAACACGCTCTTGCCTGGGTACAGTGGCTCATACCTGTAATCCCAGCACTTTGGGAGGCCAAGGCAGGCGGATCAGGAGGTCAAGAGATCGAGACCATCCTGGCCAACATAGTGAAACCCCATCTCTACTAAAAAATAGAAAAATTAGCTGGGCATGGTGGCACGTGGAGTCCCAGCTGCTAGGGAGGCTGAGGCAGGAGAATTGCTTGAACCTGGGAGGTGGAGGTTGCAGTGAGCCAAGATTGTGCCACTGTACTCCAGCCTGGCGACAGAATGAGACTCTGTCTCAAAAAAAAAAAAAGAAATAGGAAATGAGGTCAGAGAGGTGCCGGGCCTCGTAGGCATTGTGAGGACTGGGTAGAATCGAAAATTATCAGAAGGTTTTGAGTGGAGGAATAATGTGATTTGACTTAAGTTTTGCAAGATTCCTGCTGAGCAGACTATATGGGGGCAAAGGTGGAGGCAGGGAGATCATTTAGGAGGCTATTGCCATAATCCAGGTGTAAGAAGGTGATTGGAGGCTCAGGATTGAGGTGGTCATGTTTCAAGGTAGAGTCCCTTCAGATTGATGTGTGGAATGAAGGTAAGAGCCATCGATGATTGCAAGGCTTTCAGCTTAAGCAAGGAGAAACATGGCGTGTCCATTTGCTGGTTAGGGAAGGACTGTGGGAAGAGACTTACCAGGCCAAACGAAGTGGAGGCAGTTAGTTCTGGGTTCAGAGAAGTTCGCTTTGCATCTTGCCTCCTCTCAGAGGGGAGAAGTTATGGTCTGTCCTACGTGCGTGTGCATCCTGAGAATCCATGGACTCCCAAGGAAGGTTGGGTCTGTTTTGTCTGGCCAAAGACAGACAGCAGTTCCATCAGCAGGCAAAAAAGTAATGCTCCTGAAGAGCAAGTGTGTGCTCTTACATCCAACTGCCATAGAGAGATGGTTAGAGGGTCCCCTCTTAATACAGGGTTGACTGTCTGTAGGCATGACAGAAGACAGCCAGGAGCCAGTTGGCCAGTCCCCCATGTCCAAATAGCCCACAAGCCTTTCAGACCACGTCACTGAAGCCAGGCTCTCTTAAAATTCCAACACTGGGGCTGGGTGCAGTGGCTCACGCCTGTAATCCCAGCACTTTGGGAGGCTGAGGTGGGCAGATCATCTGAGATCAGGAGTTAGAGACCGGCCTCGCCGACATGGTGAAAGCCTACCTCTATTCAAAATATAAAAATTTGAGATCACGCCACTGCACTCCAGCCTGGGTGACGGAGCAAGACTGTCTCAAAAAATAAATACATAAAAATAATAAAAATATTAAAATTAGCTGGGTATGGTAGTGGGCATCTGCAATCCCAGATACTCAGGAGACTGAGGCAGGAGAATCACTTGAATCTGGGAGGTGGAGGTTGCAGTGAACCCAGCTCCTGCCATTGCGCTCCAGCCTGGGCGACAGAGTGAGACTCCATCTCAAAAAAAAAATGCTAATACTGCATTTCACCTAAGTTCAAATTACTCTACCCTATGAAAGTTGCATTATCTTGTTCTTCATCTACGGTTAATTTAGGAGGCATGTGGTGACTAAAGGAGATTCTCATTGAAAGTCAGCATCTGCTGGGAGGTTCCCATCTTGACATCCTGACAAAAGATTTTAAGGATCAGTACCACCAATCTGGTTGGACTGATGGCATTATGGGTGAGGAGAAGGAAGTTAGAGTCTTCTTAGGAGGAGGTGATACTAAGCTGAGACTAATGCATGGGAGCCGTGTGTATGCATAGAGTCTGCCAGGTGAGGAAGGAGCCAGTATGAAAGTTCTTAAGGGTGTTGGGTGTATTTGAGGAACACAGAGGAGGCCAATGTGCCTAGACCTTAGTGGGTAGGGGACTTGGAGACATAGGCTGGTACCAAATCCTGCCAGCCTTGATAAGGAGTTGAAGTTTTCCTGGGTGCAAGCGAAGCCATTGTAGCATGTTAAGCTCTGGCTACTGAGTGAGGATGTCTGAAATTAGAGGGACTCTGAGGGCCTGGGGGTCTTAGCCCCCTGTGCAGTTGTAGAGGGAGCACTCACATTCCCCAACTCTTGCAGTCCTCCTGCTCGTGCTGCTCTTGTTGGTGAGAAAGAAGCGAAAGGTCAAGGAGCCCCTCCTACTCCCAGAAGATGACACCCGTGACAATGTCTTCTACTATGGCGAAGAGGGAGGTGGCGAAGAGGACCAGGTAGGGCATTGGGGGCTCTGGGATTGGGGGGTGGATGCCCCCAAGGCCACTGGCAGGGACGTTGGGTCAACCGGCTGACCAAGTTAGCTGTGTTGACCAGACCCTGGCAGGACGCATGAGTCTTCCTCCTCTTCTATCCCCCAGTGCTCTTCTGGTCCATTGCTATAGTCTTCTTGGCTCTAGCCAAGTTATCCTCAATTCTATGTTTCATTTGCTAGGACAAGGGAGGATGGAAATGCAGGTTTTTCAAAATCTGTGACATCATCTGTCTTGTAAGACCTCCCCATGAGCCAGAGTATCCAAAGGTTAGGGAGTGTGGAGTGAGATGACAGTGGCAGGGGAGAGGGAGGGGACAGAAGTCCTTAATCCCCTTCTCTCCTGCATTTCCCCATAGGACTATGACATCACCCAGCTCCACCGAGGTCTGGAGGCCAGGCCAGAGGTGGTTCTCCGTAATGACGTGGCACCAACCTTCATCCCTACACCCATGTACCGTCCTCGGCCAGCCAACCCGGATGAAATTGGCAACTTTATAATTGAGGTGAGGTGTGGTGGGCCAGCCGAGGGCTACCCTTATTCAGGCCCAGCACCAGCCATATGGAGAACAAGCATGGGCCTGGAGTCTTCGGTCTGGGTTTAAATCCTTACTCTACCACCAAGCAGCTTGTGACCTCTGGTTTGTTTAACTTCTAGGATTCATTTCTTCCTCCATAGAACTCTAACTTGCAGAGTGGTTAAAAACTATTAGAAGGAGCTGGGCATGGTGGCCCACGCCTGTAATCCCAGTACTTTGGGAGGCTGAGGTGGGCAGATCACTAGGTCAGGAGTTCAAGACCAGCCTGGGTAACATGGTAATGAAACCCCATCTCTACTAAAAATATAAAAAGTAGCCAGGCATGGTGGTGAACACCTGTAATCCCTGTTGCTTAGGAGGCTGAGGCACGAGAATCACTTGAACCCAGGAGGCAGAGGTTGCAGTGAGCCAAGATTGCACCACTGCACTTCAGCCTAGGCAAGAGTGAGACTGTCTTAAACAAAAAGGGAAAAAAAACCATAAGAAGTATTGCCGTTTTACAGACAAGGAAACAGGCATAGAGCTATTAAGGGCTCGCCCAAGGCCACAAAGCTGGTGTGTGGTGAGTTCTGGCCCTGGCTGTTGGATTTCAGTCCTTGCCCTTACCCCCTGGCCTGTGTTACACTGAGCACTTGCTGTGTGCTGGTCCCTGAGTGAATGAATTCTGCATGAGTAACGCATTATTTCATTTCAACCTCCAAAACCTTAGTGGGGAGGGAAGGGATGGGCTCACAGATGAGGAAATGGAGCCTTGCAGCTAGCGGACGGCAGGGCCGCCACTCCCAATCACCTGTTCTCTGTTGCTGCAGAACCTGAAGGCGGCTAACACGGACCCCACAGCCCCACCCTACGACTCCCTGTTGGTGTTCGACTACGAGGGCAGCGGCTCTGATGCCATGTCCCTGAGCTCCCTCACTTCCTCCGCCTCTGACCAGGACCAAGATTATGATTATCTGAATGAGTGGGGCAGCCGCTTCAAGAAGCTGGCAGACATGTATGGTGGCGCGGAGGAAGACTAGGCCACCTCCCAGCGGGGCTGGGGACTCAACGTCAGGCCACAGAGCATGTCCAAGGGATCTCAGTCCCCTCTTCAGCCAAGGACTTTGGAGCTTGCCAGGAAGTGGCTGTAGCAACTTGGAGGAGACAGGCTGCGAGTGTGACATTAAAGGGGTTGGTTCCTTAGCCTTTCAAAATGGAGGAATGTGGACAGTTTGACGTCAGCACTGAAAACCTCTTCACCTGGGCCAGGGTTGCCTCAGGCTAAGTTTCCAGAAGCCTCTCACCTGCCGTAAAGTGCTCAGCCCTGTGTCCTGGGCCAGCAGTGACTGACCCACAATGACTTTCTTTCTGGAATGGACCCTTCTTAGGCCTCCTGGTGCAACTTAATTTTTTTAAAAATGTTACTTCAAAAAGTTAGAGGTGGTTCTTGAAAAGCGCAGCCCTGAGCTGCTGGGCCCACTGGCCATCATGCATTTCTGGCTTCCAGACCCCAAGGCCTCCCATTTGGATAGATCTCTGCGTTTTTATACTGAGTGTGTCTAGGTTGTCCCTTATTTTTTATTTTCCCTGATGAGTGCTGTAGATGAAGGGTGAGGACAATTGTGTAGATGTACTAGAACTTTTTTTATTAAAGAGACTTTTCCCAGAGGTGCCAGGGGAGTGAACTCTTTTTATAAATAGAAACTTTATTGGCATCTAACTCACATATGATATGACTCAACCGTTTAAAGTATACATTTTCATGGTTTTTAGAATTCTCAGAGTTCTGGCCAGGTGCGGTGGTTCACGCCTGTAGTCCCAGGGCCTTGGGAGGCTGAGGTAGGTGGATCTTGAAGTCGGGAGATCGAGACCATCCTTGCCAACATGGTGAAACCCCATCTCTACTAAAAATACAAAAATTAGGCAGGTGTGGTGGCATGCACCTACAGTCCCAGCTACTCGGGAGGCTGAGACAGGAGAATCGTTTGAACCCGGGAGAAGGAGGTTGCAGTGAGCCAAGATGATGCCACTGCACTCCAGACTGGCGACAGAGCAAGACTGCATCTCAAATTAAAAAAAAAAAAAAAAAAATCTCAGAGTTCTGCAAAAGGAGTGGGCTCACTGCATCCCAGCTTCCTCTGGTTGGCAGGGGACTCTCAGGGTCAGCTTCCATGCCTAGGTGGGCTCGGGGAGGGGAGACCTGCCCTCCAGCTGCTCCATGAGAGAACTGTTGATCTCTTACCCCAAGGCTGAGCCCCTCCACAGCCCCTACCCGGTCTCTGCTGGAACAGCAGCTGCCCTCCCTGCAGGGCAGTGTGTGAAGACATCCTCTTCTGTGCTGGGGGGGGTCCCTGCTGAACGGCAGAGGTTGGGGAATACCCAGCTGTGCTACTTCCTAGCACATCATTTAACCTCTAGTTGCCTCAGAATTTACATTTACAAAATGGGAAGTTTTATGGAGATTAATGAATTAATATCTGGTGCATGATCTGTGCCATTTGTTGGTTGGTAACAGCTACCATTTATTGACTACTTTTTAGGGCCAGACAGGACTTAAGGACTTCGATTATTCCCTCTAAAGAAATTCTCACAATCACCCTCTGAGGGGACTTTCCCCCATTTAAAAAATGGCCACATTGTGTGCGTGTGTTTTAATGATATCTGGTCATCATCAAAATCAAGCAAAACAAAATTCGAGAACCTACCCAAGATGTCAGTGAAATTGGAACATTCTTGACAATACCAGGGCATAAATACAGGAATCAGGAAGAGGCAGCAGTGTAGATTGATTCTGCTGATGCCCTTGTTAACGTGAAGTTCAAAGTCATCTTTGCAGTTAGCCAAAAGGATCTAAAATGAAACTGAAGAAATTGCTGATGTTGAAATAAACATTTCCTTCCATGAGGGTGACTAATTCTGTAAAGTGTCTCTGCTCAGAGCACAGACCCTAACCCTATGTATCAGTGCCACCTGCTGAATTGGAACCTCTGCAGAGCCCTGCCATGGTTGACAAACCCTCCATGGGATGTTCATGTACACTCAGGTTTGCTGACAAGGCTCTGAAGGATGAGGCTAAGGAGTCTGAAGCTTCAGATCCTGGACAGGGAAATCAAAAGGAAATGAAGTTGGGGTTGGGCACCGTGGTCATGCCTGTAATCCCAACATTTTGGGATGCTGAGGCAGGCGGATCACTTGAGGTCAGGAGTTCCACCAGCCTGGCCAACATGGCAAAACTCTGTCTCTACTAAAAATAAAAAAGTTAGCTGGGCATGGTGGTGCACACGTATAATCCCAGCTTCTCGGGCATCTGAGGCACAAGAATCACTTGAATCCAGGAGGTAGAGGTTGCAGTGAGCTGAGATCGCGTCGCTCTACTCCAGCCTGTGTGACAGAGCAGGAACCTGACTCAAAAAAAAGGGGGAATGAAGTAGGATGAGAAAGCTCACCTGTCCTTGGTCCTCAGGACAAAGCCACCTCCTGCCTCTCCCACTGAGCTGCTGCCTCAGATTCCCCTCTGCCAGGGCCCCACTGCCTTTGCTGATGGGGTGTGGGAGGATTGGGTGTCTTGGCCAGCAAACACCTGCTGCCTGTTATCTTCAACTCCCTTCTGAGAAGCCTGGATAAATCAGAAACCCTATCTTGAGCAGAGGCTAATCATGAAACCAGCCCCTGTTCAGGCTGGCCTTCCTCCCTTTAGATATATGAAGGAAAGGTAGCCTTTCCCAGCCTCATCTGGCATCGGTGGATGGATGTAGAAACCCCTGGCGATGGAGCCAGTCACCAGCCCTTGAGTAGTTTGAAAAGAACTGGAGCCTGCGCTCTGTGATGGGGACAATATTAAGTCACCCTCTTGCTCTGGGCCTGCTTCTCATCTGCAAAATGGAAGCTTAGAACTCTGATTTTTTTTTTTTTTAATAGGGCCTTGCTGAAACCAGGCCTCAAAAAATTGGATAAAGACTCAGAATTGTTCCTCTCCATGGAAATCTTTAGTAAAAGGCGAAAGATTTATGTGATCTGAAGAGAAACCAGAGTACAGGACTCTGATCTTTAGAGCCTGTGATAAGTCAAAATATTTTTGACCTATCAGTGCTAGACACCAGTGCTAACTACACAGAGTGGACACTAACCAGAAACAACCAATGTGCCAGCCATGACGAGGACCATCTGAATGCGTGACTTGCTGGTCCTTCGAAGTTTGTGTTTCACCACTTCGGTGTGCCTCCTTCTGGTATCCGTTTCCCCTGTGCATTACACGCACTTTTTTTTTTTTTTTTTTGAGATGTAGTCTTGCTCTGTCACACAGGCTGGAGTGCAGTGGTGCGATCTCAGCTCACTGCAACCTCTACCTCCCGAGTTCAAGTCCTGCCTCAGCCTCCCCAGTAGCTGGGATTAGAAGTGCGCGTCAAACACCTGGCTAATTTTTTAAAAATACTTTTGATAGAGACAGCATTTCAACGTGTTGGCCAGGCTGGTCTTGAACTCCCGACTTCAAGTGATCCACCCGCCTTGGCTTCCCAAAATGCTGGGATTACAGGTGTGAGCCACTGTGCGCAGCCTACACATAAATTTTGCATTATACCTTTTCATAACACAGCATATTGACTTATTGTCCCCGATGTGTTATTTAATCTCCCAACAATCCACAGATATTGGTCATTCTAATTTTTTGCTCTTAACAATGTCAAATAACCTGGAGCATCCACTTATGCAGATGCTTCAAAGCCAGTCCTCCATTCTGCAGGAGGCAGGGGAGGGCGAACATGGTCCCAGTTGAGATCAGGGCTTCCTTGTGAGAGGTTCAAGGATGACTAGCCCTTGAAAGTCCCCTGGGACTCATTCTATTAAGTGAGCTTTTCTCCCAGATTCTTAAAAGGCAAAGTCCCAAAATCCAGGTCCAACAGAAAAGAAAAGTAGAGCTTTGATCAGGTGCGGTGGCTCATGCCTGTAATCTCAGCATTTTGGGAAGCCAGGGATCACCTGAGGTCAGGAGTTCAAGACCAGCCTGGCCAACATAGTGAAACACTGTCTCTACTAAAAATACAAAAATTAGCCGGGCATGGTGGTACACGCCTATAGTCCCAGCTACTAGGGAGGCTGAGGCAGAAGAATCACTTGAACCTGGGAGGTGGAGGTTGCAGTGAGCTGAGATTGTGCCACTGCACTCCACCCAGGGCGACAGAGCAAGCCTCTATCTCAAATAATACAATGAGGGAGGAAAAAGATTAATATCTGTCAAGGGCTCGCAAGGGTGCTTGGCACACAGGCCACTGCGTGTTGTCACTACTATAGTGTCCCTTGGGTGGAAACTGCGCTTCCCAGCAGGAGGAATTCCCAGAGCTTCCCAGCCAGCAGGGAGCACCAGTGTTAGGTATGGTTTCCCTGAAGGCCCTTCCTCTCATGCCCAGAAGAGGGCACCATTCACCCAAACCACTGCCCGGCCCATAGAGCTCCCAGTCCTAGGGCCAGGTGTGCAGGGAGGAGGGAGAGAGGGAGGGAACAGTGGCACTGGCTGCCACATGCCACACAGGGAGTCCACTGGGTGGCAGGAACGGCCTTGGACACTGATGAAGATGGACACTGATGAAGACAGCGATGGTGGTGGTGGTGGCACTGGCAAAAGCAGTCAATATTTATCAGGCTATGACTAGCCTGCCAGTCACATACATGGAGTCAGTTACATGTTTTCCCTGCCTCACAACCCTGGGAAGAGGTTTGTTAGTTCCCTTTTCTAAAGGAAATTGCAGCCAGGTATGGTGGCTCACACCTGTAATCCCAGCACTTTGGAAGGCCAAGGTGGGAAAATCATTTGAGCCCAGAAGTTCCAGACCAGCCTGAGCAAAATAATGAGACCCCCATCTCGAGGGGGGAGTAAAAAAAGTAACCAAAAAAAAATAAAGATCTCTCTCTCTCTCTCTCTCTCTCTCGGTAGGCAGGGGGCTGGGTGCAGTGGCTCATGCCTGCAATCCCAGCACGTTGAGACTGAGGCAGGCAGATCACCTGAGGTCAGCAGTTCGAGACCATCCTGGCCAACATGGTGAAACCCTGTCTCTATTAAAAATATGAAAATTCGCTGGGCATAGTGGCATGCACCTGTAGTACCAGCTACTGGGGAGGCTGAGGCAGGAGAATTGCTTGAACCTGGGAGGTGGAGGTTGCAGTGAGCCAGGATTGTGCCACTGCACTCCAACCTGACAATAGAGTGAGACTCTATCTCAACAACAAAAAAAATTAATTCAGCTGAGTGTGGAGACATACACCTGTGGTCCCAGCTACTCAGTAGGCTGAGGCAGGAGGATCATTTGAGCCCAGGAGGTCAAGGCTGCAATGAGCCATGACTGCACCACTGTACTCCAGCCTGAGTGACAGGATAAGACCTTCCCTCAAAAAAAAAAAAAAAAATTGAAAGAGTAGTTAACAGCCACATACGGTCAGGAAGCAGCAGAGACAGTTTTAGGGTCTAGATCTCCTTGATTGCCAAGTGGACTCTTTTACAATTAAGGATAAGAACTCCAGCTGTTTTTAGCCTTAATTGGATAAAAACAATTGGATAAAATCCAATCCTTAATTGGATAAAGATGGGGCCATGGGGCAGGCAGGCCATAGAAGGCGCCCTTCAGGTAGCGCTTATGAACTCCTGCAAGGTAGAGTTCATACTGACCCTGAGACTCTCTAGCCCTGAAGCAGAAAAGCCACGGCATTCCCAGCCACTTCTGGGGTCCCCTTGAGTATGTGGCATCATCCAAGGCTGTTTTATTCATTCACTTAACAACTATTTATTGAGCATGTGTTCCGTGAAAGACATTTTTGTTTGTTTTTTGAGACAGAGTCTTGCTCTGTCCCTCAGGCTGTAGTGCAGTGGCATGGTCTCAGTTCACTGCAACCTCCTTCTCCTGGGTTCAAGTGATTCTCCTGCCTCAGCCTCCCGAGTAGCTGGGATTACAGGCATGCCTGGCTAACTTTTGTATTTTTAGTAGAGACAGAGTTTCACTATGTTGGCCAGGTTGGTCTCGAACTCCTGACCTCAGGTGATCCACCTGCCTCGGGCTCCCAAACTGCTGGAATTACAGGCATGAGCCACCGTGTCCGGCCCCAAGACACTGTTCTAGGTGCTAGGGTTATAGCAGAAAACAGTTAAAAAGCCCGGCACTAACATGGGGGGCGGCTGTGGGCAAAAATATGTGTAGGGCCACATAGCAAATGTATCGAGATCAAGGTCACAAATTCTTAAAAGATATTTTATCTTTCTACTTGGACAAGTGTATCCTCACAGTGATTGGGAAAGCCAGGTTTAAATCTGGATTCAAAGGCCGGATGTGGTGGCTCATACCTGTAATCCCAGCACTTTGGGAGGCTGAGGCAGGTGGATCATCTGAGGTCAGGAGTTGGAGACCAGCCTGACCAAGTTGGCAAAACCCTGTCTCTACTAAGAATACAAAATTAGCCAGGCGTGGTGGTACATACCTGTAATCCCAGCTACTCAAAAGGCTGAAGCAGGAGAATCCCTTGAACCTGGTAGGCGGAGGTTGCTGTAAGCCGAGATCACACCATTGCATTCCAGCCTGGGCAACAAAGTGAAACTACATCTAAAAAAAAAAATCTGGATTCGCAGACACCTGGAGTACTGGGCTAGAGTGTGGCTCCGTGGGGAGGGTGAGTCCCAGCCCAGAAGCAGTGGCCAGTGCCCTGCTCTACCCAGCCCAAGCACCATCCGGCACCACCAGGGTCCTTGTGTGGCACCCCAGCCCACGGGTCCCAGCTCCCTCCACTGATCCCCCTACACAGCCTTTTGCTGACCACCACATGGGCCTTGGAGTACACACCTGGACTGTGCTGGCTGCCAGGGGACAGATATGGGGAAGGCCTGAGGCCCTTCCGGCAGGAGGTGGCCTATAGAATGCAGGGATAAAGATGCCAGTTCTAATAGTCACATTTCCCTTTTTTTGTTTTAGACAAGAATATCACTCTGTTGCCCAGGCTGGAGTGCAGTGTCCGAACTCGGCTTGCTGCAATCTCAGCCTCCTGGGTTCAAGCAATTCCTGTGCCTCAGCCTCGTGAGTAGCTGGGACTGCAGGTGCATGCCACCGAGCCCAGCTAATTTTTGTATTTTTACTAGACATGGGGTTTCACCATGTTGGCCAGGATGGTCTCGATCTCTTGACCTCGTGATCCACCCACCTGAACCTCCCAAAGTGCTGGGATTACAGGCGTGAGCCACCACGCCCGGCCAAAACAATTCTTTAAGCACGGGATATGTAACCCTGCCCCCGTGGCTTCCTCGTGGAGAATGCTTTCTGGTTTGTCCTTGATCAGTGGAAAGCAGGCACCAGCTGCCTACCTAGTTTATCTTGGTTCTATGAGAAAACACAGAACACCTGTTTGTTAATAATAATCACCTGTTCAGAGAGAATAGACAAGTGAGTCAGAATTTGCTCGAAGCCCTCAGCCCAGAATGCTGTCAGCCCCTGAGGCTCTCAGCTCGGAAGGCTGTTGGCCCTTGGATAGTCCCACTTTGATTTTTTTTGAGACATGTTGGCCAGGTTGGTCTCGATCTCCTGATCTCGTGATCCGCCTGCCTCGGCCTCCCAAAGTGCTGGGATTACAGGCGTGAGCCACCGCACTCGGTCCCCACTTTGATATTCTATCTGGGTGTCTGTTTCTCAATTCCTTCACTGCCACCTAGGTGGGGGTCTCCACGGCTGAGCTGGTCTTGGTAAAAAATCAGAAAAACACGCGGTCTAGTAAAAGGTGAAGCATGGAGGAAAATGGAGCTGGGATGGGACCTGGGGAGGTAAAGGCCTGGGGGTAGAACTCAGCTCTAGGAGCCGGGGAAGGCACTGCTGGGAAGGTGGCATTTGGGCAAAGACTGGAGGTTATCCGGGAACCTGATGCAGTGTCCTGTCTACATAGAAGGAACCGCAAGAGTGAAGGCCTGTGGTCAGCAGGGTTCAGCAAGGAGGCCAGTGTGGCTGGAGCAGAGGGACAGGGCGAGAGTGCGTGCAGAGATGTCCGACAGGTAAGACGTGGGGGCCCAGGCGCCCAGTCCTGCATGTTCTCCACACCTGGGCTGGAGGCTGAGTTCAGGGTAAGGCCCATTCCCACGAACTCTGTGAAAAGGCCTGACTCAGCTCCATCCTGGGGCTGGCAAAACCTGGTTCCTCCTCTGCTCCATGCTCAGTCCCTGAGAACACTGCGGGGCCTGTCCGGGCCTGTGGGCAGCTGCAGAGCTGGCAGGCAGGAGCTACCAGATTCTTCTCTCTGGGAACTGGGGAGCCTGGCTGAGAACTCCCATCATCTGGTGGGGCTGTGGCTAAGACTGCAGCCCCTAAAGGCTGCCGACGTGGGGATGACTCACCATCTGATCTCTCAGTAGGCTGAAAGGAGGCGCCTGTGACACAAGGGTGGAAAAGTACTTTAGGGGTCACCAGGTGGTCACTGCCAGCCTTGTTCTTGATTAGTATTAGGTCCTCTCCAAGTTAGGGGTGGGGTGGGAGCCACTCTTGCATTCCCTGTATCCACTGCCCAGCAGGCGGCAGGGGTGCGGCGGGCTAGGAAGAAATCTGAGGGGGGCTGGGCGGGTGAGGAATGCCTGGGCTCCGTTCCAACCCTTCCTGTCCCGACTGCCATCCAGTAAACCAGGGCCTGTAGCTGCTAGGGCAGTGCGCCGTGGCCTCTGTGTCATCCAGGAACCTGGCGACACAGGCACTCCAGGAAGACGATGCCCACTAATTATAAGAACGGTAGGCTGGGCGAGGTGGCTCAAAACTGTCGTCTCAGCAGTTTGGTACACTGAGGCAGCCTGGCCGCTTGAGGTCAGGAGTTTAAGACCATCCTGGCCAACATGGTGAAACCCTGTCTCTACTGAAAATACAAAAAGGAGCCGGGCATGGTGGAAGGTGCCCATAATCCCAGGTGAATTTCTGTTTGTTGTGTTGTTTTTGTTTTTATTTATTTTGAGACAGAGTCTTACTCTGACACTCAGGCTGGAGTGCAGTGGGGTGATCTCAGCTCACTGCAACCTCCACCTCATGAGTTCAAGTGATTCTCCTACCTCAGCCTTCCAAACAGCTGGGATTACAGGAGCGTGCCACCACGCCCAGTTAATTTTTGTATTTTTAGTAGAGATGGAGTTTTACCATGTTGTCCACGGTAGTCTCAAACTTCTGACCTCAAATAATCCACCCATTAAGGCCTCTCAAAGTGTTGGAATTTCAGTCATGAGCCTGAAAATCTGGAGGCTGAAGTAGGAGAATCTCTTGAACCTGGGAGGCAGAGGTTGCAGCAAGTGGAGATCCTGCCACTGCACTCCAGCCTGAGTGACAAGGGCAAAACTGCGTCTTAAAGAAGATAATTAGTAGGGCTTGTATGAGTTAAGCACTTACCATGTGCCAGGCAAAATGCTCCAGTTTCACTCCAAATCAAACCAGGTTTCCTCAGAGCATCGGCCCTTGCTGTGCCCTCTACCTGGCATGTCATTCCCCCAGATTCCTCTCAGCTCCCTCATGTCCTGCAGGCATCACCCATCTGTCAGCCTGTCAGAGAAGCCAGTCCTGATGGGGACTACATCCTCCTTAGAGTTGCAACCCCACACCCCCCATGCCTTGCCTTTCCTTTTTTGACGTGGAGTCTCTCTCTGTGGCCCAGGCTGGAATGCAGTGGTATAATCTTGGTTCACTGTAACTTTCCCGGGTTGAAGCGATTCTCCTACCTCAGCCTCCCAAGTAGATAACAGGTGCCCGCCACCATGGGTGACTTTGTATTTTGTATTTTTAGTGGAGACAGGGTTTCACCATGTTGGCCAGGCTGGTCTCAAACTCCTGACCTCAGCTATTCCACCCACCTCGGCCTCTCAAAGTGTTGGGATTACAGGTGCGAGCCTCCGTGCCTGGCCCCATGCCTCATCTTTTGTGTGTTGCGTGTGTTACCTCTCAGCACACTGGACTATTCATTTTAGCTCTTTGCCTTGCTAAGTGGCTTGCTTCCCTCTGATAGAAGCATGAGGACAGGGTTGTCCATCTGTGTTCTTCACTGCTGTATCCCCAGCTCTTAGAGTAGTGCCTGGCATGTGGTAGGTACTCAATAAAGATTTATCAAATAGAGGTATTTTCAAAAGGAACCTGCCTTGAAAATGTGTAGAGATGAGGAAACCAAGGCCCAGGAGGTGAAGTAAGTCACCTAGCGTGGTGCCCAGATGGTAAGCAGCGGAGCCGAGATAATCTAGGGATGCAGGTTCATGCCTGTAATGCCAGCACTTTGGGAGGCCAAGGCAGGATTCCTCGAGCTCCAGACTTCAAGACCAGCCCAGATAACATAGCAAGACCTTGTCTCCCCCAAAAAGGCCAGGCACGGTGGCTCATGCCTGTAATCCCAGCAGTTTGGGAGGCCAAAGTGGGTAAATCATTTGAGGTCAGAAGTTCAAGATCAACCTGGTCAACATGGCAAGACTCCATCTCTACTAAAAATAAAATAAATTAGCTGGGCATGGTGCGTGCTTCTGTAATCCCAGCTACTTGGAAGGCTGGGCAGGAGAGTCACTTGAACCCAGGAGGCAGAGGTTGCAGTGAGCCACAATTGCACTGAGTTTTGGAGTGGGACTACAGATGTGTACTACCACAACCAGCTAATTTTTTATTTGTTGTAGGGACAGGGTCTCACTGTGTTTCCCAGGCTGGTCTCGATCTCCTGGGCTCAAGCTATTCTCCCTCCTGTGCCTGCCAAAGTGTTGGGATTACAGGCATGAGCCTCTGCCCCCAGCCCAGAAGCACTCTTGTCAGAGTGCTGGCAGGCAAGAGAAGCCAGCTCAAAAGGTGACCACGAAGGGTTCGTGGAGGTGCCGTGTACAGTAGGGTAGGCAGAGTTGCAGAGTTTTTCTTTTCTTTTTTTTTTTTTTTTTCCACTTTTTTGAGACCGTCTCACTCTGGCACCCAGGCTGGAGTGCAGTGGCACAATCTTGGCTCACTGCAACTTCTGCCTCCCAGGTTCTAAGCGATTCTCCTGCCTCAGCCTCCCAAGATGCTAGAATTATAGGCACCCAACACCACACCGGGCTAATTTTTGTGTTTTTAGTAGAGATAGGATTTCCCAACAACCACCTTTGTCACAGCCGCCAGCACTCCAACTGGGATGACCACAGTGGCCTCTGTGCTGTTCCCCCAGATCCACCCTCTTCCCTTCTCCCCACTGCTCTACACCCAAGAGGCATCCCTAGCTTCCCTGTGTTCTGGATTAGGTTGGTTAAATTGAGGGAAGGAACTCACAGGAGATGGGCTGGGAAGGAGGAAACGTGGGAGTATTTTAAATAAAAAACAAGAGCAAGGTTGGGTGCAGTGGCTCACGCCTGTAATCTCAGCATTTTGGGAGGCCGAGGCAGGAGGATCACCTGAAGTCAGGAGTTCGAGACCAGTCTGACCAGCATGGAAAACCCCATCTCAGGCCTGGCGCAATGGCCCACGCCTGTAATCCCAGCACTTTGGGAGGCCGAGGTGGGTGGATCACGAGGTCAAGAGATCGAGACCAACCTGGTCAACATGGTGAAACCCCATCTCTACTAAAAATACAAAACATTAGCTGGGCATGGTGGCGCGTGCCTGTAATCCCAGCTACTCGGGAGGCTGAGGCAGGAGAATTGCCTGAACCCAGGAGGCGGAGGTCACGGTGAGTCGAGATCGTGCCATTGCACTCCAGCCTGGGTAACGAGCGAAACTCCATCTCAAAAAAAAAAAAAAAAAAACCAAAAACAACAACAACAAAAAACCCGTCTCTACTAAAAATACAAAATAAGCTGGGTTTGGTGGCGTGTGCCTGTAATCCCAGCTACTTGGGAGGCTGAGGCAGGAGAATTGCTTGAACCTGGGAGGCGGAGGTTGCAGTGAGCCAAGATGCAGCCATTGCACTCCAGCCTGGGCAACGAGAGCAAAACTCCATCTCAAACAAAAACAGGAGCAATCTTATAAATGCAAAACCAGCATCATTTGCCATAACTAGAAAGTAACTCCCTGTGCTCCCTCCCGCTGGGCTGGGTTTGGCAGTGGCTGCGCTCTGTACCCTCTGTGGCCACAGCTCCTGTTGTATGGACCCTCTTCCATGGCTCTAGCCCTCCCTGGGGTCTGAAAGGCAGTTTCTGCCTTTGCTCTGTTAGGACTAAGGGCGGCAGTGGCTTCCCATTTGCTAGTCTGGGGATGCCTCACCATCCCAGCTGGTCACCTAACCGAGTGATTCTCAACCACAGAGGTAGATTTGCCACCCCAGGGCATGTTTGGCAATGTCTGGAGACATCTGTGGTTGTCAGTGAAGCGGGGGTGCTGCTGGCGTCTAGCAAGTAGAGGCCAGAGATGTTGCTAAACACCCTACAATGCAGAGGACGCCCCTACAGCAAACAATCCTCCCTCTGAAAAGTCAGTAGTGCTTAGGTTGAAAAACTCAGTGGCCAGGTGTGGTGGCTCATGCTTGTAATCCTAGCACTTTGGGAGGCTGAGGCGGGAGGATCGCTTGAGACCAGCCTAGCCAACATGGTGAAACCACATTTCTACTAAAAATGAAAAATTAGCAGGGCATGTTGACACGTTCCTGTAATTCCGGCTACTCAGGAGGCTGAGGCAGCAGGATCACTTGAATCCCAGAGGCAGAGGTTGTAGTGAGCCAAGATTGTGCCACTGCATTCCAACCTGGCTACAGAGTGAGACTCTGTCTCAAAAAAAACGAAAAAGAAAAGAAAGAGGGAGGAAGGGAAGGAAGGAAACTGTGAGGAGGGCAGCATAGAGTTCTGGGCGTTTTGAACACTTGGAGGGGGCTGGGGGACCTGTGAGGGAGGAAGTCCAGGTGCATACGGCTCCCCCAAGGTTACACAGGTGAGGAGGGCACACAGGGCTGGGCTGTGCCCACAATGGGGGCTGCATGGTGCTGGCTTCCCACAGCCTCTGCTCTGCTTCCCACTAGAGAAGGGACGGGGAAGTAGCCAGCAGCTGGAGAGGAAGGGGAAAGGAGAAGTGGTGACCCCATGGGAACTTACATCCGTTATTTCATCTTCTTGGCCTCCTCCCAGGGGTGGTTTCCCAGGAAGAGAAGTATAAGCTGATGGGTGAGACCTGAGTAGGGGACACGAGGGCGAGGTCACTGATGCACAGAGTGGAGCAGAGGGACCCTGCTTGTGTCACCTTTGGGTATCAATGGTGGAGTGGGAGGAAAAGAGGAACAAGGTGGCCCGTCTACCCCTTCTAACCTGGGTGCAGCTCATGGATGCAGGAGCAGTGGCGCTTCCAGGAGAGGAAGTTTTGAGAGTATACCCTCTACCCTGCGTGATCCTAGGAATCTAGGAGTCCAGAGAGGTTTCTGGTGTTTTGTTTCTTTCTTGTTTTTTGTTTTTGTTTTTGTTTTTAACACTCTGGCAATGTCACCCAGGCTGGAGTGCAGTGGTACAATCATAACTCACTGCAGCCTCAACCTCTCAGGCTCAAGCAATCCTCCCATTCAGCCTCCCGAGTAGCTGACACTACAGGTGCATGCAACTATGCATGGCTAATTTTTTTTACTTTTTGTATAGATGGGGTTTCTCCATTTTGTCCAGGCTGGTCTTGAATTCCTGGCCTTAAGCAATCCTCTGGCCTTGACCTCCTAAAGTTCTGGGATTAGAGATGTGAGCCATCATACCTGGCTCAGAGAGGTTTCAACCAGAGCAGCTGAAGGGCTGGGAGGAATAAGTGGCCAAGCAGAATTTCAAAAGGAAATAATCATAAAGCAATAATAGCAATAATAATATGGTGGTAATATAGTAACCTCCTTGTCTCAAGAGCATTCTAAGAGCAGGTAATCCAAGGGTATATTTTCTTTTATCTGACTCCAATCAGGTGGCCAGAGCGATCTGATCTTTCTAAGATGCAAATCCAATACCATAACATTGTGCAGATAGTGAGCATTTTGTAATCCCCATTTAACAGATATAGAAGCTGGGGCTAAGAACGGTGGGAGAACTTGGCTGGGACTTGAACTCGGGATCTCTCAATTCCTAGGTTCCTTTTTTTTTTTGAGACAGTCTTACTCTGTCACCCAAGGCTGGAGTGCAGTGGTGTGATCTTGGCTCACTGCGACCTCCACCTCCTGGGTTCAAGCAATTATCCTTCCTCAGCCTTCCCGGTAGCAGGGATTACAGGCACATGCCACCATGCCCAGCTAATTTTTGTATTTTTGGTAGCAATGGGGTTTCACCATGTTGGCCAGGCTGATCTCGAACCCCTGACCTCAGGTGATCTGCCCACCTCAGCCTCCAAAAGTGCTGGGATTACAGGTGTGAGCCACCATGCCTGGCCAATTCCAGGGTTCTTAGGAAGCCCCCTCGGAGCATCCTCCCTTTCTGGCCTGTCTCCCTCCTGTGATCTCCCCGCCTTTGTCCCTCCTCTCCCTGCTTTCTCTGTCTCTATGGAAATGACGTCAAGATTGTTTTTGGTGGACTACACTTTTTGACCCTTGAAAAACTTTTTAAATGTTGATCTAGCTCATATATTGTTTCCTTTAAGGAAAAACAATAAAATTAAGTCGCTTCACTTTTATATGTCTGGCCCTGTCTCTTTTACTCCCACTAATAATTCAGTTGACTCCCAATAAAGAGGGGAAAAGTTTACTAATCCTAATCAACAAGCATATCGAGTTGCTCTTCTTCCTGCTGGCTGAGGCGGCAGCACGTTTATTTTTCCAGGGATGTTAGACATCCTGACCCTGCAGCCGCCAGGGAATAGTGTCAGGGTGTTGATTTCAAGTGTTTCAGAGTCTGTTTACAAACCCTCCACCCCTCCTCTCAGTGCCCACCTCCCCTGACCTAGGCCAGACCCCCACATTTCTTTCTTTCTTTTTTTTTTTTTTTTGAGATGGAGTCTTGCTCCGTCACCCAGGCTGGAGTGCATTGGTGCGATCTCAGCTCGCTGCAACCTCCACCTCCTGGATTCAAGCAATTCTCCTGCCTCAGACTCCTGAATAGTTGGGGCTACAAGCATGTGCCACCACACCTGGCTAATTTTTTGTTTTATAGAGGAAGGGTTTCACCGTGTTAGCCAGGATGTTATCAATCTCCTGACCTTGTGATCTGCCTGTCTTGGCCTCCCAAACTACTGGAATTACAGGCGTGAACCACCACGCCTGGCCAGACTCCCAGATTTCTTGTTGCGATGATTACAGGGTCCTCCCAGCTGTGCTCCCTGCTTCCTGAGGACTCCTCCCCCAGCTATGCCAGAGTGACCTTTCCAGAATGCAGATCCCATCACCTCCCTTCTCTGCTTAAATGCTTCCGTTCTGTTCCCATGACCTACTAGACAAGGGCCAAGCAGCATGTCATCAGGTGCCCTTCAAATCTCAGGCTAAGTTGACCTTACAGCCCTAGCTCCCACCCACTGTCCCGCTCCCCAAGGTATGGACCACACAGCCACACTGGGCAATGCACCCTTCCCGAAATATAGGCTTTCCTGCTGCCTTACTTTTGCTAGTGCTGGTTCCTCTACTTGGGGTGCCTTTCCTTCTCATCCCATCCCTCCCCAAATCTAATCAATTTGTATTTTGTTGTTATTTTGGGGATAGAGCTTCACTCTGTCACCCAGGCTGGAGTGCAGTCATAGCTCACTATAACCTCTGCTTCCTGGATCATTCAAACGATCCTCCTGTCCTAGCCTCCCAAGTAGCTGGGATTACGGGGTTGTACCACTGTGCCTGGCTAATTTTTGTATTTTTAGCAGAGACAGGGCTTTGCTGTGTTGGCCAGACTGGTCTCGGACTCCTGAGCTCAGATGATCTGCCCACCCTGGCCTCCCAGCACCCTGGAATTACAGGCATGAGCCACTGCACCTGGCCAATCTGATCAGTTGTGTTTTTTTTTTTAAGACGGGGTTTCATCATGTTGGCCAGGCTGGTCTTGAACTCCTGACCTCAGGTGATCTGCCCACCTTGGCCTCCCAGAGTGCTAAGATTACAGGTGTGAGCCACCACACCCGGCAGTCTGATCAGTTTTTACAATCAGTTTCCTCTGCAAAATCTTCCACAGTCCTGGTAGTGTCAGAAGGCGCTGTTCCTGTGACATTTTGTTCCTCCCCAGGGAGGTCTCCCCAGGGTCTGGTTCTGAGTGTTTCATGATCATCTTCTCCCCAGTTAGATCTCTTTTTCTGAGGCAGAGTCTCGTTCTGTCACCCAAGCTGGAGTGCAGTGGCACAATCTTGGCTCACTGCAACCTCCAACTCCCAGGTTCAAGCGATTATCCTACCTCAATCTCCTGAGTAGCTGGGATTATAGGTGTGTGCCACCACGCCCGGCTAATTTTTGTATATTTACTAGAAATGGGGTTTTACCATGTTGGCCAGGCTAGTCTCAAACTCCTGACCTCAGGTGATCTGCCCGCCTCGGCCTCCCAAAGTGCTGGAATTACAGGTGTGAGCCATGGCGCCCAGTTCCTCATTTAGATCTTTTTATTTTTTAATTTTTATTTTTTTCTTGAGACCTTCAAAGCTGCTGCAAATCAACCCCATTTAGATCTTAAGCTCACTGAGCATCTTTGCCTGATTATCTCCAGCCTCTACCCTCATCCCAGCACCGAGCACAGGACCCGAGACCCAAGCAGGTACTGAGAAATTGGAACTGAAATCTGGGACTGAAAACCTCCAAATTCCACCAATGCATTTCCAGCAAAGGGAGTTAACGGCTGGTCTCTAGTCTCTCAATGACTTTGCCTCTGCCTTAGCCTACAAGTAACTTACAGCCAGAATATCATTTTTTCCAGGAAGTCTTCTGGGTTTAGTATTCCTCCCACTAGAGTTTTCTTAGCACTTGTATGAATGAATCCAGCACCCTGAATGTAATTGTTTCTTTACCTGTTCATTTCCCAACCAGTCTGAGGATGCCTGGAGAGCAGGGGCTGTGGTCTAGCCCCCGAAGGTCCCTGGTGATAAGTAATAGTTGTAGAGCACTTTATGTGTACTACTTCATTTAAGTATCACAACAAAGCTGGGTTCAGTGGTTTGTCTGTAATCCCAGTGCATTGTGAGGCCAAGGCGGGAGGATTGCTTGAGGTCAGGAGTTTGGGACTAGCCTGAGAAACATAGACTCCATCGTTATTAAAAAATTTAAAATTAGCCAGGCATGTCCGTAGTCCCAGCTACTCAGGAGGCTGAGGCAGGATTGGTTGAGCCCAGGAATTATAGGCTGCAGTGAGCTATGACTGGGCCACTGCACTATAGCCTGAGCGCTAGAGCAAGACCTTCTCTCAAAAAGAGTATCAAGACAACCTCATAAGAGAGGTACTATTAGTCCAGGCAAGGTGGCTCACGCCTGTAATCTAGCACTTTGGGAGATACATACATAGATACTAGATTTCCTTTTTTTTTTTTTAAAGATGGGGTTTCACCGTGATGGCCAGGCTGGTCTTGAACTTCTGACCTCAGGTGATCCACCCACCTCAGCCTCCCAAAGTGCTAGGATTACAGGCATGAGCCACTGCGCTGGGCTGATACTAGATTTCCAAATTGTTACAATCTAAGTGGGGATGAAGAAAGTGGTTCCTGTGCAGTGGTCATGCCTGTAATCCCAGCACTTTGCGAGGCTGAGGCAGGTGGATCTCTTGAGGTCTGGAGTTCAAGACCAGCCTGGCCAAGATGGTGAAACCCCATCTCTACTAAAAATACAAAAATTAGCTGGGCATGGTGGCATGTGCCTGTAGTCCCAGCTGAATTAGGAGGCTGAATCGGAGAACATCGCCCCAGCCCCCTACGGTGAACCTAGGAGGCGGAGGTTGCAGTGAGCTGAGATGGTGCCCCTGCACTCCAGTGTAGGCAACAGAGTGAGACTCCGTATCAAAAAACAAATAAATAGGGCTGGGCATGGTGGCTCACGCCTACAGTTCTAGCACTTTGGGAGGCCAAGGTGGGTGGATAACCTGAGGTCAAGAGTTCAAGACCAGCCTGACCATCATGGTGAAACCCCATCTTTTAAAAAATTAAAAAATAATAATAATAAATAAATAAATAGAGGTACTGTTAGCCCCATCTTACACAGAGAAGTTCTAGACTTGGCCAATGTCACACAGCCAGGAAGTAGAAGAAAGGGAACTTGAGGCCGGACGCAATGACTCACATCTGTAATCCCAACACTTTGGAGGCTGAGGTGAGCAGATCACTTGAGGCCAGGAGTTTGAGACCAGCCGTGCCCAACATAGCGAAACCCCATCTGTACTAAAAATACAAAAAATTACCAGGACATGGTGAAACAGGCCTGTAGTCCCGGCTACCCTGGAGGCTGAGGCAGGAGAATCATTTGAACCCAGGAGGTGGAAATTGAAGAGCAAGTCAAGATTGCGCCACTGCCCTCCAGCCTGGGCGATAGAGCGTGCCTCTCAAGTAAAAGAAAGAGGATTTGAATCCAGCTCTTGCCCACTCCACCGTAGTATTGGTTGTATAACTGAGTGAGGGGCTGGGGTGATATTCAAGTAGCCCGGGCAAACCCTGGACTCCTGCTCATCTTCTCCCAGAGACATAGCCCCACTCCAGCCTGCAGTTTTGGGAGTCACCCAAGAGCAAGGCCAAGGTCTGTACTCGCATAGCGTTCTTAGTGCACAGCATTTTAATAAAGGCATGTTGTTCTTCTTTGCCCTGAGAAGCTGCCCCACTTCCTGCCACCCCACACAAAGGTCCTGGGAATGGTTATTGCTTTGGTGATGAATAGCCTCTGGAGTAGCGTAAGAAACAAAAGACCTCACATTAAGAGGCTGACTGCCAGATCACTAGGCCACCCCTCTCCTTGCTGGGCACAACATATGGTTCAAAAACCTGAAACAAGCACGTTACCTTTGACCTAGTAACTCCACTTGGAGAAATTCATCTTAAAGACCTGCCCATACAATTTCTCAAAGGTGTACGGATGAAGGAGTTCCTCACGACATTGCTTATAGGACTAAGCATTGGCCAGGCTCAGTGGTTCACAGCTGTAATCCCAGCATTTTGGGAGGCCAAGGAGAGTGGATCACTTGAGGTGCAGAGTTTGAGACCTGCCTGACCAACAGGTGCAACCCTGTCTCTACTAAAAATACAAAATTAGCCAGGCACGGTGGTACATGTCTGTAATCCCAGCTACTTGGGAAGCTGAGGCAGGAGAATTGCTTGAACCTGGGAGACGGAGGTTACAGTGAGCCGAGATCACGCCACTGCACTATAGCCTGGGCTACAGAGTGAGACTCTGCCTCAAAAGAAAAAAAAGTTTGAGAGCCGGGCGTGGTGGTTTATGCTTGTAATCCTGGCACTTTGGGAGGCTGAGGCAAGCTGTTCACAAGATCAGGAGTCGAAGACCAGCCTGATAAACATGGTGAAATGCTGTGTCTACTAAAAATACAAAAATTAGCCAGGCATGGTGGTGCATGCTTGTAATCCCAGCTACTCAAGAGGCAGGTGCATCGCTTGAACCTGGGAGGTGGAGGTTGCAGTGAGCCGAGATTGTGCCACTGCACTCCAGCCTGGGTGACAGAGCAAGACCTCGTCTCAAAAAAAAAAAAAAAAGTTGAGACCAGCCTGGCCAACAGGGTGAAACCCCATCTCTACTAAAAATACAAAAATTAGCTGGGCGTGGTGGCACACGCCTGAAATCCCAGCTACTCGGAAGGCTGAGGCAGGAAAATCACTTGAACCCAGGAGGCAGAGGTTGTAGTGAGCCAAAACAGCCACCATTGCACCCCAGCCTGGGCAACAGAGCAAGACTCCATCTCAAATAAATAAATAAAGTAGAACAGAAGAAAATAGAAAATATCGGAGTTCATTACGCATAAGAAAAGAAATGTTGTACATATTGTGAAAACTCAATTTCAGTGTGCCCTAGCATGATGCAAAATGTGTTTCTTTTTGAGACAGAGTCTTGCTCTGTCGCCCAGGCTGGAGTGTAGTTGCGTGATCTTAGTTCACTGCAACCTCTGCCTCCCAGGTTCAAGCAATTCTTGAACCTCAGCCTCCTGAGTGGCTAATTTTTTTATTTTTTGTATAGATGGAGTTTTACCATATTGGTCATGCTGGCCTAGAACTCCTGACGGCAAGTGATCCTCCCACCTCTGCCTCCCAAAGTGCTAGGATTACAGGCGTGAGCCACCACACCCAGCCGCAAAATGTATTTCTTACTAAGAGTTCTGATTGAAAAACTTTGCATAACACTGACTTAATCTATTTTACAGAAGCTAAGATGGAGGGTCAGAGAGCGAAGCCAATTGCTCGAGGTCACACCGCCAGCTTAGAGTCCAGTAGTCCTGGCTCCCAGGACAGTAACCATTCAATCATTTACTCATCCAGCCGATATGAGTCAGTCAGCTCTGTTCCAGGGCCCGTGCTGGGCACCAGGAATATGGTGACAAACAGAATAGACCTAGCCCTGTCCTCCAGGGGCGTTGGCGCCCTGAGGGAGATGAAAAACAGCTGATGAATTAACCCAGTGTGCCTGTAATCCCAGCTACCGGGGAGGCGTGGGCATGAGAATTGCTTGAACCAGGAAGGTGGAGGTTGCAGTGAGCTGAGATCTTGCTGCTGCACTCCAGCCTGGGAGACAAAGTGAAACTATGTCTCAAAAAAAAAAAAAGGAAAAAAACAACAGCTGATGAAGCACATAATAGGTGCCATTTATAGACACAGAGCTTATCTCCACCAGACACTGGTCTGAACATGTACTAGCTCATTCGATTCCTAGATAACCCTAAATGGGAGGTTCGCTATTAACATCACCAACACATTTAATAGATGGGGAAATTGAGGCATAGAGTCAATCACTTGCACCTAGCTGGCAAGTGACAGAGCTGAGATTGGAGCCCAAGTGCCCGGCTCCAGAGTTTGTGTTCTCCAGCACTACTCAATTCTGCCTTTTCGTGGCTTTGCACTAAAGCCACAGTCCAGCACCAGCTCTTGCCAGGAATGCGGTGTGGGGGGGAAAGAAGCTCACAACTGGGGAGAATTTATCACAGACTTGACCACAGCACTATCCAAGTCAGGCCATTTTGGGGCTCTGAGCTTATCTATTGTCTTTTTGTACTTTTTCAGACTTTTAGGTCATACTATGACTAAGTTCTGTCTATAAGGAGGAACGTCTGCATGAAAACCAGCCTCCAACCCGGCCCCAGCAGGCACAGGCCCCAAACTGGTATTTAGAAAAAGGGAAGTGGCTTCTGGGGTGCCCACAGAACAAGGGGCTTGCTGGCTGGCTCTGGAAAGTTAGGGCTCTGCCTATGGCCAGGGCGTGAGTCACCCCACCCGGCCTCATCTTACCGATATTTATTTATTTATTTGTATTTTTTATTTTTTTTAAGACAGGGTTTCACCATGTTGGTCAGGCTGGTCTTGAACTCCCGACCTCAGGTGATCTGCCCACCTTGGCCTCCAAAGTGCTTGGATTACAGGTGTGAGCCACTATGCCCGGCCAACCAATATTTAATAACTGGTAGAGCCTGGGAACCAGGCCAATCAGAAGGAGGACCAGCCGTTAACACCAGCATGGGAATCCCAGACCCTTTTTTTTTTTTTTCATTTTAATGAAAAAGAATAGGCTGGGTGCAGTGGCTCACACCTGTAATCCCAGCACTTTGGGAGTCTGAGGCGGGCAGATCACAAGGTCAAGTTCAGGCAGGTAAGATAAAACCCGGAGCAGTGGCTCATGCCCTGGCTATCTGCGGAGTCCAAGACACTGCTGGGTCAGGCTTTACCCTCTTGGTTGCTGGATAGTGGGGAGGTAAGGGGCATCCTGAGAGGAAATGGAACTCTAAGGAGACCCTGAGGGACTCAGGGAAGCAGCAATGTATCCACTAATATGGAAAAATTTCAATACTGTATTTTGGCAACTAGAATTAACTAGAATAGTCCTATCAGTGGTCCTAGTGAGGGATCAGCCCTGGTGATAATGGTTTGTGATTAACCAGGCAATGTGATGGGGAGCTAAATGACATTTAAGCTGAGTTAACCAGAGCATTTCTGGCAGGTCACCACCTGTAATCCCTGCACTTTGGGAGGCTGAGGCAGGTGGATCATCTGAGGTCAGGAGTTTGAGACCAACCTGGCCAACATGTTGAAACCCCATCTCTACTAAAAATACAAAATGAGTTAGGCGTGGTGGCACATGCCTGTAATCTCAGCTGCTCGGGGGGATGAGGCAGGAGAATCACTTGAACCCAGGAGGTGGAGGTTGCCTTGAGCCGAGATCACGCCAGTGCCATTGCACTCCAGCCTGGGCAACAAGAGCAAAACTCCATCTCAAAAAAAAAAAAAAAAAAGATTTGATAAGATCATCCTTGTTGGCCAGGCTTGGTGGCTCACTCTTATAATTCCAGCACTTTGGGAGGCTGAGGTCAGGAGATCAAGACCAGCCTGGCCAATATGGTGAAACCCTATCTCTACTAAAAATACAAAAATTAGCTGGGTGTGTTGGCGGGTGCCTATAACTCCAGCTACTCAGGAGACTGAGGCAAGAGAGTTGCTTGAAATAGGGAGGGGAGGTTGCAGTAAGCTGAGATGGCACCACTGCACTCCA
The DNA here is from genome assembly GCF_049354715.1 of Callithrix jacchus. NCBI lineage: Eukaryota > Metazoa > Chordata > Mammalia > Primates > Cebidae > Callithrix > Callithrix jacchus. Next base: position 26,266,439 of record NC_133521.1, read on the forward strand.
GCCTGACTATATATATATTTTAAAAGCAAGACTATATATATATTTAAAAAGAAGGATTATCCTTCCTTATTGCCCTGGGTTGTAAATCTCCCTGACTTCCTTGTCTGTTTATTCCATTAGATCAAAAGCTCCTTCAGGGTAGGAAGTGGCACTTGTGCATGCTAGTGCCAGTGAGTGTTTATTGAAAGTTATAGACCCCTCTTCCTGTATCTGGACTCTGGAATTTTCTAGGCCTCATTGGAACCCTTGCCCTTTGCCCAGGTTTCATTGATCTGTAGGTCTCCACCCTGGCAGGAAGCTCTTGCCACCGGCCACAGTCTGGCTCCAGCCTGGCCAGCTCCACCCTTTCTCCCTATAACTCATGGCAAGACCAAGACACAGCGCTTTCACAAACACATGAGTAGGTGAGAACGTGGGGTGGACAATCCATCTAATCAGTCCCCACTGACTCTGGTAAGGGGATGAACTCATCCCAGTTTACACTGGATTTTTGTCTTACACCCCCAGGGGATCTGGAGTCCCAGGCAAATAGTGGCAGTTGGTAGCACCGGGTTGGTTGGGTCATCTTTGTGGACAGTGGAGGGAGTGAGACCTTCAACTTTTTTTTTTTTTTTTGAGACTGAGTCTCACTGTGTCACCAGGCTGGAGTGCAGTGGCACAATCTCAGCTCACTGCAACCTCCAACTCCCTCTTTTAAGCTATTCTCCGGCCTCAGCCTCCTGAGTAGCTGGGATTACAGGCACGTGCCGCCATGAACAGCTAATTTTTGTGTTTTTAGTAGAGACGGGGTTTCACCATGTTGCCAAGATGATCTCGGTGTCCTGACCTCGTGATCTGCCTGCCTCAGCCTCCCAAAGTGCTGGGATTGCAGGAGTGAGCCACCGCCCCAGCCAAACACGGATTTTCGTGTTGTTGGTGCTTAGCACAGTGATGCCCATGATGGGCTCATCACAGCTCTGCCACTTACTGGCAGTGAAAATCATGTTACCTCTTGGTTTCCTCAAGTGGAGATAGAATAGTATCTTCCGCATAGCGGTGTATGAAATGATATAAGTGGGCCAGGTGCGGTGGCTCATGCCCATAATCCCAGCACTTTGGGAGGCCAGGTTGGGAGGATCACTTGTGCCCAGGGTTTGACACCAGCTTAGACAACATAGTGAGATCCTATCTCTACAAAAACTAATAAAAATTAGCCACACATGGTGGTGTGCACCTGTAGTCCCAGCTACTCAGGAGGGTGAGGTGGGAGAATCGTTGAGTCCAAGAGTTTGAGGCTGAAGTAAGCTACATTCACACCACTGCACTGCAGCCTAGGTGACAGAGTAAGACCCTGTTGGAAAGAAAACCCAAAAAACAAAACCCAATAAACTTCTATTGTGATATAATTCACATACCATATAATTCACTCATTTAAAGTGAGTAGGTCAACATTTCTGGTGTATTACATCATCACCACAACCTAAGTTTATTTTCTTTTTTTAAAAAAAAATATTATTTGTTTTTAATAGATGAAGTCTCACTATGTTTCCCAGGCTGGTCTTGAACTCCTGAGCTCAAGCCATCCTCCTGCCTTGACCTCCCAAAGTGCTGGACTCCCAGTGCTTGGACTCCAAAGTGACATGAGCCACTATACCTGGACAGAGACCAAATAATTTTTCATTTTAGTTATAGCTGATCTCTATTCATTGTATGTCTTCAATTGTCTTTTGCCCCATTACCTTTTTTTTTTAAACAGAGTTTTACTCTTGTCGCCCAGGCTGGAGTACAGTGGTGCGATCTTGGCTTACTGCAGTGTTTGCCTCCTAGGTTCAAGGGATTTTCCTGCCTCAGCTTCCCGAGTAACTGTGATTACAGGTACCTTCCATCACACCCACCTAATTTTTGTATTTTTAGTAGAGAGAGGAGGTTTCACCATATTGGCCAGGCTGGCCTCAAACTCCTGACCTCAGGTGATCTGCTGCCTCTATTACTTTTTTTTTTTTTATCTTTTAGAGAAGTCATATTTTAAATATAAAGAGAATTATAAATTATAAAGCATAATAATATAGAAAATAATTATGAGCTCACCACTCAGCCCAATTCTTTCTCTCTAGAGAAATACCTGTCAGAAGATGAGGAATTTAATGTCCTTGTCAAGTTTCCTGGCTTCCCTCCCAAGCAATTCCCAATTTTTAATAGTTATATATTATTCATAACATTTACATCTTGTTCTCTAGCTATAATTAAATCTTCTGTGCTTTGTCTCGAGGTTGAGTCTAAATACTGAAAACAGTAAACAGCATCGTGATTCCGTAAACACCCCTCACTTGAGAACTCCTGGCCCCCAAGAGAAGAAAATAGGATCCTGTGCAGTGCCACAGTTTTCAGTCTCAAGAAGCTCAATGTCGTGGTTATCAGATGCAGAAAAGATCTCAGGCCTCTTTCTTTTTTTTTGAGATGGAGTTTCGCTCTTGTTACCCAGGCTGGAGTGCAATGGCGCGATCTCGGCTCACTGCAACCTCTGCCTCCTGGGTTCAGGCAATTCTCCTGCCTCAGCCTCCTGAGTAGCTGGGATTACAGGCACGCGCCACCATGACCAGCTAATTTTTTGTATTTTAAGTAGAGACAGGGTTTCACCATGTTGAGCAGGATGGTCTCGATCTCTTGACCTCATGATCCACCCACCTCGGCCTCCCAAAGTGCTGGGATTACAGGCATGAGCCACTGCGTCTGGCATCTTTCTAACTAACTGAGTCATTTTACAGAAGAGAAATTGAGACTTAGAGAAGGAAATACATTTTGCTTCAAGTCATAAGCCTTGCCAATTCCACACAGTATGTTCTGGCCCCTCCTGGGATTTCATAAATAAATAAATAAATGAGGCCAGGCAGAGTGGCTCATGCCTGTAATCCCAGCACGTTGGGAGGCCGAGGTAGGTGGATCGCTTGAGTTCAGGAGTTCAACACCAGCCTGGCCAAAATAGTAAAACCTCATCTCTACTAAAAATATAAAAATTACTCAAGCGTGGTGGCATACACCTGTAATCCCAGCTACTCGGGAGACTGAGGCAGGAGAATCGCTTGAACCCAGTAGGTGGAGGTTGCAGTGAGCCCAGATCATGCCACTGCACTCCAGCCTGGGTGACAGAGCAAAACTCTGTCTGAAAAAATCAAAATAAATAAATAGATGATGTTAGCTACAAAGTCCCTTTTTTGAAGGGAAATCAAACTATACAGACTTTACATCAAACCCCGTCTCTACTAAAAATACAAAAATTAGCCGGGCATGGTGGCGGGTGCCTGGAATCCCAATGCTGCACTCCACTCACTGCAACCTCCACCTCCCGGGTTCAAGAGATTCTCCTGCCTCAGCCTCCCGAGTAGCTGGGATTACAGGCCATGTTGGCCAGACTGGTCTTGAACTCCTGACTTCATGATCCACCTGCCTCAGCCTCCCAAAGTGCTGGAATTACAGGTGTTAGCCACTGCACCTGGCAACCCTATTATTAAGAAAAAAAAAATGGGTGCTCGTGGCAACCATATTAATAAAAAAAAAAATGGTCTCAAGACCCATCAATTTCCTACACTATGTTTGTCCAGCCACCTCCTGGGATGTGATAAATGAATAAATAAATGGTGTTAGCCACAAAGTCCCTTTTTTTGAAGAGAAATTAATCTACATGGATGTCACATCAAGGATTCAAGGACATACACCAAGAAAATGAAATATTTAAATGACAGAAGGTAAAATCAGAGAGCCCTTTGTCTCCAAACATCTTTGATGTGGGGCTAGGCTGGACCTGGCAGGGAGTGGTGTCACTGGCTGCTGAGCCCGGAGAGGGTTGGTTGGAGAATGGTTTCTCTCTCCATCCCAAGTATACAGAGTTCTGGCACCTGATTCCCTTGCTATGAGAAGAGGTTGGGGCCTTCTTTGCTTGCAAGCCCGGGACAGGAAGCAACAGCTCCCTGGGCCTCCACAGTTCTTAACAGCAACACCTTATCTGTTGTTCTTGAGACGCCAGGTCCAAAGGTATCTGAGCAATAGGAGGACCCCCAGTCAGCCATGGGGCTCCATGACAGCGGCCCTACTTTCCAGGGGCCTTAGCTCACTCTCCAATTGCTTAGGTTGGAGGGGCCTGCTGCCCATGGACTTCGTTCAGGGAAAACCTTGTCCCCTGAGCAATGTGGAATATGGAAATAATAATCATTCGCACTGACTCGTGCTCCTGTCTGCCATGTTTACTTAGGTTATTTCACCTAATTCTTTTTTTTTTTTTTGAGATGGAGTTTCTCTCTTGTTGCCCAGGCTGGAATACAATGGCACAATCTCGGCTCACTGCAACCTCTGCCTCCCCAGTTCAAGTGATTCTCCTGCCTCAGCCTCCCAAGTAGCTGGGATTACAGACATATGCCATCATGCCCGGCTAATTTGGTATTTTTTTTTTTTAAAGAGACAGGGTTTCTCCATGTTGGTCAGGCTGGTCTCTAACTCCCGACCTCAGATGATCCACCCACCTTGGCCTCCAAAGTGCTGGGATTACAGGTGTGAGCCACCATGCCAGGCCGATTTCGCCTGATTCTTTAAACCACTCAACAAAGTAGGTCCTATTATTATTCTCAGTTGTACAGATAGGGATTAGAAGTTCAAAGAGAGTCTGTGGCTCTGACTCAAAGGGCTTATTACTAGCAGGTAGAAAAGTAGGATTCAGGCCAGTGTGGTGGCTCACACCTGTAATCCCAGCACTTTGGGAGGCTGAGGTGGGCGGATCTCTTGAGCCCAGGGGCTGGAAACCAGCTAGGGCAACATGGTGAAACCCATCTCTACAGAAAATGCCAAAATTAGCTGGGCATGGTGGGATACACCTGTAGTCCCAGATACTCAAGAAGCTGAGGTGGGAGGATCGCTTCAGCCTGGGAGGCAGAGGGAGGTTGTAGTGAGCTAAGATCACACCACTGCACTCCAGCCTGATCTTGTCTCAAAAAAAAAAAAAAAAGAAGAAGAAGAGCAGGATTCAGACCCAAGCTGTCAGACACTGGTCTGAGCTGGGAACTACTGTGCCAGGATGGTCTTAAGCCACCAGAACACCAGCCTCCCTGCCTCTGCCATGAAACTGGTCGTTTCTCTCTCTAAGCCTCAGTCGCCTCCTCTGCGAAATGGGGATGATTGTGTCTGCTCTATAGGCCAGTTGGAGGACCAAATGCCCCTCGGGTTCCAACCCTGTCACTGCTCCCCTGGCCCTGTGGCTGTTGTGGGAGCTCTGGCTGGGCTGAACAAAAGGGAGCTCAGGGCATCCTCTTGCCTTCCTTCTCTTGGCTGCCCTGGAGTCTGAAATTTCAGGTACCTGCAACAGTCTATTTCTTGCTAAATTAAGCAAGGTTTGCCACTCAGTTCAAATGACACCCAGAAACAAAAGCCCACCCTGATTTCAGTGGTATACCACAGAGATTAAGAGACTGCAGAGGGCAGTGGCCCAGGGTTCAAATTCTAGCTCTGTCATTTTTATTATGTGTGATGGTGACCTTTAGGTGTCAACTTGACTGGATCAAGGGATACCCGGTTAGCTCATAAAGCATTCTTTCTGTGTATGTCTGGGAGGATGTTTCCTGTAGAGAGGTGTTTTGAATCAGTGGACTGAGTGAGGAAGAGTCACCCACACCCACGTGGGTGGGGACCGTTCAGTGTGCTGAGGGACAGGATAGAAGGAAAAGGCAGAGAGGAAAGGTGAATTCATTCACTTTCTCTCTCTCTTCTTCTAGAGCTGGGACATCTGCCTTCTGCCAGTAAACATCAGAACTCCAGGGTCTCCCTCCTTCTGACTCTGGGACTTGTACCAGCGCACCCCCAGAGTTCTCAGGCCTTCAGCCAAGGACTGAAAGGCTTGGACTGAGCCATGCTACTAAGCTCCCAGTTCTCCAGCTTGTAGATGGCTTATCCTAGGGCTTCTTGGCCTCCATAATCCCATAAGTTAATTTCCCTAATGAATCCCCTCTCATCTCTCTCTGTACATATCCTATATGTTCTGTTCTTGGGGGAACCCTAATACACTGTGTAACATCAGGCAAATCTCTGCTTCTCTGTGAGTCTCTGCTTCCAAATCTGTAAAATAGTCACACCTGTAGCCCCAGCACTTTGGGAGGCTGAGACGAGAGGATCACTTGAGGCCGGGATTCACAACTAGCCTAGGCAACATAGTGAGTCCTCATCTCTAATAAAAAACAAACAGGGCCAGGTCCAGTGGCTCATGCCTGTGATCCCAGCACTTTTAGAAGCTGAGGTGGATGGATCACCTGAGGTCAGGAGTTCCAGACCAGCCTGGCCAACATGGTGAAACCCTGTCTATACTAAAAATAAATTAGCCAGGCATGGTGGTGCATGCCTGTAATCCTTAGTTATTCAGGAGGCTGAGGCAGGAGAATCACTTGAACTCAGAAGGCAGAGGTTGTTGTGGGCCGAGATCGTGCCATTGCACTCCAGTCTGGGTAACAAGCGCAAAACTCCAAATCAAAAAAAAAAAAAAATTAAAAACGACAACAACAAAATCTGTACAATCTATATATGTATGTATTATAGCAAAGGGCTGTATGAAGACTCGTGAGATAATGCATATTATGGTGAACTTCAATAAATAGTAGCTATCACTTTTATCATACATTATAACGCAATTATTGGCATCTAGCACAATGACTGATACATAATTGGCTTTCAATAAATAATAAATAAAGGGATAAGTGTTTACTTGTCTCCCTCCCAAAGTACCTTATGAGGTTTTTGTTTTGTTTTGTTTTGTTTTTTTCTGAGACGGAGTCTTGCTCTGTTGCCCAGGCTGGAGTACAGTGGCACCATCTGGGCTCACTGCAACCTCCACCTCCAGGGTTCAAGTGATTCTCCTGCCTCAGCCACGTGCCACCATACCCGGCTAATTTTTGTATTCTTAGTAGAGACGGGGTTTCATCATGTTGGTCAGGCTGGTCTCAACCTTGACCTCCTGATCCGCCTGCCTTGGCCTCCCAAAGTGCTCGGATTACAAGCGTGAGCCACTGCGCCTGGCCACACCCAGCCCCTTTTTAAAATTTTTATTATTCTTTGAGACAGTGTCTTACTTTTTCCCGAGGCTGCAGGCTGGAGTGCAGTGGCATGATCATGGTTCACTATAGCCTCAACTTCCCAACCTCAAGTGATCCTCCTGCTTCAGCTTCCCAAGTAGCTGGGACTACAGGTATTAGCTACCATGCTGTTAATTTTTAAAATTTTTTGTAGAGATAGGGTCTCACTGTGTTGTCTGGTTTGGTCTCAAACTTGTGGGTTCAAGCAATCTATCTGCCTCGACCTCTCAAAGCGTTGGGATTACAATGCAGGTGTGAACCACTGCAACTAGCCTCTTAAGAGCTTTTTTTTTTTTTTTTTTTGAGAGGGAGTCTTGCTCTGTCACCCAGGCTGGAGTGCAGTGGCATGATCTTGGCTCACTGCAACCTCTGCCTCTTGGGTTTAAGCAATTCTCCTGCCTCAGCCTCCCAAGTAGGTAGGACTACAAGAAACTGATACCATGCCTGGCTAATGTTTTTTTTTTTTTTTTTTTTTGAGTTGGAGTTTCAGTCTTCTTGCCCAAGCTATAGTGCAATGGCATGATCTTGGCTCACTGCAACCTCTACCTCCCAGGTTCAAGCGATTCTCCTGCCTCAACCTCTCAAGTAGCTGGGATTACAGGCATGTACCACCATGCTTCCCTAGTTTTTTGTATATTTAGTAGAAATGGGGTTTCACCATGCTGGCCAGGCTAGTCTCAGACTCCTGACCTAAGGTGATCCACCCACTTCAGCCTCCCAAAGTGTTAGAATGATAGTCTTGAGTCACCGCATCCAGCCCCTTATGAGCTTCTTAAGGGCAGGGACTATATTTTGTTTATTTCTTTGTTCCTAGTGTTAAGCAGAATGCTTACCACTTGGGAGTGCTTAATGAATGTTTGTTGTTTGGGCTAATGGATGGGAACAGCCATCATCCATGGTGCTAAAACCACAAGGTGAAGGGGCTGATGGAGAACTTGATAATGGAGAGATCTGCTGACACCCACAGAACCTTAGCATCCTGAAAGTGAGTCAGCCAGAGGATTTCTCGCTTCCAGATATGATGCTATGGGAAACGCCCAGCCCCACTTATAAAATATTTTTCCTAAAGAATTGATCTGAATCAAGTCAAGCCTGTATATCTCAGTACTAGTTCATGTGACTTGTGGGATGGAGGAACACATTTAAAGACACCTCAAAGATGCATGCAACCAAAAACAAAATGCAGGGCTGGGTGCGGTGGCTCACACCTGTAATCCCAGCACTTTGGGAGGCCAAGGCGGGAGAATCACTTGAGGTCAGGAGTTCAAGACCGGCCTGGTCAATATGGTGAAATCCCATCTCTACTAAAAATACAAAAAATTAGCTAGGCATGGTGGCACATGCCTGTAACCACAGCTACTAGGGAGGCTGAGGCAGGAGAATCGCTTGAACCCAGGAGGTAGAGGTTGTAGTGAGCTGAGATCGCACCATGTGCTCCAGTATGGGTGAAGAAGCAAGACTCTCAAAAAAATACAGCACATTCTACAGGACGAATGACTCCATGTTTTTTTTTTAAAGAAGTCTGTGCTGGGCGAGATCTCAAAAAAAAAATGTATGTATTATTTGGGCATGATGGCCTATGCTTGTAATCCCAGAACTTTGGGAGACCAAGGCAGGCGGATCCTTTGAGCTCAGGAGTTTGAGACCAGCCTGGGCAACATGATGAAACCCTGTCTCTACAGAAAAATACAAAAATTAGCCAGGTGTGGTGGTGCATACCTGCCTTCTCAGCTACTTGGGAGGCTAAGGTGGGAGGATTGGCTTGAGCCCAGGAGGTCATGGCTGCAGTGAGCTCAGATTGGGCCACTGTACTCCAGCCTGGGTGACAGAGTTAAACCATGTCTCAAAAAGAAACAAAAAATTCTGCAAAGACAAAAATAAAACAAGATTTGGTACAATCACAAAGTTTACAAATTGCAGAAAACAGTTGGGGGTGTGATGAATACCTGGGGTTTCATTATACTGTACATAGTGTATATTACACTATTTCTTTTTAACACACAGAAAGAAATAGTTTCAACATCAATACACTATTTTCTTTACTTTGTGTTTGAAATAAAACTGTTTTTTGCAGACTGGAAGGGCGGTACCCTTATCATTTAGCACCGTTTCAACTGGAGGCGGTATAGCCTGTTCCCTCCCCTGCACGGTGGCAGGTAGCCCGGCCAAGCAGAAGTAGTGAGGGGGCCTCCTCTCCCCAACCCAGCCAGGAGGGGAAGGGGGCCTCCTCTCCTCCACACAGCCAGGAGCCTGATCAAGCTGCAATCCCTAGCAACTCCAGTTTCCCTGGGGATTCCTGGTGGTTGGACTCTTCTCAGCAGAGGTCTGGAGAGGGGTACCCCCCACCCCAGTCTGAGTCCATGACTGCCCCCTTGCCAGGAAATGAAAGGGAGAAGACCACCAGAAGGATTGATCTGTAGCCTCCAGGCAGAAAACACGCAGGAAGTGAAAGTCTGTCCAAGACACACTCTGCAATGAGGAAACCTGGAGTGTGTGATCTCATCATGCAAGGTCTGTTATTGGCCAGGTGGCAGGGTCTCTTATCTACCTGCAGTGATCTAAGGGCAAGGCCTCAGGCCAAACATTTCTTTTCCCCAGCGAGGCCTGAAATTCCACTGTTAGCGCTGGATCTCAGCAAGATCTCAGAGAGAGCTCAACTCCTGAAGTTTGAGTTTTCAACAGTTGAGACGTTAGGAAGCAATGGGCCTTATCACCTGCACCGACAGGTCTGCGTACAGTCTAAGGGGATTCACAGACACCAGGTTAAGAGCCCTGGACAGCATTTACAACTCCTTTGAAAGAAGCAAAGTATTTTTATTTTTTTAGACGGAGTCTTGCTCTGTCACCCAGGCTGGAGTGCAGTGGCACGATCTCGGCTTACTGCAACCTCTGCCACCTGGGTTCAAGCAATTCTCCTGCCCACCTCAGCCTCCTGAGTAGCTGGGACTACAGGTATGTCACCACGCCCAGCTAATTTTTTGTATTTTTTTATAGAGACGGGGTTTCACCATGTTGGCCAGGTTGGTCTCCATTTCCCGACCTCGTGATCTACCCGCCTCAGCCTCCCAAAGTACTGGGATTACAGGCTTTAGCCACCACTGGCAAAATCTTTCGTTAGAGCCCTCTTTAAAGTGCAGATGGCCCTGGGAGGTTCGAATGAAATAATTTTTTCCAGCAGATGCAAGAGATAACCTGAGGCGCTTTAGTGGCAAGGGTTGGGGAAGGAGAGCCTGGGGAGGGGAGGCTCCAGGTGACCCACAGTTTTGCCTAGAACTGGGAAGGAATGTATTGACCCAAGAGGGCTAATCACTCACACTGGTAGAGTGTTTTCAAGAACCTTACAAATTAAGTGCTATCAGTATCCCCATTTGATAGATGAGGAAACCAAGATGGTGGAGATAAACTCACTTAAGCTGTTCAACTAATGGCAGAGCCAGAAGTGAATCCAGGCTGGAGTGCAGTGGTGTGGTCATAGTTCACTGAAACCTCAACCTCCTGTGCTCAAATGATCCTCCTACCTCAGCCTCCAGAGTAGCTGGAACTACAGGCATGCACTGCCATGCCCAGCTAATTAAAAATAATTGGGAGCGGGGAGACAGGGTCTCGCCATGTTGCCCAGACTGGTCTTAAACTCCTAGGCTCAAGTGATCTTCTCACCTCCCATATGGCCTCCCAAAGTGCTGGGATTACAGTTGTGAGCCACCAGGCTGGCTGAGGTATCCCTGTTTGATAGAAGAAAAAACAGAGGCCAGGCAGAGTGGCTCACGCCTGTAATCCCAGCACTTTGGGAGGCCAAGGTAGGCGGATCACTTGAGGTCAGGAGTTTGAGACTGGCCTGGCCAACATGGCAAAACCCCATCTCTACTAAAATACAAAAATTAGCCAGCCATGATGGTGTGTATCTGCAATCCCAGCTACTCAGGAGGCTGAGGCATGAGAATCGCTTGCACCTGGTAGGCAGAGACTGCAGTGAGCCGAGATCACACCATTGCACTCTAGCCTGGGCAACAGAGCAAGACCTGTACCTAAAAAAAAGAAAAAGAGGAAACAGGGAGGCAATTCAGTGCATTTCCAAAGTCACACAGCACCTGTCTTCCACAAGGAGCCCCTCTGTGTTTCCGCCTCACCCTGGACACCTGATCTATTCTCTTTGGAGCTTGGAGAAGGACTTGCCGAGAAGTCTGAAGAGCGCATCAGGCCTGACCTGACTTTGCTGCCCCTAATTGTTTTCTAAAATCCTTTTTATTGAATTATCAGAGTGTAATGGAAGAGTCGATGAGAGTCGCTGCAGAGTTACAAGGCCAAGACTTGCTGGGTAGAAGAAAATAAAGCCCCAAAGGCTCCCTGGGCCCAGCGATGGTATAAAATATGTATTTTTACATAACTGGGAGAAAAAAATAAGCAGACAGTGCAGCCCCATGGGGGCAACGCCTCTTTCTATATTTCCATTATCTTGTTCAAAGCGCCATCCTAGCGGGAAAGGAAATACCAGAGTCTTTTCCCTTTGAGCCTCCTGGTGGGTTAAGAGCAGAGGGAGCCAAGATACAGACATCCAAAAGGCCTGATTAGAAACCCATTACAATTGAGTGGACGGATTGGAGTGGGAGCTGGGCTCCTGGGTTGTCCAAAAATCCTCTGCAGTTGAGAAAGTACCCTCAGTGGGCTCAGAGGCCCCTTTAGCTCTGGTTGAAATATTCCAAACATGCCTTCCCCAGGAGGAAGGGAAATAGGGGGTGGGCCTTTTGAAAGAATAACCCTCACTTCAAATATTTATTGAGCAGCTGCTATGATGAGCCCCGAACTCTGCTTAGTGATTGTTTTTGTATTAACTCATGCCAACTCACTTATACAGAGGATAACACTAACTTCCCCAAGGTCATAGGGCTAGTGAGTGGCTGACTCCACTTAATGCTGTGTAGTTCTGATCATGCTTGGAGAATAAAGGGAAAGGAGGTGTCCTTGTCAGGGTAGACAAACCACCCAGATGTGGCTGGCCACAGGCAGTCAGACAGGGAAGCTGTCTAATCTAACATTTGCCAGTCTATTCTGTTTTTGTTTTTTGATGGAGGATGGTGGGTGCTGGAGTGCTACTGGCCCAGGACCTGAGACCTCTGGCCCCCCATCTATTCTAGTCTCCTAAAATTACTTTACTGGGGACAGAATTCCCTGGACAGGTGGTGGTGGCCATGGTGTGGCTGTGGCATTAAGGGCCCCATTCTGGGGGTCAGGAGATCCTGGGTTCTGATCTTGGCTTTGACATTGACCTGCCTGTGTGACATTGAACAAGTTATTTGCAAATCATAGGTTTGGATGGTCTCTAAAGGTCTCTTCCAAGTCAACATCAAAAAATAGAATAAAAACTGCAGCTCCAGCTGGAGGACTGTCTGGGACCACATGAGATGAAGCTGGTTGTTAGAAGAAAGGCCCTGGAATCAGAGAGGTCAGTTCCAGTCCTGTGCTGCCTCTCATTGGCCTCAATTTTCTAAGCTTCAGTTGCCCATCTATCAAATGGGAATAATAATAATAGCTCTTGGGTTGTTTTGAAATGAGCTTAAATGAGCTGTTCAGTGGCTATGCAAGATGCCTCATGCTTGTAATCCCAGCACTTTGGGAGGCTGAAGCAGGTGGATCATCTGAGGTCAGGAGTTTGAGACCAGCCTGGCCAAGATGGTGAAACCCCGTCTCTACTAAAAATACAAAAAATAGCTAGTCGTGGTGGCACACGCCTGTAATCCCAGCTACTCAGGAGAATCGCTTGAACTCAAGAGGCGAAGGTTGCAGTGAGCCGAGATCATGCCATTGCACTCCAGCATGAGTGACAGAGCAAGACTGTCTCAAAAAAAAAAAAAAAAAAAAAAAAAAGCTGGTCAGTGTCAAATGCTTAGCACAGAGGCTGGCACAATAATCTTTAATGCCCAGCACCTATTGTTACTATTTTTGCCCCTCACATCTGTACAGAGCATTTATGGCTCAAGAAACATTGATTGTTTTAATTGTATGGGAGCCTCATAGGGAGACATTTCCGATCATTATTCCCATTAGGAGGGTGGAGAAACAGGCTTTAGGAGGTGGTCCTGACCTAGGGAATTACTTTGCTGACTCACTAACCCATGGAGCTCTACAGTTAAAGAAGACTAGATTAAAAAATAAGAACTCAATAAAGGGGCTGAAGCAGGAAGATCACCTGAGGTTAGGAATTTGAGACCAGCCTGGGCAATATAGTGAGATCCCATCTCTAGAAGTATTATTATTATTATTTTTTTAATTAGGCTGTTCGAGAACTGGTGCAGTGGCTTACACCTATAATCCCAGCACTTCGGGAGGCTGAGGAGGGTGGATCACCTGAGGTTAGGAGTTCCAGACCAGCCTGGCTAACATAATGAAGACTCGTCTGTAGTAAAAATACAGTTAGCCAGTGTGGTGGCACACACCTGTAGTCCCAGCCACTTGAGAGACTGAGACAGGAGAATCGCTTGAACCTGGCAGGTGGAGGTTGCAGTGAGCCGAGATCGTGCCATTGTACCCCAGCCTGGGCAAGATGGAACCAGACTCCTTCTCAAAAAAAAAAAAAAAAAAAAAAAAAAAAAGCTGCTCGCTCAGTGGCTCATGGCTCACACCTGTAATCCCAGCACTTTGTCAGGCCAAGGCAGGAGGATCGCTTCAGTCCAGAAGTTCAAGATCAGGCTAGGCAATACAGGGAGATACAGCGCCCCTACTTCCCCTATCTGCCCAGATTCATCTCCCTACAAAAAGACAAAAAAAAAAAGTAGTCTGGCATGGTGGTGTGCACCTGCAGTCCCAGCCACTAGTGAGTCTGAGGCAAGAGGATTGGTTGAGCCCAGGAGTTCGAGGCTGCAGAGAGCTGTGATCGCCCCATTGTACTCCAGCCTGGGTGAAAAAGCGAGACCCCATTTCCAAAACAAACAAAAAGAATTCAGTCAAGTGTAGAAGACCTTTCTGATCCCATGTCTTAGTGAGCACCGGCGGGGCTGGGATTCGAACCCAGTGGATCGATCCCATAACCCATCTAGACCCTAGCAACTCCAGACTGGTGGGTCACCGGTCTGCCGGAGGCCGAGGGGCGGGACCGCGGGCGGGCCGTCATTCCCGCGGCGGAGGGTTCCGTGCTGCTGATTGGCCGCGGCCGGCAGGTGCACCCTCAGCCAATCAGCGGAGCCGGAGGCGGTGCCTCCGAGGCTCACCTGGCGGCCGCCGCGCCGCCCCTCTCAGTGTCGTCGGAGCCTCAAAGCACCTGTGAGCTCGCGAAAGTCCGTTCAGACTCCAGCCCGGCCCAGACCGGCCCGACCCGACCGCACCCGGCCCCCGCCCTTGCTCGGCGTCCCCGGCCGACCATGGGCCCTTTGAGCCGCAGCCACTCCGCGCTGCTTCTGCTGCTGCTGCTGCAGGTACCTCAAGCCCCCGGCCTTGCGAGGGACGCGTTCTGGCTGCACGCTCTGCGCCCCAGCCCCGCGCCCCTTCTTCTCCCGTCGTCGCTGCTTCCCTTCTTCCAAGAAAGTTCGGGTCCCGAGGAGCTTAGCGGCCTGAAGCCTCGCGTGCTCCGGACCCCGCAGTGATGGGAGTGGGGAGGTGGTGAGGGGCGAGCGCTGCTTTGACGCCTGGCCGCGGGCTCCGCGGGGTGGGCTCGGGCGGGCGGTGGGGGCGTGGAGCGGGGTGGAAGGCGGAGTGTGGAGAAGGGGAGCCCCGGTGCAAGTCGAGGGGGAGGCAGGAGAGGTAGGGACGATCCCCGAGGGAGGGAGAGGGGCATCCGTAGAAAAAAAGGCACCTGCCATGCGAAGAAAGGTTGTAAATAGGAGTGGGGGTCCAAGGGGTAAGAAAGTGGAGTCGGAGGAGGTGGGAGCGCCTCTTGCTCTGAGGACTAGCGCGTTCGCGGTCTAAGGAAAGTGGGGTTGAGAAGAATGAAGACATCTCCAGTAAAATGAGAAAAGAGACCGGAAGGAAAGGTGGGCTAGGTCTAGCGGGAGTGACCCGGCGCCCCCCACTTCGAGAGTTCCTGGGGGCTTGGCCGCCGCGGGTTTCGGGGTAGGGGAGGGTGACGTCGCTGCCCGCCGGGGGCTGGAGGCGGGGGTCCTCCCCAAATCCCGGCGCCAGAAGCGAGGGAGGGGCGCGGCGCTGTTGGTTTCGGTGTGAGCCGGAGGGGACCCTCCGAGTCACCCAGTTCCATCTACCTTTCCCCCCACCCCAGGTCTCGTATAGGGTCTGCCAAGAGCCGGAGTCCTGCCACCCCGGCTTTGATTCCGAGAGCTACACATTCACGGTGCCTCGGCGGCACCTGGAGAGAGGCCGCGTCCTGGGCAGAGGTGAGGGCGCGCCGCCGGTGTCCATGGGCGGAGTGGGGTGGGGTTGGAAAGGGGCCGAGAAACTGCACTCCCACGCCCCTGGGTTGGAATGGGCAAGCTCCCTTCTTGGCTCAACCGACACCCCTTTGGAATTTACACAGATTTGGGGATCCAAATGTTTATGACTGAGCACTGTGGTGGAGAGGGTAGCCCTGCCTGGTTGTTAACTATGTAATAAAGAAGCAGAGGTTGAGGGCATTTACTAGAAGCCTTCGTGTTTCTCTTATTGCCCTGAGGCACTGTAGAGATAGTGTCTCATTTCAGACTGCAAAAACCTGCTGGGTGTGAAGGCCCGGCGGGAATATTCCCATTTTACAGATGAGCAAACCGAGGCTCAGAGGGTGACAAAGCAGGTATCTGAACTGGGATCTGACTACCACGCTCCATTAAGCACCATCTCTGGAATGACTGAATAGCAACCCTCTCCTGGTTACTGGGCTGGAGCTTTTGTTTATACAGATTAAAGCTTTCTTTTTTAAAGACAGGGTCTTGCTCTGTTGCCCAGGCTGGAGTGCAGTGGTGCAATCATATAGCTTACTGCAGCCTCCATCCTCTGGGCTCAAGTGATCTTTCCCACCTCAGCCTCCCTAGTAGCTGGTATTACAGGCATGTGCCACCATGCCTGGCTAATTTATTATTATTATTATTATTATTTTTAAGATGGAGTTTCACCATGACAGCCAGGCTGGTCTTGAACTCCTGACCTCAGGTGATCCACCCACCTCAGCCTCCCAAAGTGCTAGGATTACAGGTGTAAGCCACAGCGCCCAGCCAATTTAAAACATTTTTTTAGGGTTGGCATGGTGGCTCACGCTTGTAATCCCAGCACTTTGGGGGGCCAAGGCAGGCAGAGTCAGGAGTCAAGTGGGCAGAGTCAATGAGGTTAGGAGTTCCAGACTAGCCTGGCCAACATGGTGAACCCTGTCTCTACTAAAAAAATACAAAAATTAGCTGGACACGGTGGCATGTACCTGTAATCCCAGCTATTCGGGAGGCTGAGGCAGGAGAATTGCTTGAACCCAGGAGGCGGAGGTTGCAGTGAGCTGAGATGGGACCACTGCACTCCAGCCTGGGTGACAGAGCAAGACTCCATCTCATAAAATAAAATTTCTTTTAGAGACAGGAATCTCCTCATGTTGCCCAGGCTGGTGTGGAACTCTTAGGCTCAAGAGATCCTTCTGTCTCAGCTTTCCAGAGTGCTGGGATTGCAGACCTGAGACACTGTGCCTGGACTGAAACTTCTTGATACAGATCCTATTTCTCCCAAGGAAGAATGTTTTTTTGTCATATATGTATGTATGTATATATATATATATATATATATATATATATATATATATTTTTTTTTTTTTTTTTTTTAAGACGAAGTTTCACTGTTGTTGCCCAGCCTGGAGTACAGTGGCATGATGTCTGCTCACTGCAACCTCTGCCTCCTGGGTTCAAGCGATTCTCCTGCCTCAGCCTCCTGAACAGCTGGGATTACAGGCACCTGCCACTGCACCCAGCTAATTTTTGTATTTTTAGTACAGACGGGGTTTCATCATGTTGGCCAGACTGGTCTCGAACTCCTGACCTCAGGTAATCCACCTGCCTCTACCTCCCAAAGTGCTGGGATTATAGGCACGAGCCACCGTGGCCAGCCAGGAATAATGATATTTTTTAAAAGGCATGGAAGTTCTGACTCAGGATAAAAATGCATACAAACATCCAATGTACTTCTAGGCCTTATCGTTGTGATAATCTAGAGTTTGCTTTGTTCCGCTTGACTGTTGTCCAGGGAACAAGGAAAGGGGCTAGTTTCTCTTCTGGTTTCACTGAATCCCAGGTGCTTACTTTTATATCAAACTACTTTCTCCTCTCTCATGATTTTAGTTGACTGAGCGAGTATCACAATAAAATACATTTTTAAAGAGAAATCACCCACATTTTCCCTGACGGAACACCTCCACTGTGTCTGTTCTTCCAGTCTTTAGCCACGTGAATCTTTTTTTTTTCCGCCCCAAAACTCCTGAGAATATGCCAAGTAATGGCCACATGGATCTTTAGCAATTGTGCTGTTGTTTTAAATTTATTTTGAACTTTGGAAGTCGTTTGAATAGTGGGTGGCAGTTTTTTTTTTTGTTTTTTTTTTTTGAGAGTTTCACTTTTGTTGCCAGGCTGGAGTGCAATGACCTGATCTCGGCTCACCACAACCTCTAACTCCCAGGTTCAAGCAATTCTCCTGTCTTTGCCTCCTGAGTAGCTAGCATTACAGGCACGTACCACCATGCCCTGCTAATTTTTTATTTTATTTTTTTAATAGAGATGGGGTTTCTCCATGTTGATCAGGTTGGTCTTGAACTCCCCACCTCAGGTGATCTGCCTGCCTCAGCCTCCCAAAGTGCTGAGATTACAGGCATGAGTCTGGGTGGTGGTCTTTACAGAGCAGCTACAGCTTGATTGATGAAGTATATTTGCTCTGTGTGCTCTAGAGCTTTCTATTGGATCAGAAGTTGCCTCAGACTCCTGGGCTCAAGTGATTCACCTGCCCTGGCCTTGCGAAGTGCTGGGGTTACAGATGTGAACCATTGCGCAGCCTTGGATATTTTGATGTCAATAGGCATTGAGGATTGGCTTCTCTGGGGAGGCAAATTTGATCCAACCTTGGAGAGCAAGGCAGGGGCTAGAAACAAGCTTGTATCTGAGCGTGCATTTGGGGTGTCCCAGTGCTAAGGCTGTTGACTTTATTTTCCTGCACAAAGATAGTTGGTAGCACCGAGGGTGGGTTGGTCTGGTTTTTATTTCTCCCTTCTAAGCTCCTGTGTCTGACCAATAATAATATTATTACATATTAATATTAATGTTTTAATAATTCAATAGTGACACGTCTTCACTTTTGCCTCAGACTCTGGGGCAAGTGCTTCACATATTTTACCTCATTTAGTCTTCACTAGAGCATTAGGACGGTGGGCACTATTCTTCCTACCTTGTAAGTGAGGAAACTCAGGCATAAAGGAATTCCGTAATCTGCTGAAGGATCTACAGTTGATCTTTTCTCTTCCTTTTTCTCCTTGTTTTTCACCTCAACAATCTGAAAAAACAAAAACAAAAAAGGTGTTTGGGGAATTAGTGTCCCATGAAGTAAGCTGAGGATGGAGGTGTTGATAGGGTGGGGCCTCCAAGAGGGGCTAGTGATGATGGAGATGGGTCAGTCCAGGTGGGAGGTGGCAGCGGACCCTGGGGCTGATGGTTTCGTGGGAAGAGGCTGCCTCCACACAGAATCCGCAGGCCGCTGGTGTGGTTGGTTTTAGTTCCCTTTATGTTCACAGATCCCCACTCCCACACAACAGATTTCGGGACATTGAATATATATATATATATATTTTTGGCTTTTTTGGACTGTGGGATCTACTTGTACCGGTCCAATGTGGAATTGCCCCAGGATGGAAGTGTCCTGGTAAAAATCACACATTCCATCTCAGGAACTGGCTTGTGATTTTAAAAGGCAGCTAGGATTTTGGATGTGGCCTAGCTCTCCTCGGACAGTGCAAGAAAATGAAGGGATGGATATAACATTGGCACCAGGTTTAGACATTGGCTTCATGGAGAATTTACTCTGTGGGAATTTTGAAACTTGAAACCTGTCACTTTTTGTGCACGGGTAACTGTAGGGTCTTTGTCATTTTTATTTTTTGAGATTAAGCCTCACTCTGTCATCTAGGCTGGATCTTGGCTCACTGCAACTTCTGCCTCCCAGATTCAAGTGATTCTCCTGCCTCAGCCTCCGGAGTAGCTGTGATCACAGGCGTGTGCCACCACACCCAGCTAATTTTTGGTATTTTTAGTAGAGACAAGTTTCACCATGTTGGCTAGGCTGGTCTAGAACTCCTGACCTCAGGTGATCCACCTGTCTCAGCCTCCCAAAGTGCTGAGATTACGGGCATGAGCCACAGTGCCTGGCCAGCCGTAGGGTCTTAACTGAACTCAGGGGACTTTGTAGTGGTTTGCTAGGGTCAGTCTCTGCCCCATTCCATGGCTGACCCCACGATCTCAACCTTATATTTATTCCATTGGTTCCTCTCCAGCTTCTAGAATGAAGATCGTTAAAAGAAACAAAAAAACTCAACTGTAATAAACCAGTTCTTTAGAGTTGCTGCATATTTTCCATCCTCTTAGCACACATTGGTTTGAGAAACCCAGGTTGTTAGACAGCTTGGGATCTCGGCAGTATTAGCCTAGTGAGCACAACTGTAAGTTGATTCAGGGGTGGAAAAAAGCTGGCAGGCTTTCCAGTGATTGAGTTCTTCCCTTGCTTACTCTACAATCTGGCCTTGGGAACACAGGGCCTATATTTCAGGGTTGAGCTTTGGCTGCTTGAGGGGTTGACCTACTTCACAAGCACCCACCTGTGTGGATTAAATACACCCATTTCCCTTTTTTTTTTTTTCTTTTTTGAGACAGAGTCTTCCTCTGTCACCCAGACTGGAGGGCAGTGACATGATCTCGACTCACTGCAACCTCCACCTTGTGGGTTTCAGCAATTCTGGCTTAGCCTTCTGAGTAGCTGGGACCTACAGGTATGCACTGCCATACCCAACTAATTTTTGTATTTTCAGTGGAGATTGGGGTTTCACCATGTTGGCCAGTCTGGTCTTGAACTCCTGGCCTCAGGTGATCTGCCTGCCTTGGCCTCCCAAAGTGCTGGGATTATAGGCATGAGCCACCGGGCCCGGCAGTTTCTTTCTCCTTTCTAAAGTACCTGTTGAAAGGTGCAGAAGACAGTATGCAGGCCCCCTAATACAATTAGGCTTTTAAAAAGCAAAACTGGAAATCAGCTTTGAGATCACCTTACATCATCAGATCGCCACTCCCCCGCCCCTCAAACTCTTAACAGTCATTTCACCAATTACTCATGTCTGTGACAAAGGTTGATCTGAGCTTACTGGGAAATGAGACCAGTGGGGCACCCTCCTGGCCTTGCCTTTGTGTCTCTGGAAGAGCGGAGGTGGAAGGCTGGGCAAGGCCATGTAAGGAAGGCTGGCTGCTACTTCCTCCCAGTGGGGCCCTGCCTGCCCCTCTCTGCCAGCTGGTTATGGAGTTTCCTGTTTGCTCTCCAGGGGTTTTTATTGGGTGAGGCTTTTCTTCTGAAATGCTCACCTTGGTGTCTGTTGCACATTCCCTTCCAAGGCAGCCCCAGATAAGCCAGAGGCTGAAGCTCTCCTATCTCCCAGAAGCTGCCCAAACCGTAAAATCTCTGAGAGGCACCTGTCCTAATCCAATCCTTGCTGGGTTTCTTTCTTTCTTTCTTTTTTTTTTTTTTTTTGAGACAGAGTTTCGTTCTTGTTACCCAGGCTGGAGTGCTATGGCGTGATCTCAGCTCACCGCAACCTGTGTTCAAGCAATTCGCCTGCCTCAGCCTCCCAAGTAGCTGGGACTACAGGCACACGCTACCATGCCCAGCTAATTTTTGTATTTTTAGTAGAGACGGGGTTTCACCTTGTTGGCCAGGATGGTCTCTATCTCTTGACCTTGTGATCAACCCACCTCGGCCTCCCAAAGTGCTGGGATTATAGGCGTGAGCCACCGCGCCTGGCTCTTTTTTTTTTTTTTTTTGAGATGGCATGTCGCTGTTGCTCAGGCTGGAGTGTAGAGGTTCAATCTCGGCTCATGGCATCCTCTGCCTCCCACAATCAAGCAATTCTCCAGCCTCAGCCTCCGGAGTAGCTGGGATTACAGGTGTGCACAAGCACACCCCGCTAATTTTTGTGTTTTTACTAGATTTGGGGTTTCACCATGTTGTTCAAGCTGGTCTTGAACTCCTGAGCTCAAAGTGATCTGCCTGCCTCAGCCTCCCAAAGTGCTGGGAGTACAGGCGTGAGCCACCATGCCCAGCCTCTTGCTGTGTTTCTTTCTGCCTCAACCCCATCTCCTTTGAGGGCACAAGGCTTTCAAGGAGGAGAATGAAATTGTTCCATAATGGCTGCTTGGGATCCTTCAGCGAGAAGCACAGGAAAGCCAGGTTTGAATTTTAGCCACTAGCTATGTGACTTTGGATAAGTCACTTTACTTCTATAGGCCTCAATTTCCCCAAATGGGGCGGCAATACTTACTGATCTGTTATGAGAATTATATATGCATATTCATTCATTTAGTTCACATAGGTGAGTGCCTATTGTGTATTAGCACCAGGCTAGAACCTGAGGTTTTGGCAGATTGGATGGAACATTCATGCAAGTGGGAAGGAATGTAAAGAGAGAAAACAGAATAATTTCAACAGTGGCTGATATTTCTCAGGGACACAGTAAACTCTCAATGTGATTTTGAGCAAATGAATGAACATGAATAAATCACTATCTTGGCTGATGTTTTTCCCTCTCAGATTCTCTGGACTTGGTCCAGCCCTTAAGGTTGGTTGTAAATAAGCAGGGAAGAATTTGTTCTGTTAGAACCTTCCGTTATGCTCTGTGTTTCCTGCGCATTCTGTGCTCTGAGCGTCCCTCTGGACAACTGTGGAGGGCAGAGAGGGAGTCCTCAAACCTGAATCTGGAAACAGGAGGAAATATAGTCATTTTTAAATATTTTCCACTTTTGGTCAATTAAAAATCCTGTGGTACGTGCTCTCTCGCTGGCTCGATATTTATCTCTCTATCCCAATCTCTAACCCCATCTCTATTTCTAGCTGTCTATCTCTTTTTCCCTCTACTCCTCTTTGTTAATGTAAGTTGCCCTAGGCCAGGGATCCTAGTGCCCCAGCTCGTTCTTGTTACTGTTGGGGGGCTTTGGGCCTCCTCCTTATCTGCACTTTTCATCTTCCCTCTTCCTTCCTCTTTCCTGCCTCCAATCCTCCACTTCTGCCCAAGGTATGGGCAGCATCTCCTCCAAATTTAGGAGGTTCTTGAGTCAGACTGCCTAGGTTTAAATCCAGTGTCCCTTCCCAGCCTAGGAACATCAGCTGAGGACTTAGTTTCCCTCTCTGTAAAATGAGCATAATAGTATGGAAACACCATAGGATGGTGTGTCAAGTGTTCAGTGAATATTAAACATTAGAGTCCCTGGAGGACTTGGTGCTGTCTGTGTGAGAGTCTCCCAGGTTTTACCTTTGGATCAAAGATCCCCTGCACTCCCTCTCACCCAGCAAACCAGCCAAACCAGTTTACTCACCCTGCCTGTTTCTGTGTTAAGCAAACAGTACACTGCAAACAGTGACTAAGCCTAGTGCCTTTGTTAGGAAGAAACTGGCGTTTTCTTGCTTGCCACTGTGCAGGGTGCTCAGGGTGGACAGGAACAGGTTTGCCATGGCTTCGGAAAAGGGACCTGCCCGTGGAGGTTGTGTAGAACTGGGGTGGGAGGAGTGGGGCAAGGAGCAGCTAGGGCTGGGAGAGTCAGGATGATCTTGAACTTGTCAGCTTCTGCTTGGCTTTCAAAAGTATTTCAGGCCAGATCCCGTGGCTCACAGTGCTTTGGAAGGCTGAGGCTACAGGATCACTTTAGCCTAGGAGGTTGAGACAGCCTGAGCAACATGGTGAGACCCCTGTCTCTACAAAAATTAAAAAAAAAAAAAAAATGTAGCCTGACATGGTAGCCTGTAACTGTGGTCCTAGCTACAAAAATGCAAGTATTTGCTGAGTGTCATGGCATGTGCATGTACTCCCAGCTGCTCGGGAGGCTGAGATAGGAAGATTGCTTGAAGCCCAGGAGGTTGAGGCTGCAGTAAGCCATGATTGCACCATGGCACTCCAGCTTGGGTGGCTGATAGAGACCTAACAAAAAAAAGAAAGTATTTCATGATACACATGCCTAAGAATACCTCCTGCTGCCAAAAACACTCTGTCCCAGCCCGAGACCCTTGTGGCTAAAAATCAAATCACCTGGGGCACTTCATACAGACTTGCCCTCTTGCAGATTCACTGAGAGCCTATCTCTGAGGTTCGAGATCTGAACTTGACTTTTTTTTTTTTGAGGCAAAGTCTTGCCTTGTCACCCAGGCTAGAGTACAGTGGTGCAATCTCGGCTCATTGCAACCTCCACCTCCCAGGTTCAAGCAATTCTCTTGCCTCAGCCTCCTGAGTAGCTGGAATTACAGGCACTTGCCACTATGCCCAGCTAATTTTTATATTTTCAGTAGAGAGGGGGTTTCACCATGTTGTTCAGGCTCTTGAGTATCTGGGATTACAGGCATGCGCCACCATGCCCAGCTAATTTTTGAATTTTTAGTAGAGACAGGGTTTCACCATGTTGATCAGGCTGGTCTTGAACTCCTGACCTCATGATCCACTTGCCTTAGCCTCCCAAAGTGCTGGGATTACAGGCCTGAGCCACTGTGCCTGGCTGGCTTTTTTTTTTGTGATGAAGTCTTGCTCTGTCACCCAGGCTGGAGTGCAATGGCATGATCTCAGATTACTGCAACCTCCGACTCCTGGGTTCAAGCAATTATCCTGTCTCAGCCTCCTGAGTAGCTGGGATTACAGGTGCCCACCACCATGCCTGGCTAATTTTTTTGTATCTTTCTGGTTTTTTTTTGTTTTTGTTTTTTTTTTGAGACAGAGTGTTGCTCTGTTGCCAGGCTGGAGTGTAATGGCGCAATCTCAGCTCACTGCAACTTCCGCTTCCTGGGGTCAAGCGATTCTTCCGCCTCAGCCTCCCGAGTAGCTGGGACCACAGGCACGTGCCACCACGCCCAGCTAATTTTTGTATTTTTAGTAGAGACGGGGTTTCACCGTGGCCAGGATGGTCTCGATTTCTTGACCTCGTGTTCTGCCCGCTTCGGCCTCCCAAAGTGCTGGGATTACAAGCATGAGCCACTGCACCCGGCCATTTTTTTGTATCTTTGTAGAGACAGGGTTTCACCATCTTGGCTGGGCTGGTCTCGAACTCCTGACCTCAAGTGATCCACATGCCTCGGCCTCCCAAAGTGCTGAGATTGCAGGCATGAGCCACCATGCCCAGCCTTGAACTTGACATTTTTAAAAGCTCTTCGGGCCAAGTGTGGTGGCTCATGCCTGTAATCCCAGCACTTTGGGAGGCCTAGGTCGTCAGATCACAGGGTCAGGAGCTCAAGAACAGCCTGACCAACGTGACGAAACCCCATCTCTACTAAAAATACAAAAATTAGCTGGGCGTGGTGGCATGTGCCTGTAATGCCTGTAATCCCAGCTACTTGGGAGGCTGAGGTAGGAGAATCACTTGAACTTGGGAGGCAGAGGATCAGTGAGCTGAGATCGTGTCACTGCATTCCAGCCTGGGTGACAGAGTGAGATTCCGCTACAAAAATAAATAAATAAATGCTCCTCAGCTATCTGCTGCCACCCAATGCACTTCCCTGGACAACCCCAGGGGCTAGATGTTTGATAAGTAAATACCCCCAGCCAGGATGTGGGTACCTGGTTTTCCAGCCAGAGGCCAGAGATCCCAGGGCACACCCTTGATCAGGGAGGGATGAGGCTGGTGCTTCTGCCATGCCCAGGATTCAGAACTCTGTGGGTGCAAATGGGGGTGGATGCAAGTCTGGGTGCTATGGCTCACGCCTGTAATCCCAGCACTTTGGGAGGTCGAGGTGGGCAGATCACTTGAGGTCAGGAGTTTGAGATCAGCCTGACCAACATGGTGAAATCCCATCTCTACTAAATATAAAAGAAGTAAGTGAGGTGGATGGGTGTGGAAGTGGGGGACCCAGAGAAGTAGCCAGTGCACCTTGGCATAAGACTCACCCCTGCCCTCAGAGATTCCGGAAAAGCTCTGAGAGAGACCTCTCAGCAGGTAACTCCAGCAGGCTCTGAGAATGCCATTGGAGTGAGAATGTGTTCAGAGGATGCCAGGAGTGGTCAGTTTCACTTGCTGGGCCTTGAGCAAGAGGGCATCAGCCATGCAAGGAAAGAGGAAGGGCCCTCCAGGAGGAGGAAGTGAGGTGCCCAAAGGTGTGGCCGGGTCATGGAGGCAGAAGACTAGAGGAGGAGAGTCTCAGGATAAGGCTGCAGAGGCAGCTGGGCCAGGTTATCTCTGGGCCTTGGGCCGTGGGTCATGGAGGGTTTTCTCTCATGGGCAAATTAATCACTCAGTTAAAACATAAGTTTAAATACATATCTTCATATATATATGAAAAAGCTTATATATGTGTCTATTTAGCAGAGAGTGAAGTCTCCTTTGCACCCCAATCCACTCTTCACCCAGTTCTTCCCCAGGGCACAGGGAATTGATTTCATAGTCTCTTGTGTATCCTTCTCATGGTTTCCTTATGGAAAAGCAAACGTAGTCTTGTTTCTTTATGCCAGTGTAAATTTATAACATATGATCCTTATACACAAAACACAGCGTATGACAGCACTGCTCTGTACCTTGTTTTTCTCCCAGCAATATATCTGGATGTTCTCTTTCTCTCCACACATATCTTCCTTAGACTGAGTCTTGCTCTGTTGCCCAGGCTGCAGTGCAGTGGTGCAATCTCAGCTCTCTACAACCTCTGCCTCCCGGTTCAAGTGATTCTCCTGCCTCAGCCTCCCAAGTAGCTGAGACTACAGGTGCATGCCACCACACCTGGCTAATTTTTGTATTTTTAGTAGAGACAGGGTTTCATCATGTTGGCCAGGCTGGTTGGTCTCAAATTCCTGGGCTCAAGCAGGCCACCTGCCTTCGCCTCCCAAAGTGCTGGGATTACAGGCATGAGTGATAGCGCCCGACCAATAAGACAGTTTTGATTTGGGGGAAGGTTTCCAGCACCTAAATTGTTCTAAACAAGAAGTAATGCCAGCAGCTTCTAGAATGTTCCTTTGCACCAACACTGGAAACAGGAGAAAGAGTTGGGGGAGGAAAATTAGTTCTTGGTGAGGAATATGTTGAGTTTGAGTGTCTGAAGGACACAGAGGCGGAGTTATCAAAGAGGTATTTGAGAATGTCAGCTCTGAGCTTGGAAGAACGTGAAGTACCAGTTTAAAGAAGGATTTGTATAGTATAGTGGTCTTTTTTCCTTAATCTTCTGTCAATAGATACAGAGTTTTCAGAGACTTCACAGACTGGAGAATTAAATGATAGAAGGTGTTTATTTGGAGAGTGTTTACTGGAAGGTGGTCAACAGATGAAAGACAAATATTTGTATCCATTTGCACAGGGTTAGAGTGGTCCTGCCCGCCACCCTGCTGACGTGACAGTTAATTCTCACTATGGCTCAAGGTGGGAACTGTCATCATCCCCTACTCTAGAAGAGGAATTAGGCTCAGAGAGGTTGCACTGCTTGCCCCAAGTCACCCCAACAGGTAATGGCAGTGCTAGGGCTGCAGCCCAGGCTTTTCGTCTTCCAAAACCAGATCTCTCATCCAGTTTCCTCTAATACCCTGTTGCCAAATTCAGCACCTCCAGTGAGACTTGATTCACCTTTCTTTTCTTTCTTTTTTTTTTCTTGAGATGGAGTTTTGCTCTTGTTGCCCAGGCTGGAGTGGAGTGGCTCAATCTCAGCTCACTGCAACCTCTGCCTCCCAGGTTCAAGCGATTCTCCTGCCTCAGCCTCCCAAATAGCTGGGATTACAGGCATGCACCACCACACCCGCCTAATTTTTTTTTGAATTTTTAGTAAAGATGGGGGTTTCTCCATCTTGGTCAGGCTGGTCTTGAACTCCTAACCTCAGGTGATCCACCTGCCTTGGCCTCCCAAAGTGCTGGGATTACAGGTGTAAGCCATCATGCCCCACCTTGATTCACCTTTCTAAGGGAAACAAATTCCCTCTCTCTCTTTGGAGAAGCTGTCATTATACCTTTTGCATCTCACTTATTGTGTGTGTGTGTGTGTGTGTACACATAGAGTTTTGCTCTGCTGCTCAGGCTGGAGTACAGTGGTGCCATCACAGCTCACTATCACTTTGAACTCCTGGGCTCCAGCAATCCTCACATCTTGGCCTCTCAAAGTGCTGGGATTACAGGTGTGAGCCACCAGACCCGGCCTGCCTCTCACTAATTTTATTTGTGATGCTAGAATTCAGGTTTTTTGTTTGTTTGGCCTTTGGAATGACTCTTTTGTCTTTTGCTTATGGGCAGTTTCAGCCTGTTTCCCTCTTGACCTTCACTTCCAAATGAATGCTAGCGGAACAGCTCTCTCTTCCTTTTGGTCTCTTTCAACTTTCTGAGTCCCAGAAAATCTACTTGTTTTGGTCTTCAAGACTTGGCAGGGTGGGGACAGGAAACTGTCCTAAAGAAACTCTTGTTCCAGGGCCAGGCATGGTGGCTCACGCCTGTAATCCAAGCACTTTGGAGGCCGAGGAGGGCTGATCACCTGAGGTTGGGAGTTCAAGACCAGCCTGACCAACATGGTGAAACCCCATCTTTAAATTAAAAAAGAAAGAAAGAAAGAAAAAAACTCTTGTTCCACATGAGATCTACTCAAGGTGCTTGGGCCAGGCAAGCACCTGGGTGTGGCTCTTGCTGCTGAAAGGGGAAAGTTACTAACTACTGGGACCTAATGGGGCCTACCTAGAAGGGCTGAACCTGTTCCACATGAGCAAGATCATAAACGGTGGCCAGCTCAGGACCCCATGAGGTAATTGGCCTAGTTCTAGATAATAATTAGCTGGCTTTGTAATTAGGAGAGCTTGTAACAAGCCAAAAGCCTTTCAGATTTATTTTACCTGGGCAAGTTCACGAAGAAGAGCACCTGCTTCTGTGGTTTGGCATTCAGGCATGTCTGTGCACCTTCTCTCTTTTTATTTTTATTTTATTTTTCGAGAAGGAGCTCTGCTCTTGTTGCCCGGGCTGGAATGCAATGGCACCATCTCGGCTCACTGCAACCTCTGCCTCCAGGTTCAAGCGATTCTTATGCCTCAGCCTCCAGAGTAGCTGGGATTATAGGCACCCACCACCCCGTCCGGCTAATTTTTGTATTTTTAGTAGAGACCAGGCTGGTCTTGAACTCCTGACCTCTAGTGATCTACCTGCTTCAGCCTCCCAAAGTGCTGAGATTTCTGGCTCATGCCTGATCTGGACCCCCTATTTATGATGGTAAACCTTGCTCTCAGCCCTCCCCATCTCTTTTGCTTAATTTTCCTCTAGAACTTTTCACTGTCTAGCATGCTATGTATTTGACTTATTTCTCCTGTTCACTTTCTGTCTCCTCCTGAACAGAAGATACAGGAGGCCAGGGATTTTTGTCTTTTGTTTTGTACTTGGGCTGTATTGCAGCTAGACTCGTGCTTGGTACATAATAAGGTCTTAGTAAATATCGGAAGGAATGAATGAATAAGAAGCTTCAGAATGTATTTAATATAGATGAGTCTATACAGATCTCTCTTTCTAGAGATATTTCACTGTAGTGATTTTTTTTTCTTAAAGAAAAGACAGGGCTTTATGTATCAGCCACAGAGGAGGCTGCTGGGAGGAGGGGTGTTCTCAGGGCGTGTGCCTCTGCTTGGCACTCCCCAGTTTCTCTGAGCCCTGCACATCCCTGATGTAACCTTACCTAATTGTCTTGTCACAAAACAGCTTGCAGTCTGGAGTCTAAAGGTCAGATGAGCCATTTCTGCCCCACACTTATGGGTGTAAGGAAGCACCAGATCAAAATCTAGGCAGACATCTGAGCCTGCCAGAGCCATCTGTTTGGTTTCTTATTGTCTGGGTAACACCTTCCTTAAGCAAGGCTCCAAGATACACCCAACACCTTTCCCCTGGGTGTCTCCAGCATCCTTTAGACCCATGAATTGTTCAAGAACCAGTGTCCGTTCTTCCAGTTCTTCAGTGTACAGGACCCTGGAAAGAGCTCAATGAGAGATGCAAAGAGCTCAAAGACAAACATGCAAGGCTGGCTGGGCACAGTGGTTCACACCAGTATTCCCAGCGCTTTGGGAGGCCAAGGCATGAGAATCACTTGAACCTGGGAGGCGGAGGTTGCAGATTGTACCACTGCATTCCAGCCTGGGTGACAGAGTGAGACTGTGTTTAAAAAAGCAAAAAGCAAGCCCTGCTTAATCAGATCTTGGCCAAGATAAAAATATGGTGGCTTCAAAATCCATCTGATCAATAAATATTCATTGAGAGAGTACTATAGGGCAATATCTTATAAATCTTTATGTAACCTAGACCACCCTTCTGCCTTCAGGAGGGTAACTGCCTAATGGTTAGTGTTGCTAGATTTAGCAAATAAAAATACAGAACTCTCAGTTACATTTGACTTTCAGATAAACAATGGCTAATATTTAGTATAAGTATATCCCATGCAGTATTTGAGACAATTATTCAGCGGGGCATGGCTCCTGCCTGTAATCCCAGCATTTTGGAAGGCTGAGGGGGGAGGATCCCTTGAGCCCAGGAGTTCAAGACCAGCCTGGGCAACAGAGGGAGACCCTGTTTCTACAAAAGATTTTTAAAAATTAGCCAGGCCTGGTGGCATGAGCTGGTAGTCCCAGCTACCCGGGAGGCTGAGGTGGGAGGGCCACTTGAGACCACAGAGGTCAAGGCTGCAGTGAGCTATGATTGTGTCACTGCACTCCAGCCTGGGTGACAGAGTGAGACCCCGTCTCACAAAAAAGTATTTTGTTGTTGCATTCTCTATTATGATCATAAGCAACAATGTATTGACTGGTGCTTTCTGTATGTTGAACTCTTCCCCTATGCCATCTCCTATAACTTTCATTCACCTGGATGTGTCATGCACACAGGAAGTGGGAGAGCCTGGCTGTGTATCCAGTGGCTGTTGGACTCCAAAGACTGTGCTCTTTACAGCAGGAAAAGGCAATTAACATGGCAGTCTGTGAGCAGCCAGGTGAAAGGGATGGATCATTCCTTCTCTGAAGGTCTTGGATGACAGAGGCATCTGCCTGTCTATTCGCTGAGTGAATTTATGCTGAGCACCTGCCAAGCCCTCTGCTAGGCATTGGGGATGTAGCAGGGCCCAAACAGAGAAAAACCCCTGTCCTCATGGAATTTCTCTTCTAATTGGAGGGGACAGGTAGATGGTGATCTATGGAAGAAAGAATAATACACAGCAGGAAGGATGATAAAAACTATGCACTGGGGAGGAGAAATTTAGGGGCAGTCATCACTAAGAAGACTGGCATTTGTGTGAAGATGAAGAAGTGAGGTACTCAGTAGGTGTTAGAATTCAACTGTGTCAGCTGGGTGTGGTGGTTTATGATTGTAATCCTAGGCCAATGCAGGCAGATCTCTTGAGCCCAGGAGTTCAAGACCAGCCTGGCCATGATAGCGAGAAGCTTGTCTCTACAAAAAGTGCAAAAATTAGCTGGGTATAGTGGCATATACCTGTAGCGCCAGCTACTTGGGAGGCTGGGGTGGGAGGATCACTTGAGCTGGGAGGTTGAAGCTGCATTGAGCCATGATCACACCACTGCACTCCAGCCTGGGCGACAGGGTGAGATTCAGTCTCAAAAAAAAAAAGAAAGAATTGGACTGTGTCTTGAAGGGACTGGACTTCTATATTCAAGACTGTATTCATTGAAAAAGACTGTTCTCTTACCATTTTTCTTTTTAATTTAATTTTTAAAATTTTTGTTAAATATAGAGACAGGGTCTTGTTATGTTTCCCAGGCTAGTCTTGAACTCCTGAGTGTAAGCAGTATTACTACCTTCGCCTCCCAAAATTCTAGGATTACAGGTCTAAGCCACCATGCCCGGCCAGGGCAGGCATTTTCTAGAGAAGGAATCCTGAGGGCTCATTGTCACATCTCCTTTATTGTTTATTTATTTATCTTTCTCTTTTGACCTGCCACTTCGGGAACTTCTCCTTTAAAGGGTATCAGATTCAAACCAGGAAATAATGCTCATTCCAAGCACCCCCACCCCCTTGGCATGTGGTCCAAGAGGAATATTGCTCTAGTGGAGTTTTCTAAAGATTTTTTTTTGAGACGGAGTCTTGCTCTGTTGCCCAGGGTGGAGTGTAGTGGTGCGATCTCAGCTCAGTGCAACCTCCACCTTCCAGGTTCAAGCGATTCTCCTGCCTCAGCCTCTTGAGTAGCTGGGATTACAGGCACATGCCGCCATGCCCAGCTAATTTTTGTATTTTTAGTAGAGGCAGGGTTTTACCATGTTGGCCAGGCTGGTCTCCAACTCCTGACCCTAGGTGGTCTGCCCTTCTTGGCCTCCCAAAGTGCTGGGATTACAGGCATGAGCCACTGTGCCAGCTGAGTTTTCTAAAGATTCTTATTGAGGAGGGATGAGATTGTCCTAAACAGGCATCGTGACCTCTTGGGGAGATTTTCTTTTTCTTTTTTTGGGGTGCATGTATACCAGTATTCCTAGGACCTGCTACTTACAGTGAAACCTGGACTTCAGTACGAGGCTTCCTCCCCAACAAATTTTTCACCACAACTATGTGGGAGTGTTTGAAAAGCGAATAAGATGACCAGCTTGTTTGTGGGAAACGCTGTGGCTTTCCTATTGGAAAACGTCATCCCTTGAATCAGCAGTGAGACAAACACCTGGGCACTTATTTATGGGTAGGTTGGGTGGGGCCCTGAGTCACCAACATTGAAAGGCCTCTCCTGGTGAGGTTTTTCAATATCAGATTGAATTAGCTGTGACATCACCCTCTATGGTGACAGGTACTCAGGCACCGGCTCTTACTCATAAGTCCCAGGAGTTACTAGCCCTCTATATCTCTTCCCTGTTAGCTTCGTGCTACCAGATTTTTGAGAAATGACAGCTGCTTGGTGATGTCTGTGTGGCTGGTTTCATTACCACCCCAACTCCCAGGCTTATAATTATGACTAAACTTTCTGGAGAAAATAGAATTTGTGGTTGTATTTCCTATAACTTTTGCCTTCTTGTCTCAAGTCTGCATTTAAAGAGGCCAGGTACAGTGGCTCACACCTTTAATCCAGCACTTTGGAAGGCCAATGTAGGAGGATCACTTGAGCCCAGAAGTTGAAGACCAGGTTGGGCAACAAAGTGAGACCCCATCTCTGCACACAGAACAATTAGACAGGCATGGTGGCACACACCTGTGATCCTAGCTTCATGGGAGGCTGAGGCAGACAGATCCCTTGAGTCCTGGAGGTTGAGGCTGCAGTGAGCTGTATTTGTGCCACTGCACTCCAGCTTGGGGAGCAAAATAAGGTACTGTCTCAAACAAATAAAAAGCAACAAAAAAAAACCCTCTTCTTCTTGAGGTTGGATGTTTCAGAGCTTGTATTTTGAGTCTTTGATTTTTTTTTTTTTTAAAGACAGTCTCACTCTGTCACCCAAGTTGGAGCACAGTGGCACAATCTTGGCTCACTGCAACCTCTGCCTCCCAGGTTCAAGCACATCTCCTTCCCTAGCCGACTAGCTGGGATTACAGGCTAGCACTACTGTGCCCAGCTAATTTTTGTATTTTTAGTGGAGGCAGGGTTTCACCATGTTGGCCAGGCTGGTCTCAAACTCCTGACCTCAGGTGATCCACCCACCTTGGCTTCCCAAAGTGCTAGGATCATAGGCGTGAGCCACCACGCCCAGCCTGGCAACTCTATTTTCAGATTATAAACAGAAGCTTCTGGAGGCTGTTCACTTACCTAGAGTTCCACAGCTGGGGGAGTTGGGAAGGAAAAGGTATGTGTCCCACCCTGGCCGGCTTTTAACCCTCTCGTGCTCAGGGACTCTATTTCTGAGAATATTCCCATTCTAGATCCATCATTTGGGCCTAGGAAGGAACCTCATGTCAAGGTCCACCCATGCAGCCCCTAAATCCCCTTTACCACTCACTGTGCCTGGCTGGGTTTTTTAAATTCAGTTTTCCACAGATGGGAATATGTATTGTCTTGTAAAGTATAACCATTTCCTGCCCCTCCTTTATGACAGTCTTTGGAGAATCTTGCCTGTTGGTTCATGGAACTGTTTCCCATTATTATTTCTCTTTAACCTGGGCAAGGTGTATTTATTAAGAATATCACAGACGGCCACACACACCTTGAGGTTTAGTTCTCCTTGGCACAGTGTACCCAGTGCCTCCTGTGTGCTCTGTGTCAGTTACCAGCCTTCTCTCCAGGAGTTTGAAGATGACCCAGGGTGATGGAAAATGCTGGGATGCCAAGTCATCAGACAATGGGCTCATTCAGAATCCAGGTGGGGTGGGGCTGTGGGGGCTGGACCAGCTGGCAGAGCTTCCCCATGGTGGGGAGGCCAGGAGGAGTCTGAGATGTGGGGTGGCATGTGAGCAGGAAGATGGGGAGACTCTCAGCCTCTGTTGTTGGCTGAGAAGGGGATGCCACAAGCCTAGAGGGGAGGGGGCAGGACTTCCCGTGCAGAGAGCAGGGTACAGGAATATGCCAGATGGTATATTTGGATGGTGACTCAGATAAGTCAAGTGAAACTGAGCTTCTAGAGTCACACAGGGGAGGGTAGGGGCTGTGAAAAAACTCCCTCATTGGCTCTTCCTGCTGGGCCTTTGAGGCAGATAGGGCCCAACAGAGCCTAGCAGGACTGCAGAAGGACAATAATGTGGCTGGTGGGTGGGGCCCGTCGGCCTGCAGGCTAGCAAGCTTCCCAGCTCCTGAAGCTGGAGAACCCACAGCTGGTTCTCCACCCTCTCCCTGCCTGAGGCAGCCCTCGGAGCCCTGAGTGGTTCAGGCTGATGGCATCAGGCCTGGAGCAGCCCCACTGGGCTATCCCATTCCCTCCTCCCCCACCCCTTAGATGTTTATCCCAAATCCCCTCCCCCTCAAGCTTACTTCTCAGCAAATGACACCTCCCATCCTGTCCATCCACGTGTCCGTCTCCGTTCATTTGTTCAGTAACGACTGAGGGCTGTTATCTGCCAAGCACTGTTCTGAGTGGGGTCACAGCAGAGACCCAGACCCATATGAATGTCCCCCCTCATGGAATTTGTATTACTGGGTATTGGAGGGAACAGGCAACATAACCAATGTGCAAAACATTTAGGCTGCCACGTGAAGACAGGTGTAGAGGAAAGATGAATCGGAAAGAAGCATTGCTGGGAAGTACTGGGGTGATCTGAGAAGGGCTTGCTGAAGGGAGGCATTTGAGCAAAGGCCCAAGAGAGGTGAAGGATCAGACCATGTGACTAGGTAGGGAAGGGTGTTCTAGACAGAGGGAACAGTAAAGACACCCCTGATACTGAGCAGAAGGGCAAGGTCAGTGATCAAGGGGCAGGGGCTGGCAGAGGGCAGAGGGGGACGGCAGCATGTGAAGGGCCTTGTACCCATCACCAGGACTTAGTCTGTCACTTGGGACTCCCCTGGCCCCTTAGCCCAGGTCCACTGGCTGCCTCCTTCTGCCAGTCCTGCCTCCACTCTCCATTGTGGGCAGTGGAGCCCAGTGGTTAATAGTGTGGGCACTGGCCTGCCTGCTCAGGTTCTGAACTGAGCACAGAGGCATGGGCGTCTCCTGGGCTTCTGTTCCACTTGGCCCAGGGTGGGGCCACGGACCAGCATTCCCAGTGGTGCTCCTGGCCCTGGCATATTGTGACCCCTCTACTGGGGACACCTCCTGGTGTTCCCTACCTGGCTCACTTCTCTCTCATGGCCAGCTTCGTGGTTGCTGCTTCCAGGAAGCCGCCTCTGATCTTCATCCCCAGGACCTGTGTCAGGGTATGTCCCACCCCTTCGCTTCACCAGTTGGGATCCCCTGAGTTCCTTTATCCTCCCCAGCCAGGCTGGGCACTTGGGAAGTATTTATAGCCCCTAGCATTAAGCCTGGCAGGAGCTGGCACTCAGCAGTTTGATGAGGGGCTCTTTGCTTCGAGAGGATTGGATTGCAGGGTCACCCTGCAACCCCCAGTGGCGGTGGCTTATCTCTGCCTTTTGAGGACTTTTGCAGGTAGGGGGTGCATTACAATGGAGAGGAGGAAGCCAGATTCCTAAAACGCCACTATTTTTTCAATCACATTTTG
This sequence comes from Callithrix jacchus, assembly GCF_049354715.1. Lineage (NCBI taxonomy): Eukaryota > Metazoa > Chordata > Mammalia > Primates > Cebidae > Callithrix > Callithrix jacchus. The sequence continues at coordinate 26,301,670 of NC_133521.1, forward strand.
CTCTTCCCAAAACAAACCAAAAAACAGGTCAGGGGCTGCGGATCATGCGTGTAATCCCAGCACTTTGGGAGGCCAAGGCCGGAGGATCACCTGAGGTCAGGAGTTTGAGACCAGCCTGGCCAACATGGTAAAACCCCATCTCTACTAAAGATACAAAAATTAGCCAGGCCTCATGGGTGCCTGTAATCCCAGCTACTCGGGAGGCTAAGGCAGGAGAATCGCTTGAACCCGGAGGGTGGAGGTTGCAGTGAACCAAGAGTGAGCACCACTGCACTCCAGCCTGGGTGACAGAGCGAGACTCAGTCTAAAAAAAAAAAGCAAACCCAAACCAGCTGAGCTTAGATGATCTCTCTGGCCATCTTTTTAAGTAGTAAGGGACCTTTAAAAATTTGATTCCTCTCTTCCCCCCACCAAGGCTATTTGCTTCCTGAAGATAAATCAATTGTAAAAAGTAGCTTAATTTAAAGCATTCAATTCTCCTGCTTTTTACATTGAGGAGAAATTATGGTGACTGCTCTTCCTGTTTTGAGTGCTTAGTACCTCAGGCACTGAGCCCAAAACTGCAACTCACTCTTGGCTATTGAGCCAACCCTGTGCCAGAAGATCCCCACCCCCTATAATGTATGGAATTCACATTATAGTGGGGGACGGGAGTGGGGAAACACACAGCCTGCAGATCCCGGAGAATGCCTGGTGAAAGTACTGGGGGAAGAAGTCCAGGTCCAGCTGGGAAAATGGGACAGGAGTTTTGGGAGTGGGTTTACACCTCAAGTGCCCTTATGGCCACAGTCCTAGCCTCCTTCCTACTTTACAAGTGAAGAGACTGAGGTTTAGAGAAGGGAATAAGGGGCTTGGCAGAGGCAACTTCTGAGGCATTTGAGGAAAGGTGAGGACTGCCCAGAGGAGGAGGGGTAAGGGAGCTGGAAGTAGGGGAGGGAAGAAGAAATTTGAGGAGGGTCTCTGGCCCTCTGCCCTCTTCCCCCACTTCTGGGAATGTGGACCCTGGTACCTGCTCCCTTATTTGAAATGCTGATTAGTTTATTAGCAGTTGTTTACAGGTCTTTGGCCTGTCTGACATTTTAACCCTGTGAAGTTTGAGGAAACAGTTCTCTCTCTCTCTCCCTTTTTTTTTTTTTCTGAGATGCAGTCTCCCTCTGTTACCCAGGCTAGAGTGTAGTGGCACGACCTTGGCTCACTGCAACCTCCGCCTCCCAGGTTCAAGCGATTCTCCTGCCTCAGCCTCCTGAATAGCGAATTTTTAGTAGAGATGGGGTTTCACCATGTTGTTCAGGCTGGTCTAGAACTCCTGACCTCGTGATCTGCCTGCCTTGGCCTCCCAAAGTGCTGGAATTACAGGCGTGAGCCACTGAGTCTAGCCTCTGTTCTCTGTCTTTAATGTGCTTCAAAACTGCCGGCAAAACTAACTAAGTGCAGACCACAGCCCTAAAGATCCTGGTATTTAAGTCTAGAGTGAGTCCAGGAATCTGCATTTTAAAATCAGCCCATCGGGTGCTGGAACAGGTGCCCTGGATCCCACTACAGGGGCAAGCTGGGCCAGAGCAGGTTTCCAAACCTGGGCTAGAGCTGGGGGTCACATGGAGAGCTAAAAAGTACAGACTTTGAGGGGCTTTCCCTCCCAGAGGTTTTGAGTCAAGAGATTTGAGATTTGATGGTTTTTTATTTACTTTTTTAAAAAGATGATTCTTGGTTGGGCTTGGTGGAGGATGGGCTATGAAGCCATCCACAGTTGTAGACAAAGCTGTTGGTGGGGGGGGGGTGCAGTGTGGGTAGGGGTGTGGGTGTCTGTGTTGGATCAGCATGTCCACAGCTTTCATCAGATTTCTGAAGAAGTCTTCCCAGAGGACTTTTAGGGCTAACTCTGAGCAGAATTACCAGTCTAAAATGAGAGCCAGCTGGGCATGGCGGCTCAGGCCTGTAACCTCAGCACTTTGGGAGGCTGAGGCAGGTGGATCACCTGAGGTCAGGAGTTCGAGAGCATCTTGGCCAACCTGACGAAACCCTGTCATTACTAAAAATACAAAAATTAGCCAGACATGGTGGCGGGCACCTTTTAGTCTCAGCTACTTGGGAGGCTGAGGCAGGAGAATCACTTGAACTGGGAGGCAGAGGTTGCAGCGAGCTGAGATTGTACCATTGCACTCCAGCCTGGACGATAGTGTGAGACTCCATCTCAAATAAATAAAAATAAAATAAAATGGGAGCCAATCTCAGAGTCTCTCAAGGCAGAGGTGAAGGGAAATGAAGCTGAGGTCTGCAAACTCCCTGTGTGTTCTTGGAGAAGCAAATATGAGCAAGCACAATATGCAAGATGTGTAACAAACAGCAGCAACTCAGTGGTGGAGGAGGGATTCCTGTGTATTTGGAGAGGAGACCTTAGGTGGCCAGGGGGCCCTTTCCTTCCGTCTATCTGTTCATCTGTCCACCCATCATTCACTCTTCCATTCAGACAGTCATAGGGCACCTGCTGTATCCAAGACCTCAACGATCGAGGCTGCCAGTGCAGAAGGGGAGACTGGATAATGCAGACTAGTGGATGATTTTTGACAGGTTAGCTTACAGGGTTTTGGAAAGAGGCATCACTTTTATGAGTCTGCAAACACTACTCCCTAATTTCTGACTGCCCAGCCCAATATTAAAATGCATCACTAACCCCTCCTGCTGTCTCCAAGAAGCCAGCATGAAACTCAAGCTGAAGAGAAAACAGATCCAGCATGGAGATAAGGCAGCTGCAGTTTCACTTTTAGGTTGGGCCAACTAAGAATTTTGGGGATTTTCCTTGCTGTGAATGGAGTTAAATTGCTTTTTAATTTTTTTTTCTTTTGAGACGGAGTCTTGCTCTGTTGCCTGGTGCAATGGTGAGATCTCGGCTCACTGCAACCTCTACCTCCCGGGTTCAAGTGATTCTCCTGCCCCAGCCTCCCAAGTAGCTGGGACTACAGGTGCGCACTACCATACTTGGCTAATTTTTGTATTTTTAGTAGAGACGGGGTTTCACCATGTTGGCCAGGATGTTTTCGATCTCCTGACCCCTCCTCAGCTTTCCAAAGTGCTGGGATTACAGGCGTGAGACACTTCGTCCGGCAGCTTTTTAATTTTTTTGTAAAGGTCTGGGGGATTTGGTCTATGACTAATCCATCTGGAGTTTGGTAACAGATCTAGCAGATATGTAAGGCATTTCAGTTATTTGATTCTAAATGAAATCCCTAAATCATAGGGCAATTAATCATGAACCCGAGGGCTCCTGAGTTGTCTTTGCTTGTTTGCCTCAAGACAGGTGACTTGTCTCCTTTTTTTTTTTTTTTCCTTTAAGTATTTCTAGACATGTCATGACTTTTACAGATTTAACACTTTTTAAAAGATTCGTTTTCTTCTCATGGGAAAGTTCCCTGTCGCAGTTGGGTGTAGTTTCTCCTTCTATCTTTGCCTTGTTTTCAGTTAATCTTCTCCTTTGTGTCAAATAATCAAAGGCCCTTCAGTTATTTATTGATCAAGAACCCTTCAGTTACTGGTATGCATTTGGTTTTACATATGTGAGATCGTTTCATGTTTTAGACCAACCCTATTATAATTTTATATCATCCTATTTTATGGATGAGACACTGAGGCTCCAAGACATCCCCTTGACTATTTAGTGGAAAGAGCAGAGATTCACAGCTTGTCCCTAACTGCTGGATGCACCACTTCCCTTTCTTAAGAAAACTGGCCCCGGCTCTCCCAACATCCAGGGGGACCAGTAGCAGGATTTCTTTCAAGGACATCTTGTCTTCTTGTCAATGTTTTCCTTCTGTAACATGGCATTAATAGAGCCTACTTCCTAAGGTTTTGGGAGAGATTAAATGAGATGAACAACATAGATTGTCAGGTATGTACTCAGAAATACTGTTAGTTATGATAAACATAATTGCTATTATTATCAACACTGACATAGCCTTACTATATGCAGGGCATTGCCCTAAGCATTTATATAGTAACATATAATTCTCCCAGTTATTCTGTGGGAGTAGTAAGTTCTAGACCCCATTTTTGTTTTTTTGTTTGTTTGTTTTTGAGATAGAGTCTCTCTCCCTCTGTTGCTCAGGCTGGAGTGTAATGGTGCGATCTCGGCTTACGACAACCTCTGTCTCCTGGGTTCAAGCAATTCTCCTGCCTCAGCCGCCCAAGTAGCTGGAATTACAAGCACCTGCCACCGTGCCTGGCTAAGTTTTGTATTTTTAGTAGAGACAGGGTTTCACCATGTTGGCCAGGCTGTTCTTGAACTCCTGACCTTAAGTGTTCTGCCTGCCTCAGCCTCCCAAATTGCCTGGATTAAAGGTGTGAGCCACCGTGCCTGGACTAGGCCCCATTTGTGAATGAGGAAGCTGAAGCCCACAGAGGTTCATGTAGCTATGGTCTACTGTGACAGGGAGATCTGCCACCTTGAAAGTTTTAGGGTCATTTTATCTTCATAATAAAACACAATGAACCAGACCATCCCTGCTCCATTGTTTCATTAATGAGAAAGTTGGGATTCCCCCAGAGATGGGGATTCTCTCTCTCATAGTAACAACAGTTCCCAAAACAACATTTCTTTTTCAAGACTTCATAAGAATCTCTTGTTTCTATCTTGGTCTTTTGTTGTTGTTGTTGTTTTCTTTTTTTTCCCTCCAGATTTAGAATTGATTTTTGTTGTTATTTGTTTTTTTTTTCTTTGCTTTGTTCATTCCCACCTTTCCAAGAAACAATTTTGAGGTGTGGGGCACCCAGATGCCTAATTGTATAATATCTATATCTATTTCTCAGATAGGGTTAGGGAAATGGGCAAAGGAAAAATAAGAATAAAAGATAAGAGGAGAGCCGAATGTGGTAGTGTGCACTGGTATTGCCAGCTACTTGGGAGGCTGAAGCAGGAGGGTCACTTGGGCCTAGGCATTCCAGACCAGCTGGGGCAACAGAGAGAGAACCCATCTCTACAAATATATTATAAAATATTTTAATAACTTTTTTTTTTGAGTTGGAGTTTCTCTCTGATTGCCTAGGCTGGAGTGGAGTGCAATGGTATGATCTTGGCTCACTGCAACCTCCTTCTCCTGGGTTCAAGAGATTCTCCTGCCTCAGCCTCCTGAGTAGCTGGGATTAGAGGCATGCACCACCACATCCAGCTAATTTTGTGTTTTTAAAAGAGACGGGGTTTCTCCATGTTGGTCAGGTTGGTCTCAAACTCCCAACCTAAGGTGATCCCCCCGCCTCGACCTCCCAAGTGCTGGAATTATAGGCGTGAGCCACTGCGCCCGGAATAATTACAATTAAAAAAAAAGATGAGTATAGGAGGAAGATTGGATAGTGAAGTGCTTGCCACAGACCTAGATCCCTGCTAAAAGCAGACCACAAATTTGACTGAGCTTCCTGCCAATAAAAGTAAAGAGGAAAATAAGATCAGTTGCATAGTTAGGTTTCTTTTTTTTTTTTTTTTTTTTTTTTGGAGACAGAGTTTTGCTCTTGTTACCCAGGCTGGAGTGCAACGGTGTGATCTCAGCTCACCACAACCTCCACCTCCTGGGTTCAGGCAATCCTGCCTCAGCCTCCTGAGTAGCACGTGCCACCATGCCCAGCTAATTTTTTTTATTTTTTATTTTTAGTACAGACGGGGTTTCACCATTTTGACGAGGATGGTCTCGATCTCTTGACCTCATGATCCACCTGCCTCAGCCTCCCAAAGTGCTGGGCTTACAGGCTTGAGCCACCGCACCCGGCCTATAATTAGGTTTCTAAGCATAAATCTGTGCCTTAGAGAGGATCCAGCTTTTCCAGAGAGTTCTTACCTTCATGTGATTCTGCCAACAGCTTTTAAAACCTTGGACTTGGCCGGGTGAGGTAGCTCAATCCTGTAATCCTAGCAGTTTGGGAGGCTGGGTAGATCACCTGAGGTCAGGAGATCGAGACCAGCCTGGCCAACAGGGAGAAGTCCTGTCTCTACTAAAAACACAAAAATTCGCCAGGCACAGTGATGCATGAATATAATTCCAGCTACTTGGGAGGCTGAGGCAGGAGAATTGCTTGAACCCAGGAGGAGGAGGTTGTAGTGAGCCAAGATCGTGCCATTGTACTCCAGCCTGGGCAACAAGAGCAAAACTCCATCTCAAAAAAAAAAAAAATCTTCAGCCTTCTGTTGGTATTTGTCATTATTATGCAGCTAATACATGTTTGTTGTGGAGAAAACCTTGGAAAATATAAATAACTAAAAACAAAAAGCTGACCGGGCGTGGTGGTTCACAGCTGGGATCCCAGTATTTTGGGAAGCCAAGGTGGGTGGATCAGGAGGTCAGGAGATCAAGACCATCCTGGCCAACATGGTGAAATCCCATCCCTACTAAAAATACAAAAATTAGCTGGGCATAGTGGTACATGCCTGTAATCCCAGCTACTCCGGTGGCTGAGGCAGGAGAATTGCTTCAACCAGGGAATTGGAGGTTGCAGTGACCCGAGATTTTGCCACTGGACTCCAGCAAGACTCTGCCTCAAAAGAAAAGAAAAAAGCTGGGTGCAGTGGTACATGCCTGTAGTCCCAGGTGTTCTGGAGGCTGAGGTGGGAGGATCAATTAAGCCGGAGAGTTCAAGTCCAGGCTCCAGGGCCATTGTGCCTGCTGTTCCCTGTGCCCAGAGCACCCTTCCCCAGGTGTCCGCATACCATTCTTGCTTATCGCTTTCCAGTATCTGCTCAGACTGCCCCAGTTCTCAGCAGAGTCTGTCTTGGATAATAGCTCACATCTATACCCATGTCACTGTACTGCCTACCCTGCCCTTTTTCCATGGCACTTTTTACTATTCATCTTAATGTTCTGTATGATATGCTTGTCTCCCTCTCTTTAAATATAAGCTCCTTGAGGATGAGTCTGTTTTCTTCATTGCTGTACCTCTGGAGCTTGGGCTCAGAATATACTCCCTAGCATAGAGGAGGTTCTTGGATATTTAAATGAATGAAAGACTCCACACAGCTATACCTCTTACTTCTATTCATTACAAATACATCTGTATCAATAACTACTAAAATATGCCTATAGAAATGTTTCATATGTAGAGTTAGATTTATGTACTTATGTTTATTTAAAAATCATGTTCTTGCTGTTCCTACTTCTGATTCCTTTGAGGCAGCACATGGTAAGATGTCTCTAAATTGTACCATGGCCTATCAGGTGTTCATAGAAAACCTTCTGCAAATGTAAGTTTTTTTTCTTTTTTCTTTTTTTTTATATTAATTGAGACAGAGTCTCACTATGTTGCCCAGGCTTGTCTTGAGCTCCTGGAATCAAGTGATCCCACTTCAGTCTCCCAAAGTTCTGGGATTACAGGCATGAGCCACTGTGACCAACCTGCAAATGTAATTTCATAATTGAAATATTTTGGCTGGGTGTGGTGGCTCATGCCTGTAATCCCAGCACTTTGGGAGGCAGAGGTGGGTGGATCACAAGGTCAGGAGATTGAGACCATCCTGGTCAACATAGTGAAACCCCATCTCTACCTAAAATAATAGTGAAACCCCATCTTTATCTAAAATAATAGTGAAACCCCATCTCTACCTAAAATACAAAAAATTAGCCAGGTGTGGTGGCGCATGCCTGTAGTCCCAGCTGCTCAGGAGGCTGAGGCAGGGGAATTGCTTGAACCTGGGAGGCGGAGGTTGTAGTGGGCCAAGACGGAGCACTGGAGTACAGTGGTGAGATCATGGCTCACTGCAGCCTCTATATCCCAGGCTCAAGTGATCCTCCTACGTTAGCCTCCTGAGTAGCTGAGACTACAGGCTGTGCCACCACACCCGGCTACATTTTGTAGAAATGGGATTTTGCCATGTTGGCCAGGCTGGTCGCAAACTCCTGGCTCCTCCCACCTCAGCCACCTGAAGCGCTGGGATTACAGACTTGAGCCACAGTGCCTGACCTGTCTCTGTCTCTGTCTCTGTCTCTCTCTCTCTCTCTCTCTCTTTTTTTTTTTTTTTTTAAGAAAATGGTAGCCTCTGATGGCTGCTGTCATGCCCCTGGCTCTTTTCAGGTATGAGTCTATCTGGAGACCTTCCCTTCCTGTCAATTAGTGGTCTTTTCTTGGTTACTATTATGTTGCTTTCTTCACCTTTGCCTCAGAATCATAAAGTAGGAAGGGCTTTTGGGGCCACCTGGCCTAGCTCTGTCTGCCACCACCAGGTTTGTGCTCCAGGGAGCTCCGCCTCCTGTCCTAAAAATACCACCTTTCTGACTGGACCTGCCTTCCCCAAGACACCACCTGGCTAGGCCCCTCTGACTACATCTTCTCCTGTGCCTGGAAGGACCTCAGAGGTGAAGACTTGGGTTTCTTGTGTCCCACTCCACTCCTGGAGCACCAAGCTCAGTCCCCAGCACATAGAGGGCTCTCAAGGGATGTGCACAGACAGATGAATGACTCCAGCTCTGTCTTCAGGTGGGACCCAGTCAGCCCACATCCAGATTCATTCAGAGCCTGTCGTGCGCCAGGCATCAGCCCCACACCTTCAGGGAACATGCAAAAAAATAAGGATTTCAGAGGGCAGCACATTCCAGAAGGAAGTAAAGCGGCGAAATGGTAGGGAGTGTCTGGGGTAGTGGTGCAGGGTCCCTCTAGCTGAGAGTGGGTCCTGCAGGAGGATGTATGTGTGGTGCCCTAGTGGTAGGAAGGAGGACGGCCTGGCCTGAAGAGAGCAGTGGGAAGAGAATTCCAAGCAGAGGAACAGCAAGGGCTGAGAGCCTGAGATAGAAAGGAGCGTGGTGTGTGGAGTGGGCAAGAGGCCCAGTGTGGCAGGTCCTGGTGGGCAGATGGGTACCCAGGTGGGAGATAAGCTGGGAGGGAAAGACAGAGGCTAGAGCTGGTCTCTAGTTTTTTTAGACCTTATCTTCTGAAGGACCGATAAGTGCCTCTGCCTCCATCAGCTTCCACTGAGATGAAGTAATGCAGACTAGATCTTGCAGCCAACTCCTCCATCAGGTTCAATAGGAATCCCTTCCCTGCCAGCGGAGGAGGCTCTTTGTTTTTTGGAAATGATGTGCAGGAGACAGAGCTGGTTCTCATTTCTTCCATGGACGCGGCTAAGTGCAGGCTCATGTGTCAGAAAGGATTCGGGGTGGACAGTTGGTGGAAGTTAGCTCCCAGCTGTACTGTTCTGCTTCGCAGTCCCAGGCAACTCAGACCTTCCCTGGCTGCTGCTCATAGCTATGCTTTCCTATTCAGGCTCTGATCTTCTTTTTCAGCTCCAGAATCCTGGAATAGCAGCTATTGCAGCTATTGTGTATTGAGCCGTTTTTTTTTTTTTTCTTTTTAAGACGGTCTCACTTTGTCACCCAAGCTGGAGTGCAGCTCACTGTTGCCTCGAACTCCTAGGCTCAAACAATCCTCCCGCCTCAGCCTCCCGAGTAGCTGGGACCATAGGCATGCACCACCGTAACTGGCTACTAAAAAAATTTTTTTTTGTAAAGATGGAATCTCAGTATTGTTGCCCACCCTAGTCTCAAACTTGTGGCCTCAAGTAAGATCCTCTGCCTCTGCCTCCTGAAGTGCTGGGATTACAGGTGTGAGCCACTGTGCCTGGCCCATTGAGCTTTTATTCTGTGTCTGACAGTGCTAAAGGGCTTTACATGGATTAATTTGTTGAATCAACCCATCCCCTTAGGAAATAGAGACCATTACTATTTCTGTTTTACAAATGAGGAAATTGAGGCAGGAGAGGTGAAATCACATGCCTGAGGTAGCATAGTTGATGAGTGGATCTGGGGCTTGAACTTGGGTCATCTGACCTCTGACCGGGGGCTCTTAACCACTTAATGCTACACTGGGACCCTGACTTAAGGACTCAGGATCTAGGCTCCTTATCTCAAAATTGGCCCCATAGTGCCACACAACAGCCAATCGAGTATGTTCTTGCCTTGCTTATCACCTAATCGGGAAGGCCTAGCAGACAGGGTCACTGCCTTTCTTATCCTCTGTGCCATACATGGAAGGGTGGGGCTCCACTGGAACTTGGAAGCTTCCTCTCTCATTTATGGTTTGTCCCCCCCCCCCACATATGGGAGAGACAGAAAAGTCTCTTTAATTAGTTCACCAAGATTAATAAGCAATAGACCCGTCAAGGAAAATTCATTTAATAAATGTTCACTGAGCATTTTCATGCAACAAACTTTGTCTACATTCAGAGGTAGAGAACAGTCACAGCAGATGTCTATACAACACTTACAATTGGCCTGGCTCTGGGCTAACCCTCACTGTATATAGACCTTGTATATACTTCACTTCATACTCTGTGATGTAGGTCTTCCTAAAAAATCACCACACTATGTAAAATCGCCCATTACAAACACCAGACTTAGGCTGAGTTCAGTGGCTCAAGCCTGTGCTCCCAGCACTTTGGGAGGCCGAGGCAGGCAGATTGCTTGTGCCCAGGAGTTTGGGACCAGCCTGGGCAACAGAGTGAGACTCTGTCCTCACAAAAAAATACAGAGTACAAAGAAATTACCTGGTAGTCCTAGCTACTGGGGAGGCTGAGGTGGGAGGACTGCTTGAGCCTGGGAGGTCAATGCTGCCGTGAGCTGCGATCATGCCACTGGACTCCAGCCTGGGCAACAGAGTGAGACCCAGTCTCAAAAAACAAAACACCACCAGGCTTATGGGAATATGGGTTTAGGAGCTCAGCACTCAAGAACTTGATCGTAATACATTAGACAAAAAGAATTTTGCTTGTGGAGTGAGTCTCTATAGGGTTGCAACTTGTTACTGTGAAGTGGTAGAAGGAGAACTGTGTGAAAGTAGATGGAAACTGTAACACCAGGTGTGGATGGGTGTGGTGTGTAACACATGTGAACTGAGGCAGCTGGAGAAGATGGGTGTTTTGTGCATTCCTGTGCTTCAGCTGGATATACTCTTCTGCATTCACCTAGTGTTGGCTGGAGACAAAATTGCACACATGAGCAATCTTGATATTGAGTTATGCTCTAGTTATTTCCCCCCCCAACTTTTTTTTTTTTTTTTTTTTGAGATGGAGTCTCCCTCTGTCATCCAGGCTGGAGTGCAGTGGCACAATCTTGGCTCACTCCAACCTCTGCCTCCCAAGTTCAAACGATTCTCCTGCCTCAGTCTCCCCAGTAGTGGGGATTACAGGTGTGTACTACCATGCCTAGCTAGTTTTTTTGTATTTTTAGTAAAGAACAGGGTTTCACCACATAGGCCAGGCTGATCTCGAACTCCTGACCTCAGATGATCCAGCCACCTTGGCCTCCCAAAGTGCTGGGATTACAGATGTGAGCCACCGTGCCTGGCCTGCTCAAGTTATTTCCTAATACATTATTTACATTGGAACACACTTGCGTTTTCTAAACAAGGATTATTGAAGAACTGACTGTATTATCTCCAGTTTGTACTGAAGGAAACTGAGGCTCCAGGAGGTAGAGTGACTAGTCCAGAGTCCCGCAGCTGGGAGTTGGCAGATCCGAGATTTAAACTCAGCTTAGCCAAAGCACTCAACCTGTGTGCCACAGGGCTCTTCCTGTTTATATCCATGAGAAACAAGTTATGTGGACAAAGATGGCCAAGAGTAGAAATTGGTGGAGTATGGCCAGTAGTTAAGAATATGCAAGAATAATGTTTTATTTATTTATTTTTAAGACAGGGCCACAGTCTGTCACCCAGGCTAGAGTGCAGTGGTGCAATGGATCACGTCCCAGGTTCAAGTGATCCTCCCACCTCAGCCTCCCAAGTAGCTGGCACTACAGGCACATGCCACCACATCCAGCTAATTTAAATTTTTTTTTGTAGAGAAAGGGTCTTGTTCTGTTTCCAGGCTGGTCTTGAATTCCTGGCCTCAAGCAATTCTCCTGTCTCAGCCTGCTAAAGTGCTGGGATTACAGGCGTGAGCCACCATGAATGGCCCAGCACGGTGGCTCATGCCTATAATCCTAGCACTTTCGGAGGCCGAGGTGGGTATATTACTTGAGCTCAGGAGTTTAAGACCAGCCTGGCCAACATGGTGAAACGCACCTGTAATCCCAGCTACTCAGGAGGTTGAGACGGGAGAATTGCTTGAACCTGGGAGGCAGAAGTTGCAGTGAGCTGAGATTGCACCACTGCATTCCAGCCTGGGCAACAGAGCAAGACCCTGTCTCAAATAAATAAAGTTTGATGATGACCAGAACAACCTGGACCCTTTGCAATCAAAGTGGACATCTGGTATTCAGTGCTCAAGAAGCCCTGGTGCCCTGGGCAGCAGCTGGAGGGTGGGCATGGGAGAGGCCTCTGGGAGGCTCAGAGCAAAGGCTACTTACCAACTGATGGGACTTCAATATTTCTGTGTGTGCCTCTTAAGTGTGTGCAGTCAAGCACACACTTTATGAGCCATTTGGAAGTATGCTGCAGGCATGTTTCACCCCTAAATACTCTTGTCTGCATCTCCTAAGTATAAGGACACTCCTTCTGAATCACAATGCCTTTATCACAACTAAGAAAATGTATAATATCATTTAACGTCCATTCTGATGGCAAATATCCCCAACCATCGCAAGAGTGTCTTGTATTTACACGGCACAAACTCTTATGTGCACACCATTGCAAACATCACCTCCGAGCTCCTTGTGCACCCAGAAGGGAACCTGAGAAGAGCAAGTGGTACTCTTGCCTTTGATTTGCCTGAGGCCCCGTTTTTTTCTCCTACTTTGGAGATAGAATTTGAAGCATCTGTTGGATTTCAGGAGCAGTTACACGTTTCTGTTTTTGTGTTTATAAGCATGTAGGTTTTATGTAAGCTATTTGCATGTGCACACCAGCCACACATGGAATCCAATTTGTAATTTAAAAAGAATTTCCAGCCAGGCGTGGTGGCTAACGCCTATAATCCCAGCACTTTGGGAGGCCGAGGCGGGTGGATCACGAGGTCAAGAGATCAAGACCATCCTGGTCAACAAGGTGAAACCCCGTCTCTACTAAAAACACAAAAATTAGATGGGCATGGTGGCACTCGCCTGTAGTCCCAGCTACTCGGGAGGCTGAGGCAGGAGAATTGCTTGAACCCAGGAGGCGGAGGTTGCAGTGAGCCGAGATCGCGCCATTGCACTCCAGCCTGAGTAACAAGAGTGAAACTCCGTCTCAAAAAAAAAAAGACATTTCTTTCCCCTTTAATGAAGCATAGCTTTAAAAAAAAACTGAGTGTGACAGCATGTTGTTTTCAAAAATCGATAAAGCTGATTGTGACAGCATGTTGTTTTCAAAAGAAACAAAAGGCTATGATTTGATAGACCTTGAACTTAGACATCAAGATCAAGTTTATGCTTAGGTGTGATCATTTTCCAGAGCTGTCACTTGGATGTTTAGCAGAATGTCCACCTTTTCACTTCTTGTGTCGTCCACAGATTTCCCCCCATTCACCCAAAAGGAGGAAAGTTAGGAGGGAAAGTTGTCAAAAGTCCTCAAATATAGCTATTTTAGATTTCTTCTTCCTTTACTTATTTATTTTTTTTTTGTGACAGAGTCTTGCTCTGTCACCCAGACTGGAGTGCAGTGGTGCGATCTTGGCTCACTGCAAACTCCATTCCCCCACCCCCGGGTTCAGGTGACTCTAGTTCCTCAGCCTCCCGAGTAGCTGGGACCATAGGCACCCACCACCATGCCTTACTAATTTTTGTAGTTTTAGTAGAGATGGGGTTTCGCCTTGTTGACCAGGCTGTACTCAAACTCCTGCCCTCAAGTGACTCGCCCACCTTGGCCTCCCAAAGTGCTGGGATTACAGGCATGAGCCACCACATCCAGCCTATTTTAGATTTCTTTTAATGTAGCAGATAACAAGCATAGTTTATATGCTTTTACTATTTTTAATAATGACCATTTCCTGAACATGAGTAGTGGATTAAAGTGCTGAGCAGCACACCTGGTGCACAGTGGGAGTCCAGTATTAGCTATGCACAGTACCTGACATTACCAGAATTTGAATCATTCAGACTTGAAACTTTGCCATAATATTTTACATAATAAAATCCCATTAAAAACTTTTTTTTTTTTAAACAGAGTGTCACTCTGTTGCCCAGACTGGAGTACAGTGGTGCGATCTTGGCTCATTGCACCTTCCCCCTCCTGAGTTCAAGTGATTCTCCTGCCTCAGCCTCCTGAGCAGCTGGAACTACAGGTGCCTGCCCACCACACCCAGCTAATTTTTGTATTTTTAGTAGAGATGGGATTTCACCATATTGACCAGTTTGGTCTTGAACTCCTGACCTCATGATCCACCTCGCCACCTCAGCCTCCCAAAGTGCTGGGATTGCAGGAGTAATCCACCATGCCCAATCAAAAATTTAAAAATAATAATAATAATATATTTTGTAGAGATAGGGTCTCACGGTATTGCCCAGGCTGGTCTTGAATTCCTGGGCTCAAGCAGTCCTCCCACCCTGGCTTCCCAAAGTGCTGGGATTATAGGCATAAGTTATTGCACCTGGCATAAAGTCCCATTTTATATTGCAACTTTAAAAGAGTGGGATTGCATCATGTGTACTTTCAAAGGAAAGCTGAGCATGTTTTGAGTTATGGACAGTTTTCAGCAAAACAGCCCATGCATAAAATCCAACAGGCTTGTCAGGTTAGGCTGGTCAATTCATTATGCACTTTCTCATGTAGTTCTCACAACCTCCTGTTATGTAGAGATTGCCATTCAACCCATCTTACAGTGAGGAAACGAAGGCTTAGAGAGGGTAAGTGACTTAACCTCAAGTAGGTCTGAGTGGTGGAGCTGAAACCTCAATCTAGGTGTGCTTCACTTCAGACTTGTCACTTGTAACTACTATGTAGTACCAAGCTTGTGTTTGTTGCTGTTACAAATGTAACAATGATGCCTCTAAGCCTCATATTATGAACTGGTTCAGAGAGAGAACCACAGTTCTCCCAGGTTCATTTAGTGTGGTGTTCAGGTATGTTGGCATACCTGCCTCATAGACATATGCCTTCATGAAGGCATAGTGGTCAAGAGCCATAGGCTCTGGGACCAGACGACCTGAATATGCTTGAATTCCAGGTTCACACCAGTAATTTGTAAATTATGTGACCTTGGACAAGTTATTCGACCCCCATATGCCTCAGTTTTCTCATTTAACAAATGGAGACAATAATAGTACGTAATTCACACTACTATTATGAAAATAAATGACTACTAAGCCTGGCATGTAGTATGCTATAGAGCATTAGCTGCTAATATCACCACCACAAAGGCTTTAGCCAAGACTGCCTTCAAAAGCAGTGTTTGTGGGGTGGTAGTGTTCTAGAAAAGGTAACGTTTCCTTTTTTTTGGTGGGGTCTCATTCTGTCACCCAGGTTGGAGTGCAGTGGTATTGCAACCATGACTTACTGCAGCCTTGACCTCCCAGGCTTAAGTGTGATCCTCTCATCTCAGCCTCAAATGGCTTGAATACAGCCATGCACCATCACAGCTGGCTAATTTTTTCATTTTAAATTTATTATTATTAGTATTATTTTTTTTGAGATAGAGTCTCACTCTGTTGCCCAGGCTGGAGTGCAGTGGCGTGATCTCAGCTCACTGCAACCCCTTCCTCCCAAGTTCAAGCGATTCTCCTGTTTCAGCCTCCCGAGTAGCTGGGACTACAGGCATGCACCTCCATGCCTGGCTAATTTTTGTATTTTTAGTAGAGATGGGATTTTGCCATGTTGGCCAGGCTGGTCTCAAACTCCTGACCTGAGGTGATCCACCTCAGCCTCCCAAAGTGCTGGGATTACAGGCATGAGCCACGACACCCAGCCTGAAATTATACATTTTACATTAGCAAATTTTGTATTATGTTAATAATAACCTCAATGTTTTTTTGAAATGCCAGAGGGAACAAATCATCATTAGTGAAACAGCTCTTGTTCAGGTCAGTAAGTAGAACTCCAGTCCTGGGCTTTTAGTAAACAATCGTGAGCCCCAGTGATTGCACGTGGTCCTGCTCTCTGTGCAGATCCTTGGTTTGCAGCCTTCCCAGGAGCAGAAGGGCTTCTGGGAAACCAGCTAAGTTGAATGTATTGTGTGCGTAATCAAAAGGCAGGCAGGCAAGCTTTCCAGATGAGCCTAAGCTAATGTCTTAAAAGGGTATTTAAAAAAGAAAGCAGTAGCCTGACTGGTTTGAACTCCTGCCCTGTCAGCAGAAATGGCACATTCACAATGAGAAGGGAAAGAGTATTTAACGCTGGTAAGAACGGCGAGGCTCTGCCTCCTGGTTTAGTTAATAAGCAGTTTTCCTGTGGAGTTGATTGAGGGGGAGAGAGGGTTTTCTCTTCCTGACTCCCTTGGTGTGGGCCCTCTCGTGTCAGAAGGCAGGAAGTTCTCTGGGAATTCACACCAGAGGTTTTGCTCTTATTTAAGCAAATTAAGGCCTTTGGGAACAGCCAGGTGGCCTTTCAGGTTTTGCCAGAGCCAAACAGCTCTATCACCTGCTGAGGTGTTGAGTCAACTTATTTACAGCTCTCAGAGCCAGTTCCTGTGCTGCTGAAATCCCCAAAGGCCTGGTCTAAATGGACCTGGTCAGACATCAACACCACCTGCCCCATCAGCACTTTTAGCCTTCCACCTGCAGTGTGGCAGTTAATGAGATGCCACAGCGGCTTGTCCAGAGAACAGATTGCTCCCATCTGTAAGCCGCTGCCCTCCTTTTAGTGACTTGGCCTCTCTCTGCCTCTTTACTTCCTGCACAGAGGGGCAAGGAGGCACATCCTCCAGGGAGCCAGGGCGAGGTGGAAGTTAAGGTGATGAACTTTGGGGTCTGCAGGCCCGAGTTCAATTCCCAGCTCTGCTGTGTGCTATTATAGCTGTGTGGCCCTGGGCAAATCCCTTTACCACTGTGAGTATTGTTTTATTCACCTGTGAAATGGGAGTGACCCACCTTCCAGGCTGTTGTGAAGATGAACTGCAGTTCTGCCTGGTGCTTCCGATAGGGTCAATAACTGAGGGGTTAAGATGTGTGCTTCGGGTGTTGGGGGAGTCTGGAGAATGAAAGGGAGGAAACTGAGGCCACGATGTCTGGCTGTTTCCAGTCCCCCACCCCCAACTCAAACCCTCTGACCTGCAGATAAAGAACTCCAACATACTTAAGTCTCCCAGAATAAAAGCTCAGGTCTCCACAATAAGGCCCTGGCTACTTCTGACTTTGTCTCTGACCACCCTCATGTCACTAACTCTGCTCAGCCACCACCCTGCGTTGGCTTCCAACCTTGTGTTTGCTTTTCCCTCTGCCTGGAATGTCCTTCCCCAGAGGACGGTGAGGTTCTCTCCCTTCCAGCCATTCTTAGGTCTCAGCTAAAACTGCCTTTGCTCTAAGGTCATCTTCATTGCCTTTGACATGGCACCCCACTGTCTCTAGCACTCCCTCCTTATCCTTCTTCCCTGTTTTGTCTTATATGTATTTATTTTGAGACCTAGCTAATTTTTTTTATTTTTAGAGATGAGGTTTTGCCATATTGCCCAGGTTTGTGTCAAACTCCTGAGCATAAGCGATCTCCCCTCCTTGGTCTCCCAAAGTGCTGGGATTACAGGCGTGTACCATCATGCCTGACAAATTTTTTAATTTTTAGAAGAGATGGGGTCTCACTATGTTGCTCAGGCTGGTCTCAAACTCCTGGGCTCAAGCAATCCTCCTGCCTCAGTCTCCCAAAGTGCTGGGCTTACAGTCCTGAGCCATCATGCCTGGCCCCCTCAGTATGTCTTTAATCCAGAGATCCTCTTTGGGATCTGAGACCCTTTGAGAGACTGTTGAAGGCCACAGTGCCTCCTGCTGGTGCCCATCTCTTAACCCACAGTTCCAGTGAGTCCATGCCTTCCTTGATGCCATTCACTGGCCCAAACCTTGGCTCAAGTCGTAGGCGCTCACTGTTAAGGCCTCAAGGAGGAGGTCAGAAAAGCAGATCAGCAACCCAGGAAACTCCTTTCCTGGCCACAGAGATGGTTCCAGATGGCCTGAGAAAGGGAGTGGTTGGTGTGGGCAGCTGTTTGATACCCATGGTATCAAACCTTTGATCAAGGGGGGTGGAGAAGGATTGACTTTCTCAAGTTCAAGGCTTCCTTCTGGCTCCACAGGCACCCCCCACAGGCAAGAGGCCACCACACCCAAAGGCAGAAATGGCAAATCCTGAGGGCTTGGACTGGGGCCACAGGGAGGCTGTCCACGCCCTCAGGACTTGAGCCTACAAGGAAGGCCCTGGGGATGTTGCCCTGTCCCAGAGCCTGCACGCCCACCTTGGGGGCACTGCCTCTCCTCAGGGTGACCTCAGAAGCAGTTGCAGAAGTTTCCAGTTCTGCAAAAGCCATCTGTGGGAGAAGAGGAGTGACACGTTACCACGTACAACCTCTCCAAATGTTCCCATCAACTGTGACAGGTGGGGGCCACTCTGTATTTGAGGAAGAGGAAACTAAGACTCAAAGGGTTAATGAACTTTCCTGAAGTTAACACAGCTAGTCAGAGGCACAGTTGGCATTAATGTCTCCATCTATCTAGACTCCAGGCCTAAGCACTGACCGTCAGTGCTCTACGAGGCAGCACCTAGTGAAGCCACCTGTGCTCACAGTCTTTAAGAGGGGCGCTCAGGAGGCTGCAGCCTTGTTCTGTGTAGGGTCAGATTATCTTGCTGTTTCTTCTCTTGTGGCCCACATCTTACCCTCTCGGGTCACTGTGACCGATTCTTCGCAAAGGAGTCAGCCCTGGAATTGTTGGCAATGAGCCTGTTTCCTGCCCCTCACCCCACACAGCGCTCCTTCCCATCCTTGCCCCTCCGCTCCTGGACCAGTTCCATGGGTCAGTATTCCTCTTAGAGCATGACTCTTGGAAAGAAAAACAGCATTTATCATTGAGATCATTAGCAACCCTGAGAATGTACTTATCAAACCACAAATAGAATCAGAGAAGGACTATATAGTCTCCCATATCCTGAGTGTCTTATTTCTGATAATGCAACTGAAATCTGGTTTTGGAAGCCACATCACACGGGTTGCCTGTTGAGGTTAAGGTCAACTGAACACCCATCCCTCCTTTGGTTCAGTCCCTTCATTAAAGAAAAAGGGCTGGGCATGGTGGCTCACGCCTGTAATCCTAGCACTTTAGGAGGCCAAGGGGGGCAGATATCCTGAGCTCAGGAGTTAGAAACCAGCCTGGGCAACGTGGTAAAACCCTGTCTCTACTAAAAATACAAAAATTAACTGGGCATGGTAGCTCATGCCTGTAATCCCAGATACTCAGGAGTCTGAGGCACAAGAATTGCTTGAACCCAGAAGGAGGGTGCAGTGAGCCAAGATCATGCCACTGCACTCCAGCCTGGGAGACAGAGCAAAACTCTGTCTCAAAAAAGAAAAAAAAAAAAAAAGAAAAATGTTTGTTTGTGTGAACATAAGAAAACAAACAATTTAAATGGTACCAAAGAGCCTAAAAGTCAGCATCCTACCTGTCAGCAGTTCATCTGAGACAAGCAGTGTTGCCAATTTCTTGTTTCTTTCTGAAGGTATTCTAAGCCTATTTCCCATCCCATTTAGCTTTGTCCTTTTTTTCAAGACATGTTCTTCCCATTTTATTACATATACACGTATTTTGTTCTTTTTTAAACAGCTCCCTCATTAATTTTAATTTTTTTTTTTTTTTTTTTTTTTTTTTGAGACAGAGTCTCACTCTGTCACCCAGGCTGGGGTGCAGTGGTGCAGTCTCAGCTCACTGCAACCTCTGCCTCCCAGGCTCAAGCGATTCTTTGTCCTGTCTCAGCCTCCCAAGTAGCTAGGACTACCGGTGCCTGCCACCATGCCTGGCTAATTTTTGTATTTTTAGTAAAGGTGGGGGTTTCACTGTGTTGGCCAGACTGGTCTTAAATTCCTAACCTCAAGTGATCCACCCACCTTGGCCTCCCAAAGTGCTGGGATTCCCGGGTAAGCCACTGTGCCTGGCCCCTCATCATTTTGGATTTCTGCATCATTTTCCATCGAGTGGATGTTCATCATTGATTTACCCAGGCCTCTGTCCATGATGTATCTACCTTTTGCCACCATAAACAAGCTTGTAGTGGCTGTCTGTATATCTGCTCTCATGTAATGTGTGAGTCCCTCTGTAAGATGAAGCCCTAAAAATGGGCTTTGCTGAAAGAAAGGATTTATGCATGTAAAATCAATAAACATGGTCAGAATGTACTCTTAAAAAGCCATGCTGGTTCCTACTTGCCATGATGTCCAAGGCCTTTGAGCCCCACATCTTTGCTGGTACGATTCTGCCTCTGTGCATTACAGATGATAAAATGAACCCAGAAAAAATGCAAGGGGCTTGCTCGACACACTCTAGAGAGACTCTGGTCACCTGACTCTGGTCAGCTGGCATCCAGCATGTTCTTGCTAGACCAGCTGACCAGCATCCCTGGGCAGCATCCCTTCCCTCTCCTGTCATGTGTGGGTCATCCTCCTT
Organism: Callithrix jacchus; assembly: GCF_049354715.1. Classification (NCBI taxonomy): domain Eukaryota; kingdom Metazoa; phylum Chordata; class Mammalia; order Primates; family Cebidae; genus Callithrix; species Callithrix jacchus. Next base: position 26,322,114 of record NC_133521.1, read on the forward strand.
TCCACCGAACACATGGACCCCTCCCTGTGGTCTCCTGCATCCCGTATTGCTAAGATTCTCAGAGGGGTGGTGGTCCCCTGGGAGTGGGCACAAGGAGCCTTCTACTGGCCAATGACTTACTCCCTGAGTCCTCTGAGTGTTTGTAAAAATACAACTTTTCCTCCTGTAGAATAAATTGTAAGCAGTTTACATGTGATCCTCTACTTCTGCTTTTTTTCCTTAATCTTTTGCATGTTTTTTTTAACTTTTTTTTTTTTTATTATTTCAATAGTTTTTTAGGGAACAGGTGGTGTTGGTGACATGAATAAGTTCTTAGTGGTGATTTCTGAGATTTTGGTGCACCCGTCATCGCAGCAGTGTACACTGTACCCAATGTGTAGTATTTCA